>NC_135237.1:469491408-470131408 GCF_051348905.1 Ranitomeya variabilis | reverse complement strand
GAACTGCTTAAATTTTTGCACCAGAAGCAGTGTGAAATACTAGTGGAAAGCATGCCAAGACGCATGAAAGTTGTGATTAAAAATCATGGTTATTTCACAAAATATTGATTTCTGAACTCTTCCTGAGTTAAAGCATTAGTATTGTTGTTTCTAAATGATTATGAACTTGTTTTATTTTTCATTATTTGAGGTCTGCAAGCAATGTATTTTTTTGTTATTTTGACCATTTCTCATTTTCAGAAAATAAATACAAAATTTATTGCTTGGAACTTCGGAGACATGTTGTCAGTAGTTTATAGAATAAAATAACAATTTACATTTTAACATTTTACTCAAAAATATACCTATAAAGAGAAAAATCAAACAAACTGAAAATTTTGCAGCGGTCTCTTAATTTTTGCCAGAGCTGTATATATGTATATATATACAGTACAGACCAAAAGTTTGGACACACCTTCTCATTTAAAGATTTTTCTGTATTTTCATGACTACTGAATAGACTGTTAGAATTTGTATTATGGCAAGAAAAAAGCAGCTAAGTAAAGAAAAACGAGTGGCCATCATTACTTTAAGAAATGAAGGTCAGTCAGTCCGAAAAATTGGGAAAACTTTGAAAGTGTCCCCAAGTGCAATGGAAAAAACCATCAAGCGCTACAAAGAAACTGGCTCACATGAGGACCGCCCCAGGAAAGGAAGACCAAGAGTCAGCTCTGCTTCTGAGGATAAGTTTATCCGAGTCACCAGCCTCAGAAATCGCAGGTTAACAGCAGCTCAGATTAGAGACCAGGTCAATGCCACACAGACTTCTAGCAGCACACACATCTCTACAACAACTATTAAGAGGAGACTTTGTGCAGCAGGCCTTCATGGTAAAATAGCTGCTAGGAAACCACTGCTAAGGACAGGCAACAAGCAGAAGAGACTTGTTTGGGCTAAAAAACACAAGGAATGGACATTAGACCAGTGGAAATATGCGCTTTGGTCTGATGAGTCCAAAATTGAGATCTTTGGTTCCAACCACCGTGTCTTTGTGTGACGCAGAAAAGGTGAACGGATGGACTCTACATGCCTGGTTCCCACCGTGAAGCATTGAGGAGGAGGTGTGATGGTGTAGGGGGTGCTTTGCTGGTGACACTGTTGGGGATTTATTCAAAATTGAAGGCATACTGAACCAGCATGGCTACCACAGCATCTTGCAGCGGCATGCTATTCCATCCGGTTTGCGTTTAGTTTAGTTGGACCATCATTTATTTTTCAATTTGTCAAGGACAATGACCCCAAACACACCTCCAGGCTGTGTAAGGGCTATTTGACCAAGAAGGAGAGTGATGGGGTGCTACGCCAGATGACCTGGCCTCCACAGTCACGAGACCTGAACCCAATCGAGATGGTTTGGGGTGAGCAGGACCGCAGAGTGAAGGCAAAAGGGCCAACAAGTGCTAAGCATCTCTGCGAACTCCTTCAAGATTGTTGGAAGACCATTCCCGGTGACTACCTCTTGAAGCTCATCAAGAAAATCCCAAGAGTGTGCAAAGCAGTCATCAAAGCAAAAGGTGGCTACTGGCTACTTTAAAGAACCTAGAATATAAGACATAACTTCAGTTGTTTCACACTTTTTTGTTAAGTATATAATTCCACATGTGTTAATTCATAGTTTTGATGCCTTCAGTGTGAATGTACAATTTTCATAGTCATGAAAATACAGAAAAATCTTTACATGAGAAGGTGTGTCCAAACTTTTGGTCTGTACTGTATATATATATATGTGTGTGTGTGTGTGTGTGTGTGTGTGTGTTTTGAAGAATATTTCCTTTGAAAATGATGTATAAATGCATTCATTCGGATGTAAATCGGATGCTAGGTGTGAAAAATCGGATTGTACTTGCATGAAAAATGCATGACACTTGCATTACCTTCATCCGACTTTGCAGGAACATAATCTAACTAATTTTAAAATCGCTAGTGTGACTCCAGCTTTAGGGTAAGTTCACACTTGGTGTTTTTTCAGCTTTTTGTTTCTGCAGCAAAACCTGATATCTTAGCAGGAAAGAAGCTGCAGAAAAAAGCATGTTTTTCTTGCATTTTTTGCTGCGTTTTTTTGTGATTTTTTTGCTGCGGTTTTGGCATACTAGATTTGTCTCTTGTGCATGCTGATAAAGTTTAGTGTTAAAAAAAAATTCTATTCCATAGAATCAGGTTTTGGCACAAAAAAAAGCTGCAAAACCTGATACCTGTGTTTTTTTTCAGCGTTTTTTCACATCCCATTCAAGTCAATGGGTGAAAAACACTGAAAAAATTGGCATGCTCCATGTTCAAAAAAACATGCAAAGCACAAAATGCTGATGACAAAAACCAAAACAAAAAAAAAAAACAATGTGTGTGTATGAGATTTCTGAAATCTCCTAAGCTTTGCTGGTACTGAAAATTAGCATAATAAAACGCATTAAAAAAAAACGCAGCAAACATGCCTAGTGTGAACTTAGCCTAATTCAGGATGTAATGGAAAATGCACAAAGGTGCAATATAGGTCCATGGATTTCTAGGGATGTCATATTAGACATCTGCAAAACATGTTTGGAAAAGAGCTGTTTGCCCGAGTCCATAAAGTGTAATAAACATGCAAGTCTGATAAAAATGAGACCAGACCTTTTCTCTTTAATGTTGTACATAATTTTATTGACATAAAAGAAAATCACATGAAAATATGGTCTCATACCTATTTCCATCAATCATTCTTCGCTTCATAATCACACACAGTAACATCCATAAATACATATATTAGGGGCGTTCCAGCATCTGTATTGTGCTCATCATAAAATATTCCGCTCACATTTACATGACAATGCCTTGTATACATCAGGTATAAATAAATACATTGGGATAAAAAAGCGCATTAAATGTCATAATTATAAATATGTAAAGCAATAAATAACCCTTTCCACGCCCGGCTTTATGAGTGAACGCAGCACCTTATGTCTGGGGAGGAGCACAACCTGTGGTCCACCTGTGAGTTTCTCTGGAAGGTTGATCATTTTACACCAGCCAAGCATTTGGTAAATTAAAATATAATAGTGCTGAAAAAAGAACCAGCCCTTCCAGCTCTGGAGTCCTGCAGATTATCCTCCATTATGACTATAATCTGATCTCTCAAAAGAAGAAGGCTTTATAAAGAGATTCATTACCAGGCAGCATCTTATCCGGTAACACAATACACAGTACAAGATATAATACTAGATGACCGCGCAGAGCTCATTAAAGCATTATCAAGGGAGACCCTGGTACAATATTATATACAGGTGCTTCTCACAAAATTAGAATATCATCAAATGTTAATTTATTTCAGTTCTTCAATACAAAAAGAAGTGAAACTCATATATTATATAGAGTCATTACAAACAGAGTGATCTCTCTCAAGTGTTTATTTCTGTTAATGTTGATGCTTACAGCCAACGAAAACCCAAAAGTCATTTTCTCAGTAAAAATAATTAACAAAAAACATCTGCAAAGGCTTCCTAAGTATTTAAAAAGTTCCCTTAGTCTGTTTCAGTGATCTCCACCATCATGGGGAAGACTGCTGACTTGACAGATGTCCAGAAGGCAGTCATTGGCGCACTCCACAAGGAGGATAAGCTACAAAAAGGTCATTGCTAAACAAACTGGCTGTTCACAGAGTGCTGTATCCAAGCATATTAATGGAAAGTTGAGTGGAAGGAAAAAGTGTGGTAGAAAAAGGTGCACAAGCAACAGGAATAACTGCAGACCTAAAAGGATTGTTAAGAAAAGGCCATTCAAAAATTTGGGGGAGATTCACAAGGAGTGGACTGCTGCTGGAGTAATTGCTTCAAGAGCCACCACACACAGACGTATCCAGGACATGGGCTACAAGTGTCGCATTCCTTGTGTCAAGCCACTCATGACCAATAGACAACGCCAGAAGCGTCTTACCTGGGCCAAGGAGAAAAAGAACTGGACTGTTGCTCGGTGGTCCAAGGTGTTTTTTTCAGATGAAACTAAATTTTTCATTTTATTTGGAAATCAACGTCCCAGAGTCTGGAGGAAGAGTGGAGAGGCCACAATGCAAGCTGCTTGAGGTCTAGTGTAAAGTTTCCACAATCAGTGATGGTTTGGGGAGCCATGTCATCTGCTGATGTAGGTCCACTTTGTTTTATCAAGGCCAAAGTAAGCGCAGCCGTCTACCTGGAGATTTTAGAGCACTTCATGCTTCCCTCTCCTGACAAGCTTTTTGGAGATGGTAATTTCATTCTCCAGCAGGACTTGGCACCTGTCCACACTGCCATAATTACCAATACCTGGTTTAAAAACAACAGTATCACTGTGCCTGATTGGCCAGCAAACTCGCCTGACCTTAACCCCATAGAGAATCTATTGGGTTTTGTCAAGAGGAAGATGGGACACCAGACCCAACAATACAGACGAGCTTAAGGCTGCTATCAAAGCAACCTGGGCTTCCATAACACCTCAGCAGTGCCACAGGCTGATCGCCTCCATGCCATGCTGCATTGATGCAATAATTGATGCAAAAGGAGCCCCGACCAAGTATTGAGTGCATTTACTGAACATACATTTCAGTAGGACAACATTTCGGATCTTAAAATCATTTTTCAAGCTGGTGTTATAAAGTATTCTAATTTACTGAAATAATTACATTAGGGTTTTCATTGGCTATAAGCCATAATCATCAACATTAGCAGAAATAAACACTTGAAATAGATCACTCTGTTTGTAATGACTCTATATAATATATGAGTTTCACTTTTTGTATTGAAGAACTGAAATAAATTAACTTTTTGATGATATTCTAATTTTGTGACAAGCACCTGTATGACATGCAGAAAACAGGGAGATTGTTGGCTATTTGCAGGGCCTAGGAGCGTGCACATGCGGCCGTGAGAACATGTTAGGTTCAGTTATCACTTTTTATTATAAGATTTAGAGCTCATGTACTAAATGTCATTGGCTAGAAATCTTATAACTTAGAAATATAACATTCACTAGTACCATATACTGTATGTTCTAGTACATAAGAAGTAAATGTATATGTTAGGAAATCTCATATGTCTGATTCTTCTAGTGAGGGAATGGTAGTGTGTACAGATCCAACCTATCAGCATGTCCAGTTTAGAAGCAATGGTCTCTAATTTAAAGCCCCCGACAAGTGGATTTTGCTTTCTAGGCAAACAATTTTTTACGCAATTTTATTTTGTGGTTTGTGTTAAAAGTGGCCTGGGGGGATGAGCATGGAACATGAAGGTGCCAATTCATCAAGATTGAGGTAGTGCAAGCTTGCGCTATGCCAGTCTTGACAGCACCAAATTCATTAAGAGGCACATGTCACTTAATGAATTCGGAGCCTCTAGTAAATGATGTGTGCGTCTGCGCTGAACTAGAAATGCTACTCCCAGTCAGTGACTAGAGTAGCATTTCTGACATAAAAACTCCAGGCAGAATTGATGAATTTGACGAGTTGCATATGGATTATATGCGGCACTCAAAGTCATTGGAATAGGTGCTCAAGTAGGGTATCCATCCCAAAATCAATATAAGTAAAAAAAACTCAGCACTCAAAATGTATCGTGTTGAAAATAAAAGGGGTTCCAATTTATTTTGCATACAGTGATAAATGAAACGTTTTCGGTCTGGGTATAGACCTTCATCAGAAACTGTATGCTGCTTGTTTAGGGAACCACATGTTCTAGCACAGGGAAAGTTACCAGTGCCGTGGGTCTGATAAACAGACCAAATAAATGTAGTCCGGTGTAGCGGTTAGGGTAAATAGGATAACCCGTTGTATATTCTGTTTTCCGCTTGATGATTAAATCATGTGTCCTGGTGCAGGGAATATGGCGAGCTGCGTCGCCTATGAGAAGTGCCATATTCCTTGCGCCTGGACACATGATTTATTCATCAAGCGGAAAACAGAATATACAACGGGTTATCCTATTTACCCTAACCGCTACACCGGACTACATTTATTTGGTCTGTTTATCAGACCCACGGCACAAGTAACTTTCCCTGTGCTAGGACACGTGGTTCCCTAAACAAGCAGCATACAGTTTCTGATGAAGGGCTATACCCAGAGTGAAAACATTTAATTGATCACTGTGTGCAAAATAAATTGGAACCCCTTTTTTTCAACACAATACATTTTGAGTGCCGACTTTTTTACTTATATTGACGAGTTGCATAGCCACGTCCTTCCCCACTCCTCTCTTTTTTTGGCAGAGTTGATCCAAAGTAACATGAAATTTCCAAAAGTCACCATATGTTTGTGAGACTCCACATTGTGCAAATATTTCACCGCCACTTTTCAAAGCTTTTTTGCCACTTTTGTGGTGTAAAAGGCTTCATCAATCAGCCCCACAATATTCCTGCCTCCTCACCTTTTTGTATCTCCAGATTGGGAATTAAAGGGCTTTTTTAAATAAAAAATTGGCTTACAGTGATTGTCTGGCTACTCAACATAATTTTTAACATACACTAAGAAAGGTGGTAAAATAATAACACAAGTCATAATCAACCTACCTATCCCCTGCTGTTCCCATCTAAGGGTCTCCGACTAGTCACATCAGCGCTGCAGCCAGTGAGTGATTGCAGACGTCATACATCCACCAAGGCTGCAGAGGGCCCTGAAAGTGCCAGAATGTGAGTGTCGGAGAATCAGAGGAGTGGATTACTACTTTTATTATTTTTAGTGATGAGCGAATATACTCGTTACTCGAGATTTCCCGAGCACGCTCGGGGGTCCTCCGAGTATTTTTTTAGTGCTCGGAGATTTAGTTTTCTTCGCCGCAGCTGATGATTTACAGCTACTAGCCAGCTTGATTACATGTGGGGGTTCCCTAGCAACCAGGCAACCCCCACATGTACTTAGCCTGGCTAACAGATGTAAATCATTCAGCTGAGGTGATGAAAACTAAATCTCCGAGCGCTAAAAAATACTCGGAGGACACCCGAGAGTGCACGGGAAATCTCGAGTAACGAGTATATTCGCTCATCACTAATTATTTTACAACTTTCTAAGCATTTTTGTAAACATTTTTAGTGACCAGACATCCTTTTTACTACGTGTAAATAGTATAAATAGAAGTTTTTACTTCCCATTTACTTAAATAATAACTTTCAGCTGATTTATTTCCAATGTGAATAGGGGTCTTAGGGTGAGATTAAATGGAGCGGTTGAACACATGCAGCACAACCCTAGTTTTTAGCAAGGTTACAACTTATGAATGAATGAGACCTGGTAAGTGCCTGGGGATGTAAGAGAATTAAGGGGAACCTGTCAGAAACATCTATGCTTTCACATCATTTACACGACTATGTCGCCCTTTGAAAGATAAGCAAGATATCCCCTTTATGACTCCAAAGTGATACTCCCAGCAGCAGGAAATCGCGTTTCGAAGTTCCGTCTATATGTGTCTGGAACTACAGTGGAATGTGACGATGCACTTACAGCTCCTCAGACTCACGCTGTATTTCCTGCCATGTGTCTGAGCCAAAGTGAATAAAGTTAAAGAAAAAAATATATCACATCAGCTCACCCTGTCCAGGTATCATCCAGTCTAATAAGGTGCGGTGCTTGGACAGTGACCACGGCTCCCGGGTGAGCCTAAGACCTGTCAATTAACCAGCAAAGACAGCGCAAGGCTGAGGAGCTGTAACTGCATCTTCATGCCTCAATGTACTTACAGACACATATATACGTGCCTTCAAAACAAGGTTTCTCACATTGTGTCGTAAAGGGATCAACTTGCTTATCTACTAAAGGGCTAAAGAGACATATAAATGTTTTGGGGGTTAGAAAGTTCTGACAAGTTCTCTTTAAATATTATTTTAGGGGGCACGCAGCAGAATACAGTATAGCCACTGGTTAAAGGGGCCTATATACTGCAGTCACAGTGCAAAAACAGAATACAAGCCTCTACATAACAGATGGAAAATTCAAGTAAGCAGGAGTATTCAATTCAAGTCATGGAAACCCTGTTTGATTTCTGCCCAGCACCTTAGTAGTCCTATGATAGGTGTACACAATTTTTGTCCTAGTTTTCAGATAATGGTGGTCCGTTGTGGTCAGAAAATTTGCATCCACATGTGGTCAAATACTGGTCCTCATAAAGCAGCATGTGCCTCACAAACCACCATGGAGCTCCAAACTTGCAGCTGCTAGGAGTCTGCTGGGACTAGTGGTTCCAAATGAACCTACGGCGCACAAGTTACCTTGTTCTCTTAAAATGAGCCACTTATCTTATATTTGTCATCTGGGCAGGGTTTCAGTGTTGTCTTTCCAGTCAAACAAGTGCATTTGTAGAATATAAATAAGTAACGAGAACAGGTCCATTTTTTGGCTCAATGACATAAGATCACGGCGGTGATCAGAACGGTGATACCCATGTCATATACTGCTTCCTTCAGTCTTCCTCAAAGGCACAGTTTGAAGCACCAATATACTCCACAGACTTCCTGAATTTTAGGCCCATTTTCTGGAGGAGGCTTGGTGATTTTTTGGCCGTGTAGTCGGCAGTTAGAGGCAAATAGGCCTCATTTTCATAGACAATGTCCTCTTCAATGTCAACAAGCCGTGGATCATTGCACCTGCAATCCAACAATAGATGGCAATTTTTATTATTTTCAATAAAATGTAAATTCATCATTCATCACCCGAGCACATAACATCCGTTCTAAGTAAGTACATACTGTGCAAAGTGTTCCCCTTTTTGACTGGGCAGTGAAAATAACTTCCTGTGCCTCCTCTCTCAATGTGTATCTTATTTAGGTCCTTTGTAAAACTCTTTTAAAAGGGTACAATCATCAAATGGACTCCAAATATCCCATCTACTGTATAATTAAGTGCTTTTTATGTTAAGCTGGGGGCTAATTTCAACCTAAACGCATGCCAAGATGAACGGGTACAACTGTAACACACGCAAATGTGCACCTGCTTAGAATAATTGCACTAAATGTCTTTTTTTCGGGCACCTAACAAGTGCAGTTATTAGAGCGAGAGTCAAAAAAATTATGTTAAAACAATGTACTCCTTGCATATTGAAATGGGGCAAGTCATGAATATAGTGAAAACCCTGCGCCCACTCAGTACAATGGTTTGGGGGACGTATTCTATTTTTAGTACAGGGGCGCTGTACTTTTTCTATGACCCCCATTGTCATTGAAATGCTCTTCTGCTGGCAATCAGTGGGCAATATATGATTATGATTCCACTGACTGAAGTTTCTAATTAGATCATTTGTAGTTGCCTGCGTTTTATGGTAAATAGTTGACCCCTAACCCAAGCCACCTGTTATTCTCTTAAGTCCAGGGGACATTAGGGACCTGACCTACTTCAATTACACAGTGCAGCTATTGTCACTCCGGCAGCAGCTGCTTGCTCCGAGTTAGCTGGGGAGGGGACTTACCCTACTGTGGCAGGAGTGACGGCTCTCCCCGGCAAAGTGCCGGCAATCTGTTTGGTCACATTAAGGACTGATGATGACGAGGGAAGAGGGTTCTAAAAGACAAGATTAAATCAAATGTTATCTGCAATGTCTATCGATCATCCTCTGTATGATCAATATCCTTTATTTCATTTTGCTTATATAGCGCCATCATATACTGTAGCCCTTTAAACACATCATCACTGTTCCCACTGGGGCTCACAATCTGACTTCAGATTAGAGATATGAAAAAATTATATATTTATATATAATAATTCTCCATAATAATCTGTGTAGTGTAGGCAATAACAATACAAATGATAAGAAATATGAGTAAATGTCATTTTTTCTTAATTGAGCTTTTTTTAAAAATTTCTCATGAAATACAATGACTGGTATTATGAGTTACATGCTGTTTATATTTATAGCATGCCAATCCATGGCATGCAGCTGGGAACTAATTATGTATTCTAATTTATTGGCTTGCTGCATCATTAGGGGCGGCAGGTGGGGGTGCTCATTTATTTCGCATGGCATAAACTTGGTAAAATTACATTGCAAAGTTTGTTGTTGATGAGCATGTGTCTTTTTCTTTTCTTTTTTTTTTTTTACAATTGAGGATATGGGCACAACTAGTGAAAGGAAAACTGTGCCAACCTGCGTTTTAACCATAGGTCAGTGTGATTTTTTTTAAACTGATTGTTAATGGCTGCACAGGTAAACAGCAACCTGTCCCTGAGCGTAAAACAGCTGTTTATTGGCAAAATCATGTGGGCATCAACAGTCAATTAGTAAACCGCAGGGTGAAGTTTACAGACACATTACTAAGTACGGCCGTATCCTGCATGAAAGATGAATACACAACATTGGTTTAACTATTAGATGCAGGGCTGCAACTTCAGGGCCCCAAGCTGGCAAAATGTTCGGGCCCCCTTGTGACTCTGCCCAGACTCCACCACTCGAACCTCCCAAAGTCCCACCGCCCACTCTTGGAAAAACTCCACTTCTGCACCACGTCTTCACCAATCACACATTAACAGTTCCCATCGAACACCAGATCACATAAATAGCTATCAGCTTTTGCTTTGACCAAAAGATGGAGGAATAGGAGGTCGTCTGGGCGAGTGGATGGGTGAGTGAGGGGGCGGACACGCACACCTCATCACTTGCGGACCCTTAATTCCTGCATACATTGTGCCACCAGGGCCCGGGGCGCTTAGGAGCAGAGGACAGGCTGGCAGTGTCTGATGTCACTATTGTGTCTGCCCCTTTTGCTGCGGCCATACAATGTAAGTAGCTGCGGGTGCAAGTGACTTGGGCCCAGGGTGGCATGCAGTTTACCAGGCCATTTATACAGTGGCTCGACTGTGCTGCCTCAGCGCAGGCTACGCAGCGTGTCTCACCCAGTCCGGGCCCCCCCCTTTGCCTCTGCTCACCGGGCCTCATACTCCAGTAAAGGGAGTAATGTCCTAATGGCGACCCTGATTAGATAAATATGGTTTACCATTAGTTGAACTTTTTGGCCTGTACAGTTACATGTTCTATATATCAAGAAATATGAAGAGAAGTATGGCAACACTCATCGGTCTAGTGTGATGCAACAATCTTTATTCAAGCCTTTTGAAATGCCATCTGTTGTGAATTCTGTTCTCGAGCTCCCTCCTGTGGTTATGAATGGTACTTCGGCGAGTTCTGTTCATGGACTCCCTCTGGTGGCTGTGAGTGGAGCTGCTGGTTCTGAGATTCATTCTCCAGCTGATCTCGTTGAGGCCTTGGCTGGCTGCTCTATTTAACTCCACTCAGATCGTTACTTGATGCCAGCTGTCAATGTCCTAGTACTGGTTCAGTTCTCTTGGATCTTTCAGATGACCTGTCTACTTCAGCAAAAGCTAAGTCCCTGCTAGCTTATTTGTTACCACTGTTTTTTTGTCCAGCTTGCTATCATGATTTTGTTCTGTTAGCTGGAAGCTCTGGGATGCAGAGTGGCACCACCGCGCCGTGAGTCGGTGCGGTGGTTTCTTTTGCACACTCTGCGTGGTTTTTTGTTAGTTTTTATGCTGACCGCAAAGATACCTTTTCTATCCTCAGTCTGTTTAGTTAAGGCTGGCCTCCTTTGCTGAAACCTATTTCATTCCTGTGTTTGTGACTTCCATCTTAACTCACAGTCAATATATGTGGGGGGCTGCCTATTTCTTTGTGGAATTTCTCTGAGGCAAGGTAGGCTGTATTTTCTATCTTTAGGGGTAGTTAGCTCTTAGGCTGTGAAGAGGCGTCTAGGCAGAGTCAGGAACGCTCCACGGCTATTTCTAGTTGTTGTGATAGGATTAGGACTTGCGGTCAGCAGAGCTCCCACTTCTCAGAGCTCGTCCTGTAATACTAGTTTGCTCATCTGATCATTTCTAGTGCTCCTAACCACCATTTCAATCATAACAGCCATCGCACAGACGGCCCAGGACAGTGAAACAAGGGAGGAGGTGAGTAGGATGTGACGACGGCCGTTTCGCGCCTACGTCAGCGCTTCAACAGGTCCTGTTGAAGCGCTGACGTATGCGCGAAACGGCCGTCGTCACATCCTTCATATTTCTTGTTGGATTATACCTGCTTTCCATACGAGCACCTCTACTGGGATGTCAGGCTCATGCCTGGAGGCATTGTAGTCAGCACACTGACCCCATAGCAGCTGTGCGGTCAAACTTTCTCCTTTGTTTGTTTTGGATACATGTTCTATATATGTATCATGCTATTACGTTAGTCATATCTATCCAGTTGTGACTTAAAGGGGTTGTCCACTATTAAATGCTTGGCCCCTATAAAATAAAAATGCTTACAATCACCTCCCGTCCCATGCCATTCCCGCGGTGTCAGCACTCGCGGTCCCAGGGCTCTCATGTGGTTGGATGTCACATGGTGCCCGGCACCCAATCAGCGCTGGCATCACTGTCTCCACCTTCATATGAATTGAACACGAAGAGGAAGTCAGAGATCAGCTGCAGCCCGGACTTCCTCTTCATGTTCAATCCGACAGAAGGCGGGGCAGTGACGCCAGCGCTGATTGGGCACCAGGCGCCATGTGTTACAACACTGCATGAGCGCACGGGACCACGAGTGCCCACCCTGTGGGAACAGAGCCTGCATGGATGGTAAGTATAGGCTTTTTTGTTTTATCGGGGCCAAACATTTAGATCGAGAAGGGGTTGTCCTAGTAGTGGACATCCCCTTTAAACAGTTCAGTATATTGTAGAAATATAGGTCCATATTTATTTAGACTGGCATTTCGTACTCCGGTCTTTATGAGGGTCGTGCAGGAATAAGATGCGCTGAATTCATTCAGCAGGCATAATGTACGCTGTCACTTTTCATGACTTTTGTCATGCCCAGTCCCAGCCAGGCTTCTCCCCAGCTCTGCTCAATTTGGCAGCGCTGTCCTAAATTTGCATGAAAGCGTTGAGCAAAGATGTTGAGACTTTTGATAGTGTTTCACATTATGAGATGAACTGATGAATTATGATGAATTGGGGCCATAGAGTAAAGTAGATGCTGCTCCACCTGCTTTTCGTTGACAAGAAGCAAACACCCCGGAACATGTGTCTGCAATGGTAGTTTCTGGTTTGGCTTCTTATTCTAAAGGCCCCGTCTCACTAAGCGATTTACCAACGATCACGACCAGCGATATGACCTGGCCGTGATCGTTGGTAAGTCGCTGTGTGGTCGCTGGGGAGCTGTCACACAGAGAGCTCTCCCCAGCGACCAACGATCAGGGGAACGACTTTGGCATCGTTGAAACTGTCTTCAACGATGCCGAAGTCCCCCTGCAGCACCCGGGTAACCAGGGTAAACATCGGGTTACTAAGCGCAGGGCCGCGCTTAGTAACCCGATGTTTACCCTGGTTACCAAAAAAAACAAACACTACATACTCGCCTTTCGGTGTCCAGGTCCCTTGCCGTCTGCTTCCTGCTCTGACTGAGCCGCCGTACACTGAGAGCAGAGCGCAGCGGTGACGTCACTGCTGTGCTCTCACTTCTCACTGTACGGCCGGCAGTCAGTGAGAGCAGGAAGCAGACGGCAAGGGACCTGACGGACATCAGAAGGCGAGTATGTACTGTTTGTTTTTTTTTACATTTACGCTGGTAACCAGGGTAAACATCGGGTTACTAAGCGCGGCCCTGCGCTTAGTAACCCGATGTTTACCCTGGTTACCAGTGAAGACATCGCTGGATCGGTGTCACACACACCGATTCAGCGATGTCAGCGGGGCCTCAACGACCAAAAAAAGGTCCAGGCCATTCCGACACGACCAGCGATCTCACAGCAGGGGCCTGATCGCTGGTACGTGTCACACATAGCGAGATCGCTATGGAGGTCGCTGTTGCGTCACAAAACTTGTGACTCAGCAGCGATCTCGCTAGCGATCTCGCTATGTGAGACGGGGCCTTAAGTCATGTGGCAGCGCCCTTTAATGGGTCAATATTGACTTTTAGGATTGGTTCTTCCAATAGGTAACACTAGAGTTACTGTTCTCCTCCTTCTCCTCCTTCCTCTCTGAAGAGGATATTTCAATTGAGCAGCTAACCTCACCATGATTTATTATGTTCATTGCAATTCAATGCAAGTTTTGATCCTGTAAGTATAATAAAAGCTTTCTTGCCGTAAACTAATTTCCACGTTACTTTTTCTATTGGGTGGACATGTGCCTCTTCTATGTTATTTTGCAAAAGGTGAGACGGGAGGCACCTAAAACTCGATGCGGTGTGGTGTTGTGAATTTGGATTCTGGGCTCCCCCGGTGGCCGCTTGTGGAATTGGACTTGTCATCCTCTTTCCTGTTTCACCTGGTTCCATCAGTAGTGGGTGTCGCTATTTAAGCTCATTTCTCTGGTGGTTTCTTGCCGGTCAACAATGTTATCTGATGCCTCTCAGTGCTTGTTCCTGCTTCTAGACTACTACTAGATAAGTTGGACTTTTGTCCATGTTTTGTTTTGCCTATTTGTTCCAGTTCACAGCTGAAGTTTTGTTACTGTGTCTGGAAAGCTCTCGTTGATCAGGGATTGCTACTCTGGCGTTATGAGTTAATGCCAGAGTTTAAGGTAATCTCTGGATGGTGTTTTGTTAGTGTTTTTCTGCTGACCATGAAAGTATACTATCTGTCTTCTGCTATCTAGTAAGCGGACCTCAAATTTGCTAAGACTATTTTCCTGCTGCGTTTGTTGTTTCATCTGAACTCACCGTCATTATATGTGGGGGGCTACTGTCTTCTTTGGAATATTTCTCTAGAGGTGAGCCAGGTCTTATATTTCCCTCTGCTAGCTATTTAGGTCTTAGGCCAGAGCTGGGCATCTAGCGATAAATAGGAAATGCTACCTGGCTATTTCTAGTTGCGCGGCAGGCTTAGTTCATGGTCAGTATAGTTCCATCTTCCGAGAGCTTGTCCCTCTATAGGCTTGCTATGATCTCTGCCTGCAGAGATCATGATAGTTTGACCGGCCATTAAAGTGTTATAGACCCAGGTTGAGAAAGGAGAGTTATAAGAAGTCTGCTGGAATTTTTTTTTTTTTTTTTTTTTTTTTTCCTCCAGTCTGCCTTGCTGCAGTTTTTTTTTTTCTCTCTCTCCTCCTAATCTCTGTATGGCTCTGTGTGCACCTGACAATAATGGATCTCCAGAGTGTAACTGCGGGTTTGAATAATCTCATCACGAAAGTACAAAATTTACAAGATTTTGTGGTACATGCTCCGGTATCTGAGCCGAGAATTCCTTTGCCGGAGTTCTTCACAGGGAATAGAGCTAGCTTCCAGAATTTCCGAAATAATTGTAAGCTTTATTTGTCCCTGAAGTCTCGTTCAGCTGGAGACCCTGCTCAGCAGGTTAGGATTGTGATTTCCTTGCTCAGGGGTGACCCTCAAGATTGGGCCTTCTCATTGCCAGCAGGGGATCCTGCGTTACGCGATGTGGATGCGTTTTTTCTGGCCTTGGGCTTGCTTTATGAGGAACCTCATTTGGAACTTCAGGCAGAAAAAACTTTGATGGCACTATCTCAGGGGCAAGACGAAGCTGAAGTTTTCTGCCAAAAATTCCGTAAATGGTCTGTGCTTACTCAGTGGAATGAGTGCGCCTTGGCGGCAACTTTCAGAGAAGGTCTCTCTGATGCCGTTAAGGATGTTATGGTGGGGTTCCCTGTGCCTGCAGGTCTGAATGAGTCCATGACAATGGCTATTCAGATTGATAGGCGTCTGCGGGAGCGCAAACCGGTGCACCATCTGGCGGTGTCTATGGAAAAGACGCCAGAAAGTATGCAGTGTGATAGAATTCTGTCCAGGAGCGAGCGACAGAATTTTAGACGGAAGAATGGATTGTGTTTCTATTGTGGGGATTCTACTCATGTTATATCAGCATGCTCTAGGCGTACAAAGAAGCTTGATAAGTCTGTTTCCATTGGCACCATTCAGTCTAAGTTTATTTTGTCTGTAACCCTGATTTGCTCTTTGTCATCCATTGCCACGGACGCCTATGTTGACTCTGGCGCCGCTCTGAGTCTTATGGATTGGTCCTTTGCCAATCGTTGTGGTTTTGATTTAGAGCCTTTGGAGACTCTTATTCCTCTGAAGGGGATTGACTCCACCCCATTGGCTAATAATAAACCACAATACTGGACACAAGTAACCATGCGTATCAATCCGGATCACCAGGAGATTATTCGTTTCCTGGTGCTGTATAATTTACATGACGATTTGGTACTGGGATTGCCATGGTTGCAGTCTCACAACCCAGTCTTGGACTGGAGAGCAATGTCTGTGTTGAGCTGGGGATGTAAGGGTATTCATGGGGACTTACCTTTGGTTTCTATTTCGTCGTCCATTCCCTCTGAAGTCCCTGAGTTCCTCTCTGATTATCAAGACGTCTTTGACGAACCCAAGCTTGGGTCGTTACCTCCGCACCGTGAGTGCGATTGTGCCATAGATTTGATACCGGGTTGTAAATATCCAAAGGGTCGTTTGTTTAATTTGTCTGTGCCGGAACATGCTGCTATGCGGGAATATATAAAGGAGTCTTTGGAAAAGGGACATATTCGTTCATCTTCTTCTCCCTTGGGAGCTGGGTTTTTCTTTGTCTCAAAAAAAGACGGCTCTTTGAGACCATGTATTGATTATCGGCTTCTGAATAAGATCACTGTTAAGTATCAATACCCATTGCCATTGCTTACTGATTTGTTTGCTCGTATAGAGGGTGCTAAGTGGTTCTCTAAAATTGATCTTCGTGGGGCGTATAATTTGGTGCGGATCAGGCAGGGGGATGAGTGGAAGACCGCATTTAATACGCCCGAGGGCCACTTTGAGTATTTGGTCATGCCTTTTGGTCTTTCTAATGCCCCTTCAGTTTTCCAGTCTTTTATGCATGATATTTTCCGCGATTTTCTGGATAAATTTATGATAATATATCTGGATGATATTCTGATTTTTTCTGATGACTGGGACTCTCATGTCCAGCAGGTCAGGAGAGTTTTTCAGGTTCTGCGGTCTAATTCTTTATGTGTGAAGGGGTCTAAGTGCGTTTTTGGGGTCCAGAAAATTTCCTTTTTGGGGTATATTTTTTCTCCCTCTTCCATTGAGATGGATCCCGTCAAGGTGCAAGCTATTTGTGACTGGACTCAGCCCTCCTCTCTTAAGGGTCTTCAGAGATTTTTGGGCTTTGCCAACTTTTACCGCCGATTTATTGCTGGTTTTTCGGATGTCGTTAAACCACTGACTGATTTGACCAGACAAGGCGCTGATGTTGCTAATTGGTCCCCTCATGCTGTAGAGGCCTTTCAGGAGCTTAAGCGCCGTTTTGCCTCTGCCCCTGTGTTGCGTCAGCCTGATGTGAATCTGCCTTTTCAGGTTGAGGTTGACGCTTCGGAGATCGGAGCTGGGGCAGTGTTGTCGCAGAAAGGTTCCGACTGCTCCGTCATTAGGCCTTGTGCCTTCTTTTCTCGCAAATTTTCGCCCGCAGAGCGGAATTATGATGTTGGGAATCGGGAGCTTTTGGCCATGAAGTGGGCGTTTGAGGAGTGGCGCCATTGGCTCGAGGGGGCTAGGCATCAGGTGGTGGTATTGACTGACCACAAAAATTTGATTTATCTTGAGACTGCCAGACGCCTGAATCCTAGACAGGCGCGCTGGTCTTTATTTTTTTCTCGCTTTAATTTTGTGGTGTCATACCTACCGGGTTCTAAGAATGTTAAGGCAGATGCCCTTTCTAGGAGTTTTGACCCGGACTCTCCTGGTAATTCTGAACCCACAGGTATCCTTAGGGAGGGAGTAATTTTGTCGGCCGTTTCTCCTGATCTGCGGCGGTCCTTGCAAGAGTTTCAGGCGGATAGACCGGATCGTTGTCCGCCTGATAGACTGTTTGTTCCGGATGATTGGACCAGCAGAGTCATCTCTGAGGTACATTCTTCTGCATTGGCAGGTCATCCCGGAATTTTTGGTACCAGGGATTTGGTGGCAAGATCCTTCTGGTGGCCTTCCCTGTCACGAGATGTGCGAGTCTTTGTGCAGTCATGTGACGTTTGTGCTCGGGCCAAGTCTTGTAGTTCTCGGGCTAGCGGACTGCTGTTGCCCTTGCCTATTCCTAAGAGGCCTTGGACACACATCTCGATGGATTTTATTTCAGATCTGCCTGTTTCCCAGAAGATGTCTGTCATCTGGGTGGTCTGTGACCGTTTCTCTAAAATGGTCCATTTGGTTCCTCTGCCCAAGTTGCCTTCTTCTTCTGAGTTGGTTCCTCTGTTTTTTCAGAATGTTGTCCGATTGCACGGTATTCCTGAGAATATTGTTTCTGACAGAGGTACCCAATTTGTGTCTAGATTTTGGCGGGCATTCTGTGCTAGGATGGGCATAGATTTGTCTTTTTCATCTGCTTTTCACCCTCAGACTAATGGCCAGACCGAGCGGACTAATCAGACCCTTGAGACATATCTGAGGTGTTTTGTCTCTGCTGACCAGGATGATTGGGTTGCTTTTTTGCCATTGGCAGAGTTCGCCCTCAATAATCGGGCCAGCTCTTCCACCTTGGTGTCCCCGTTTTTCTGTAATTCGGGGTTTCACCCTCGATTTTCCTCCGGTCAGGTTGAATCCTCGGATTGTCCTGGAGTGGATGCGGTGGTGGAGAGATTGCATCACATCTGGGGGCAGGTTATGGACAATTTGAAGTTGTCCCAGGAGAAGACTCAGCGTTTTGCCAACCGTCATCGTCGTGTTGGTTCTCGGCTTTGTGTTGGAGATTTAGTGTGGTTGTCTTCTCGTTTTGTCCCTATGAGGGTCTCTTCTCCTAAGTTTAAACCTCGGTTCATCGGCCCTTATAGAATATTGGAGATTCTTAATCCTGTTTCTTTCCGTTTGGACCTCCCTGCGTCCTTTTCCATTCATAACGTTTTTCATCGGTCGTTATTGCGCAGGTATGAGGTACCTGTTGTACCTTCAGTTGAGCCTCCTGCTCCGGTGTTGGTTGAGGGTGAGTTGGAGTACGTTGTGGAGAAAATTTTGGACTCTCGTGTTTCCAGACGGAAACTCCAGTATCTGGTCAACTGGAAGGGTTACGGCCAGGAGGATAATTCTTGGGTCAATGCATCTGATGTTCATGCTTCTGATCTTGTTCGTGCCTTCCATAGGGCTCATCCTGGTCGCCCTGGTGAATCTGGTGAGGGTTCGGTGCCCCCTCCTTGAGGGGGGGGTACTGTTGTGAATTTGGATTCTGGGCTCCCCCGGTGGCCGCTTGTGGAATTGGACTTGTCATCCTCTTTCCTGTTTCACCTGGTTCCATCAGTAGTGGGTGTCGCTATTTAAGCTCATTTCTCTGGTGGTTTCTTGCCGGTCAACAATGTTATCTGATGCCTCTCAGTGCTTGTTCCTGCTTCTAGACTACTACTAGATAAGTTGGACTTTTGTCCATGTTTTGTTTTGCCTATTTGTTCCAGTTCACAGCTGAAGTTTTGTTACTGTGTCTGGAAAGCTCTCGTTGATCAGGGATTGCTACTCTGGCGTTATGAGTTAATGCCAGAGTTTAAGGTAATCTCTGGATGGTGTTTTGTTAGTGTTTTTCTGCTGACCATGAAAGTATACTATCTGTCTTCTGCTATCTAGTAAGCGGACCTCAAATTTGCTAAGACTATTTTCCTGCTGCGTTTGTTGTTTCATCTGAACTCACCGTCATTATATGTGGGGGGCTACTGTCTTCTTTGGAATATTTCTCTAGAGGTGAGCCAGGTCTTATATTTCCCTCTGCTAGCTATTTAGGTCTTAGGCCAGAGCTGGGCATCTAGCGATAAATAGGAAATGCTACCTGGCTATTTCTAGTTGCGCGGCAGGCTTAGTTCATGGTCAGTATAGTTCCATCTTCCGAGAGCTTGTCCCTCTATAGGCTTGCTATGATCTCTGCCTGCAGAGATCATGACAGTGTGGATTACGAGAGAAATGGACATTTGTTTTGTACCTACACTTGAGGTATGAATGAAATCATATGAGTCCTGTCTATTCAGAAATAAAAGTCTGCAAAGATCAGATAAGTCCTAATTTGCCCGCTGTAGCAAAGCTAGGTAGGCTAGGTGTCTCCTTAGTCAGTCAGCTGAGGGAAGCTGACCGGAGTGGGTTTGTGTTGGAACTGAAGGGAGACAAGCTGGAATCTCTCTATGAGAAGAGTCTGCACAGGTCGGGTGCACCAAATTGCAAGTATAACTGGTTGCTATGAATGATAGCTGTTTTGTTTGACCGGACTGGGACTAGCTCAGCTGTGTATGACTAGTCAGGGTCTGTGTTGGTTAGTTAGCGCATGGACAAGGCTAGGGATTGTGCAACCAGGGAAAAATATATGTCACATTGTTTTGGTACAAGAGTCCAGTGCCTGTGTGAATGCTACCTAATGTTTAACTGAGAGTGTGAAACCCTGGAATTGGTGGATGAAATGTGGGTGTGAAGTTCCAGAGAGCACAGGCGATTGCAGTGTAAAGACTGAATGTCCTGGTGCATTGAAAACACAGCAGAAGCTTGTTAGGCAATTGGTCCGTGCTAATATGCAGCCGCAGGACCAAGAAGAAACTAACAAACTCCTGATCCATCAGTTTCAACAGCAGGAGCAGCATCAGCAACAGAAACAGTTTCAGCAGCAGTTGAAAAAGCAGCAGAAGCAGATGGCTCTCTTGGCAGAAACTGTCCAGGCCATGGAGGTGGCACCACCCGCCAACCAAAGTGAAGGTATCCGGGTGAGGCAAATACTAAAAGAGGCCTTACAGAAGATGACTCTGGAGGACGATATTGAGGCTTTCCTGACTGTATTTGAGAGAAATATCAAAATAATGGTTGTCACCTCCAAACAGAAATCAGATGTGAACAGGTGCTTACTAAGAGTAGTTATCTCCATATATAACCAAGAAATAAAATAGCACTCTGTAGCGCTATAGCATGCAAACATGAAATGTATGAAAATTTTAATTGCATTACTTCACTTTAAAATATGAAAAATATCGTGGCTGCCGGGTACACATGATTGGCCAATTTATGCGCTAAGTATTCTCAATTTTTCATAATTTTTCTAATGCAGTAATGCAATCCAAATTTCATAAATTTCATGTTTGCATGCTATAGAGTGCTACTTTATTTGTTGGTTACTGTATATATGGAGATGGCTACTCTTAGTAAGCACCTGTTCACACCTGATTTCTGTTTGTTGGCTGTATTTGAGAGGGTAGCAGACATGGATATACTGTCCCAGAGCAACGGGCAGATGTCTTGGCCCCATATCTTACTGGGGAACCTCAAAAGTCATATTATGACCTTATCCTGCAGTATGTCAAAGACTACAGCAAGAAGGAGAAGATTCTGGCACATTTTGGCTTCACCCAATCCGTCAGGGCGTCACTGGCGCTACCAAAAGGACCAGCCTCCACGGTCCCAAATATTTGACCTGTCACACCTGGTCCAGAAATGACTGCAGCCTGAGACCTTCTCTCTGGCACAAATGGTGAAAAGAGTGGTTGTGGACAGATTTATACACTTACTACCTTAAATTCACTCAAAACTAGCTTGCCCTGTGAGATCCCTAGAATGCAGATGGCCTAGTGAGCCTGCATGAAACATACGTGGCTGTGGAGAACTTCCTTAACGGTCTAGGGAGTGTGAGGTCACCTTTCAGGGATACCCAGCAAAATACAATGCCTTGCGAAAGTATTCGGCTCCCTGAAACTTTTCAACCTTTTCCCACATATCATGCTTCAAACATAAAGATACCAAATGTAATTTTTTGGTGAAGAATCAACAACAAGTGGAACACAATTGTGAAGTTGAACAAAATGTATTGGTTATTTTACATTTTTGTGGAAATTCAAAAACTGAAAAGTGGGGCGTGAAATATTATTCGGCCCCTTTACTTTCAGTGCAGCAAACTCACTCCAGAAGTTCATTGTGGATCTCTGAATGATCTAATGTTGTTGTCCTAAATGCCTAATGATGATAAATATAATCAACCTGTGTGTAATCAAGTCTCTGTATAAATGCACCTGCTCTGTGATAGTCTCAGGGTTCTGTTTGAAGCACAGAGAGCATCATGAAGACCAAGGAACACAACAGGCAGGTCCGTGATACTGTTGTGGAGAAGTTTAAAGCCAGATTTGGATACAAAATTATTTCCAAAACTTTAAACATCCCAAGGTGCACTGTGCAAGCGATCATTTTGAAATGGAAAGAGTATCATACCACTGCAAATCTATCAAGACCCGGCTGTCCCTCTAAACTTTCATCTCAAACAAGGAGAAGACTGATCAGAGATGTAGCCAAGATGCCCATGATCACTCTGGGTGAACTGCAGAGATCTACAGCTGAGGTGGGACAGTCTGTCCATAGGACAACAATCAGTCGTACACTGCACAAATCGGCCTTTATGGAAGAGTGGCAAGAAGAAAGCCAATTCTCAAAGATATCCATAAAAAGTGTTGTTTAAAGTTTGCAACAAGCCACCTGGGAAACACACCAAACATGTGGAAGATGAAACCAAAATCGAACTGTTTGGCGTAAAGGCAACACAGCTCATCACCCTGAACACACCATCCCCACTGTCAAACATGGTGGTGGCAGCATCATGGTTTGGGCCTGCTTTTCTTCAGCAGGGACATGGAAGATGGTTAAAATTGATAGGAAGATGGATGGAGCCAAATACAGGACCATTCTTGAAGAAAACCTGTTGGAGTCTGCAAAAGACCTGAGACTGGGATGGAGATTTGTCTTCCAACAAGACAATGATCCCAAGCATAAAGCAAAATCTACAATGAAATGGTTCACAAATAAACATATCCAGGTGTTAGAATGGCCAAGTCAAAGTCCAGACCTCAATCCAATCGAGAATCTGTGGAAAGAGCTGAAAACTGCTGTTCACAAGCGATCTCCATCAAACCAATTTGTCACGAATTCACACCGCTGCCACCAATATGTCACACGTGACCGTCACCCTTACGTCACGGATCGGGGTGACTTTAGGCCAACAGATGGCTATCACATGTGCAGGGTGCTTATCTTAGTTATCCCTCTACTGCTACAATGTGATGAAAAAAACACACACAAGGCTATTGACCTCTTAGTTTACAGCAGGGGCTTATTTTAGGTATCCCACTGCTCTTCAATATACCACGAACTGCAGGGATTTATGTATATCCCGCTAACAGTTCCACTTGAAACTTGCAGCTATCTGGCGCCCCCCTTACTCTCAGGTCAGATTAGGTACTGCACCTAGGGTAATTAGTCGCCAGAAAGGCTGCCTGCTATGTACTGGCTATTGGGCACGCTGCAACGAGGCGATATGAATACTCCCACTCAGGCAGGAATACACATACCATTAATTCCCAGCAGCTTGTGGACAATCTCCACACATCTCTAGCCCCCATCTCCTCCCTCTCCTGTCCAGACTTAGCATTGTCACACTTCAATAATACACTGAAGAATGCCCTAGATGAAGCAGCACCTTCTACACGCAGAAAGACACGACACAGACAACGGCAGCCCTGGCACACTATGCAAACACGCTTCCTGCAGCATTGCTCAAGGTGTGCAGAGCGGCAGTGGAGAAAGTCTCTCTTAGCAGAAGACTTCATCCACTATAAGTTCATGCTCAAAACCTATAACTCTGCCCTTTATCTGGCCAAACAATCCTACTTCACCACCCTCATCACCTCACTATCCAACAACCCAAAACGACTTTTTGAAACCTTAAACTCCCTCCTGAAACCTAAAGTACAGGCCCCCATCACCAACCTCAGCGGTGAGGATCTGGCCACTTATTTCTTAGAAAAAATCAACCACATCCATCAGGATATCTCAGCGCAATCTCCTCAGTGCCTGGATCCCCTTCCCTGCCGCACCTCAAGCTCACTAGACATCTTTGAGCCTGTTTCAGAAGAAGAAGTCTCCAAGCTCCTCGCTTCTGCTCGGCCTACAACCTGCAACAGTGACCCCATTCCTTCACATCTCCTGCAGTCTAAAATATTTAACCTCTCTCTTTCTTCAGGTATCTTTCCCTCCTCATTTAAACATGCCATCATAACCCCTTTACTTAAAAAGCCATCCCTGGACCAGAACTGCACTGCTAACTACAGACCTGTCTCTAACCTTTCCTTCATCTCTAAACTCCTGGAACGCTTGGTCCACTCCCATCTAATCCGTTATCTCTCGGATAACTCTCTTCTTGACCCCTTACAATCTGGTTTCAGCTCTTTACACTCCACTGAAACTGCCCTCACTAAAGTCTCTAATGATCTAATAACAGCCAAATCCAAAAGTCATTGCTCTCTGCTGATTCTCCTGGATCTATCTGCCGCATTCGACACTGTGGATCACCAGTTCCTTCTCACTATGCTCCGCTCCATAGGCCTCAAGGACACAGCCCTCTCCTGGTTCTCCTCCTACCTCTCTGACCGCTCCTTCACTGTATCTTTTGCCGGCTCCTCTTCCTCTCCTCGTCCCCTTACTATCGGGGTTCCACAAGGCTCAGTCCTAGGCCCCCTCCTCTTCTCTCTTTACACGGCCCTTATTGGACAAACAATCAGCAGATTTGGGTTCCAGTATCATCTCTATGCTGATGACACCCAATTATACACTTCTTCCCCTGACATCACCCCTACCCTAATTCAAAATACCAAGGATTGTCTGTCTGCTGTCTCTAACATCATGTCCTCCCTCTACCTGAAACTAAATCTCTCCAAAACGGAACTTCTTGTGTTTCTCCCTTCTACTAACCTCACTCTACCCAACATCAAAATTACCCTGGAGGGTTCAACCATAACTTCCAAGCAGCATGCTCGCTGTCTTGGGGTCATATTCTACTCCGAACTTTCCTTTACTCCCTATATCCGATCACTCACTCGCTCTTGTCACCTGCATCTTAAAAACATCTCCAGAATCCGACCTTTTCTCACCGTTGAAACTGCTAAGACTCTTACTGTCGCTCTTATTCATTCTCGCCTGGACTGCTGCAACTCTCTTCTAATCGGTCTCCCTCTTACCAAACTTTCTCCTCTCCAATCCATCTTGAATTCTGCAGCCAGAGTCATATTTCTGTCCAGCCGCTTCACCGATGCCTCCATCTTGTGCCAGTCATTACACTGGCTACCCATTCGCTACAGGGTCCAGTATAAACTCATCTCTCTCACCCACAAAGCTCTCCACAGTTCTGCACCGCCTTATATCTCCTCTCTCATCTATTGTTTGTACATGTCCCTGCTTAATTGTAAAGTGCTGCGGAATATGTTGGCGCTATATAAATAAAAATTATTATTATTATTAAACCTCACTGAGCTCGAGCTGTTTGCCAAGGAAGAATGAGCAAGAATTTCAGTCTCTCGATGTACAAAACTGATAGAGACATACCCCAAGCGACTTGCAGCTGTAATCGCAGCAAAAGGTGGTGCAACAAAGTATTAAGTTAAAGGGGCCGAATAATATTGCATGCCCCACTTTTCAGTTTTTGAATTTCCACAAAAATTTCAAATAACCAATACATTTCGTTCAACTTCACAATTGTGTTCCACTTGTTGTTGCTTCTTCACCAAAAATTTACATTTGGTATCTTTATATTTGACGCATGATATGTGGGAAAAGGTTGAAAAGTTCCAGGGAGCCGAATACTTTTGCAAGGCACTGTAAGGGGCCCAAGTTTCCAGGAAGGATCAGAGCTGAGTTTAAGGGGTACATCTCATAACATTGTGTGTTGAAGGTGTCGTGCCTTGGGTCATATATCAACCCATTGTCCTTTGACTTCTGAGCCAATGGACTGCAGCTACGCCTACTTTACCTACCCTGCCTGTAGTGCTGTTCCCCATCTTAGAAAGAGGCCTCAGCCTACGCATGTGCTAGGAAATGTGCATGTGCATGTGCTAGGAAATGGGTGGGGGAAAGGTGTATCCATGGAAATGCAAAGGTCAACTTACGCAAAGACTGTGGTTTCTGTGTCCCATCAAGTGGGAGTGGTCAAGAACTTGTGCATGCTGTTGTTATCGGTTGAGATTTTCCATTGTTCTGGAACTTATGAGGTAAAGCTGTAGCACCAGTAGTCCGATATGCCACCAGGAGTTTGCTATGGTAACAAAGTCACATGATGTAAACTGTGAATTTCCGTTCACTGTACTGGTTGGAAAGAAGGATGAGGAAGCATCCCTTGAAGCCAGTAACCCTGACCTAGAGGAGTTCCAGGACAACTCTGGGACTGCTCAGCTCAAGAACTTTACAGTAACAGGTGCTCTGGAAAGTGTAAGTGTGTTAAATGGCATTCTCCAGGAGATGGGAGATGATAATTGGTTTCCTCAAGGGGCAGGCATAATGATCAGTTGTGTCGTTGGACCAAAGTGAAGCGACAGGTAAAAGAGCACCTTCTCGAAGCCCAAGAGGAAAAGTCCAGGTGGTATAATCGATCAGCTAGAGTGAGACAATTTAAGCCTGGGGATAGGGTACTTGTGTTAGTGCCCACAGGGGAGAACAGGTTCATTACTCAGTGAGATAGTAAAAGATGGGAGAGGTCAACTATAAAGTACAAGAACAAGGGAAAATGAAGCCCTTCCCCATATATGTCAACCTGCTAAAACTCTGCAAGGATAGGGACCTGCTCCAAACCTCTTGTTTGCCTGGTCGAGAATCCATCATGGCGGGTGTCAAAGTGGCAGAAACTTTGCCATCTTCCCAAAATCAGCATTGCCAAAAATCTGTATCCAAAAATAGGGGTAGGTTCTTGGACGCACTTAGGTCATCCTCATGTCATCAAGCATGAGCCTCACATTCGAGTAAATTTAAAGCCCTGTGGACTTTGTGTGTTGGCAGATGGTACCCAGCCCCTGGTTATGGGAATGTAGCAAAGCCAAGTAGGCTATGGTTAAATCCTAGCTCTACGGGCTAAGATTAAGTGCACCTGGCTGGCTCTGCATATAAACAGGCTAGGTGTTCACCTTCATCAGTCACCTGGTCCAAGCTGGCCAGGGTGGAATTGTGTTGAAGCTAAAGAGAGACAGGCCAGAATCCCTCTCTAAGAAGAGACTGCACGGGCCGTGTGCACCAAGTACAAGTGTGCAAGTATAACTGATAGCTATGCATGATAGCAGTTTTGTTTGACCAGATTGGGACTAGCTCAGCCATGTTTGAGTAGTCAGGGTCTGTGTTGTTTACTTAGAGCCTGGACAAGGCTAGGAATTTATGTTTATGGATTTGTTTTTGTACAAGAATCCAGTGCCTGTGTGAATGCTACCTACTTGAGAATGTGAAACCCTACATTTCATGTACAGTAAATGCTGTTAGTGGCATCACAAGAAAAATCGAACCTCCTCATTAAAATGAATCTGTCAGCAGATTTTTGCTATGCAATCCGAGAGCAGCACGATGTAGGGCCTGATTCCAGCAATGTATCACTGGACTGCTTGGTGCAATTTTGATAAAATCCCCATTTTTTTCCGTTGCAGATGTAGCACTACTATGAATTCTGAGCTAAATATACCAATCTGGAGTGCGGGCGAGGTTACATAGATTAGCTGGGCTGCCTGATAAAACACTGATTGTATTGAAGTTACAGCAGATACACATTCCTGGAATCAGGCCCTCTGCTCCTACATTATGCTGCTCTCAGATTAAATAGCAAAAACCTGCTGACAGATTCAGTTTAACACTATGCACAGCTGACTCTCCATGTTTAGATGTCTCCACTTTATTTGGCAGCTTTGTATTTTATGCCAAGATAGCAGAACTATACCATAGTGTACTGTGCTATTAATGTACTAAATAGAAATTCAATACAGTCTTACATTTTGAAGTGTCACATTCTGCTTTGTCTTGGCAAGTTTTGGTGTATTGATTTCCATACATACACCTGCAAAATAGCAATTATTTGTTTTAAATTTTTGCATTCTATTTTCTGTTATAGTTTCGACATACAACCACAGCTTACCATGGTACTATTCTATCATTAGAAGTTATACCTGACATATCTAGTTAACTAGTTATTCAGTTAAATACTATAGCCCCCCAAAATTAAAATTGTTCAGCTGGGTAAAAAGGGTGTGTGTGTGTGTCACAATACTGTAAAGTGGCTACAAAAGACTTACTGCCCTAGGGGACTTGACATGTCCATGCAATACATAAGTATCCTAATGATTTCAATGTAATGCTTCATTTCACATAAGATGTGACTGTAGAAAAATTGAACATGCACAAACTAAAAAATAAAACATATTTGGTCAGATTTGGCCACATTGCCTTCCAACATCAACACTTCAAAATGCATTATGTGAATTTGACCTACATAGATATTTGAGTTCTACTTACCGTGTTTTGTAGAACGCCGACGCCTGAAAGGTTCAGGTGGAGGAAGTCTCCACGTTTCTTCACTTTTGCATATAACATGTAAAAAGTCAGTTTGCTGGGGCAAATACTTCTTTGTCCAGTGAGGATCAATCACCTACAGAATGGCATAAGGGATAACAAACGTTTAGATCACCGCTCGAAATATATATAAGATCTGGTTTAATAATGGGGTATTTGAAAGTGATGAACTTGGGCTTGTTTGCTCAATTTTTTTTCATAAGTAGTGAAAGTCACTAGTATCTTTTCCCACGAGTTACTATCAATATAGCATTGGTAGCATGTATAGCTGACTGATTGATGCAACTTGCCAAGAATTTTTGATTGCCCAATCCATAGATATCATATCACAGCATCACACTCTCCTATAGCAAGTCCCCGGCACTATCCACATAGTGATTCAATTGCAATCAGGTAAATGAGTCTGAGAGACTGATGGCCATGCCTCTAATTAACAGGTTATAGTTGGAGGCTCCGTTACAGATTCTTTCATGCTGATCATTATTAGATATTTCATTGTGAGTGAATAACACAAATGGTACTTCTTAGCATACAGGTTCATTTTTTCTTACATTATTTGATGGTATCCTTTGGTTACTTGACAATCTTCTTCTGGATGTGATGTGTGCTGAAAAGTAATAAATGAATACAAATGATAGCATTAAATGATGTACTATGTCCAATTCTGTATGTACAAATAGTATTTAAGAATAACCCTACAGATAGGGGTTGGATCCTGGATCTTGTGTGAACAGAGAATGTGCTGGCGAGAATATGGAAACTGTATGAGGGCAAATATTTGTAATGATTGTTTGCATACAGTTTACACGTACAGAGATGTAGCAAGCCTCCATAGACAAGCCAGATCATCAGCCCGTCTAAATGGATCCCAAATGTGAACTGATGTTTATCAAGCTTTTTAGGCTGGTTCCAATGATGCTGCATGGCATACACACTTGGTACATTTTGAAGCACTTGCTAAAATGGGACAATGTATGAAATTGTATTACAAATACAAAAAGAAAATTTGGAGCAAATTACAGTGTCGGTGTCGGATGTGACAACTCAAAGGGAATGTACCATCACAAAATGACCGATTGCTTAAATTACATTTTTATTTTACATGTTTTTTTTTCTCATAGCAAGAAAACAAACAAAAATCTAAATTAGTAATCTTGGAGTTTTCACACTGGCCACTGGGCCTATTTTAGACTCATACTTTCTGTGTTTTCAGCGAGAGTTTTCAGCAGGAACATTATCAGCAGAGGCAGGATTCCAATGAGCGGTAACACTTCTATACAGTGGCATGCAAAAGTTTGGGCTCCCTTGGTCAAAATTACTGTTATTGTGAACATTTAGGTAAGTTGAAGATGAAATGATCTCTAAAAGGCCTACAGCTAAAGATGACACATGGGCTAATGCAAAAAATTGGGCACCCTTGGAGATTTGTGTGCTAAGATAACTTTGACCAAGGTTTCAGATCTTAATTAGTCTGTTAGGGTTATGGATTGTTAGGAAAGGCCAGGTGATGCAAATTTCCCAGCTTTATAAAAACCCAGCCTCCTCTAACCTTGTGCCAAAAATCACAGCAGCTGCCTAGCACTCTGAAAATTGTAGCGGCCCACAAAGCAGGAGAAGGCTATAAAAAAATAGCAAAGCATTTCCAAGTTGCCCTTTCCTCAGTTCGAAATTTAATTAAGAAATGGTAGTTAACAGGAACAGTGGAGGTCAAGATAAGGTCTGGAAGACCAAGCAACATTTCAGTAAGAGCTGCTCTCAGGATTGCTAGAGAGGCTAATCAGAACCCCCGCTTGACTGCAAAAGACCTTCAGAAAGATTTAGCAGACTCTGGAGTTGTGGTATGTAAGAGAATATCAGGGACGAGCATGCTCTTCGTCCCTTCCTGATAAAGCAGGTACACTTTTTGTGGAATTGTGAATAATGCTTATATATTTTGATAACATTTTTATTGGGAATGACTCAAGTGTGTTTTGTTGATAATATATTTCTAAATTAGAGTGTTTATGGGTAAAGATCAGGGAAAATATTAGGATAGGAAATTAGGACACAAGTATAGAAATCATAAAGGGTAATAAGGATGGTTAGTAACTGGGAAGTACAGAGCAGGGCACAGGAATGCAGGAAGTAGTTAGGAACAGTAAGATAAGAGTTAAGATAGTTAGGAATAGCCTCAGTTAGAGAGGGGCATGGGTAACATAAGGGGAGACACTTCCTGGTGATAGATTTGGAGATACACACAGAGTTAAGATAGTGAGAGATTAGATGAAAGGCAGATTAGGAAAGTGGACTGAATAGCACAAAAAAGTGTGGAACTTGTGGGAGCAGCATGTGGACGGCCGCCACTAATTTAGGCGGGCCTTCTCAGAATATCCTGAGCCTATGGCCCGAATTAGGTACAGAAGAGGGTATTAACCTCCCAGAAGGAGAACCTGGATAGGACACTATTTCAAAGAAGGGGGCCAGAAAGCATGGAAGCTGTGGAGCTGGATAGAGCATCACAGGGGCCAGAGGGGCCAGGAAATGAAGGAAGAGTTCAGGGAATGTGCTGTAACCGCCACTGAACACCTGACGTTAAGTAAAGTGCAACTATTAAAAATGGATACCGATTCTGTCAATAAATGTGTGGTGGCTTCCGGATATGGGGTCACGAAACCAGCGGAGACTAGAAGCCCAAAAGTCAGTGTTATACACTACACAAAAACCACAAGACAGACTGGACATTATTTGCTTGCAATCTGTCAGGGTGTGGGAGAACAGTAGCCCCTCACCCTCGACTACTGCCCTGCACACCTTACAGGTACATTTTTCTACTGTTCAGAGACACCTACACAAATATGGCCTTCATGGAAGAGTCGCAAAGCCACAAAAGTGAACTAAAAATCCTCCAAAAATAAAAAAATACAGCCGAAAAAGGGCAGCACCGCTTACCTGCCCAGGTCTCTGAACAAATGCACTACAGGATGCAGCTAGCCTATATAGCAAAGATGTTGCAAAACACAGGTGCAAAATACTAAATAGACAGCCACTCACAACCTACCAGTTCTTGGAGGGGGTAACTGCTTAGCATACATTTGCACAATAGAGGCCTGTATAGGGCACTGTTCACATGCAGGTAATGCATAGTGTCTTGTTCTCAGCCTATTAGTCATAGCCATACTATTCGATTAGGCGGGCTGGCCAGCACTCTCACAATGCACCCCATGTGAACACCCCTGTATACAAGACCTAACGTGCTGGGCTTGGCTGCACTCTGAAAAATAAAGTGCACAAAATACATATAAACATGAGAGGTATTGGTCGATATTTTGGACAAGATATGCAAGCTCGCAACCCAACGTGAGTGGCTGTCTATTTAGTATTTTGCACCTGTGTTTTGCAACATCTTTGCTATATGGTCTACTATTGGAGAAACAAGAGTCAGAAATTGGCCATACAAGTACTATTAGAATATTTATTGAAAAACTTCAATTTCCACTTAAAATTTCATCATAAATGGTACAATAACAATAACAAGTGACTATATATCAAAGTGCATCTAGTGCTACAGGCTCACAGAACGGGATAGATGTGAATCATATATTGCGGCCATGCATGTTGCTAATCTCCACACATGTGCAGTAAAGATAGATGCATACCAACTAAAAGTAAGTATTGCGGTGATATGACCGCACTAACCATAAGGTGCATCACAGGCAAGGTACCCCGCAATAAGTACACAATAGAATGCAAAAAAGGGTTAATTACCCATAAATATCTGTAAAGACCCCTGAGGAAGCGGTGAAGACACAAGACGCGAAACACGCGTTGGGGTAGCATTCCAGGCTCCAGACGGGTCTTTACGGATATTTATGGGTAATTAACCCTTTTACTTTTTTCTCCAATAGTAGATAATTGTTAATCGAGTCGCCATTTGTTTATTAATTTACTGACGTCTATATCAATCTTTGCTATATGGGTTGGCTGCATTCCAGGGCCGGACTGGGACAAAAATTCAGCCCTGGCATTTGAAGGTACACAGGCCCACTTGTCGTATGGTGGTTACACACTAAGGCTAAGTGCACACGTTCAGGATTTTTCACTTTTTTTTTAATGTTTTTTCGCTATAAAAACGCGAAAAAATCTCACATTAAGCATCCATTTTTAGAATGCATTCCGCAATTTTTGTGCACACGCTGCATTTTTTTCCATAGCGGAAAATCATTCCGGAAAAAAACGCAGCATGTTCATTATTTTGCGGAATCGCGGGGATTCCGCACACATAGGAATGCATTGATCCGCTTACTTCCCGCATTGGGCTATGTCCACCATGCGGGAAGTAAGCGGATCATGTGAGGTTGGTACCCGGGGTGGAGGAGAGGAGACTCTCCTCCACGAACTGGGCACCATATCCCTGTAAAAAAAAAAAAAAAAAGAATTAAAATAAAAAATATTGATATACTTACCTTCTGATGGCCTCCGGAGTCCTCCCGCCTCTCAGTGGTGCACGCGGCGCCTTCCGTTCCCAGGGATGCTGTGTGCGAAGGACCTGGGATGACGTCGCGGAGGTGTCAGTGCACGCTTAGTGGAGATGGGATTTCATAAAATCCCATCCACTATGCGTAACATCTGGTTGCTGTGGATAGGACACTGCATCAAATCCACAGCAAATACACCAAGTGGAAACATACCCTCAGCCATCAGATTTCCTTTAAGATCCCATAGGTGCCATCTATGTCCCATGGTTGCATATTAGGCTATGTTCACACGTTGCGGATTTTGCTGCGAATCCGCAGCGGTTTTGATGCTGCGGGTCCGCAGCAGCTTTCCATGCGTTTACAGTACAATGTAAACCTATGGAAAACGCAATCCGCAGTGCACATGCTGCGGAAAAAAAACGAGCGGAAACCCTGAAGTTTACATTCCGCAGCATGTCAATTCTTTGTGCGGTTTCCGCAGCGGTTTACACCTGCTCCATAATAGGAATCCACAGGTGGAATCCGCACAAAATCCGCATAAAAACCGCGATAAATCCGCAGGTAAAACGCAGTGCCTTTTACCTGCGGATTTCTGAAATCCGCTGCAGAAAAATCTGCAGCCATCAAAACTACGTGTGCACATAGCCTTTTCCCTGCTTTTGAGAACTATAACTCCCAGCATGTACAGCAGCTCCTATGGCATGCTGGGAGTATAGTTCACCACAGGAGTGGTGATTTTTTGAGCTAGTGCCATGGAAGAAGAGTGGACACAGCTTTTTTTTCTTAATTCTATTAGAGCTTGCCTCTTAGGCTACGTTCACATTTGCGTTGTTGGGCGCAGCGTCGGCAACGCATACCGATGCATGCATCATGCGCCCCTATCTTTAACATGGGGGGGCGCATGCGTTTTTTTGGCGCACCACACAGGGCGTAGACGACACTACAGGTTGCAGTTTTGATGCGTCACATTTCCAAAGAAAAACGCATGCAATGCACCTGCATCGTAAATGCGCAAAAAAAACACATTAGTGTCTATGAAAAACGCATAGGGCGCAGTTGCCTGCGTTGAGCCGCATTTTTTGACGCATGCGCCTTTTGACTAAATGTATTTTTTCGGGGCGTTTTGGATCTTCAATTTTATAGGACAACGCATGCGTCAATAAACGCTGCGTTGTGTATGCGTTTGACATGCGTTGTGCGTTGCGTCGACGACGCTGCGCCCAACAACGCAAATGTGAACGTAGCCTTAGCTAGTTCCAGGTACAATTCCGGGCTTTCTGTGCTTCTGCTCCATGCACTCAGGGTAAGGTTATCAGCAGCTCGTAAATGCTTTCTGTCCCTGCCGCCTGGCTGGACAGGAGGAAGTGGGCGTCTGATGTCCTGACTCCTGACCCCAGGCTGCAGTAAGTGGCAGGGTCCCAGCAGCACAGAAGAGCAGAGCGCGCCTCTCCCCCTCCCCCTGCGTCTATGATACCTCATGACAGCTGGTGTTCAGACCATCAGACTGCGGCCAACAACTTCATCCTGTCTAGCGTGGCGGCCACAGTGATTTTAGAAGTGCAGCGCGATCCTGTGCACAAGACAAGCTGATGCTGCCTAGTGTGCTGGCTGCAAAGAACAGAACGCCAGCTGACAGCATGAAGGGAGCGACAGATCGAGCGGCCCACTACAGGGACCGGCCCTTCTGGCATTTGCCAGAAATACCCTATGGCCAGTCCGGCCCTGCTGCATTCTGTAGTGCATTTTTTCAGAGACCTGGGCTGCCCTTTTTCAGCTGTACTTCATGGAAGAGTCATCAGAAGAAAACATCTCCTGTGTCCTCATCATAAATTTAAGCATCAGAAGAATGCAAAAGAACATCTAAACAAGCCTGATGCATTTTGGAGACAGTCCTGTGGACTGATGAGGCTAAAATACAATTCTTTGGGCACAATGATCAAAAGTATGTGTGGAGAAAAAAGGGAACAGAACTTCAGTTAAAGAACATCATGCCAACCATTAAGCATGGGAGTGGATCAATTATGCTTTGGGTTGTGTAACAGCCAATGGCACCAGGAACATTTCATGAGAAGAGGGAAGAATGGATTCACTGAAATTTCAACAAAGTCTTGATGCAAACATAACATCATCTGTAAAAAAGCTGTAGTTGAAAAGAGGAGAAGGTTTTACAATGGCCCTCACAGTCCCCTGATCTGAACTTTATTGAAAATCTGTGGCTACATCTCAAAATAGCAGTGCATGCACGACGACCCAGGAATCTCACAGAATTGAAAGAATTTTCCAAGGAAAAATGGATGAAAATCCATCAAACAAGAATTGAGGAACTCTTGGCTGGCTACAAAAAGCATTTACAAGCTGTGATACTTTCAAAAGGGGGTGCCATTTCATCTTCAACTTGCTTAACTGTTCACAATAACAGTAATTCTGACCAGGGGTGTCCAAAATTTTTATATGCTACTGTATACATCTAATAACACAGTATCCAACATTCACAATAGGTGATTGAACACATGACCCTGCTCCCTCTTCACAATGACCTTTTAACATGAACCTGTCAGCTGGATTTTGCTAAGTAACTTACAGACACTGTCAGGTTGGCATTGTTACACTGATCAAAATAATACCTCGGGTGAAAAAATTCGGCTTGTGGTTCTTGTGTAATCAGTGTTAGAAGTCATTAGTTAATGACATCCTCGTGCTCCAAGGTGGGATTATAGGCAGAGTCTTATCTTTCTGCTCTAAGCCAGAGAAAGCAAGGAAAGACCTGCCCACAGGCCGCCCCGAAGCACAAACAGTCTGTCTCCCTCTCTCTGTGATGAGGAAAATGTTTGTGCTTTGGGCCAGCCTGTGGGCAAGTCTCTTCTTGATTTCTCTGGCTTTTTAGAGCAGGAAGATAAGACTCTGCCTACAGTCTCGCCCCGAGCACGAGGATCTCAATAGCTGATAACTTCTAACACTGATTACACAAGAACCACAAGATGGATTTCTTCACCCCAGGTATCATTTTAATTAGTTTAACACTGCCATCATGATAATGCCTGCAGTTTACGCAGCAAAATCCTGTTGACAGGTTCGCTTTAAATGTTTTAATAAAAAAGTCATAGTCTATTGCTGCGAATGCATCTGTGGATTTCCTAAAACAAGAGGGCATAGTCTAGAACACCCAGTGTCCAATGTGAAAATATTTATTTTTAATAAAAACTGTGATACCTGGGGAAAAACCATTGCCGATTTAAAAACAAACAACAAAAAAATGCATTAAACAAAAAAAGATTTAAATGATGGGTCATGTTCTGATGTCACGTTCCTTGTAAAGCCCCACTCTAGCGGTTTTATTTCTATTTCACCTTTGGAGTGGTATCACTAATGCATGCTCCCAACTCCTAGTAATATACTTCCCACCCGCAAGTCAGAGGTAACAGTCACAAGCGTGTAAGAGGGTGACCAGGGTCATCACGTGCCTCCTCTTCTTGGAACACTGTTCACATGATTACGTGCGGCACTTTGTCATTCTCTAATGTTATTATAATGTCGCTGTATTGTTTATGTACTGTAATGTGATGTGTGTTATGTATAGAAGTTGGGATAGAATAGAAGATAGCATAGGGCAATAGTGGGATTAGATTAGTGGGGCACATTATAGATAGGGAATAGGAGCATTTGTTTTAGGTTTAGTTCGCATAGGGGTTTTCCAGTTGGGAGGGGCTACAAAGTAGCGCAGCATAGAGCAGGGGGATGTAGGTGGGCAATTCCTAGTTGGAATCAGACAGGATGCAGCAGTGAAAGGAGACAGTCTGCTAGCTCTGGGGATAAGGCTGCTAAGGCAGGAAGGGGCCCCAGGCTTATTATCTTGCAGGCAGTCATTAGCGTGAATAGTAATCAACCCGAAGAGGATCTGGGGTATACGACCAGGGCAGGTGAAGCTGAGATGACAAGCCTGGCACCTTTTCCTATTGAAGCCGGTCCAGGGGATGGTAGGAAGCTGGTGGGCCCGAAGGCACGGATGGGACAAAGATGCGCCTGGAGCGTGACAGAGATTGTCCAGAAATTAGGCAGGGATTACCAGAAGCAAGGCAGGGATTGCCGGGAAGAATAGAGTTTGCCGGGAAGGCAGGTAAAGCCTGAGAGATGTCACTCTGTGTACACTGTGCTGCATTTGTGATGGAAACTATATTGTTAAGTAAAGTTGAACTTTTGAAAAAGGATATTGTTTCTGAGATGGTTTGTGGAGCTCGTGGATGCAGAGCCGGAGTAAAAGAAGCCAAGGGGGCTCTGACAGTAAATGTGAGTGTACTGCTGCGCACACTGCACATGCAGCAGAAGGGACACTGTATTTCATCTGGGGGACGCCAGGGTGTGGGAACACTACAGCCGGTTGCCACGACTACCACCGTGGCTGCCTTACAAGCGCTCAATGTCAGCCTATGAGAGAGGCATTCTGGCCTCATTCTGGCGCTCATAGACTTACATTGAGAAGTGACTTCCGGCTCACACAGCAAACACTGGAGCATCGGTTAGGTCACAGCCTGCAGAAGACGGCCGGAGTGGCGCTGAGAACAGCAGAAGGTGGCAGCTGGTAACTATATTACTAGGGGCAGGGAACCTACATTAGTGACACCACTACGGTTGTGAAATGAAGAAATGAGCTGGAGTGGTGTTTTACACATCTGCTAAGAAACACTGCAGGAAGCTCCTTCACATCTGCAGGAGGATTGTGTTCAGTACAAAGGATCTAATAACACAATCAATCATACATATGAATGCACCGTGTCCAGTTATGCAATCTTTATCCCCATGTGGGGTAACATGAAAGACATGTTACTGCTAATATTCCCTATAGTAACACAGATATGATAGATGGAGTAAGTGGGAATCAACACTTAGATGAAGCTCTTCTAAGTGACAAGAATATAGAGGTGATTCTTACTTTTCATTAAAGCTATAAATATAAACACACACACATATATATATATATACACATAGACACAAATAAATATGTATAGAATTATATATGTTACAAATTGCAACATTGGGGATTTAGCTGACGCTTTGTTACATTTTTGTATCCGTCTTTATGGACTTCTTGCTTTTAGCCTATAGTGGGGTGAGGCTGGATGTTATCAGAGTGGGGGCTCCGCATCCTGCACATGCACTTGTTAGATATTTGCATAGTGACGCCGTACCTCACCGTGTTACAATTATATGTTTTCAAATATTGTACGCTATGTAATATGCGTCTTATTTATTCTGCGGCTCTGCTTATGACATCAATAGAAAGGTTAGTACATGTCACCAGTATCTATCATGCCAATATTGTATTACGTATTTTATTCGAGACATTTTGTACATTATTTAGGATAATTACATATTTAAAAGTCAGTTGTCAGAATGAAGCCCGTTCCATAGAATGGGTTGTGTGGCCGCACAGAGGTGCCTTCATATCTGGGCCATTAAGGTCCCTTACCTTTGGTTGAGAAAGTCATGTTTAAGGTCTGTAAAGCGTCCTCCTTGCGGCTGCATATTGTGCTCATCTTCACTGAGGTAGAGTGGTGCGTCCGGCAGCCGGATCCAACTGATCTGAGCCTCTCCTAAATAGGTTGCAGAATTCTGCACCCCTGATCATTGTCCAGGTTTACAAAGGATGGCCAGGCTGGGGCTGTGATCTCATCTCATTCCTTATTCCACATTGTAACATTATTTACTCCCATCTGTCTTGCCAAGAATTTCATTCATACAAAGGTTTGTTGCCAATGTGAATAGTAACCACCCCGGGCCGTTTCCTGCATTGTCTCTGTAGGGCTTTGTACATCACTCAGGCACACTTCTCCGACACCGGGATTTGTGCCAGCAGACAGCAGCCCACCAATGTTCCCGAATTGTTATGTCATATCATGTCAATAGAGGTTTATCTATGAACACCTCAATGGTTCCCATAAAGCGTACTTTATATGAAGAGTATATGCTTCGATTCTTACTACCCAGACAAACAAGACTGAGTATTTATCACCTGGTCTACATAAAGCGTCATAAAACCCTGATTGGAGAAAAACGGAGTTCAACAATATATTTATTTTCATTTTCAAAATTACTTGGCAAAATGTTCTTGAAATGTATCATCAGTCTATCAATATTAATTAAATGCAATAAAGCTTTTTCCTTCCTCTATATACCGTAATTACAAGGCATTTGTCTATCTGACATAAAATATGGGTTACTTGATGTTATGCATATAGCACAAAACTAATTTGATCTCAAATGTATAGATATTTTGATGCCTGAATTTGTTTTGTTTTTTTTACGAAATAATATAAATTACTTGACAGATTCTTAATATATTACTGATAGACCGTATACAATGTAATTATATATATTTTAATAATTTCCTAATGCAGCAAGATGGTTGAACCAGGGCCTGCCATGTTTTTTGCAATAAGTGGTGTAATGCTTGTTAGAATTTCATTTTTTTTCTAAGAATTCTAAAAATCAGCTAGCATATATATTTAACAAACATAATAATAATGATAATAATAATAATAATGAAAATAATAATAATAATGAAATAACAAATCCATTATTATTGATAATAATAATAATAATAATAATGATAATAATAATGAAATAACAAATCCATTATTATTGATAATAATAATAATGAAATAAATTAATTATTAATAACAATATTGAAAATAATAATAATGATAATAATGAAAATATTAATAATAAGAATAATAACATAATAATATTACTATTGATAATAATAATGAAGATAGTAATAATAATAGCATAATGAAAATAATAATACTAAAGAAAATAATATTATTATTAATAATAATACAAACTTATTATTATGCATAACAACAATAAGAGCATTAACCATTTGATGCAAACACAGAATATAAGATATTAGAATATAAGATATAAATATTGGAAGAAATGAATCTGAAGCCTTCTAACAAGCTAGCGCAGTGTCACACCCTGCAGGCACAAGATTTACCTATAGGGCAAGTGAAGTGATTGGCTGGAAGATCGCGTCTCTCATACCTTAGTATTGAGTCCAGTAAATTTTGTGGAATTTTAAAGAAGTGCAAAGAAAAAGTAAAACGTATAAATGGAAATGTGCGCTTCCAAACAACGGTCAGCTTTGGTACAAGCCCTATACTTCACATAGATACAAACAAGCTGAGGCTGCCATTATATAAGTATTATGTGAGGTTTCCGCCTTGTGCCGCAGATTATTGCAGCAAATTCAATATAAGCCTATCAAAATCATTATTAAAATAAATATGTTGAACAGAATTCTATATGTGCCGATAAATGAATTATTTATGAAGTGCGCAGCTCCGATATCCATCGCTTTTGTTACCTATGAAATGACACAAGTGACAGGGGGCTGTGAATCGTGACCCAAAGACTCAATTACGGTGTGATTTATTGAGCCACGCGCCCTGCTCTTTGCGTTGCAAGTCATTAGCATGAGACTGGCCGGCGTGCTCATCTGCTTCAGGCTTGGCTCTCCCTGCCACTACACACTCTCAGCAGATGGGGAATTGCATGTTCCAGAAAGGAATTGTTTATCCTCCCATTGATGCTCACTCAAGTGATCACAACAAATCCATTAGCCACGCATAGAAGGATCAGGAGTCTGTCCATGTGGGAGTGAATGGGACTTGTGTAGTACAGCAGGGATTTAATGCTTTAATAGTCAGAAGCATAATGCGCGCCGTCACCGAATCCACTCTGAATAAAGGTATTTATGTCAGCGCAGCACATAACTTGTCAGCAGCTTGTTAAAGTACAACATTCAGGTATGTTCAAACAGAGACGATATTTTTGGTCCAATTTATCTGAGCAGGAAATTATCAGTCTGTAGCAGATTTGTGGCTAAGGATTATCAAATGCCGCAGATTATAGCTACACACATAAAAAAGTGTACATTTTAAATCCGCACCATTTGTGCTGTAGATTTTAGCTTACATTTCAATTTGTTAAAGGGAATCACTCAGCAGGTTTTTGCTTTCCCATATGAGAACAGCATAAGGTAGGAAAAGAGTCCCTGATTCCAGTGATGTATCACTTACTTTACTAATTTCTGCAGTTTTGATTAAAAAGTTTTATCTCCTGCAGACCTAGCAGTTCTCTGAACGCTGTGCTCTGTATAACCCCGCCCACATCACTGTGCATAGACAGACAGCTGCCAATCAGTGGTGGCACGGGGTTTTACTACCTGGTAGCAGGTTTACTAGTCCTCTAGTGATAATCTCCCACTGATAAAACAGTGATTTTTATAAAAACTACACCACGCAGACCGGTAAATCACACATCACTGGAATCAGGGTCTCCATCACTGCAATCAAAGTACCGCAGGTAGCAAAAACCTGGGGAAAATTTTCTTTTAAGGGAAAGGGTAAAATTTGCATTAAAAAAGTTAACACTACAGGTCAATTTGCACTGCAGAAAAAATTAATTTTATCCACTTGGCTGCAACAGTAAAAAGCTGGCAATTTTCTGCTTAGAAATTCAGATGGAAAATTTACCACTTGTCACTTTTGAACCTACTTTTTTGCTGTCGATTTTCACAGCGGACGAATTCTGCAATGCTAAAAGTGAAATCCACTGCAATTCTGCTACAAATGAGCATGTAACATACAGATTGTAATGCAGATCTGACAATGATCTACCACGAAAATGTGCATTGGAAAATTTGCAGATGTGAGTGTACGCTTAAAATCCACAAACTTGTCATAGGTTCTAATGAAGATCTGACTTGTGATCATGTTGTCAGAATGTCTTACATGACATATACATTTCCACAAGACATATTTTAAGCATATCCAGATAGTTCTTATATTTTCTCTGCTCTGTGTAGAAACAGGAAGTCTCTTGTACTTGCATTTATCATTCCCCTCTTCAACTCCTGACCCAGCTGCTCCTCCTCCTGCCAAGGACTTTTGCAGTGACTTATGACTCATACAGGTAAAATTGACCTCCTGTTTCTACATAGAGCTTGGAAAGATTCAACTCGTCAGTTTTTCATCACGTGATGTCATAGTCCTAATGTAAAAGAGAAGAACTATCTGGGTAGAAAGGCAAAATGAGCAATAGTATGTGCAGAGTGCTATATAATATGATGACTGCAATATATTAAAAGGACACAAATTTTGATTGGAGTGCTTCTTTAATTACAGCCTGACATCAGTAGAAGGGGAACTATTGCCCACTTACAGTATATAGGTGGCTGCACACGTGCAGAAACCCACCATTGTTAAGCATGGGAGTTATTGCAGTATGGATCTAGTTAGTTTATACAATTTTCCATGGTAATAATAATGCTGCTTAAAGGGTTTAGGATACCACCGAGAAGAACTGATATAAAGTCAAAATTAGTGAAAAGTTTAAAATAAGGGGTAAGGTGAACACGCAACAGAAAATGGGGCACATAATAGTAAATAAAAATGAAAACATATGGGCGCATCTTTGACCCTTGGAGTCTCTGCTGCTACTACTATGAGGCTAACTTCACAAAGGGCGTTTTTGCTGCATTTTTATGCTAATTTTCAGCTGCGTTTTACAGTACTAACAAAGCCTATGAGATTTCAGAAATCTCATGCAAATACATTGTTTTTTTTTGTTGTCATCAGGATTTTGTGCTTTGCATGGTTTTTTGGACATAGAGCATGTCACTTCTTTCAGTGTTTTTCACTCATTGAAATGAATGGGTTGTGAAAACAACACTGAAAAAACGCTCCAAAAACACAGGTATCAGGTTTTGCTGCTTTTTTGTGCGAAAACCGGATTCTACAGTAGAGGACTTTTATTTTAACACTAAACTTTATTAGCATGCACAAGAGACAATTACTACTATGTGCACCTTTTTTTGTTGCATGTTCACCTTTACCTTGGTTTGATTAATTAAGGATATTTTATTATAGACTGCACTAATTTTGACGTCATATCAGTTCTTGTTGTCGACAGGTCTTTTCTGCATTACAGCCTGGTAACATACAGTGGCATGTAAACGTTTCGGCACTTCTGGTCAAAATTACTGGTTAATTACTGTTATTGTGAACAGTTAAGCAAGTTGAAGATTAAATGATCTCTAAAAGAGTTGAAGTTAAAGATGATAGATTTCCTCTATATTTTAGGCACAAAAATGTGTATATATATTTTTTTTTTCATCTTTTACATTTTAAAAATTACATTGTAAAAGTTTGGGCACCCTGCATGGTTAGTACCTAGTAGAACCCCCTTTTGCAAGTATCACAGCTTGTAAATGCTTTTTGTAGCCAGCCAAGAGTCCTTCAATTCTTGCTTGAGGGATTTTCATCCATTCTTTCTTGGAAAATTCTTCCAGTTCTGTCAGATTTCTGGGTCATCTTGCATGCACTGCTATTTTGAGGTCTAGCCAATGAGGTTCAGATCAGTGGACTATGAGGGCCATTGTAAAACCTTCAGCTTGTATGAAGTCAGGAAGACGTGTAGCAAGAGTGGACCCTCTGGGTCACGGCACTGAGGCTCCAACGGACGAGCGAGCCTGGGAACAACCCCTATACAGGGACCGTGAGGAGCAGGCCCGAGGGAGTCAGATGCCGCAACAGCTGGAACCAAGAGGGACGGCTCAGGAGAGAAGAAGCACAGGACAGGGTACAAGAGATGCAAGTGTAAGAGAGGAACAGGAATACAAGCACTGCTAAATAAATAGGAAGGAACAGGGAATGGGCCAGAAGCATATATGGAATACACACGATAATCAGGTGCCGCCAGAATGGCGGAACCGCCTGATATATCCTGTGCTGAAGGCTGACTGGGAGGCAAGGGCTGCTGGGAAGAGACTGAGAGGGTTAACTGGAGGGAAGAGCGCGCGCCCGCGACCTAAGGGGTTTGCAAGGAGCAGACACAGGTCGGGAGAATGTACGGAGATGTGCACCATGCTGAAGCCCCCTAGTGGCCGCAAGGGAGGATGGAGGAACAGCTTGGCGCTGGAAGGAAGAAGGCGGAGCAGAACCCTCGGGGATAGCAGTGGCAGAGACTGCAGCAGCGGAGATGGCGGCAAGATGACCAGAGCGACGTGGAGGAAGTGGGAGAGCGGACCCAGGAGCAGGAGGAGCGACTGCGACGGGAGCGACGACAGCGCGACGCCTGGAAAGGTAAGTAGAGGCACTAGCGGAGGGAGCAGCGGCCATGACAGCTTGCACATTTTGATTTAGTGTATTTGTTGTCAGATATGCAACAGATACAGACTTATTTGTGTGCAGGAGTTTTCATTTTTTTGACAGTAGATAGCGATGTTGATACTGTTATATGCTTACTTGAATGTAATGCATATACTTGTTATACATTGGTTTCACTTTCTCTCTGGTAAAAGGTCCTTTAGACATGTTATGCTGTATTAACCCCTTAACGACAGCAGATACGCCTTTTAACCGCGGCAGTTAAGGGTTCTTAAACCACAGCGCCGTTAATTAACGGCGCTGTGGAAAAAGTGTATAGAGCCCCCCAAAGTCGGAATTTCTCTGGGGTCTCGGTTGCCGGGGGTAGCCGATACCCTAGAGAACATGATTCGGGTCGGTTTTTACCAACCCCGGGTTGTGATCGCTGGTAAATAACCATTTACCGGCGGCCGCAAGAAAAAAAAAGCGATTTCCCATTTAATTTCTGTTTAATTTTTTGTGTGATCGCACATCAGAGGACAGAAAAATGGGGTCCCTGATAGCCCCCCGATACTCACCCGTCTCCCCCGATGCTCCTCGTGGCTCCTGATGGGCGCCCCCATCTTTTTCCAGGAAAAAAATGGCGGGCGCATGCACAGTGCGCCCTCCGGCCGGCACCCAGAAGAAACATGATCGGTGTCGGTTTTTACGACCCCTGTTTTGTGATCGCCGGTAAACAACCGTTTACCGGCGACCGCAAAAAGAAAAAAAAAAGCGGCGTGTCATTCTCTGTCCTCTGATGTGATCACACATCAGAGGACAGAGGAATAGGGGGATTCGGGGACCCTGTCATACTTACCGGTGTCCTTGGGTCCTCCTTTGTCCCCTCCTGGCCACCGGCTTCTTCCTCCGGCAAGAAAATGGCAGGCACATGCGCAGTGCGCCCACCATGATGTGTCGGCCGGCAGAGGAAGATTCTTCCTCTTGTTTTATTTTGGTCACTGTGAGATCCTATTACAGTGATCAAAGTAAAAAAAACAAGTAAATAACCCCCCCTTTATCTCCCCCTTAGTTACGAAAAAATAATAAAATAAAAAAAGTATGTATTTCTATTTTCCAATTAGGGTTAGGGCTAGGGTTAGGGCTAAAGTTAGGGCTAGGGTTAGGGTTGGGGCTAAAGTTAGGGTTAGGGCTAGGGTTGGGGCTAAAGTTAGTGCTGGGTTAGGGTTGGGGCTAAAGTTAGGGTTGAGGCTAAAGTTAGAGTTAAAGCTGGGGCTAAAGTTAGGGCTAGGGTTAGGGTTGTGCTAAAGTTAGGGTTAGAGTTAGGGTTGGGGATAAAGTTAGGGTTAGGGTTTGGGCTAAAGTTAGGGTTAGGGCTAGGGTTGGGGCTAAAGTTAGGGTTAGGGTTGGGGCTAAAGTTAGGGTTAGAGTTGGGATTAGGGTTAGGGTTGGTATTAGGGTTTGGACTAGGGTTAGGGTTGGTTTTAGGATTAAGGTTGGCATTAGGGTTACGTTTGGGATTAGGGTTAGGTTTGGGATTAGGGTTAAGATTAGGGTTGGGGTTAGGTTTGAGGTTAGGGTTGAGATTATGATTAGGGGTGTGTTGGGCTTAGGGATTTGATTAGGGTTAGGGTTGGGATTAGGGTTAGGAGTGTTTTGGCATTAGGGTTGTGATTAGGGTTATGGTTAGGGTTGGGATTAGGGGTGTTTTGGGGTTAGGGTTTTGATTAGGGTTATGGATTGGGTTGGGATTAGCGTTAGGGGTGTGTTGGGGTTACGGTTGGAGTTAGAATTGGGGGCTTTCCACTGTTTAGGTACATCAGGGGGTCTCCAAATGCGACAGCCAATTTTGCGTTCAAAAACTCAATTGGTGCTCCCTCTCTTCTGAGCTCTGCCATGCGCCCAAACAGTGGTTTACCCCCACATATGGGGTATCAGTGTACTCAGGACTGAATGGACAACAACTTTTGGGGTCCAGTTTCTCCTGTTACGATTGCAAATATATAAAAAAAATTGGGGGCTAAAAAATCATTTTTGTGGGGAAAAAATGATTTTTTATTTTCATGGCTCTGCGTCAAACTTCTGTGGAGCACTTGCGTGTTCAAAATGCTCACCACATATCTAGATAAGTTCCTTGGGGGGTCCAGTTTCCAAAATAGGGTCACTACTTGTGGGGGGTTTCTACTGTTTAGGTACATCAGGAGCTCTGCAAATGCAACATGACGCCCGCAGACCATTCCATCAAAGTCTGCATTTTAAAATGTCACTACTTCCCTTCCGAGCCCAGATGTGTGCCCAAACAGTGGTCCCCCCCACATATGGGGTATCAGCGTACTCAGGACAAGGACAATCCAAACACCCTGATCATAGACACACCAGAGATTAGCACCACACCAGGGAATAAGATTAAAAATTTGCTTTTATTACATAATTATAGTAGCAACAATTAATTCATAAAAACATGTATCATATAAAATGCTAGTACGCACCACAGGACATATAAGAAGAGATAAATTAGAGCAAACCCAGTATTTCATTAATAGATCCCCACTAAAACCGTAAGAAATAAAATATAACCTGTGTAATATACAGAATGTGCTATGATTTATGTAAAAATATATATATATACGTTGTATATGCACGTTGGTCACTTCATATATATATTTTTTGCAGGCACATGGTTGTGTGAACTTGCAAGCACTCTTGGTGTTTAATAATTGGCACATAGCACTTTTTTCCAGCTGGGCTCATGATTGCTGTTCATATGTTGGTCACTTGAATTACTTTTTCTAGGCTCATGGTGCGTGAGCTTGCGAGCACCGTTGTAGCTTATATTAAATTTTTGGCACATAGCACTTTTCTCTTCAGCTGCGCCTATGATTGCTGTTCATATGTATAGCATATGTGCAATCTAATTTTCTTCAACACGTTGCACTTTATATTAAGTGGTTTGTATATATATATATTTTTACATAAATCATAGCACATTCTGTATATTACACAGGTTATATTTTATTTCTTACGGTTTTAGTGGGGATCTATTAATGAAATACTGGGTTTGCTCTAATCTATCTATTCTTATATGTCCTGTGGTGCGTACTAGCATTTTATATGATACATGTTTTTATGAATTAATTGTTGCTACTATAATTATGTAATAAAAGCAAATTTTTAATCGTATTCCCTGGTGTGGTGCTAATCTCTGGTGTGTCTATGATCAGGGTGTTTGGGTTGTCCTACTCCACGTGGTGGTGGTAATCACACATACTGCACAGAGTACCCAAAATAGTATAAAAATTTATTTTGATCTATATAGATATATAATACATTTCTTGATAGTTGTTGGTACTTCTGTGTTCTAACATTGTACTCAGGACAAACTGGACAACAAATTTTGGGGTCAAATTTCCCCTGTTAGCCTTGAGAAAATAAAAAAATTGCGAGCTAAAAAATCATTTTTGAGGAAAAAAAAAGTTTTTTATTTTCACGGCTCTACGTTATAAATTTCTGTGCAGCACTTGGGGGTTCAAAGTGCTCACTACACATCTAGATAAGTTCCTTAATGGGTTTAGTTTCCAAAATGGGGTCACTTGTGGGGGGTTTCCACTGTTTAGGCACATCAGGGGCTCTCCAAACACGACATGGCGTCCGATCTCAATTCCAGCCAATTCTGCATTGAAAAAGTCAAACGGAACTCCTTCTCTTCCAAGCTCTGCCATGTGCCCAAACTGTGGTTTACCCCCACATATGGGGTATCGGCGTACTCAGGACAAATTGCACAACAACTTTTCGGGTCTAATTTCTCCTGTTACCCTTGTGAAAATAAAGATTTGGGAGCGAAAAGATCATTTTTGTAGAAAAAATGCGATTTTTTTATTTTCACAGCTCTACGTTATAAACTTCTGTGAAGCACTTGAGGGTTCAAAGTGCTCACCACACATCTAGATAAGTTCCTTAAGGGGTCTAGTTTCCAAAATTGTGTAATTTGTGGGGGGTTTCCACTGTTTAGGCATATCAGAGGCTCTCCAAACGCGACATGGCGTCCGATCTCAATTCCAGCCAATTCTGCATTGAAAAAGTCAAATGGTGCTCCTTCTCTTCCAAGCCCTGTTGTGCGCCCAAACAGTGGTTTACCCCCACATATGGGGTATCGTCGTATTCAGGAGAAATTGCACAACAAATTTTGTGGGTTATTTTTTTCTTTCTACACTTATGAAAATAAAACAAATTGGTTCTGAAGTAAAATGTTTGCAAAAGTTAAATCTTCATTTTTTTCCTTCCACATTGTTTCAGTTGCTGTGAAGCACGTCAAGGGTTAATAAACTTCTTGAATGTGGTTTTGAGCATCTTGAGGGGTGTAGTTTTTACAATAGTGTCATATTTGGGTATTTTCTGTCATGTACACCCCTCAAAGTGATTTTAAATGTGAGATGGTCCCTAAAAAAAATGGTTTTGTAAATTTTGTTGTAAAAATGAGAAATCGCTGATCAACTTTTAACCCTTATAACTTCCTAACAAAAAAAAAATTTATTTCCAAAATTGTGCTGATGTAAAGTAGACATATGGGAAATGTTATTTATTAACTATTTTGTGTGACATATCTCTCTGATTTAAGGGCATAAAAATTTAAAGTTTGAAAATTGCAAAATTTTAAAAATGTTCGCCATATTTCCGTTTTTTTCATAAATAATCGCAATTAATATCGAAGAAATGTTACCATTAACATGAAGTACAATATGTCTCAGAATGAGCGGGATCTGTTAAAGCGTTCCAGAGTTATAACCTCATAAAGTGACAGTGGTCAGAATTGTAAAAATTGGCTTGGTCATTAAGTACCAAATTGGCTCTGTCACTAAGGGGTTTAGAAGCGGATGCATGTACCTCATGTTCTGTGTAGATAAAAGTTGAATTACCCCATATAATCTTCTCTCAAAAGTTTCTTCTGCGAACAAACTATGCAACAGGTTATGGGCCCAGCATAAAAGACAAAAAGGACTTGGTGAATGAAAAAGAATACTTCAGAGCAATTCTCTCCAAACAAGTAAGACAAATAAGTTAAAGATGAGCAGCAGTTCAGAGCTGAGACTCACAGCAGCTAAGCTGAACAATGAGTTTGTTCAGTTATGGAAGTTCAAAGTGGAGATGTTATTGTCTAAAGATTGTTTATGGGAAGTAATCACTACTGACAGACCCAATGATAATAATCAGACATGGGATAAGAAAAACAGACAAGAGCTACTATCAGCTTATTAGTGGAGGATGATCAGTTAATCCATATAAGGAATGAGAATACAGCAAAGGGAATGTGGGAAACATTGAGAAAGCTACATGAAAGATCCAGCTTAAATCACAAACTATTCCTGCTAAGAAAACTTTACAAGATGAGATTAAGTGCAAGGAAAGACATGCAGGAACATATAAACTCCATGATGGAGGTGGTAACACAGCTGAGATCAGTCGGTGAAGACATTAAGGAAAGCCATATAGCAGTAATATTATTGTGCAGTTTACCAGATTCATACACTGCTCTGATAAATGAACTAGAGAGAGACAAGACCTGAAGCAGACATTACACTAGAGTTTGTAAAGACCAGACTTATAGATGAATATCATAGAAGGGAAGAGCAAACAAACGATTCCACTGAAAGGGATAGTGAAAATGTTCTTAAAGCGACAGACAAGAAGCCATACCTCCCAACTTTTGAAGATGGGAAAGAGGGACAAAGTTTGCGGCACACCCATTCATAATTAGCCACACCCATATCCACGTCCCAACCACACCCATTTAGCACTGCTGATCACACTGTTTCATATACAATAATTATAAACAAAAAAATATGATGCTCAATACTGTATAATGACCGCACATGATGCTCCATACTGTATAATGACCGCACATGATGCTCCATACTGTATAATGGCCACACATGATGCTCCATACTGTATAATGACCGCACATGATGCTCCATACTGTATAATGGCCACACATGATACTCCATACCGTATAATGACCGCACATGATGCTCCATACCGTATAATGACTGCACATGATGCTCCATACTGTATAATGACTGCACATGATGCTCCATACTGTATAATGACTGCACATGATGCTCCATACTGTATAATGACTGCACATGATGCCCCATACTGTATAATGGCCACACATGATGCTCCATACTGTATAATGACCGCACATGATGCTCCATACTGTATAATGGCCACACATGATACTCCATACCGTATAATGACCGCACATGATGCTCCATGCCGTATAATGACTGCACATGATGCTCCATACTGTATAATGACTGCACATGATGCTCCATACTGTATAATGACTGCACATGATGCTCCATACTGTATAATGACTGCACATGATGCCCCATACTGTATAATGGCCACACATGATGCTCCATACTGTATATTGGCCACACATGATGCTCCATACTGTATAATGGCCACACATGATGCTCCATACCGTATAATGACCGTACATGATGCTCCATACTGTATAATGGCCGCACATGATACTTCGTACCATATAATGGCCACACATAGCTACTCCTACACACACGGCTCCGCTCCGCACACCTCTCGCGCAAACACACGGCTCCGCTCCGCACACCTCACGCGCACACACACGGCTCCGCTCCGCACACCGTGCGCGCGCACACACACACACACACACACACACACACGGCTCCGCTCCGCACACCTCGCGCGCACACACACACACACACACACACACGGCTCCGCTCCGCACACCTCGCGCACACACACGGCTCCGCTCCGCACACCTCGCGCACACACACGGCTCCGCTCCGCACACCTCGCACACACACACGGCTCCGCTCCGCACACCTCGCACACACACGGCTCCGCTCCGCACATCTCGCACACACACGGCTCCGCTCCGTACACCTCGTACACACGCTGCTCCGCTCCGTACACCTCGTACACACGCGGCTCCGCTCCGTACACCTCGTACACACGCGGCTGTGCTCCGTACACCTCGTACACACGCGGCTCCGCTCCGTACACCTCGTACACACGCGGCTCCGCTCCGTACACCTCGTACACACGCGGCTCCGCTCCGTACACCTCGTACACACGCAGCTCCGCTCCGTACACCTCGTACACACACGGCTCCGCTCCGTACACCTCGTACACACACGGCTCCGCTCCGTACACCTCGTACACACACGGCTCCGCTCCGTACACCTCGTACACACACGGCTCCGCTCCGTACACCTCGTACACACACGGCTCCGCTCCGTACACCTCGTACACACACGGCTCCGCTCCGTACACCTCGTACACACACGGCTCCGCTCCGTACACCTCGTACACACACGGCTCCGCTCCGTACACCTCGTACACACACGGCTCCGCTCCGTACACCTCGTACACACACGGCTCCGCTCCGCACACCTCATACACACGGCTCCGCTCCGCACACCTCGTACACACACGGCTCTGCTACATCCACACTGTACACCTCCTGACCCCATACAAGGCATTACTTACCTCCTGCAGGACCATGTGGCAAGGCAATGATCTGCCAATCATGTGACCGCTGACTCCTCCCCTCCTGTGACCTCATCACAGGTCCTGTGCGCAGAAAGCAGGCCGCCATACAGAGAAGGGTAAGGGCTCGGGGCTTGGCTTAACTATACAAGGGGGCGTGTCGGTCCTGCTGTCTGCGCCGCGGGATTAGAGTGCCCCGTGCAGGAGTGCGGGGCAGAGGCTGAAAACCGGGACAATCCCGCACAATGAGGGACGGTTGGGAGCTATGAAGAAGCCCCATAATACAGAAACAAGAGTATGTTTCAGATGTAAGAAAGAGAGACATTTAAAGAAAGACTGTACTATATGGAAAGCAGAACAATAGAAATTAGACCAAAAGGAGAATAAACGGGAAGTAAAAAGCACAATTTCTAACCCACATGCAGATTACTGGAATGGTACATTTAAAGTAACTGATAAAGAGTCATTGTCAAGGCTGGTTTATTGACTCAGGAGCAACAAGTCACATGACTAGTGATAAAAGCTTCTTTACTGAACTTGATGAAAATAAGAAGGAAGCAATTTATCTTGCAGATGGGAGTAAGGGTATGTGCACACGTCCGGATTTCTTGCAGAAATTTCTTGAAGAAAACCGGAAATTTTCTGCAAGAAATCCGCATTTTTTTTTTTTGCGTTTTTTTTCCGTTTTTTTCGCGTTTTTTTTAGCATTCTGCAAGCGTAATTAGCTTGCAGAATGCTAAAGTTTTCCAAGCGATCTGTAGCATCACTTGGAAAACTGACTGACAAGTTGGTCACACTTGTCAAACATACTGTTTGACAAGTGTGACCAACTTTTTACTATAGATGCTGCTTATGCAGCATCTATAGTAAAAGATAGAATGTTTAAAAATAATAAAAAAAATTAAAAAATGGTTATACTCACCCTCTGCAGACAGCCGATCTCCTCAGCGGCGTCCGTTCCTATAGATGCCGGTGTGGTTCAGGACCTTCGATGACGTCGCGGCTTGTGATTGGTCGCGTGAGTCACATGAGCGGTCACGCGACCAATCACAAGACAGCGACGTCATCACAGGTCCTGAACCACACCAGCTATAGGAACGGAAGAGAAAGCATGCACCGGAGAGGCGGGAACACTTTGGGGGCCATCAGAGGGTGAGTATATCACTATTTTTTATTTTAATTCTTTTTTTTACCAATTATATGGTGCCCAGTCCGTGGAGGAGAGTCTCCTCTCCTCCACCCTGGGTACCAACCGCACATAATCTGCTTACTTCCCGCATGGTGGGCATAGCCCCGTGCGGGAAGTAGGCAGATCAATGCACTCCTAGGTGTGCGGAATCCCCGCAATTCCGCATTTTAATGAACATGTTGCTTTTTTTTCCGCATTGCGATTTTTTTGCGGAAAAAAAATGCAACATTTGCACAAAAAATGCGGAATACCCTGTAAATAATAGGAGGCATATGTAAGCGTTTTTTTCGCGTTTTTATCACGTTTTTATAGCGAAAAAACACGAAAAAAAAGCGAAAAATCCTGAACGTGTGCACATGGCCTAAAATCTGTCCTGATAGATTTGGGCCCAATTCAAAATTACTAGTAAAGGATGTGTTATATGTTCCAAGACTAGAAGGAAGATTGTTATCCGTAAAGCGTCTGACAGCCAAAGGACTAAGGGTATGTGCACACGTCTGGATTTCTTGCAGAAATTTCCTGAAGAAAACCGGAAATTTTCTGCAAGAAATCCGCATATTTTTTTTTGCGTTTTTTTTTCCGTTTTTTTCGCGTTTTTTTTTAGCATTCTGCAAGCGTAATTAGCTTGCACAATGCTAAAGTTTTCCAAGCGATCTGTAGCATCGCTTGGAAAACTGACTGACAGGTTGGTCACACTTGTCAAACATAGTGTTTGACAAGTGTGACCAACTTTTTACTATAGATGCTGCTTATGCAGCATCTATAGTAAAAGATAGAATGTTTAAAAATAATAAAAAAAATAAAAAAAATGCTTATACTCACCCGCAGACAGCTGATCTCCTCACCGGCGTCCGTTCCGTATAGATGGTATGTGCGCGCAGGACCTTCGATGACGTCGCGGTCACATGAGCGGTCACATGACCGGTCTCGACCAATCACAAGACGGCGACGTCATCGGCAGGTCCTTCACCGCACACCAGCTACAGGAACTGAAGCGACAGCGTGCAGTGGAGAGGCGGGAAGACATCGAAGGTGAGTATAGGACTATTTTTTATTTTAATTCTTTTTTTTTGACCAATTATATGGTGCCCAGTCCGTGGAGGAGAGTCTCCTCTCCTCCACCCTGGGTACCAACCGCACATAATCTGCTTACTTCCTGCATGGTGTGCACAGCCCCGTGCGGGAAGTAAGCAGATCAATGGACTCCCAGGTGTGCGGAATCCCCTGCAATTCCGCATTTTAATGAACATGTTGCTTTTTTTCCCGCGATGCGATTTTTTCTCGGAAAAAAAGGCTACATTTGCACAAAAAATGCGGAATACACTGAAAATAATGGGAGGCATATGTAAGCGTTTTTTTCGCGTTTTTATCACGTTTTTATAGCTAAAAAATGCGAAAAAAACGCGAAAAATACTGAACGTGTGCACATGGCCTTACTGTAAAATTCAAAGATGATAATTGTACAATCCTAGCAGGAGATAATGTAATAATGTCAAAACAGGTGAACAATTATACCATCTAGACACAATAAAGGAACAGATGAAGTTATGTACACATCATCACAAGAATTGTATTCACATGTGGCAAAGGACACAGGACACAGACATCATGAGAGTATAATGGTGTTACAAAAGAAGAATTTGACAAAAGACCCATTGATATCTGATTGCTCAATTACCATAAAATGTGAATGTTGTATAAAATCTAAAGATACAAGAGTATCTATACCTAAAGAGAGCGAGACAAAAAGCACAAAACCACTTGACTTGGAACACACTGATGTGGACTCATGATAGTGACCACATCAGGAGATAATAGATATATGGTGACCTTCATAGATGACTACTCAAGATACACAGTCACGTACTTGTAAACAACAAAAGTGAAGTTTTTGAAAAATTAGAAGACTGTGACAAAGTCAAATAACAAGTTTCAAAGGAAGCCAATCATCATCCAAAGTGATAATGGAGGTGAATTTACAGGACATCAAATAGAAAACGAAGACAGAATGGAATAGAGCATCAAAATACTGTTCCATAAACAGAAAAAAACAGAATTCTGACTGAAATGATAAGATGCATGTTAACAGACTCCAAACTACCAGATAAATACTGGTGTGAAGCAGCAATGACAACTACTTATCTGCAAAACAGACTTTTTCCAAGAAAACTGGAAAAAACAACAACATATGAACTGTGACAAGGTAAGAAATCATGTGTGAATTATTTAAAGCGAACCTGTCACCCCCAAAATCGATGGTGAGGTAAGCTCACCGGCATCAGGGGCTTATCTACAGCATTCTGTAATGCTGTAGATAAGCTGCCGATGTTACCTGAAAGAGGAGAAAAAGACGTTAGATTATACTCACCCAGGGGCGGTCCCGGTCCGATGGGCATCTCAGGTCCGGTACAGCGCCTCCCATCTTCATTCTATGACGTCCTCTTCTGGTCTCCGCACCGCGGCTTCGGCGCAGGCGTACTTTGTCTACCCTGTTGAGGGCAGAGCAAAGTACTGCAGTGCGCAGGCGCCGGTAAGGTCAGAGAGGCCGGGCGCCTGCGCACTAAAGTACTTTGCTCTGCCCTCAACAGGGCAGACAAAGTACGCCTGCGCCGAAGCCGCGGAGACCAGAAGAGGATGTCATGGAATGAAGATAGGAGGTGCCGGAGCGGACCTGAGACACCCATTTGACCAGACTGCAGCGGGACCGCCCCTGGGTGAGTATATTATAACCTCTTTTTCTCCTCTTTCACGTAACATTGGGCGCTTATCTACAGCATTACAGAATGCTGTAGATAAGCCCCTGATGATGGTGAGCTTACCTCACCATCGATTTTTGGGGGTGACAGGTTCCCTTTAAGAGTTTTTGATTGCAAAGTTTTTGTGTTTATTCCAGAAGAAAAACGCTCCAAACTTCAAAACAGAGCAATTTAAGGAATATTTGTCAGATATAGTGACAATTGCAAAGGATACAGACTAGATCCCAATACAGACAGAATCACAGTGAGTAACAGTGTAACATTCATTGAAGATCTAAATAATGACATAATGACATCACTTGAAATTAAAAATGAGAGAAACGATAGTGATATAACTGTAAGAACATCTGATGAGAAAGAAGTGGAAATCGATGAAAATCATAAAACTGAAAGTCAAGAGCTACAGCTCCATACAGACACAGAACCAAGATGCTCAATATGAGAAAACAAGGGAAGACCACCTCAACGTCTTTCACACAAGGCAAGTACAAATAAAATTTATGAACCTACATCTTGGGAGGACATATCTGAACTTTCAGAAGAGGCCAACAAATGGATAAAGGCTGCAGAAATAAAATCCATGCATGATTCAAAGACATGGACACTGACAGAAGTTCCAAAAGAAAAAAGGCTATAGGATGCAAATGGGTTTTAAAGTACTGTAAAATACCAAGCAGACGGCACAGCTGATCAATGCCGAGCAAGACTTGTAGCTAAAGGCTATTCTCAAAAATATGGAGAAGACTATGATGAGACATTTGCTTCAGTTGTTAAACACACCACAAACAGAACTTTGTTTGCAGTTGCAGCAACGAAACAAATGCAGTTGAAACATCTGGATGTAAATACAGCATTTCTGAATGGAGACTTAACAGAAGACATTTACATGGAACAACCCCCAGGATTCAGGGATAAAAGGAAACCAAACATGGTTTGTAAGCTACGGAAAAGTACCGTATATACTCGAGTATAAGCCAAGAATTTCAGCCCATTTTTTTAGGTTAAAATTGCCCCTCTCAGCTTATATTCGAGTCATCCCTGGGGTCGGCAGGGGAGGGGGAGCGGCAGCTGTCTAATCATACTCACCTGCTCCTGGCGCGGTCCCTGCACATCCCTCGTTCTCCGGGCGCTGACAGCTTCTTCCTGTATTGAGCAGTCACATGGTACCGCTCATTACAGTAATGAATATGGACCCCACTCCACTCCTATAGGGGTGGAGCCGCATATTAATTACTGTAGTGAGCGGTATCATGTGACCGCTCAATACAGGAAAAAGCTGCCAGCGCCTGGAGAACCAGGGACGTCCAGGGACCGCGCCGGGAGCAGGTTAGTATGGCGGGGCAGTGCGCTATATTCACCTATTCCTCATTCAACCGTCGACGCCGCTCCGTCTTCTGCATCCTTTGCAGTGACGCTCAGGTCAGAGGGCGCGATGACGCAATTAGTGTATGCGCCGCCCTCTGCCTGAACAGTCAGTGCGAAGGACGGGGAAGACACAGCGGCGCTCAGCGGTGGAACGGAGGACAGGTGAATATAGCAAGTGCCGGGGGCCTGAGCGACGAGAGGTATGTCATTTTTTTTTTAAATCGCAGCAACAGCATATGGGGCAAATATCTCTATGGAGCATCTTATGGGGCCATGTGCAGCGTTATAAGGGGGTAAATATCTCTATGGAGCATCTTATGGGGCCATGTGCAGCATTATACGGGGCAAATATTTCTATGGAGCATCTTATGGGGCCATGTGCAGCATTATATGGGGCAAATATCTCTATGGGGCCATAATCAGCATTTTTGCAGCATTATACGGGGCAAATGTGTCTATGGAGCATCTTATGGGGCCATAATCAGCATTTGTGCAGCATTATATGGGGCAAATGTGTCTATGGAGCATCTTATGGCGCCATAATCAGCATTTGTGCAGCATTATATGGGGCAAATGTGTCTATGGAGCATCTTATGGGGCCATAATCAGCATTTGTGCAGCACTATATGGGGCAAATGTGTCTATGGAGCATCTTATGGGAGCCATAATCAGCATTTGTGCGGCATTATATGGGGCAAATGTCTGTATGGAGCATCTTATGGGGCCATAATCAGCATTTGTGCAGCATTATATGGGGCAAATGTGTCTATGGAGCTGTCAGGACTCTGAACATTTTTATTACCTTTTGTGCATTACTGCCCTTTTCCAAGATGTCGTCTTTGGTCTCATGTGCACTGTCTTCCTGCTATAAAACTCCACCCCAGCCTTCAGTCTGTGCTAGAGTATTCTGCCTTGCATCCAGCTCCTGACTCTGGTGACTCTCTGGCTATATACCTGCTCCTGTGAACCTGTGTGGTTATCCTGCTCTGCTCTGAGTTCCTGCTGCATACACCAATTTCCAGTAATCATCCTTCATCTGCTGCTCGTGTTTACTTCCATCTGCATTTGCTGGACATGTAAGCTGTTGCTGCTCTGCTTAAACCTGAGATTATCACCCAGGCCTTCCTGGTTGAGATAAGACATTGCTTAAACTGCCTGATAAGCATATCTATCTGTGTTTGGACTAAAACAAGGACTTATTCGTGTCAAGTATCCTCAAGAATAACTGTGCTTCATAGACTTTCTGCGTGATTGCATTTTCCTCTGAAGTTCCCTATAGACTGCTAAGCTGCGTTTAATATTTACACCAAGTGTTGTGGACTTGAGTTTCTCTCTGCACCTGTTTGAATCACTGTGTGATAATATAGACTTTACCACTTATAAAACTGTGTCCTGTAGTTGTCTTGTTACATGCAAAGAGTCTCCTGAGTTATCCCCCAGAATTATTACAGGAGCATCTTTTGGGGCCATAATCAGCATTTGTACAGCATTGTATGAGGCAAATGTCTCTATGGAGCATCTTATGGGGTCATAATCAACATTTGTGCAGCATTATATGGGGCATATTTTAATATGGAGCATCTTATGGGGCCCATCATAAACTGTATGGAGCATTATATGGGGCGTATTTTGTATGGAGCATCTTATGGGGCCCATCATGAACTGTATGGAGCATTATATGGGGCTCCTGATTCAATATGGATATTTCTAAACACTTAAGCTACTGATGTGTCAATTAATTTTATTTTTATTGGTATCTATTTTTATTTTTGACATTTACCAGTAGCTGCTGCATTTTCCACCCTAGGCTTATACTCGAGCCATTAAGTTTTTCCTGTTTATTGTGGCAAAATTAGGGGTCTCGGCTTATACTCAGGTTGGCTTATACAGGTCCTTCTCAAAAAATTAGCATATAGTGTTAAATTTCATTATTTACCATAATGTAATGATTACAATTAAACTTTCATATATTATAGATTCATTATCCACCAACTGAAATTTGTCAGGTCTTTTATTGTTTTAATACTGATGATTTTGGCATACAACTCCTGATAACCCAAAAAACCTGTCTCAATAAATTAGCATATTTCACCCGTCCAATCAAATAAAAGTGTTTTTTAATAACAAACCAAAAAACCAACAAATAATAATGTTCAGTTATGCACTCAATACTTGGTCGGGAATCCTTTGGCAGAAATGACTGCTTCAATGCGGCGTGGCATGGAGGCAATCAGCCTGTGACACTGCTGAGATGTTATGGAGGCCCAGGATGCTTCAATAGCGGCCTTAAGCTCATCCAGAGTGTTGGGTCTTGCGTCTCTCAACTTTCTCTTCACAATATCCCACAGATTCTCTATGGGGTTCAGGTCAGGAGAGTTGGCAGGCCAATTGAGCACAGTAATACCATGGACAGTAAACCATTTACCAGTGGTTTTGGCACTGTGAGCAGGTGCCAGGTCGTGCTGAAAAATGAAATCTTCATCTCCATAAAGCATTTCAGCCGATGGAAGCATGAAGTGCTCCAAAATCTCCTGATAGCTAGCTGCATTGACCCTGCCCTTGATGAAACACAGTGGACCAACACCAGCAGCTGACATGGCACCCCACACAATCACTGACTGTGGGTACTTGACACTGGACTTCAGGCATTTTGGCATTTCCTTCTCCCCAGTCTTCCTCCAGACTCTGGCACCTTGATTTCCGAATGACATGCAAAATTTGCTTTCATCAGAAAAAAGTACTTGGGACCACTTAGCAACAGTCCAGTGCTGCTTCTCTGTAGCCCAGGTCAGGCGCTTCTGCCGCTGTTTATGGTTCAAAAGTGGCTTTACCTGGGGAATGCGGCACCTGTAGCCCATTTCCTGCACACGCCTGTGCACGGTGGCTCTGGATGTTTCCACACCAGACTCAGTCCACTGCTTCCTCAGCAATCTTCCTCAGGGTCTGGTCACCTCTTCTCGTTGTACAGCATTTTCTGCCATATTTTTTCCTTCCAACAGACTTACCATTGAGGTGCCTTGATACAGCACTCTGGGAACAGCCTATTTGTTGAGAAATTTCTTTCTGGGTCTTACCCTCTTGCTTGAGGGTGTCAATGATGGCCTTCTTGACATCTGTCAGGTCGCTAGTCTTACCCATGATGGGGGTTTTGAGTAATGAACCAGGCAGGGAGTTTTTAAAAGCCTCAGGTATCTTTTGCATGTGTTTAGACTTAATTAGTTGATTCAGAAGATTAGGGTAATAGGTCGTTTAGAGAACCTTTTCTTGATATGCTAATTTATTGAGACAGGTTTTTTGGGTTATCAGGGGTTGTAGGCCAAAATCATCAGTATTAAAACAATAAAAGACCTGACAAATTTCAGTTGGTGGATAATGAATCTATAATATATGAAAGTTTAATTGTAATCATTACATTATGGTAAATAATGAAATTTAACACTATATGCTAATTTTTTGAGAAGGACCTGTACTCGGGTATATATGGTTTAAAACAAGCCGCTAAAGCATGGAATGATAAAATCACAGAAGTACTCATAAATGAAGATTTTCAAAGAAGCAAAGCGGATCCTTGCCTATATACAAAAGAGACTGACAGATGGATCTATGTGCTGATATATGTGGATAATATTTTAGTTTGTTTTGAAAAAGAAAGGGATGAAGCGGAGACAGTGAAAACTTTGGATCAACACTTCGAGATCAAAGATCTGGGAAATGTGAAACAGTACCTAGGAATACAGATAGAAAGAGAAGACGGGAGTTTCCTTCTTATTTAAAATCACATGACTCAAGACATAATCGAAACATTTGAATTGAAAGATGCAAAACCAGTAAAATCTACAATGGAAACCAACTATCTGAAGGACATAAATAGTGAACAGAATCTATTACCGAATAATGAACAATACAGAAAGGAAATTGGAAAATTATTATATCTTGCGATTGTTACAAGGCCAGACATTGCAGCAGCAGTAGGAATTTTGAGCAGGAAAGTGTCAAAGCCAAACAAAATGGATTGGAATGCAGTGAAGAGAGTAATCTGTTATTTGAAAGGGACTAGCAGTGTTAAACTGAAACTACCTGCAAGTGAGAAATGCAGATAAAAAAAAAAGAAAAACCAGATATATTGATGCAGACTGGTCTGGAGATCCAAATGACAGGATTTATCTTTTCTTGCTCTCATGCGGACCAACTAGTTGGACTAGTAAGAAACAATCTATAGTAACACTGTCGTCGACCGAAGCAGAATATGTCGCCGCAGCACATGTCAGTCAAGAAGTTCTATGATTAAGACAACTGCTAACAGACTTAGGACAACAATTTGGACAATCAAAGGTGTATGAGGACAATTAAGGATGTCTAGTTCTTGCTCAGATGGAATGAGTTAATCCAAGAACTAAACACACTGATGTAAAGTTTCACTTCTTGAGATATCACCAGGAACAAGGAATCCTAAATTTAGAGTACTGCCCAACTGAAGATATGACAGCAGATGTTTTCACAAAGGCATTGAATGCTGAAAGACATCAGAGACTGATGAAGAAATTAGGTTTAACTGAATAAGTCCTTACTGTTGAGAAAAGGTGTTGGCAGATATGCAACAGATACAGACTTATTTGAGTGCAGGAGGAGTTAACACTTTTCTGAAAGTAGATGACGATGTCGTTACTGTTATATGCTTAGTTGAATGTAATGCATATACTTGTACTTTGGTTTCACTTTATCTCTCGTAAAAGGTTCTTTAGACTTCCTGTTATGCTGTATTAAGAAGCTGATGCATGTACCTTGTTCTGTGTAGATAAAAGTTGAATTACCCCATATAATCTACTTTCACAAGTTTCTTCTGCGACCAAACTATGCAACAATATTGTGGATTTTGATGTGTGTTTAGGATCATTATCCATTTTTCAACTTCAGCTTTTTTACAGATGATGATTGATCCACCCCCATGCTTAATGATTGGTGAGATGTTCTTTTTCTGAAATTCTGCGCCCTTTTTTCTCCACACGTACTGTACCTTTGATGATTGTGGCCAAAGAGTTCTATTTTAACCTCATCAGTCCACAGGACTGGTTTCCAAAATGCATCAGACTTATTTTAGATGTTCTTTTGCGTACTTCTGAATTTTATGGTGAGAACATAGGAGAGATTTTCTTCTGATGACTCTTCCATGAAGGCCATATTGTGGAGGTGTCTAAGAACAGTAGAACAATGTACCACAACGCCAGTGTCTGCTAAATCTTTTGCTTGGTCTTCCAAACCTTATCCTAACCTCCACTGTTCCTGTTAACTACCATTTCTTAATTACATTTTGAATGGAGGAAAGGGCAACTTGAAAACCCTTTTCTATCTTCTTATAGCCTTATCCTGGTTTGTGGGCCTCCACATTTGATCACTTGGTACTATTGCCACTTCGGCACGCTCCTATCCATTGTCCCCTGATGAGCCCTGATGGGAGAGGGCGAAACGCGTAGGGACGCCATACATAAGACTGGGACAAATTATCAGAAATGACCAGATAAGTGACTTACTATGGTGGATTAAGCATATTATTTTACTGCATGACTAACCATGATGTATATTCTGTGAGACCAGATTGCTCTATATATGTTTGGTCATTGAGCCCAGAGATACTGGGACTATATGCCCTATTTTTTAGGTGTCCATAATAATCTGATATTGGGTCTCTTAGTGAGTGGACACTGATGTGGTATATGTATTGTCCTGGTGGGATATACCTACTCTATATTTGTTTTTTACTGCAGCTTCAATAAGTCATGGTCATTGGAAAAATCATGCAGTTGGTCTCTATCTAGTACATCTAGCTTACCCAGATGACTATTCGTTAACTGTGACCCTAATATTCAGGGTTATTTTCCTATTTAAAGATATACCCTAGGTTTGTGTACGAATTGGGTATTTTTGTATCTATCAGTTTTTGCTAGATAGTGATTGTATGCATGTGGGGTTTGGGGTGTGGGTAGTTGGCAGGGACATCCAGGGCTAGGAGGGATAGCCGACGAGGAGTGGGGGCGCCATATCGATTTTAGGGTGCCAACCTCCACTGATAGGAAGGGTGAGCCTAATAGGAGCCCCTAGGGGATTTGCACAGGCATACTTTCCCTCCTAATCACTATACTTTTGCCCTGTGCCCACTGCCTTACCCAACCTGGGGTGTGGGTATGTTGTACTTTATTTTTGTAATTGTTCTTCAGTGATGGTTTACATCTTTTAATTTATATTTATTAAAAGTATTTTTTAAGGGTTTTTTTCTTTTTGGTTTTTCTATATTGTACCCTTCATTAAATTTGTTTTGGTTTTCCTTTGTGGGCCTCCGCCATTTTCATTTTCAAAGGGCTAGGCAGCTGCTTTTTATGCAACTGGCAATGTGCATTACCTGGCCTTTCCTAACAATGATAGTGAACAAGTCATAAATTATCTGAGCACACAAATCTCTAAGGGTGTCCAAACTTTTGCATCCGCCCAATTTCCTTTTTGTAAGTTTTAAAATGTAAAAAAATTACTTTCTTCACCCAAAAAAGGAAATGTGTCATCTTTAACTTTAGCCCTTTGGGATGATTTAATCGTCAAGTTAAAGGGAGCATATCAGCAGTTTTGGCTGATATAAGATATGGCCACTGCCTTTCAGCGCTTATCTACAGCATTCTATAATGCTGTAGATAAACCCTGGACTGACCTGAAAGATAAGAAAAATAAGTTTTATTATACTCACCCGGGGGGCGGTCTGGACCGATGGGTGTCGTAGGTTCGGGTCCAGCACCTCCCATCTTCTTGTGATGCCGCCCTCCTGCTTGCTTCATCACTCCCCGGGAAAGGTCAGAGAGGCCTAGCACCTGAGCACTGTAGTACTTTACTCAACAGGGCAGATAATTACGCCTGCGCAGGAGCGCGATACTGGGGAACGATAAAGCAACAGGAGGATGGTATCGCAAGAAGATGGGAGGCGCCGACCCGGACCTGCGACACCCATCGGACCAGACTGCACCGGACCGCTCCCCGGGTGAGTATAATAAAACTTATTTTTTTATCTTTCAGGTCGGACCGGGGGCTTATCTACCGCATTATAGATTAGTCATTTTGACCAGAGGTGGCCAAATTTTACATGCCACTGTATGCACACTCACTATACATTATTCATAGATTATTCACGTTTACTTCATTATAATAGTGCGTGTGCATTTTATTTTGCCTCTTGCCTTGAGCTTTTTAATTTCTGTTTAAAAGGGTTGTCCAGTCTTGAGGTCACTCTACATGACTGCAGGCTTCTTAATGCTTACAGCGCACACTGTCAAGATTCTCTGGTGTCACTGCCAAGATCGGGCTGTCATGTGACCACAAATATGTGATTTACATGTATGCAGTCATGTGCTGACTAGATATGCTCGGCCTTTCTCGATACTAGTTAACTGAGCGAGGACAAGCGTGTCTAGTAGGAATGTCATCAGAAGTGTGCAAATTGCATTTTTGCGGTCACACGTGACCACCCACTCTCTGTAACAACACAGGAGAATCTAGACTGTGTGCGGTACATGCACTGTGAGGATTCAGAAGTCTGCAGTCACATAGTCACTGCACACTTTCACCACAAGACCAAACAACCCCTTTAATAATAGGTTACAAAACGATTACTGTGTGTAAGGCTTTATTTCATATGTATATACAGGTCCTTCTCAAAAAATTAGCATATAGTGTTAAATTTCATTATTTACCATAATGTAATGATTACAATTAAACTTTCATATATTATAGATTCATTATCCACCAACTGAAATTTGTCAGGTCTTTTATTGTTTTAATACTGATGATTTTGGCCTACAACTCCTGATAACCCAAAAAACCTGTCTCAATAAATTAGCATATCAAGAAAAGGTTCTCTAAACGACCTATTACCCTAATCTTCTGAATCAACTAATTAACTCTAAACACATGCAAAAGATACCTGAGGCTTTTAAAAACTCCCTGCCTGGTTCATTACTCAAAACCCCCATCATGGGTAGGACTAGCGACCTGACAGATGTCAAGAAGGCCATCATTGACACCCTCAAGCAAGAGGGTAAGACCCAGAAAGAAATTTCTCAACAAATAGGCTGTTCCCAGAGTGCTGTATCAAGGCACCTCAATGGTAAGTCTGTTGGAAGGAAACAATGTGGCAGAAAACGCTGTACAACGAGAAGAGGTGACCGGACCCTGAGGAAGATTGTGGAGAAGGACCGATTCCAGACCTTGGGGAACCTGAGGAAGCAGTGGACTGAGTCTGGTGTGGAAACATCCAGAGCCACCGTGCACAGGCGTGTGCAGGAAATGGGCTACAGGTGCCGCATTCCCCAGGTAAAGCCACTTTTGAACCATAAACAGCGGCAGAAGCGCCTGACCTGGGCTACAGAGAAGCAGCACTGGACTGTTGCTAAGTGGTCCCAAGTACTTTTTTCTGATGAAAGCAAATTTTGCATGTCATTCGGAAATCAAGGTGCCAGAGTCTGGAGGAAGACTGGGGAGAAGGAAATGCCAAAATGCCTGAAGTCCACTGTCAAGTACCCAGTCAGTGATGGTGTGGGGTGCCATGTCAGCTGCTGGTGTTGGTCCACTGTGTTTCATCAAGGGCAGGGTCAATGCAGCTAGCTATCAGGAGATTTTGGAGCACTTCATGCTTCCTGGCACCTGCTCACAGTGCCAAAACCACTGGTAAATGGTTTACTGACCATGGTATTACTGTGCTCAATTGGCCTGCCAACTCTCCTGACCTGAACCCCATAGAGAATCTGTGGGATATTGTGAAGAGAAAGTTGAGAGACGCAAGACCCAACACTCTGGATGAGCTTAAGGCCGCTATTGAAGCATCCTGGGCCTCCATAACATCTCAGCAGTGTCACAGGCTGATTGCCTCCATGCCACGCCGCATTGAAGCAGTCATTTCTGCCAAAGGATTCCCGACCAAGTATTGAGTGCATAACTGAACATTATTATTTGATGGTTTTTTTGTTTGTTATTAAAAAACACTTTTATTTGATTGGACGGGTGAAATATGCTAATTTATTGAGACAGGTTTTTTGGGTTATCAGGAGTTGTATGCCAAAATCATCAGTATTAAAACAATAAAAGACCTGACAAATTTCAGTTGGTGGATAATGAATCTATAATATATGAAAGTTTAATTGTAATCATTACATTATGGTAAATAATGAAGTTTAACACTATATGCTAATTTTTTGAGAAGGACCTGTATATATCTGATCGGTAGACACCAGGGAAATAATTTGCATGGTGTGTTAACCTCAGTTCCAAAGATAAAGAATACATATTTTAGACTGTATACGTAGCAAATGCTTATTCTATATCAGCAAATAGTGTAACTGGGGTGGGGAAGATTTGAGGACACAGTTTGGGGAGCAAGAAATGGACAGGTACAGACACAATATCGGGAGCAAGGGGAGAGATGTATGAAGAAACGGTACAGGGGGATTGATGTGGACACAGTATGGTGATTGTGGGAATGGGTGTTGACACAGTATGGTGAGTGGAGGGAAGAGTGCGTACACAATATGGTGAGAGGGGGATGGTGTGGACACAGTATTGGAAGTGAGGGGGAATGTATGAGAGGTGGGTGCAGACACAGTATGGTAAGTGGGGAGATTGGTGCCGACACAGAATGGGAAGGATGGGTGTGAACACAGTATGGGGAACAAAGGAGGAAATGTATGCCGACATAAAATGGGAAGTGAGTGGGGGTATGGGTGCAGACACAGTATGATGGAGTGGGATGGGAAAAATGTATGTGAACACAGTATGGAGTGCCAGGGTAATGGGATGTGTGCACAGTATGGGGAGCTGTGGGGATGTATGAGGAGACAGTATGGAAAGTGAGAGGGTAAATATCTGAGGAGACAGTATCAGTAGGGAGGGGGAAATGTGAGAATAATGTGAAAAGACAATATGGAGAGAAACGTGTGAATGGGCACAGAATAGAGACTGATTAGTGTGGGAGGAGGGTATAGCATGGAGGAACAGTGTAAGGCCCCAGCCAAGAAGGAGGAAGTTTGATAAGGGGGCACAGTATGGAGACTGGGCCCTAAAGGAGGAACACAGTGTGAGAGGACTGTGTGAAGAGGGAGCCCAGTATGTAAAGGAGAGAGCAGTGTGGGAGGCATGTACCACAAGAGGGACAGTGTGTGGGTTATATTTTGTGTAGGGAATATAGTGAGTGGCAATTATTTATTCTGGGGCTCAGCGTAGAGCACACATTTTTATTCAGGAGCATTAAAATTACATGGCTATCTTTAAGGGCATTGTGTGGGGATGTGCTGCACAAGACCGGAGAAGATGGAAGTTTTCAGAGATGAGCTGTGAATGTGAAACGTCATAATGGAGTCTGGACAAGATAAAGAGAAGAGAACGGTTCCAATGAGAGACAATGTCATCTATCAGGTACCTGGATGTAAAAAAATTTTGTGATACTCACTTTTTTTTTTTAACCCCTAAACCCCCCATGGTGGTTTGCACGTTAATGACCAGGCTAATTTTTAAAATTCTGCCCAGTGTCACTTCATGAGTTAATAACTCGGTAATGCTTTATCAGATCCCACTGATTCTGAGTCTATTTGTACTTAATGATAGTGATAAAATTTACTCTAAATAACTTTATTTGTGAAAAAAACGGAAATTTGGCTAAAATTTGGAAAATGTAGTAATTTTCAAACTGTGAATTTTTATGAACTTAAATCTAAGAGATGTGTCACACAAAATAGCTAAGAAATAACATTTACCACTACTTTGCATCAGCACAATTTTTGAGACAAATTTTTTTTGTTACGAAGTTATTCTTCGGGTCAGTATGATTACGGGGATACCCAATTTATATTTTTTTATGTTTTGGCGCTTTTACACAATAAAAACTATTTTATAGAAAAACTTATTTTTGCATCGCTTTATTCTGAGAGCTATAACTTTTTTATTTTTCCGCTGCTGGAGCTGTATACTGGCTTGTTTTTTTTGCGGGACAAGATGACGTTTTCAGTGGTTTCAGGTTTATTTATATTCGTCTTTTTGATCGCGTCTTATTCCATTTTTTGTTCAGCGGTATGATAATAAAGCGTTGGTTTTTGCCTTGTTTTTTATTTATGGTGTTCACTAAAGGGGTTAATTAGTGGGACAGTTTCATTGGTTGCGTTGTTCGGTTCTTCCGCTTGTATAGCATGATCAAGCAACTTTGCTAGCTCTGGTAACCCAGACTTCATCATGACCGTACCGAAGAATAAAACTCATAGCATACATCATTATCCATTAGTAATGTTCCACACACGTGATTAAGTAAATCCAGCCAACCACTTACTTCAATGACGATTACCTTTATTGTTAAGTCTTGGGATATACTATACTATCAATATACTAAATATGTAATAGCCTTACGTATAAATCTGGACATGATAGGCAAAGTAATAGCCCCCTGTATGTGTAACATCACTTTCAGCTAACATCTGGTAATAAATTGGTTAATAAGAGGGCCCAGTGCTCCGCGTCTGTGGTTTAGAATGTCAGTAAATCCTCGTGGCAATATGTGCCCTTAATATGCTATGTGCAGAAGGCTGTGCTAATTCTATATGAAACATAATATTGTGTAAAATCAGCCCCATGTGTCTCCTTATTGTCTTCTTGGATTGTGGGTAGCAAATTGCTCTATTGAAGGGCACATGGGTATGATTCAATAATCTGTCCATGGGTATAGCGCTGAAACATCAGACATGTCAGAAATATCAATTTGCAACCGCCAGCAGGTCTACAAAGTATAACACGGTGCTACTTACAACTATGCTGTCTCTAAATGTGCAGTTAGGTAAATATAGGTGATGTGGAAGTAGCTGTGGCATCCGGATCCTGGTATTGGAGGACATCAGAATTATAAATGGCACATAATAAATCGGGGCACCATCTACACCAGAGTCCAAGAATTATTTCTATATATACAATGACTGGCGGTACAAATTATAATGGAATCAAATAGGGTTATTCTCATCTCTAAGATCCTATCCCAATATATAGTAGGTGTAATAATAATAATATTAGTAAGTACCTTCAATTACAAATGTAGTATAGTTCTTCTGATTCGCTAAGTTGCTTTCCCCATGTGCAGGCATTGCAGTAACTTAGATTATCCATGGTTACGACCACTATATGAGTGGGATTAACCATGGATACCTAAGCTACTGCAATGCCCTGTAAGCGACATAGTTTATCAGAAGAACTATATTACATTGCTCATTGCAGATATTAGCTAAAATTATTATTATTATTACACATACTATATCTTGGAAATGGGAATAGCCCTTTAGGTTTTTAACATTTTCAGCCACTCTTATGTTTAATTTATGCATCGATTGCATTTTTAAACCCTGCTTCCACGACATCTAAACTGGAAATATGTTTAAGTTTATTTAGAGATATATGCTTATGGACTTTCTTTCTGCATCTAGAAAAGCTGGATAAGCTGTAATGATAAAAATACTGGTTGTTCTTCCACTTTTAAAAATGCAGAAAATTTTGCAATTTTTCATTTACACAAATGGTCAAAATTGTTGGTACCCCTCATTTAATGACAGAAAAAGCCACGTGACCACATGTGTATTTACGTAGAGCTGGCAGAAATCCATGTGCCAACACAATTCAGAGATCTCTGACTGCTTTTCAAAAATTTATGTTAAAAAATCTGCTACATGCTAGGGCGCGGGCGTACAACCACCGCATTAGTGGTTACCCATCCCTATAGTGTTACCTGATATTCCTAATATGAAAATTACAAATGAACAGCTACCAGAGAGTTTCAGGTATGTCTACAACCTTCTGGTGAGGGTCACACAGAAAGACATCAAGGGCTGCATGTGGGCCCCAGATTGGGCACCCCTGCCATAGGGCTATATTAAGAGATGTTTGAATAGCCTGATATCAGGTTTTGGCCAGCTTCACGTGACCACATTTCATGGTCTGTGTATGGAACAAAATTTCCTGACCTGAATGTGTCAGCGTCATATATGTCTATGAGGTTGTTGAGTTCAGGTCAGAAGATCCTCGGCCGGTCTGAAAATTGTGGTCTGTACACAGACCGTAAGCTCAACCTTAGGCTGATAAACACATGATGAGCCTGATATAGCTTTTTGACCCAATAACCTTTTTTTGCTGCATCTATTTTTGCAAGGAAACTGCATGTGTGGACCCTAAGGGAATGTCCACAAGATGATTTTTTTTAATCTTTTCAGAATACTGTATATCCATTTTCTCTGGTGTTTTGTAAACCTGATTTTTTTTAAACTTTTTTTTAGGGCACCTTTTGTGGTGTTTTTTTCCTGAACATTTTTATTTAATCTCCATTCATCAATGAAGAAATAACAAGAAAGCGCTTACCAAAGGCTCAAAAACAAATATGGTATCTTTTCTGCCTTCCCATTGACTTATGTTGTAAGTATAGAGCATTTTCAGAACAGAAGATGCCTGAAGAATGATCTAATCACTTCTTTTAAATCACTTGGCATCTTTCGAAACCTAAAGTGGTTAAAAATGCTCAAAAGCCTGAACCTATCAGCAGAGTCATTTTTACATAAAAGGTATATGATTATCCTTATGAGCGTTTTATTAGCACTTTTTCATGCAAGTTTCTAAGGGGACTCACTCCGGACCCTCCTGAAAAAGACGCCATGTGAACGTACCCCAATGGTTTCCCATCATCTCTAAGTAGGTAACACATTATAATACTAAAACCAGTGGATAGAAGTTGATCCCCACAACATTGCCAAATTCAATTTGAGGCAGTAAATAATTAGTGCTAACTTCTATACAAACACAAAAGGAGAATCTGATGGCCTTTTGGCTTTGTGTGGGTGACAAGAACAGCCTATGAATAGTGAACATCGGACTCACCAGACAATTAATATTAATCTTCTCTAGTTCAGCGCCTATGTAGAGATATTGGAGACAATCGGTTTGAAATGAGATGGAAGAAAATGCACCATATGGCCAGACACAGAAATGCCACAAAGTGCAATTTCTCAAACTTGGCAGGCTGTGTTTTCACTAATGATGAAAAACTCTGTTTTTTTGACCTGAGGCGTTGTTGATTGTTGGGCTTCTCCGTTTACAAAAAATCCCAACTATAATTCAGAATCATGAAGGCTCCAATTCATTACTTTTTGTCTTGTCTCCATTTGCGCTGGTGAACTTTGTGCCAAATCGATTAAAATCGGCGAATAAAAATTAATAAATTGATACAAGTTAATTTATGGTACCTTTTTAGAGTAAAAAAAAATCATTTGCACAATCCTTTCAATAAGCTTCAATAAGAAGTTTGTACTTCTCAAAGGTCCTGGATTACAATTGCACAATTTTGGGACATTTCGAAAAACAGTAAACGATTAATTAGGCTTTCAAATCTGGATAATCAATATCAAAGCCATAATGATGAGCTAAAAAAAGACAAAACTGATTAAAGTTACTTTAAATACATAAAATAAATAGTGAATAAATTGCCAATACAGAGCCATTATTAGGGCTCGCTTGCACAAGCGTATAACACATCCGAGTAATATCTGATGTTTTATCGGATAGCACTCGGCGCAATGTTATTCCATGAGGCCAGGGATGGACTGGGACTGAATTTCAGTTTTGGCATTTGAAATCACACACGACCATGCTGTCCCCGTCCCCGAATCCCAGATGGGGAAATATTACTAATATTACCCTGCCTGGAGGAAATCAAGATTTATTACAAGACCAATATTTCTATTATTATTATTATATTGCTGTATAAGATTAAATAATTATAATATCAAAATAATAATATTTCAATATACCAAATACCAACAAACCATAACCAAATATTACCAGCATATACAGTTATAATAATACCACCATACTGATCATTAAAGGGGTTGAGGTTAAAATCTATGAAACTTCAGACTTCTGACTCCTCAGAGCGCACACTGTGAGGATTCTCTGGTGCTGGCATTGGGAGCGGGCCGTCATGGCTTTGCTAATCTCACTTGTATTGAGCGAGGCCGTGCATATCTAGTCAGCACTTGACCACATTTATGCAAATCGTATAAATGATCCCTTTGGCCTATAAAAAAACATTAATGCTATTAACCCCTTAAGCCCCAAGGATGGTTTGCACGTTAATGACCGGGCCAATTTTTACAATTCTGACCACTGTCCCTTTATGAGGTTATAACTTTGGAACGCTTCAATGGATCCCGGTGATTCTGACATGGTTTTCTCGTGACATATTGGGCTTCATGATAGTGGTAAAATTTATTTGATATTACCTGCGTTTATTTGTGAAAAAAAACGGTAATTTGGCGAAAATTTTGAAAATTTTGCAATTTTCCAACTTTTAATTTTTATGCCCTTAAATCACAGAGATATGTCACACAAAATACTTAATAAGTAACATTTCCCACATGTATACTTTACATCAGCACAATTTTGGAACCAAAATTTTTTTTATTACGGAGTTATAAAGGTTAAAAATTGACCAGCAATTTCTCATTTTTACACCACCATTTTTTTTTTAGGGACCACATCACATTTGAAGTCATTTTGAGGTGTCTATATGATAGAAAATAACCAAGTGTGACACCATTCTAAAAACTGCACCCCTCAAGGTGCTCAAAACCACATTCAAGAAGGTTATTAACCCTTCAGATGTTTCACAGGAATTTTTTGAATGTTTAAAAAAAAATTAACATTTAACTTTTTTTCCACAAAAAATTTACTTCAGCTCCAATTTGTTTTATTTTACCAAGGGTAACAGGAGAAATTGGACCACAAAAGTTGTTGTACAATTTGTCCTGAGTACGCCGATACCCCATATGTGGGGGTAAACCACTGTTTGGGCACATGGCAGAGCTCGGAAGAGAAGGAGCGCCGTTTGACTTTTCAATGCAAAATTGACTGGAATTGAGATGGGATGCCATATTGCGTTTGGAGAGCCACTGATGTGCCTAAACATTGAAACCCCTGACAAGTGACACCATTTTGGAAAGTAGACCCCCTAAGGAACTTATCTAGATGTGTTGTGAGAGCTTTGAACCCCCAAATGCTTCACTACGGTTTATAACGCAGAGCCGTGAAAATAAAAATTCTTTTTTTCCCACAAAAATAATTTTTTAGCCCCCAGTTTTGCATTTTCCCAAGAGTAACAGGAGAAATTGGACCCCAAAAGTTGTTGTCCAATTTGTCCTGAGTACGCCGATACCCTATATGTGGTGGGGAACCACCGTTTGGGTGCATGGTAGAGCTCGGAAGGGAAAGAGCACCATTTGGAATGCAGACTTAGATGGATTGCTCTGCAGGCGTCACGTTGCATTTGCAGAGCCTCTGATGTACCTAAACAGTAGAAACCCCCCACAAGTGACCCCATATTCAAAAGTAGACCCCCAAAGAACTTATTTAGATGTGTTGTGAGAACTTTGATCCCCCAAGTGTATCACTACAGTTTATAACGCAGAGCCGTGAAAATAATTTTTTTCCACAAAAATTATTTTTTAGCCCCCAGTTTTGTATTTTTCCAAGGGTAACAGGAGAAATTGAACCGCAAAAGTTGTTGTCCAATTTGTCCTGAGTACACTGATATCCCATATGTGGGGGGGAACCACCGTTTGGGCGCATGGCAGAGCTCGAAAGGGAAGGAGCGCCATTTGGAATGCAGACTTAGATGGATTGGTCTGTAGGCGTTACGTTGCATTTGCAGAGCCCCTGATGTATCTAAACAGTAGAAACCCCCCACAAGTGACCCCATATTCAAAAGTAGACCCCCCAAGGAACTTATCTAGATGTGTTGTGAGAACTTTGAACCCCCAAGTGTTTAACTACAGTTTATAAAGCAGAACCGTGAAAATAAAAAATCATTTTTTCCCACAAAAATGTTTTTTTAGCCCTCCAAATGTTTATTTTCCCAAGGGTAACAAGAGAAATTGGAGCCTAAAAGTTGTTGTCCAATTTGTCTTGAGTACGCTGATACCCCATATGTTGGGGCAAACCCCTGTTTGGGAACACGGGAGAGCTCGGAAGGGAAGGAGCACTGTTTTACTTTTTCAACGCAGAATTGGCTGGAATTGAGATCGGATGCCATGTCGTGTTTGGAGAGCCCTGATGTACCTAAACAGTGGAAACCCCCAATTGTAACTGAAACCCTAACCCAAACACACCTCTAACCCTAATCCCAACCACACCCCTAACCCCAACCACACCCCTAACCCTAACACACCCCTAACCCTAATCCCAACCCTAACCACCCCCCAACTCCAACACACCCCTAACCCTAATCCCAACCATAACCCTAACCACACCCCTAACCCTAATCCCAACCGTAAATGTAATCGAAACCCTAACCCTAACTTTAGCCCCAACCCTAACTGTAGCCCTAACCCTAACTTTAGCCCCAACCTTAACCCTAACTTTAGCCCCAACCCTAACCCTAACTTTAGCCCCAGCCCTAACCCTAACTTTAGCCCCAGCCCTAACCCTAACTTTAGCCCCAACCCTAAGTGTAGACCTAACCCTAACCCCAACCCTAACCCTAGCCCTAAAGGGAAAATGGAAATAAATACATTTTTTTTAATTTTATTATTTTTCCCTAACTAAGGGGGTCATGAAGGGGGGTTTGATTTACTTTTATAGCAGTTTTTTTAGCGGATTTTTATGATTGGCAGCTGTCACACACTAAAATTTTAATAGGCTGACACGTCACTCCTTAATTTCAGGTGCTCAGAAGAGGGATGCCAACCCCTATATCCAATATTAGAAAAAGATCCGGCACTCAAAGTTCATGCAATCTTATTTATTTGATTTCAAAAAAGTAAATCAATCCATCATGTAACGTTTCGGTCTGTTCGACCTTCATCAGACTATGATACAGAAAGAAATAGATAAAAAAATAATAAATAACAAAAAAAAAAAAATCCATATTATTTATATTACATAAATCATTACATATAATGTGCAGATACAACAATTTGGAATTGTCTTTCTCCTTTTATAATCAATGTTTATACTGGATAATAATATCAAGATTATATGGATAATAATCATATCTACCTCAAGTCTAGTAACAATACAGTATATTTAGACTCTAAATGAATGATCCCAGCAAAATTATAGCATAATTGATCATACAGTGAATCCTATTTAAAAGGGAAAGGTAATGCATAAATTGCACAATCCCATAAGGTACATTATTAGTAATTACCATGGTTCAATATTATCCTATGATATTCTGTGAAAGCATAAAGTAAAGCGCTTACCGCTAGATGCAGTGATAGAAAAAAGACCGACCTATGAGAGGCTTGTGACTCCTAATGGAGTTCTAAAAGGAAGGGGACAAAGCGAAAAAACAGAAATAAACACCAGGAAAAATATATAAAAAATATAAAAAGAATATAAAAAATATATAAAAGAGGAAGCACATGTTCCAGTCCGTGTCCAAAAGAATGCTAATGTGCAGGGAGAGCTTACCGCATATGTGTCCGGTGGTCCGAGTGTTGCTAACCGCAAAGTAGCGGTAAAAAGTAACTCTGCATGCCATGCTGACATAGCGTCCGTGTTAAAAAGCCCATGACCCGGAAGTGACGTCTGAATATGCGACTGAAACGCTAGGTGGAACGCAACATTGAGATCGGCGCTACCGGAACTACGTCACCACAGTGTATGGATAGGATTCCTCTAAAGACACTGAAACGGTATGCAGAAGTGCGCGGTGAGATTCCCAGTGACAACCGGAACTATCAATCCGTAGTGCATCAATCATTCAACGCTGGAACAAGGAAATTAGGTGAGTATGGTGTAAAAATAAAGAATCAATTGCCCGCCTGAAAGAAAAAAGAGAAAAGAAAGAATGATTAGCCAGAATAAATGTTATAACAAGCTCCTAAGGTGCACAATATCAGAGGATTATTTTCCATGTACATTACATCACGTATCATTTTTTATATCAATCCATGGACTATTTCTGAATATAATGCATATTAATCAACTGATAGCTAGGATTAAAATGACATATGAATAAATCAAAAAATAGAAAATAGTATAAAAACAACCATGCTTGACATAAGTCTCTGGGTCAGGAATTTAATATCCGTTAGTTTTAATTTCGAAGGGAAAGGCAGATTTAGAAGAAACCTGTCAGATTAAAGTCCCTATTCAAGCCCTTAGGTTCGAGGCTCTGTAAAAAGTGAATCCAAAACGCCTCTCTTTGTAACAATCTTCTATTTAAGTTACCCCCTCTACGGTTCGGAGTAATCTGTTCTAAAACCAAGAATCGTAATTGTGCTATTGAATGTCCTGCCTCATGAAAATGATGGGGAATCGGAAGGTGACGCTTCCCGCAACGAATATCAGATTTGTGGTGTGAAATACGATCTTTTATCGCCTGCATCGTTTCACCCACATAAACTTTGCCACAAGGGCATTTTATTGCATAGATCACTTGTTTAGAGTCACAAGTAAAAAATCCTTGAATAGGGATATCCGTACCTGTCAATGGGTGTGAAATCTTAGGACCTTTTAACACATTGGCACACTGTGCACATCGTAAACACGGAAAAGTTCCTTTCCGTGGTGTTTGCAAAAAAGTCTGTCGTGCAATGTTAGACGGTGAACCGATATCTGCCCTTATAATTTTATTCTTTAAATTACTTGGCCGTCTAAAACAAGGTAAAAACGGTGCTTGAAATTCTGGTATCCCCGGAAAGCTATCCTGTAATATGTGCCAATGTTTCCGAATCTTGTTGTGGAGTTTATACATAAAAGGATGAAACGTATGAACCAGAGGAATCCTCTCAGATGCTCCTAAACTCCTATCTCGGTTTCCATCAATACGACATTGGCGCAATATACGACGTGGATAGCCTCTTTGTAAGAATTTATTTTCCATCTCATCCAGGCGCTGTGAACATAAAGTTGAATCACTTACAATTCTACGTACCCTTTCAAACTGGGAACGGGGGATCGACTTTTTGATCGCTTTAGGGTGACAACTCTGATAAAGTAAAAGATTGTTACGATCCGTATCCTTCACGTAAAGATCTACCATTAGTGTCCCATCAGACTTTTGAATAACCTTAGTGTCCAAAAAATTAATCTCTGTACAATCATAGTTTAATGTGAAAGATAATTCCGGCCAAACTGAATTAATCTGGTCAAGGAACATATATAAAGTCTCACATGAACCCCTCCACAGACAGAACACGTCATCAATGTATCTACACCATAATATACAATGAGACTGATATAATTCATTACTGTATACAAATTCGGACTCAAAAGTGGACATGAAGCAATTTGCATAGGGTGGGGCCACATTGGACCCCATTGCCGAGCCCTGAATCTGAACGTAAAAAGTGTCCTCAAAAATAAAAAAATTTTCTGTCAAAACTAATTTAAGTAAATCCAATAGAAAAGAAATCACTTTCCGATCTATTTGCGAATTAATGAGAAGTTGTTCTGTTGCTCTTAAACCCTTAACGTGTTGGATGGAAGTATACAAATTATTTACATCCAATGTTACCCAAAGTGTATTTTCTGGTAGATTGCCTAATTAACGAATAATTTTTAGGAAGGCCCCCGTATCCAACAAAAAAGCAGGTGTTTTTTTAATAAGGGGTGTTAGTACTTTCTCCAGTAAAATTGACAATGGTGATAGAATAGAATCAGTTGATGCTACTATCGGCCTCCCTGGAGGTTTTTTTAAATTCTTATGAATTTTAGGCAATATATAAAAAAACCGGAATTATTGGATACTCATTTGTCAAGAATTCTTTAGTCTTTTTGTCTATAATCTGCGCTGATAAAGCTTCCTCCAGTACTAAAGCGATTTTATTCCTGATTGCTGAGGTCGGATTATTAGTGAGAGGCAAATATACCTCTCTATTTCCCAATTGAGATAAAATCTCATATCGATAAAAAGAATAATCCATAATGACTATTGCTCCCCCTTTATCAGCTGCCTTTATGACTATATCTTTGTCACTCATAAGGGATTTAAGAGCTACACGTTCGGCTTGTTGTAGATTTGATCTCAAAGTGAATTCCCCTTTAACAATCTGTTTAGAGAAATTCAAAACCTCTCTATCAATTAGAGTAATAAATGTCTCTACAGGTGCACTGTTTTTTGGAGGGGAGAAATTACTACGTAATCTTAAACCCAGATCTTTCAGATTAATAGGTGTTGTCTGGGCCACCACGGCCTGTGTAGTAGTGGGTAATGGTTCACCAAAGTACGCTTTTAGTCGTAAATTTCTATAGAATCTTTCTAAATCAATATTTACCTGAAAAGAATTAAACTTATATGTCGGACAAAACGATAAACCCTTTTCTAACAGCCGTAGCTGTGATGTATCAAGAGATTTCTTTGATATATTTATGACCAAGTTCGACTCATTACCTGGGATCTGGTATTCATAGTGTGACGATTTATTTCTGAAGCATTGGCCACCCCTCCTCGTCCTTTTCGAGTGTTGTACCTCCGACCTGCACCTAAAAAAGAACGACTGTAATCCGTGCGTTCGTTGTCTGAACTCGATGCTGACGAGCCATCTGTGTATCTGTAGTTTCGGTAATTCGGACGATAGGAGGAATTTTGCCATTTGTAGACTCTTTTCTGTAGATAATCCTGGGTATCTCTTATGAACTTCTGTCGTTTACGTTTCTCCGTTTCTTTCTTAAAACTGTCCACGTTTTCTTTTGTACGGGTTTTTACTGAATCAAATTCTTCTTTCGGTAGTGAATCTTTTAGCTGTGTCTCAATACTAGAGACTTTTTCTTGACTGTTCTTAATTTCTTTATTTAAATGATCTAAGGTTAAAGTCATCAGGTCCACCGAGCACTTATTCAAAATCTGCTCAAACTTAGAGCAGAACTCAGAATTCTCTTGAAATAAGGTGGGTCGTAATGAAACACGAAGGCCTCTTGGAATACGTTGTGTTTTTATATATTCAGCGATAGTAATGCTATGCAGCTCCAAACTCACCAAGTGGCGGGACTCCCTTTCCAGGTCCCGTGATTTAAATTCACTTCCCGAGACTTGTAAGAAGTCACTACTTGCCGTGACTTGTGAAACGATATTTGCCACCTCTGTTTCACTATATGAAAAACCAATTGTAGACATATTCCACTATTAACAGTCACAAATGTATCCAAAAAATTCAAGAAAAAAATATCATGAAAATATACAGAACTGGATCAAGAAATATTCAGGGTGCTCGTGAAAAAAGGCACAATCCAATTTTAATAGGCTGACACGTCACTCCTTAATTTCAGGTGCTCAGAAGAGGGATGCCAACCCCTATATCCAATATTAGAAAAAGATCCGGCACTCAAAGTTCATGCAATCTTATTTATTTGATTTAAAAAAAGTAAATCAATCCATCATGTAACGTTTCGGTCTGTTCGACCTTCATCAGACTATGATACAGAAAGAAATAGATAAAAAAATAATAAATAACAAGAAAAAAAATCCATATTATTTATATTACATAAATCATTACATATAATGTGCAGATACAACAATTTGGAATTGTCTTTCTCCTTTTATAATCAATGTTTATACTGGATAATAATATCAAGATTATATGGATAATAATCATATCTACCTCAAGTCTAGTAACAATACAGTATATTTAGACTCTAAATGAATGATCCCAGCAAAATTATAGCATAATTGATCATACAGTGAATCCTATTTAAAAGGGAAAGGTAATGCATAAATTGCACAATCCCATAAGGTACATTATTAGTAATTACCATGGTTCAATATTATCCTATGATATTCTGTGAAAGCATAAAGTAAAGCGCTTACCGCTAGATGCAGTGATAGAAAAAAGACCGACCTATGAGAGGCTTGTGACTCCTAATGGAGTTCTAAAAGGAAGGGGACAAAGCGAAAAAACAGAAATAAACACCAGGAAAAATATATAAAAAATATAAAAAAAAAAAAATATAAAAAATATATAAAAGAGGAAGCACATGTTCCAGTCCGTGTCCAAAAGAATGCTAATGTGCAGGGAGAGCTTACCGCATATGTGTCCGGTGGTCCGAGTGTTGCTAACCGCAAAGTAGCGGTAAAAAGTAACTCTGCATGCCATGCTGACATAGCGTCCGTGTTAAAAAGCCCATGACCCGGAAGTGACGTCTGAATATGCGACTGAAACGCTAGGTGGAACGCAACATTGAGATCGGCGCTACCGGCCGATTACGTAGTAATTTCTCCCCTCCAAAAAACAGTGCACCTGTAGAGACATTTATTACTCTAATTGATAGAGAGGTTTTGAATTTCTCTAAACAGATTGTTAAAGGGGAATTCACTTTGAGATCAAATCTACAACAAGCCGAACGTGTAGCTCTTAAATCCCTTATGAGTGACAAAGATATAGTCATAAAGGCGGCTGATAAAGGGGGAGCAATAGTCATTATGGATTATTCTTTTTATCGATATGAGATTTTATCTCAATTGGGAAATAGAGAGGTATATTTGCCTCTCACTAATAATCCGACCTCAGCAATCAGGAATAAAATCGCTTTAGTACTGGAGGAAGCTTTATCAGCGCAGATTATAGACAAAAAGACTAAAGAATTCTTGACAAATGAGTATCCAATAATTCCGGTTTTTTATATATTGCCTAAAATTCATAAGAATTTAAAAAAACCTCCAGGGAGGCCGATAGTAGCATCAACTGATTCTATTCTATCACCATTGTCAATTTTACTGGAGAAAGTACTAACACCCCTTATTAAAAAAACACCTGCTTTTTTGTTGGATACGGGGGCCTTCCTAAAAATTATTCATTAATTAGGCAATCTACCAGAAAATACACTTTGGGTAACATTGGATGTAAATAATTTGTATACTTCCATCCAACACGTTAAGGGTTTAAGAGCAACAGAACAACTTCTCATTAATTCGCAAATAGATCGGAAAGTGATTTCTTTTCTATTGGATTTACTTAAATTAGTTTTGACAGAAATTTTTTTTATTTTTGAGGACACTTTTTACGTTCAGATTCAGGGCTCGGCAATGGGGTCCAATGTGGCCCCACCCTATGCAAATTGCTTCATGTCCACTTTTGAGTCCGAATTTGTATACAGTAATGAATTATATCAGTCTCATTGTATATTATGGCATAGATACATTGATGACGTGTTCTGTCTGTGGAGGGGTCCATGTGAGACTTTATATATGTTCCTTGACCAGATTAATTCAGTTTGGCCGGAATTATCTTTCACATTAAACTATGATTGTACAGAGATTAATTTTTTGGACACTAAGGTTATTCAAAAGTCTGATGGAACACTAATGGTAGATCTTTACGTGAAGGATACGGATCGTAACAATCTTTTACTTTATCAGAGTTGTCACCCTAAAGCGATCAAAAAGTCGATCCCCCGTTCCCAGTTTGAAAGGGTACGTAGAATTGTAAGTGATTCAACTTTATGTTCACAGCGCCTGGATGAGATGGAAAATAAATTCTTACAAAGAGGCTATCCACGTCGTATATTGCGCCAATGTCGTATTGATGGAAACCGAGATAGGAGTTTAGGAGCATCTGAGAGGATTCCTCTGGTTCATACGTTTCATCCTTTTATGTATAAACTCCACAACAAGATTCGGAAACATTGGCACATATTACAGGATAGCTTTCCGGGGATACCAGAATTTCAAGCACCGTTTTTACCTTGTTTTAGACGGCCAAGTAATTTAAAGAATAAAATTATAAGGGCAGATATCGGTTCACCGTCTAACATCGCACGACAGACTTTTTTGCAAACACCACGGAAAGGGACTTTTCCGTGTTTACGATGTGCACAGTGTGCCAATGTGTTAAAAGGTCCTAAGATTTCACACCCATTGACAGGTACGGATATCCCTATTCAAGGATTTTTTACTTGTGACTCTAAACAAGTGATCTATGCAATAAAATGCACTTGTGGCAAAGTTTATGTGGGTGAAACGATGCAGGCGATAAAAGATCGTATTTCACACCACAAATCTGATATTCGTTGCGGGAAGCGTCACCTTCCGATTCCCCATCATTTTCATGAGGCAGGACATTCAATAGCACAATTACGATTCTTGGTTTTAGAACAGATTACTCCGAACCGTAGAGGGGGTAACTTAAATAGAAGATTGTTACAAAGAGAGGCGTTTTGGATTCACTTTTTACAGAGCCTCGAACCTAAGGGCTTGAATAGGGACTTTAATCTGACAGGTTTCTTCTAAATCTGCCTTTCCCTTCGAAATTAAAACTAACGGATATTAAATTCCTGACCCAGAGACTTATGTCAAGCATGGTTGTTTTTATACTATTTTCTGATTTATTCATATGTCATTTTAATCCTAGCTATCAGTTGATTAATATGCATTATATTCAGAAATAGTCCATGGATTGATATAAAAAATGATACGTGATGTAATGTACATGGAAAATAATCCTCTGATATTGTGCACCTTAGGAGCTTGTTATAACATTTATTCTGGCTAATCATTCTTTCTTTTCTCTTTTTTCTTTCAGGCGGGCAATTGATTCTTTATTTTTACACCATACTCACCTAATTTGCTTGTTCCAGCGTTGAATGATTGATGCACTACGGATTGATAGTTCCGGTTGTCACTGGGAATCTCACCGCGCACTTCTGCATACCGTTTCAGTGTCTTTAGAGGAATCCTATCCATACACTGTGGTGACGTAGTTCCGGTAGCGCCGATCTCAATGTTGCGTTCCACCTAGCGTTTCAGTCGCATATTCAGACGTCACTTCCGGGTCATGGGCTTTTTAACACGGACGCTATGTCAGCATGGCATGCAGAGTTACTTTTTACCGCTACTTTGCGGTTAGCAACACTCGGACCACCGGACACATATGCGGTAAGCTCTCCCTGCACATTAGCATTCTTTTGGACACGGACTGGAACATGTGCTTCCTCTTTTATATATTTTTTATATTTTTTTTTTATATTTTTTATATATTTTTCCTGGTGTTTATTTCTGTTTTTTCGCTTTGTCCCCTTCCTTTTAGAACTCCATTAGGAGTCACAAGCCTCTCATAGGTCGGTCTTTTTTCTATCACTGCATCTAGCGGTAAGCGCTTTACTTTATGCTTTCACAGAATATCATAGGATAATATTGAACCATGGTAATTACTAATAATGTACCTTATGGGATTGTGCAATTTATGCATTACCTTTCCCTTTTAAATAGGATTCACTGTATGATCAATTATGCTATAATTTTGCTGGGATCATTCATTTAGAGTCTAAATATACTGTATTGTTACTAGACTTGAGGTAGATATGATTATTATCCATATAATCTTGATATTATTATCCAGTATAAACATTGATTATAAAAGGAGAAAGACAATTCCAAATTGTTGTATCTGCACATTATATGTAATGATTTATGTAATATAAATAATATGGATTTTTTTTTTTTGTTATTTATTATTTTTTTGTCACACACTAAAAGACGCTTTTTATTGCAAAAAATAGTTTTTGCGTCTCCACATTTTGAGAGCTATAATTTTTCTATATTTTGGTCCACAGAGTCATGTGAGGTCTTGTTTTTTGCGGGACGAGTTGACGTTTTTATTGGTAACATTTTCGGGCACGTGACATTTTTTGATCGCTTTTTATTCCGATTTTTGTGAGGCAGAATGACCAAAATCCAGCTATTCATGAATTTCTTTTGTGGGGGCGTTTATACCGTTCCATGTTTGGTAAAATTGATAAAGCAGTTTTATTCTTCGGGTCAGTATTATAGCGATACCTCATTTATATCATTTTTTTATGTTTTGGCACTTTTATACTATAAAAACTATTTTATAGAAAAAATAATTATTTTTGCATCGCTTTATTCTGAGGACTATAACTTTTTAATTTTTTCGCTGATGATGCTGTATGGCAGCTCGTTTTTTTGTGGGACAAGATGACGTTTTCAGCGGTACCATGGTTATTTATATCCGTCTTTTTGATCGCGTGTTATTTCACTTTTTGTTCGGCGGCATGATAATAAAGCGTTGTTTTTGCCTCTTTTTTATGGTGTTCACTGAAGGGGTTAACTAGTGGGACAGTTTTATCGGTCGGGTCGTTACGGACGCGGCGATACAAAATTATGTGTACTTTTATAGTTTTTTTTTTATTTAGATAAAGAAATGTATTTATTGGAACAATATTTTTTTTTTCTTTATTTAGGAATTATTATTTTTTTTTACACATCTAAATATATATTTTTTTACATTAGCACATTGTCCCAGGAGGGGACATCACTATATAGTGACAGATCACTGATCTGACACTTTGCAGAGCACTGTGTCAGATCAGCGATCTGACGGGCACTGCTCCAGGCTTACAGGCGCCTGCTCTGAGTAGGCGCTTGTAAGCCACCTCCCTGCAAGACCCGGAAGTAGCCATTTTGGATCTGGGGCCTGCAGGGAGGAGACGCTTGGTACAAGGTGAGCACATTGCCTTGTACCGAGGGTCTCAGGGAAGCCCGCAGGGAGCCCCCTCCCTGCGCGATGCTTCCCTATGCCCCGGAAAGCTGCGATCATGTTTGATCACAGTGTTCCGGGGGTTAATGTGCGAGAAGCGGTCCGTGACCGCTCCTGGCACATAGTGCCGGATGTCAGCTGCGATATTCAGCTGACACCCGGCCGCGCTCCCCCCGTGAGCGCGGCCGATTGCATATGACGTACTATCCCGTCACTGGGAATTAAGTCCCAGGTCACCTCGACGGGATAGTACGTCATATGGGATTAAGGGGTTAAAGACTTGCAATAATTGGGGGCCCCATTAAAGATTTTGCTTTTTTGCCTAGGAAAGGTGACATATCAGGACAGGGACCAAATTTGAAGGACGCCTTGACGTGGCAGTTGGATTCACATAAATTGGCCAATCTATGCGACAAAGTACCTTCTTTTTTTACTGCATTTTTCATAGAAATTTTGCAAATGAATATTTCATATATACATTATATAACTTTTTCTCCTTTTTTTCCATTTTCTATGGCAGTAATGCAGTTTCAATGTTCTAGAGTAATCATTCTTGGTAATTCATGGTGCAACCTTGACAGTTGTTCATGTTACCCTGTTGGTGCTGGCCTTAGCAGGTAGTAGACAAAAGGGATGCCCGTGGCTTGCTGGGGTAGGTGATGAAGCCTGGGACTTTGTGCTGTGTCACAACTGCTAATAGTGTGGGTGTCTTGAGGATGCTGATCCTGATAAAAATGTAGCAGCCAAGACGGCCCAAGACCAGACAGGCCCATCTGAGAATTGCCAGATGGCCAGTCTGGCCCTGTCTGTCATCATCTACATGTCCTCCATGTATAGCGCAGGGGTCTGTCACTCCCTACCTGCCCTCCATGTGTAATGCAGGGGTCTGTCACTCTCTACCTGCCTCCCATGTGTAGTGCGGGATTTGTTACTATCTACCTTTTCTCCATGCGTGGTGCGGAGTCTGTCACTCTCTATCTGCTCTCCATGTGTAGTGTGGGGCCTGTCACTCCCTACCTGCTCTCCATGTGTAGTGTTGGGTCTGTCACTCTCTACCTGCTCTCCATGAGTAGTGTGGGGTCTGTCACTCTCTTTATTCACTTGGAAAATGTGCTTGGTGGAGGATAAAAACAGCAATAACAGAGGGTAAAATGCGATATCAGCGCGTTTTTCAAATAAGTAAACAATAGGAGTTTAATTTCCTTTATTAGTGTCTCCGCACACGCCTAGACACCTATTGTTTACTTATTTGAGAAACGCATTGATATCGCATTTTACCCTGTTATTGCTGATGTTTTTATCCTCCACCGAGCACATTTTCCAAGTGAATAAAGAAAAGATTTCTTCACTATCTTGTTGAGCTGGATTCTTCATTGCGGGATATGTTACTATCTACCTGCCCTCCATGTGTAGTACAGGGGTCTGTCACTATCTACCTGCCCTGTGTACTACAGGGGTCTGTCATTCTCTACCTGCCTTCCATGTGTAGTCCTCGGGTCTGTCACTCTCTACCTGCCCTCCACGTGTAGTGTAGGGGTCTGTCACACTCTACCTGCCCTCCACGTGAAGTGCAGGGGTCTGTCACGCTCTACCTGCCCTCCACATGAAGTGCGAGATTCTGTCACTCTTTACCTGTCCTCATTGTGTAGTCCTCGGGTCTGTCACTTTCTACCTGCCTTCTATGTGTAGTTCGGGGTCTGTCACTCTCTACCTGCCCTCCATGTGTAGTTCAGGGGTCGGTCATTCTCTACTTGCCCTCCATGTATAGTGCAGGGGTCTGTCACTCTCTACCTGCCCTCCATGTGTAGTGCAGGGGTCTGTCATGCTCTACATGCCCTCCATGTGAAGTGCAAGGTTCTGTCACTCTTTACCTGTCCTCAATGTGTAGTGCACGGGTCTTTCACTCTCTACCTGCCCTCTACGTGAAGTGCGAGGTTCTGTCACTCTTTATCTGCCCTCAATATGTAGTCCTCGGGTCTGTCACTCTCTACCTGCCCTCCATGTGTAGTGCGGGGTCTGTCACTCTTTACCTGTCCTCAATGTGTAGTCCTCAAGTCTGTCACTTTCTACCTGCCCTCCATGTGTAGTGCAGGGGTCTGTCACTCTCTACTTGCCCTCCATGTGTAATGTAGGGGTCTGTCACGCTCTACCTGCCCTCCATATGTAGTGCAGGGGTCTGTCACCCTCTACCTGCCCTCCATGTGTAGTGTAGGGGTCTGTCACGCTCTACTTGCCCTCCATGTGTAGTGTAGGGGTCTGTCACCCTCTACCTGCCCTCCATGTGTAGTGTAGGGGTCTGTCACACTCTACCTGCCCTCCATGTGAAGTGCAAGGTTCTGTCACTCTTTACCTGTCCTCAATGTGCAGTGCACGGGTCTTTCACTCTCTACCTACTCTCCATGTGTAGTGCACGGGTCTTTCACTCTCTACCTGCCCTCCATGTGAAGTGCACGGGTCTTTCACTCTCTACCTGCCCTCCATGTGTATTCCTCGGGTCTGTCACGCTCTACCTGCCCTCCATCTGTAGGGCGGGGTCTGTCACTCTCTACCTGTCCTCCATGTGCAGTGCATGGGTCTGTCACTCTCTACCTGCCCTCCATGTGTAGTGCGGGGTTGAAAACTATTTATCCCCAGACATGGATTACGGTGTGTGACAGAATGACGGACAGGTGAGGGATGTTGTTTTTTTATTTTTGTTTTATTACAGAAGACGAGGGATTCAATGGAATAGGTGTTAGTTGAGTATAACTGTGTTATTTTTAAATAAAAATGGAAAAGTGTATTTAATTTAAAATAAAGGACTTTATTCTGGCTGTGTCTTTATTTACAATATAACTATAGGATTAGCAATGGATAGGTGTCTTATAGACGCCTCTCCATTACAGAGCTGTAGGCTTGATGTCACCAGACAATACAAAGGTGACATCAATCCTACAAATATGAATCCCACTTGCCACCGCTACAGGGCAAGTGGGAAGAGTAGAGCAAAGAGCCAGAATCGGCGCCTTTTCTGGGTGGCTGCGGGCTGCTATTTTAAGGCTTGGGGAGGTCAATATCTATGGCCCCTTACCTGCCTGAGATTACCAGCCCCCAGCTGTCAGCTTTAGCTTGGCTGGTTGTCAAAATTATTTAATTATTTAAATAATTAGAAAACAGTGTGGGGACCCCTCTATTGTTGAAAACCAGCCTTGCTGACAGCTGAGGGTTGTAGCCCACGTTCAGTTGTATCTGGTTGGTTATCAAAAATACAGGGGGACCCATGCCACTTTTTTAATTTATTTCTTTATATCATAGGTGGTGGCTGATGGGAGTATTCATCAGCTGCCGCCTGTGCTATAAAGAAATAAATAACCACAAGTATTACAAACACAGACATATGGACACAGATATTTCCAGTAACAGGCATTAGAGAGCAAGCAAAATATTTTCATGAACTCCAAAATGTCATCAATGAAAACATCAGCTCACAGTGCAAAAAAACAAACTAAACAAAAACAAGTTGTCACAAAGTTAATTCATGGGAAAGTAAAAACGTTACAGGTAGTGTTGAGCATTCCGATACCGCAAGTATCGGGTATCGGCCGATACTTGCGGTATCGGAATTCCGATACCGGGATTCCGATACTTGCCGCGTATCGGATACCGGAATCGGAAGTTCCAAGATTCAAAATGCAGAAATTCAGCCAATGAGAATGATTCCAAGTGTGGGCACATCCTGTTTAGCATGGAGGGCATGAAACTACTGGCAAGGCTGTGATTGGCTGCTGAAATGATGTCATGCTGCAGTTTAAAAGTCGCTGGCGCCATTTTGCGATCACTCTGCTGTGAATTCAGTTAGTGACAGGACGCTGTTTGCTGACTGAGGGACAGTTTAGAGATAGCGATTTGCTTCTTTGTGCTTTCCAAAGGCTAATTTAGCAACCGCTGTGTTCACCTACTATTCACCTTGCTTTTGCCTTGTAGCGCTGTTTTCACAGCGATCTGCAAGGTCTGTGTGTGTGTGTGTGAGTGCAGCCCACTCTCTAGTCTGAGTGCAGCCACATAGGCCATCCATAGCTGGTTGTATTCAGTTCAGGGAGGGTGGTTCATTGCCTCATACTGTTCTTTTTTTTTTTTTTTTTTTTCAAGTAGTGTAGTCTGCTGCTAATTTATTCAAAAAAATCCTATTAGTGTCTTTCCACCCGTCTCCAGCTAATTTGTGGAAAAACACTACATAGGATAAAGTAGAGGAGGGTTTTTGGGCCTTGCAGCGCCGTTTACGGCTGTCTGCACGGTCTCCGTGTGATTGCAGCTCGCCCTGTAGTCTGTGAGCAGCCATAGCCTGGTTGTCTCCAGCTCAGGGTTGTTCACTGCGTCATACCGCCAAATCAATTTTAATTTTTTTTCAAGTAGTGTAGTCTGCTGCTAATTTATTTAAAAAAATCCTATTAGTGTCTTTCCACCCGTCTCCAGCTAATTTGTGGAAAAACACTACATAGGATAAAGTAGAGGAGGGTTTTTGGGCCTTGCAGCGCCGTTTACGGCTGTCTGCACGGTCTCCGTGTGATTGCAGCTCGCCCTGTAGTCTGTGAGCAGCCATAGCCTGGTTGTCTCCAGCTCAGGGTTGTTCACTGCGTCATACCGCCAAATCAATTTTCTTTTTTTTTCAAGTAGTGTAGGTTGCTGCTAATTTATTTTAAAAAATCCTATTAGTGTCTTTCCACCCGTCTCCAGCTAACTTGTGGAAAAACACTACATAGGATAACGTAGAGGAGGGTTTTTGGGCCTTGCAGCGCCGTTTACGTCTGTCTGCACGGTCTCCGTGTGACTGCAGCTCTATCTGTTGTCAGTTCAGCCCCCAAAAAATAAATAAATAATAAAGTTCACCAAACACACCAGTTACACCACTTTACATTTGTGTAGGCCACATTAGCTCATATTAAAGTCTAGTCCACACTTTAGAAAATTAGTGTTTCTTATACCTGTTAGGAGGAGTTGCTCAGGAATAAGCACACAAATCCGTTAGTACTTTTCTGCTTATCTTATCAGTCAACCAAGATGAAGAAGGCAGTGAGTAAGGCACGTGGGCGTGGGCATGGGCGCGGAGCAGGGAGGGGACGTGGGGATTCTGTGCCTGCTGCGGGCACCAGTGACTCATCAGCACCCACTTTCACCAGGCAACAGTCGTTCATGCGCAGCTTTGTGTCAGAACGCCGTACACCGCTGCTGCGTCAAGAACAAATTGAAGCTGTTGTCGGATGGATGGCAGCTAATGCATCAACTTCCATTAGTGCCACATCCTCTCAGACACAGAGCACTGGAGAGCAGCCATCTGTCTCTTCACCACCTGCCAAATTGCCCAGGCAGACAGAGAGCCCAGGACAGGAGCCGTCTCTACTTCTGTTCTCTGAATCTCTTGGCTTGGAAACAGGGGGCCAGCCAAGCAGCATTGGAGAAATGGAAGAAGAGGCAGGGTGCAGTGATGCCCAACAGCTTTTTCTGTCTTCCTCTGAAGAGGCGGGTGGGCCAGTGGCTCCGGTCACCACATCGCAGGCCGCATCAGCTGATGATGACACTCAGGTGCCACTTACTGGTGCGTGCTCTGCTGCTGAGACTACCCAGGAGGAGCAGTTGGGGGCAGAGGGTAGTGTAGATGATGAGGTCCTCGACCCATCTTGGCGTGAGGGACAGGAAGGTGGTGGGAGCAGCTCTGAGGAAGGGATTCCCCGTACGGCCCAAAGAGGGAGAGGGAGGGGGAAGACTGCGGATCCTGCAGCCTCCGCTTTGGCACCTGTTAGGAGCATGTCTCTTCCAAAAGCCAAAAAGGGCGCTCCCAAGACTTGCAGTGCCTGGTCCTTTTTTGACACAGTTGCAGATGACATTTGCTATGTCAGATGCAAGGTGTGTCATCAAAAAGTCAAAAGAGGGAAAAATGTCAGCAACCTCAATACCTCCAACATGTGGAAACATGTGCGCAACAGGCACCCGGCGGAGTTAGAAAAACACACTGAAGAGGTAGGCCAACCAACAGCGGCAGCTACCACCTCTTCAGCTCGTGTTGCCTCTTCCTCTAGCTCACACGCAGCTGGTTCGGCTTCCTCCCAGGATCGCCGTGGAAGAACCTCTGGCCCTGTTGTCCAGAGACCCGCTGTAATTCCACCCGCAGCACCACTTTCCCAGTCATCCACACACTCCCAGCCCAGTCTACAGCCATCGGTAGTACAGGCATGGGAGAAAAGGCGGCCTTTCTCGTCAAACCACCCACGAGCACAGGCTCTGACTGCAGGCATTGCCAAACTTCTGTCACTGGAAATGCTGTCATTCAGGCTGGTGGAGACTGACAGCTTCCGTGACTTGATGTCATTGGCAGTCCCACAGTACAATGTGCCCAGCCGCTTTTACTTCAGCAGGCAAGCCGTCCCTGCCCTGCACAAGCATGTGGAGGGACACATAAAACACGCGCTACTGAACGCCGTCAGTAGCAAGGTCCACCTCACCACCGATGCGTGGACCAGTCAACATGGACAGGGGCGATACCTTTCCCTCACTGCCCATTGGGTTAATGTCGTTGAGCCGGGTACAGAACGTGCGAGTGGCGCAGGACGTGTCCTGCCCACTCCAAGGATTGCAGGAATCCATTCTGTACGCATTGACTCCTCCTCTTACACCAGTTCCTCAGAATCATCGCTGCAGGAGCCGTCACAGTCCACCTCCACATGGACCCGTGATGAACGTGTACCTGTTACGACCGACATGAGCACAGCCGTGGCCAAACGTCAACAGGCCGTCTTGAAATTAATTTTTTGGGGGAATCGTAGCCACACAGCGCAGGAGCTCTGGAATGCCATCAAGCAGGAGAGCGATGTGTGGTTTGTGCCAGCGAATCTCCAGCCAGGCATGGTAGTGTGTGATAATGGCCGAAATCTGGTGGCAGCTCTGGGCCTCGGCAACCTCACTCACATCCCATGTCTGGCACATGTGCTCAATTTGGTCATGCAGAGCTTTTTGAGGGACTATCCGGATCTTGATGCACTGCTGCACAAGGTCCGCCTAGAGTGTGCTCACTTGCGGCGTTCCAGCACGGCAAAAGCGCGCATTGCGGCTCTGCAGCGCCGACACCGCCTGCCGGAACATCGCATCATATGTGACCTACCTACCAGGTGGAATTCCACGTTACATATGTTGGAGCGGTTGTGTGAGCAGCAGCAAGCTGTAATGGAGTACCAGCTGCTTCAGGCGCAAAAAAGTCGCAGTCAGCGCTGTACAGACTTCACAACCACAGAGTGGGCCACTATGAATGACGTCTGCCAGGTTTTGCGTCCCTTTGATTATTCCACGCGGATGGCGAGTGCAGATGATGCACTAGTCAGCATGACTGTCCCCCTTATCTGCCTGCTTGAAAAATCACTGCAAGCGCTAAGGGATGATGTTGTGGAAGAGGTGGAGGATGAGGATTCACCATTTCCATCATCTTCTGGACAGTCAGCGCCACGTGGTTCCTCACAAACGCGTAGGCAGGGGACAGTTTGTGAGGAGGATGAGGAGGAGTCAATGGAGGAGGAAGACGTCCGTCCAGAGGAGGGAGTTACCGAATTGTCCAGTACTCAGTGTGTACAGCGAGGGTGGGGTGATGACGAGCAGGCAGAGATCACGCCTCCAGCAGGGGACAGCGTTTCTTGGGCAGTTGGCAGTCTGCAGCACATGGTGGATTACATGCTGCAGTGCCTGAGAAACGACCGCCGCATCGCCCACATTCTCAACATGTCTGATTATTGGGTGTTCACCCTCCTCGATCCTCGCTACCGGGACAACGTAGAAAGCCTCATCACACCGTTGAACCGGGAGCGAAAAATGCGGGAGTACCAAGACACACTGGTCAATTCCATCATCTTCTCCATTCCAAGTGAGAGAAGTTCTGCTAGTGCATTCCAAAGCAGCTCAGTGCGTCCAGGCAGTGGTGGAGGCTCTGCACAAAGAGGGAGCAGAAGCAGTGCCTCTGCCCAAGGCAAGACCAGTATGGCCCAACTGTGGCACAGTTTTCTGTGCCCCCCACAAAAGTCTACACCATCACAGACGGCTCCAGTCAGCAGGAGGCAACGGTTCCGTCAGATGGTGACAGACTACATGTCTTGCCCTCTTGCTGTACTCCCAGACGGCTCTTCCCCTTTCAAGTTTTGGGTCTCAAAGCTGGATACATGGCCAGAGCTAAGCCAGTATGCATTGGAGGTGCTGTCTTGCCCTGCGGCCAGTGTATTATCGGAACGTGTCTTTAGTGCTGCAGGTGGTGTACTAACTGACCGTCGCATGCGACTATCCTCCGATAACGTTGACCGGCTTACTTTCCTGAAAATGAACAAGGCCTGGATCTCGCAGGAATTTGCCACTCCTCCTCCTGATTAAATAATTAGGTCACTGTATACGTTATCCAGGTCTCCTGTTGTGTTCATCTTTCTACCACCTGAACTTAAATTCCTGGGCTCCAACACCGCCAGTTGAGGCTCAGAAGTGCCGTCTGCACAGTCAAAACATACGACCCAGTGTTATTGGGTTTCAGTAACGTCAGCTGATCCCCAGCTGTGTAGCCGGCAATGTGTCATGCGACCGCCACGCTGACACAACAACTGAAATGTAAGGGAATCTGTCCCCCCCCCCCAAGGCGTTTGTTACTGAAAGAGCCACCTTGTACAGCAGTAATGCTGCACAAGGAAAAGGTAGCTATTTTTGTTTAGCACCTTGCACACGCAGAACTTAACACTTATAAAATGTGTCCACTGATACCGTAACACCGTCCCGGAGGTGGGACTTTCCTTCGTAATGTGACGCAGCACAGCCGTCATTCCTACCCCCCCGGCGCCGCGCACCCGCTCCTCAGCGTTGTTTGATTCCGTCCCGGAGCCTGCGCTGTTATGTTATCCCGTGGCCAGGCACACTTAGCGCTGCCCGTCTTCTGGCATCATTTGGTGTCAGGATGGCTGCGCCTGTGCGGCCGCGCTGGCAGAGAGCCCGCCTCGCAGTGTCTTCTGATTTAATCCCACTGGGGGCCTGGGATCCATGGACATGCGCAGTGCATATCTGAACCTCCACCTCTCACTCATCTCCCTATGGCTTCTTCAGACTGTTCGGTGTCAGCTGGTCCCTAATAGCATGCCACGGCCGTGACACTGCACAGTCTTAAGAAGCCGTAGGGAGGGGAGTGAGAGGCGAGGATATGCACTGCGCATGTCCATGGATCCCAGGCCCCCAGTGGGATTAAATCAGAAGACACTGCGAGGCGGGCTCTCGGCCAGCGCGGCCGCACAGGCGCAGCCATCCTGACACCAAATGATGCCAGAAGACGGGCAGCGCTAAGTGTGCCTGGCCACGGGATAACATAACAGCGCAGGCTCCGGGACGGAATCAAACAACGCTGAGGAGCCGGTGCGCGGCGCCGGGGGGGTAGGAATGACGGCTGTGCTGCGTCACATTACGAAGGAAAGTCCCACCTCCAGGACGGTTTTACGGTTGCAGGGGACACATTTTATAAGTGTTTAGTTCTGTGTTTGCAAGGAGCATGATGAAAAGAGCCACCTTTTCCTTTTGCATCTTTTGTGCTGCACAAGCTGGCTCTTTCAGCTACAAACGCCTTGGGGGGGGGGTTAAAGGTTCCCTTTCGACTTTCTCAGGCTTCGGCCTACATTGTGTTCCTCTGCTTTTCCACCTGTCCCTGGGCTCCAACACCGCCAGTTGCCGTCCAGAAGTGCTGTACGCACAGTCAACAGTCGCTCCTCTGTTATTGGGGTTCAGTAACGTCAGCTGTTCCCCTGCTGTGTGTGTGGCAATCCCTCCTACCTCCTCCAACCTCCTCCTCCTCCTCCACCTGTCCCTGGGCTCCAACACCGCCAGTTGCCGTCCAGAAGTGCTGTACGCACAGTCAACAGTCCCTCCTCTGTTATTGGGGTTCAGTAACGTCAGCTGTTCCCCTGCTGTGTGTGTGGCAATCCCTCCTACCTCCTCCAACCTCCTCCTCCTCCTCCACCTGTCCCTGGGCTCCAACACCGCCAGTTGCCGTCCAGAAGTGCTGTACGCACAGTCAACAGTCCCTCCTCTGTTATTGGGGTTCAGTAACGTCAGCTGTTCCCCTGCTGTGTGTGTGGCAATCCCTCCTACCTCCTCCAACCTCCTCCTCCTCCTCCACCTGTCCCTGGGCTCCAACACCGCCAGTTGCCGTCCAGAAGTGCTGTACTCACAGTCAACAGTCGCTCCTCTGTTATTGGGGTTCAGTAACGTCAGCTGTTCCCCTGCTGTGTGTGTGGCAATCCCTCCTACCTCCTCCAACCTCCTCCTCCTCCTCCACCTGTCCCTGGGCTCCAACACCGCCAGTTGCCGTCCAGAAGTGCTGTACGCACAGTCAACAGTCCCTCCTCTGTTATTGGGGTTCAGTAACGTCAGCTGTTCCCCTGCTGTGTGTGTGGCAATCCCTCCTACCTCCTCCACCTGTCCCTGGGCTCCAACACCGCCTGTTGCCGTCCAGAAGTGCTGTACGCACAGTCAACAGTCGCTCCTCTGTTATTGGGGTTCAGTAACGTCAGCTGTTCCCCTGCTGTGTGTGTGGCAATCCCTCCTACCTCCTCCAACCTCCTCCTCCTCCACCTGTCCCTGGGCTCCAACACCGCCAGTTGCCGTCCAGAAGTGCTGTACGCACAGTCAACAGTCGCTCCTCTGTTATTGGGGTTCAGTAACGTCAGCTGTTCCCCTGCTGTGTGTGTGGCAATCCCTCCTACCTCCTCCAACCTCCTCCTCCTCCACCTGTCCCTGGGCTCCAACACCGCCAGTTGCCGTCCAGAAGTGCTGTACGCACAGTCAACAGTCCCTCCTCTGTTATTGGGGTTCAGTAACGTCAGCTGTTCCCCTGCTGTGTGTGTGGCAATCCCTCCTACCTCCTCCAACCTCCTCCTCCTCCTCCACCTGTCCCTGGGCTCCAACACCGCCAGTTGCCGTCCAGAAGTGCTGTACGCACAGTCAACAGTCCCTCCTCTGTTATTGGGGTTCAGTAACGTCAGCTGTTCCCCTGCTGTGTGTGTGGCAATCCCTCCTACCTCCTCCAACCTCCTCCTCCTCCTCCACCTGTCCCTGGGCTCCAACACCGCCAGTTGCCGTCCAGAAGTGCTGTACGCACAGTCAACAGTCGCTCCTCTGTTATTGGGGTTCAGTAACGTCAGCTGTTCCCCTGCTGTGTGTGTGGCAATCCCTCCTACCTCCTCCAACCTCCTCCTCCTCCACCTGTCCCTGGGCTCCAACACCGCCAGTTGCCGTCCAGAAGTGCTGTACGCACAGTCAACAGTCGCTCCTCTGTTATTGGGGTTCAGTAACGTCAGCTGTTCCCCTGCTGTGTGTGTGGCAATCCCTCCTACCTCCTCCAACCTCCTCCTCCTCCACCTGTCCCTGGGCTCCAACACCGCCAGTTGCCGTCCAGAAGTGCTGTACGCACAGTCAACAGTCCCTCCTCTGTTATTGGGGTTCAGTAACGTCAGCTGTTCCCCTGCTGTGTGTGTGGCAATCCCTCCTACCTCCTCCAACCTCCTCCTCCTCCTCCACCTGTCCCTGGGCTCCAACACCGCCAGTTGCCGTCCAGAAGTGCTGTACGCACAGTCAACAGTCCCTCCTCTGTTATTGGGGTTCAGTAACGTCAGCTGTTCCCCTGCTGTGTGTGTGGCAATCCCTCCTACCTCCTCCAACCTCCTCCTCCTCCACCTGTCCCTGGGCTCCAACACCGCCAGTTGCCGTCCAGAAGTGCTGTACGCACAGTCAACAGTCCCTCCTCTGTTATTGGGGTTCAGTAACGTCAGCTGTTCCCCTGCTGTGTGTGTGGCAATCCCTCCTACCTCCTCCAACCTCCTCCAACCTCCTCCTCCTCCACCTGTCCCTGGGCTCCAACACCGCCAGTTGCCGTCCAGAAGTGCTGTACGCACAGAGCCAAACACATCGCAAATGTGTTAGTGGGGTTCAGCACCGCCAGCTGTTCCCCTGCTGTGTATACGGCAACGTGTACTGCGACCGCCACGCAGGCACAACAAGTTAAATTTAAGGGAACCTGTCCCCCCCCCCCCCAGGCGTTTGTTACTGAAGGAGCCACCTTGTGCAGCAGTAATGATGCAAAGGGAAAAAGTGCCTCTTTTCGTGGTGCTCCTTGCAGATGCTGAACCTAACACTTATGAAATGTGTCCCCTCACAGCGTTCAACCGTCCGGTAGGTGGAACTTTCCTTTGTCATGTGACGCAGCACAGCCGTCATTTTTACCCCCTTGGCGCCGTGCGCCGCCTCCTCAGCGTTGTTTGAATCTGTCCCGGAGCCTGCGCTGTTAGGTTACCCCTTGGCCATGCACACATTTCGCGCTGCCCGTCTTCTGACATCATTTGCTGTCAGGCTGGCTGCGCCTGTGTGGGTGCGCTGTCCGAGATTCAGCCTCGCAGTGTCGTGTAATGTAATCCCACCGCGGGCCTGGGATCCGTGGCCATGCGCAGTGCATATCCTCGCCTCTCACTCCCCTCCCTACGGCTTCTAAAGACTGTTCGGTGTCAGCTGATCCCTAATAGCATGCCACGGCCGTGACACCGCACAGTCTGAAGAAGCCGTAGGGAGGGGAGTGAGAGGTGAGGATATGCACTGCGCATGGCCACGGATCCCAGGCCCGCGGTGGGATTACATTACACGACACCGCGAGGCTGAATCTCGGACAGCGCACCCACACAGGCGCAGCCAGCCTGACAGCAAATGATGTCAGAAGACGGGCAGCGCGAAATGTGTGCATGGCCAAGGGGTAACCTAACAGCGCAGGCTCCGGGACAGATTCAAACAACGCTGAGGAGGCGGCGCACGGCGCCAAGGGGGTAAAAATGACGGCTGTGCTGCGTCACATGACAAAGGAAAGTTCCACCTACCGGACGGTTGAACGCTGTGAGGGGACACATTTCATAAGTGTTAGGTTCAGCATCTGCAAGGACCATAATTAAAAGAGCTAAGTTTACCTTTTCCAGCATTAGTGGTGTACACGATGGCTCTTCCAGCTACAAACGCCTGGGGGGGGGGTTAAAGGTTTCCTTTCAACTTGCTCCAGTGCAGGCTTCGGCCTACACTCCGCTCCCCCTGCTCCTCCTGCTGACCCTGGGCTCTAACACCGCCAGTTGGGGCCCAGATGTGCTAGCTGCACAGAGAAAAACACCAGCCAATGTGTCAGTGGGGTTCAGCACCGCCAGCTGTTCCCCTGCTGTGCAGCCGGCATCGTGTCCTGCAAAAGCCACGCAGACACAAGAACTGAAATTGAAGGGAACCTGTCCCCCCTCCCCCAGGCGTTTGTACGTTTAAAAGGCCACCTTGTACAGCGGTAATGCTGCATGTGTGCAAGGTGGCTCATAAACGTATTCTCCTCGCACATGTGGAACTGAAAACACGTCTAAAATGTGTCCTCTGTGTGACCATTTAACCGTCCCGGTGGTGTGACTTTCCTTTGTAATGACACGCTGCAACCCCCTTGGTAGCGCTGCCCGTCTTCTGGCATCATTGTTTGGCTGCCTGCGCCTCTGCGGCCGCCCTGACCCACACAACGCCCCTCGTTGTCTTATTTATTGGGACTGCGAGGGTGTGATTGACGGGCATGATCAGTGCATCAGTTCGCCTGTCCCTCATCTCCTTCCGCCTTCTGCGGACTGTGCGGCTTCATGGCCGTGGCATGCGATAAGGGATCAGATGACGCCGCACAGTCTGAAGCGGGTGTAAGGACCCGAGTGTGAGAGGCGAACATATGTGCTGCGCCAGGCCCTGAATCCCAGCCCCGCAGTGTTTTAACAATGTTAAGACACTGCGGGGCTGGGATTCATGGTCATCGCGAACCGCACCGGCCGACATTAAATGATGCCAGAACATGGGCAGCGCTAACAGCGCTAGGCCAGGGGATCACACGACAGCGCAGACTCCTGTACAGCAAATAACAACGCTCAGGAGGCTGCACCCAGCACCAAGGTGGGATTCTTGACATCTGTGCTGCGTCTCATTACAAAGGGAACTCGCGCCTCCAACACAGTTTGACTGTTTAAAGGGCTAAATGTTATACGTGTTTCATTCAGCGTGTGCAAGGAGCGAAATTAAAAGAGCAACCTTTGACTTGTGCAGCACTACTGCTGCATAAGCTGTGGCTCTTCTACTTTGTAATCCCTGAGGGGGGGTTAAAGGTTACCTTTGAAATTGGTTCAATTAGGCTTCGGCCTACACTCTGCTCCCCCTGCAGAGCCCTGGGCTCCAACACCGCCAGTTGGGGCCCGGTACTGCTAGCTGCACAGAGAAAAACACCAGCCAATGTGTCAGTGGGGTTCAGCACCGCCAGCTGTTCCCCTGCTGTGCAGCCGGCAACGTGTCCTGCAACTGCCACGCAGGCACAACAGACCCAAAAGCTGCCGCCAGTGCAGGCTTCGGCCTACACTCTGCTCCATCTCCTCCTGCTGACCCCGGGCTCCAACACCGCCAGTTGGGGCCCGGTACTGCTAGCTGCACAGAGAAAAACACCAGCCAATGTGTCAGTGGGGTTCAGCACCGCCAGCTGTTCCCCTGCTGTGCAGCCGGCATCGTGTCCTGCAAAAGCCACGCAGACACAAGAACTGAAATTGAAGGGAACCTGTCCCCCCTCCCCCAGGCGTTTGTACGTTTTAAAGGCCACCTTGTACAGCGGTAATGCTGCATGTGTGCAAGGTGGCTCATAAACGTATTCTCCTCGCACATGTGGAACTGAAAACACGTCTAAAATGTGTCCTCTGTGTGACCATTTAACCGTCCCGGTGGTGTGACTTTCCTTTGTAATGACACGCTGCGACCCCCTTGGTAGCGCTGCCCGTCTTCTGGCATCATTGTTTGGCTGCCTGCGCCTCTGCGGCCGCCCTGACCCACACAACGCCCCTCGTTGTCTTATTTATTGGGACTGCGAGGGTGTGATTGACGGGCATGATCAGTGCATCAGTTCGCCTGTCCCTCATCTCCTTCCGCCTTCTGCGGACTGTGCGGCTTCATGGCCGTGGCATGCGATAAGGGATCAGATGACGCCGCACAGTCTGAAGCGGGTGTAAGGACCCGAGTGTGAGAGGCGAACATATGTGCTGCGCCAGGCCCTGAATCCCAGCCCCGCAGTGTTTTAACAATGTTAAGACACTGCGGGGCTGGGATTCATGGTCATCGCGAACCGCACCGGCCGACATTAAATGATGCCAGAACATGGGCAGCGCTAACAGCGCTAGGCCAGGGGATCACACGACAGCGCAGACTCCTGTACAGCAAATAACAACGCTCAGGAGGCTGCACCCAGCACCAAGGTGGGATTCTTGACATCTGTGCTGCGTCTCATTACAAAGGGAACTCGCGCCTCCAACACAGTTTGACTGTTTAAAGGGCTAAATGTTATACGTGTTTCATTCAGCGTGTGCAAGGAGCGAAATTAAAAGAGCAACCTTTGACTTGTGCAGCACTACTGCTGCATAAGCTGTGGCTCTTCTACTTTGTAACCCCTGAGGGGGGGTTAAAGGTTACCTTTGAAATTGGTTCAATTAGGCTTCGGCCTACACTCTGCTCCCCCTGCAGAGCCCTGGGCTCCAACACCGCCAGTTGGGGCCCGGTACTGCTAGCTGCACAGAGAAAAACACCAGCCAATGTGTCAGTGGGGTTCAGCACCGCCAGCTGTTCCCCTGCTGTGCAGCCGGCAACGTGTCCTGCAACTGCCACGCAGGCACAACAGACCCAAAAGCTGCCGCCAGTGCAGGCTTCGGCCTACACTCTGCTCCATCTCCTCCTCCTGCTGACCCCGGGCTCCAACACCGCCAGTTGGGGCCCGGTACTGCTAGCTGCACAGAGAAAAACACCAGCCAATGTGTCAGTGGGGTTCAGCACCGCCAGCTGTTCCCCTGCTGTGCAGCCGGCATCGTGTCCTGCAAAAGCCACGCAGACACTTGCTCTTGTACCTTCTGCTCCCCATCCTGGTTCCAGTACCGTCAGCTGGTTCCGGGCAGAGCCTTTGGCTTAGGTGCCTCCCTCTGGGTATCCGAGTTCCACCAACGTCAGGTGGTCCTTGGTAGTGCTTTCAGGCACGGGTACCTCCTGCTTAGTAACCGGGTTCCAGTAACGTCAGCTGGTCCTCGGTAGTTCCATTGGCTCTTGGACCTTCGGCTACCCATCCGGGTTCCAGCACCGTCAGCTGGTTCTTGGCAGTGTCTTTTGCTCTTGTAGCTTCTGCTCCCCATCCTGGTTCCAGTACCGTCAGCTGGTTCCGGGCAGAGCCTTTGGCTTAGGTGCCTCCCTCTGGGTATCCGAGTTCCACCAACGTCAGGTGGTCCTTGGTAGTGCTTTCAGGCACGGGTACCTCCTGCTTAGTAACCGGGTTCCAGTAACGTCAGCTGGTCCTCGGTAGTTCCATTGGCTCTTGGACCTTCGGGTAGCCATCCGAGTTCCAGTTCCATCAGCTGGTTCTCGGCATTTTCTCAGCCTTCTTGTACCTTCTGCTACATTTCCAAGTTCAAGAGACTAAACACGATGACCCGGAAGACCACCCCTAAGATGACGACGACACCAGAGACGACAACCACCGTGATGACGACGACCCTGGAGACGATGACCCCGAAGACCACCCCGATGACGACGACCCCGGAGACGACGACCCTGAAGACCACCCCGATGACGACGAGCCCGGAGACGACGACCCTGGAGACGACGACGACCTGGAAGACCGAGAAGCAGAAGAACAAGAGGCTGCAGAACAAAGAGCAGAAGAACATTAACCCCTTCACCCCCGGAGCTTTTTCCGTTTTTCCGTTTTCGTTTTTCGTTCCCCTCCTTCCCAGAGCCATAACTTTTTTATTTTTCCGTCAATTTGGCCACGTGAGGGCTTATTTTTTGCGGGACGAGTTGTACTTTTGAACGACATCATTGGTTTTAGCATGTCGTGTACTAGAAAACGGGAAAAAAATTCCAAGTGCAGTGAAATTGCAAAAAAAGTGCAATCCCACACTTGTTTTTTGCTTGCCTATTTTGCTAGGATTTTTCACTAAATGCTAAAACTGACCTAACATTATGATTCTCCAGGTCAGTACGAGTTCATAGACACCTAACATGACTAGGTTATTTTTCACCTAAGTGGTGAAAAAAAATTCCAAACTTTGCAAAAAACAAAACAAAACAAAATTGCGCCATTTTCCGATACTCGTAGCGTCTCCATTTTTCGTGATCTGGGGTCAGGTGAGGTCTTATTTTTTGCGTGCCGAGCTGGCGTTTTTAATGATAGCATTTTGGTGTAGATACGTTCTTTTGATCGCCCGTTATTGCATTTTAATGCAATGTCGTGGCGACCAAAAAAACGTAAATCTGGCGTTTCGAATTTTTTTCTCATTACGCCATTTAGCGATCAGGTTAATGCTTTTTTTTATTTGATAGATCGGGCGATTCTGAACGCGGCGATACCAAATATGTGTAGGTTTTGTTTTTTTTTATTGATTTATTTTGATTGGGGCGAAAGGGGGGTGATTTAAACTTTTATGTTTTTTTTATTTTTTTCACATTTTTAAAAACTTTTTTTTTTTACTTTTGCCATGCTTCTATAGCCTCCATGGGAGGCTAGAAGCAGGCACAGCCCGATCGGCTCTGCTACATAACAGCGATCATCAGATCGCTGTTATGTAGCTAAAATGCAGGTGTGCTGTGAGCGCCGACCACAGGGGGGCGCTCACAGCCACCGGCAATCAGTAACCATAGAGGTCTCAAGGACCTCTATGGTTACAATGGAGGAGCATCGCCGACCCCCGATCATGTGACAGGGGTCGGCGATGCGCTCATATCCGGCCGCACGGCCGGATGCGGTAGTTAAATGCCGCTGTCTGCGTTTGACAGCGGCATTTAACTAGTTAATAGCGGCGGGTGATCGCGATTTCACCCGCCGCTATTGCGCGCACATGTCAGCTGTAAAAAACAGCTGACATGTCGCGACTTTGATGTGCGCTCACTGCCGGAGCGCACATCAAAGCGGGGGTCCCGACATGTGACGTACTATTCCGTCACATGTCGGGAAGGGGTTAAGCATAACACTAAATATCAGAGCAAAAAATATTATCTAAATTATAAGCAGAAGAAGACTAAGCAGTGTATGGGGGTGAGTCCGTTCCTCCTCGTGGTGCCCCTGGATAAAGCCTGATGCTGCAGGCCAAACTGAACGCGGACAAATGTAACTGTTTTGTGACAGGCAGAACGGAAGGTGTAATCTTCAAACTTTTATAGATAACAACTACGGGAATGCCTGTCACAAATAAGAATATGATGAAGAAGTAGAATATGATGAAGATAATAGTAAAATAAAAAGAATATGAACAATGTAACCAAAAAAATAATAGGTAGAAGATGAAGAAGAAGATGAATAAGGTGAAGAAGTTGATGTCAAAGAAGCTGATGATGAGGATAATGAAGAAGAAAGTGTGGGAGAAGTAAAAAAGAAGGTGAAGGGCGTGGAAGTAGTGAAACATCAATATCTGACAAAATAAAAAAAAAAATTAACATAGTCAAAATCTTTCTACCGCCGAACGTCATAAAAAAAACCCAAAATCCTGCTATTCTATTACATTGGGCTAAACCTCTGTGCCTTTAATGTCTCCGCCACGTCCCCCAATACATCCTACATTATTCTTAGTTGTTTTCCTTCATGTAGAATTAACCTACAAGTTTATAAAGGGTTTATTTTAATTCCGATATTTTCGTCCCATTGACTTGCATTGGGATCGGGTATCGGTATCGGATTGGATCCGATATTTTGACGGTATCGGCCGATACTTTCCGATACCGATACTTTCCGATATCGGAAAGTATCGCTCAACACTAGTTACAGGTCTTAGAAAAAAAAAAGTAAAGTTGGTATCATCATACTGACCTGGAGAATCAGGCTTCCAGGCCATTTTTACCATACAATCTACGCCATAAAAATAAAGTAGGAATTGCATATTTTTCACCATTTCATCCCACTTTAAATTTTGTTCACATTATTTTGTAAATTGTATGGTAAAATTAATGTGTTATTCAAAACTATAATTTGTCTCACAAAGATACAAGACCTCATACAGCCATGTTAACACACACAAAAACGTTATGGCTTTTTGAAGACAAGGGGGGAAACTGAAAAGTAAAAAAATGAAAAATTGGCTGGGAGTGAAGGGGTTAAAGAGACTGTGCAGCGCCCCAGAGTCCTGGTCGTTGCAGTACTGTCGCACCGCCACTAAGGGGAGTGATGGTACATCTGATTGCACTAAAAGAGTTCACCTTGCAGGTATCACAGACACACATTACACTTCACACTCCGGCCGCCAGGGGGAGCAAAAGGTCCTATCTACTAGGCCACTCCTCACACATGGGTAAAACTGGGGGTTGGATAGGAAGTCAGGGAGAAAGTAGCTGGGGAGAGCTCGAGAGAGGACCTGTCAGGGGTGGGATCCTCACAGAACCCTAGAAAAGGACAGATCGTTACGGAGCCGTGCCTGTGCCTTATAGCGGCAGATTCCTAAGAAAGGACACGAAGCAAAGCATATTGTGGAGAAGTGAGAAACGGGATCACAGCACAAAGGAGATAGAACCAGAAGGAGTCGTGCCTCAAGATCAGCAACATCCTTCTGAGGCACGTAGCCAGCGGCCGGAACGCCGAGGAAGTAAGAGACTCTACGCATTACTTTGAACTACGGCCGGGCAGTTAACTTTAGGTTGGCTGTCTCACCTTTACACCTAATGAAGACAACGGAGGCAATTGAGGGAGAGGGGTGTCTCTAGGGTCCCTATAAAATAACTCCAGGCCTACCCCGTCATACGGGTTTGTCCTATCCATATCATCTGGGGGATGGAGAGAAAGAACAGAAACATACATGACAGTTGTGAGGACTATCCAGTGGTGCTCAGCAGGGAGGTACTACAACACACAGGCGCTGGTAGGAAGGACACTGATTCCCACCTGTAAAGGGAACTCTGGATGTGCCTTCGGACTGGCCGGTCTCAGCCAGCCCTGTTAGCAGTGCTCTGGATTGCGGATGCCGAAGCCTTCAGTAAAGAGGTAAAGAGACTGCAACCCTGTGTCCTCGTTATTTACTGCGACCTACACCACCACCTACACCTTTCATTGGGCGCCCCTTAGCAGGACCACGGACCGGGTCGGGCCACCGTGACATCCTCAGAACCGAGAGACCCGGATTCGAGTACCCCGTCGTCCTGCGTCTGGGGGCCGCTCCAACTTGGCGTCACGAACAGGATCTACTTAAGCCTGAAGAATCAGGTCATGTGTGCCTTGGAACTGTGACTGAATTATGCTGAATCGTGATTTATTGCAAAGACTGTGTGTTGCTATTTGCCGCCCCCCCAAAAAAAAAAATCCGCCATCGCCGCGCACGAGGGGAGGAGCCATAGCTTCATGGGCGGAGCCGGCCAAAAAGAGAGCGGAACAAGAAGACGCGGTGAGGTGCTGATTCCGAAGAGGAACCCCGACTTCCAGCAGGTTAGCAGGGGGGAAGAACAGCCATGTCTGATTCAGGAGGAGCGGAGGCGGCGGTCGCAGCCGCAGACCCAGGGGCGCCTCCGGGCCCCGCATTAGACGCTGCCGCGGGCCTTGTACCACCGCCGGTTGCCACAAAGCTTGCCGCCCCCATCAGCCAACCGGATACTGCCGCGGCTACAGCAGCCATAATGCCTGTTGTGAATTTGCTTTTTGCTCCCTCTAGTGGTTACTAGTTTTTTGACTCTGGTTTTTCTGTCATTCCTTTTATCCGCACCTGGGTCGTTAGTTAGGGGTGTTGCTATATAAGCTCCCTGGACCTTCAGTTCAATGCCTGGCAACGTAGTTATCAGAGCTAGTCTGCTGTGCTCTTGTCTACTGATCCTGGTTCCAGTTATATCAGCTAAGTCTGCCTTTTGCTTTTTGCTATTTGTTTTGGTTTTGTATTTTTGTCCAGCTTGTTCCAAATCTATATCCTGACCTTTGCTGGAAGCTCTAGGGGGGCTGGTGTTCTCCCCCCGGACCGTTAGACGGTTCGGGGGTTCTTGAATTTCCAGTGTGGATTTTGATAGGGTTTTTGTTGACCATATAAGTTACCTTTCTTTATTCTGCTATCAGTAAGCGGGCCTCTCTGTGCTAAACCTGGTTCATTTCTGTGTTTGTCATTTCCTCTTACATCACCGTCATTATTTGTGGGGGGCTTCTATCCAGCTTTGGGGTCCCCTTCTCTGGAGGCAAGAAAGGTCTTTGTTTTCCTCTACTAGGGGTAGCTAGATTCTCCGGCTGGCGCGTGTCATCTAGAATCAACGTAGGAATGATCCCCGGCTACTTCTAGTGTTGGCGTTAGGAGTAGATATATGGTCAACCCAGTTACCACTGCCCTATGAGCTGGATTTTTGTATTCTGCAGACTTCCACGTTCCTCTGAGACCCTCGCCATTGGGGTCATAACAAATGCCCTTCTCCATGCTGTACCTACCTGAAGCAGCCTGGCTCCCGCGATACTCTGGAGAATCACACACACTAACTGACTTTAAAGAAGGGATCGGCAGCCTGCTCGAGTTCTCTCCCTTGACAGAGCCCCAGAAAGTTCATATGATAACAGGCCAACTCTTTGGAGCGGCTCTGAGAGAAGTGAAGTCCTGGCCCGCCGCGGATGAGAACTGCGCAGCAGGTCTTTGCAATGCTTAAAGCCACCTTTGACACCCGCACCGCTACAGAAATTAAATTGACGTTCTATGGGTGCAAGCAGAGGCCGCAGGATAGCTTACGGGACTATGCCCTTAATCTCCAGGAGGCACTGCGGGCCATCAAGCAGAGTGACCCAGACAGCATGCAAGATGAAGATAAACTCCTGAAAGAGCGGTTCATCGAGGGGCTCTTGTGCAGTCACCAAAGGGCTCAATTACACTTCCTCGCTATGCAGAATCCAGACCTGACTTTTGCGCAATTCAAAGATAAAGCCATCCAGGCACTACCGGAGCGACAGCCCAGCCGTGCCGTACTTCCCAGGCATCAAGCCTTCACGTACCACCAGGAGGTGGCGCCGGATACGCCAGTTTCCGCCAAGGCCGATGCCCAGATCCTGGAAGATGACTCCCCTGCAGGACTACGCCTCCAGATGCAGGAGCTGACCAAGAGTGTTGCTGCCCTAGCCCGGACCGTACAGTCTATACAGGAGGCCCCCAAGGAAAAGATCCAGCTGGCTTCCAGACCGGAAGATGTCCCCTGTCAGCGACAGAGGAGGACTCCACCGACCAGAGGCAGGGACGACGATCGCTTTCATCGGGACGGACGACCTATCTGCCGCCGCTGCCACCAGGTGGGCCATCTTGCAAGGTACTGTCATTTAAACGAGCAACCCCTGGGGCAGAGGGCCAACCCCCAGGAGTAGGACGATCAGGCCCGCAAAACTGGAGAGCCAAATACATCGGGGGCGACCAGTTCTCCCCATCGTAATCGACGGTATCCCCATGAACGCTTTGCTGGACACCGGTTCCCAGGTGACGACTATGCCTTACATCCTTTATAAAAGTTATTGGGAGGACACCGACATTACACGTGGCCCCGATGATGATTTCACCATAATAGCCAGTAATGGTCAGCCATTGCCACAAGTGGGGTATAAAGAGGTCACCATTAAAGTGGGGCGGGTAGAATTGGAGGCCCAAGGGATTGTAATTGTTGATATTGACCGCCACGAATGTAATCCCATGATGACCATTGGTACTAATGTCATAGAAAACTGTCTTGCAGAAGTTATTGTCTTGTTACAGCAGGTAGCAGAAACAGCTGGCTACAGTGAACAACGCGCCCTGCAAAAAGAAATCAGGGCTCTGATGCAGAGACAGCAGGTGGAGCTGACTGGTGGTGAAATTGGTCGTGTCACAGTGAGTGATTCAAACCCCATTGCGATACCCCCCAGGAGTGAAATGTTAATATGGTGTCGGGCAGCCATAGGCCTTAGGGGTAAAGACTATCAGGCCCTGGTAGAACCCGTATATTCAGATAATAGGCCTACCCTCCTGACAGCCAGAGGGGTGGTTGACGTCCGCAATTGGAGGGTGCCAGTACGTGTTCTTAACTGTGGGGAGGAGGAAGTCCATCTAACCAAATATGCCACACTTGCCAAACTGTTTACTGTTAATAATAGTGTGATACAGGCACCCGGACCCTTGCTCTCGTCCAATCCGGCGGAGAACAACGGTTCTGCAGGGCAACGGAAAGATTGGTGTCGGGAATTGCACGTGGGCACTGACTCTACCCCATCCCACCAGAAACAGGGGGCCTACAGGGTGGTTCATGAGTACGAGCGGGTATTTAGCAAACACCCCCTAGATTTTGGGCAGATAAAAGGGATTCAACATCATATCTGTTATGATCTGGTGACCTTGGAGCCGCATGAAAACTTTCTCTGGAGTCGGTGGAACCTGTACTGACCGCAAATCCTGAACTAACACCGCAACTAGAAGTAGCCGTGGGGTGTGCCTAACAAACCCTAGACACCTCGACACAGCCGGAGGACTAAATACCCCTATAGATGGAAACAGGAATGCTATCTTGCCTCAGAGCAGACCCCCAAAGGATAGGCAGCCCCCCACGAATAATGACTGTGAGTAGGAGAAGAATAGACACACGCAGGTAGAAAACAGGATTTAGCAAAAGAGGCCACTCTAGCTAAATAGGAAAGGATAGGACAGATTACTAGGCGGTCAGTATTAAAACCCTTCCGAAAATATCCACAGCAGATAATACAAAAAGTTCCACAATCTAACTAAAGACATGGAATGTATATCTGCCACTCCAGAGAATCCAACAAGACTGAGAAAATACTGACACAGTCTAAGCTGGACAAGAAAACACAAAGAAGAGCACTGAATTGTGAAGCACACAGCATGTGTGCCACAGGAAAAAAAAACAGACACTTATCTTTGCTGATTTGGCAGAAAGGCATGAGGAACCAGGCAGAGGTCCAACACCACCCAACAACAATTGACAACTGGCAAGGACTAATGAATCCTGCACACCTAAATACCCCAGTCAGAACTGCAATCAGCAGACACACCTGACCAGGACTGCAACCCAGGGACAACTGCATTACCACCTACTACCACCGGAGGGAACCCAAAAGCAGAATTCACAACAGTACCCTCCCCTTGAGGAGGGGTCACCGGACCCTCACCAGCGCCTCCAGGCCGATCAGGACGAGCCAGATGAAAGGCACGGACCAGATCAGCAGCATGGACATCAGAAGCAAAAACCCAAGAAATATCCTCCTGGACATAACCCTTCCATTTGACAAGGTACTGAAGCCTCCGCCTCGAAAAACGAGAATCCAAAATCTTATCAACCACATACTCCAACTCACCATCAACCAAAACAGGGGCCGGAGGATCAACAGAGGGAACAACAGGCACCACATATTTCCGCAATAAAGATCTATGGAAGACATTATGGATAGCAAAAGAGGCCGGAAGCGCCAATCGAAAAGACACCGGATTAATAATCTCAGAAATCCTATAAGGACCAATAAACCGAGGCTTAAACTTAGGGGAAGAGACCTTCATAGGAACATGACGGGAAGACAACCAAACCAAATCCCCAACCCGAAGCCGGGAACCAACACACCGACGACGGTTAGCAAAACGTTGAGCCTCCTCCTGAGACAACACCAAATTGTCCACCACATGAGCCCAAATCTGCTGCAACCTGTCAACCACAGAATCCACACCAGGACAGTCAGAAGGCTCAACCTGCCCAGAAGAAAAACGAGGATGAAAACCAAAATTACAAAAAAAAGGCGAAACCAAAGTAGCCGAACTAGCCCGATTATTAAGGGCAAACTTGGCCAATGGCAAAAAGGCCACCCAATCATCCTGATCGGCAGACACAAAGCATCTCAAATAAGTCTCCAAAGTCTGATTAGTTCGCTCGGTCTGGCCATTTGTCTGAGGATGAAATGCAGAAGAAAAAGACAAATCAATGCCCAGCCTAGCACAAAAGGCCCGCCAAAACCTAGAAACAAACTGGGAACCTCTGTCGGACACAATATTCTCCGGAATACCATGCAAACGAACCACATGCTGAAAAAACAACGGAACCAACTCTGAAGAGGAAGGCAATTTAGGCAAAGGCACCAAATGAACCATCTTAGAAAACCGGTCACAAACAACCCAGATAACCGACATCCTCTGGGAAACCGGAAGATCAGAAATAAAATCCATAGAAATATGCGTCCAGGGCCTCTCAGGGACCGGCAATGGCAAAAGTAACCCACTAGCACGGGAACAACAAGGCTTGGCCCGCGCACAAGTCCCACAGGACTGCACAAAAGAACGCACATCACGTGACAACGAAGGCCACCAAAAGGACCTACCAACCAAATCTCTGGTACCAAAAATACCAGGATGACCAGCCAACACAGAACAGTGAACCTCAGAAATCACTCTACTAGTCCATCTGTCAGGAACAAACAATTTCCCCACAGGACAGCGGTCAGGTCTATCAGCCTGAAATTCCTGAAGAACCCGCCGTAAATCAGGGGAAATGGCAGAAAGGACCACCCCTTCTTTCAGAATGCCGACCGGTTCAAGGACCTCAGGAGAATCAGGCAAAAAACTCCTAGAAAGGGCATCAGCCTTAATATTCTTAGAACCCGGAAGATACGAAACCACAAAATCAAAACGGGAAAAAAACAAGGACCATCGAGCCTGTCTAGGACTCAGCCGTTTGGCAGACTCGAGGTAAATCAAATTCTTATGATCGGTCAGGACCACAATACAGTGCTTAGCTCCCTCAAGCCAATGTCGCCACTCCTCAAACGCCCACTTCATAGCCAACAACTCCCGATTGCCGACATCATAATTGCGTTCAGCAGGCGAAAACTTGCGGGAGAAGAAGGCACACGGTTTCATCCAAGAACCAACAGAATCCCTCTGAGACAAAACGGCCCCTGCCCCAATCTCAGAAGCATCAATCTCAACCTGAAACGGAAGAGAAACATCTGGTTGGCGCAACACCGGAGCAGAAGTAAATCGGCGTTTAAGCTCCTGAAAGGCAGAGACAGCCGCAGAGGACCAATTCGTCACATCCGCGCCTTTTTTCGTCAAATCAGTCAAGGGTTTAACCACGCTGGAGAAGTTAGCAATGAACCGGCGATAAAAATTTGCAAAACCCAAAAATTTCTGAAGGCTCTTCACGGATGTGGGTTGAATCCAATCATGAATGGCCTGAACCTTAAACGGATCCATCTCCATAGATGAGGGAGAAAAAATAAAACCCAAAAAAGAAACCTTCTGCACCCCAAAGAGACACTTAGACCCCTTCACAAACAAAGCATTGTCACGAAGGATCTGAAATACCATCCTGACCTGTTCCACATGAGACTTCCAATGATCGGAAAAAATCAAAATATCGTCCAAATATACAATCAAGAATTTATCAATATAAATCCGGAAGATATCATGCATGAAGGATTGAAAAACAGATGGAGCGTTAGTGAGCCCGAATGGCATCACAAGGTATTCAAAATGGCCTTCGGGCGTATTAAACGCAGTTTTCCATTCATCACCCTGCTTAATATGAACCAAATTATATGCCCCCCGAAGGTCAATCTTCGTAAACCAACTAGCCCCCTTAATCCTAGCAAACAAATCGGAAAGCAAAGGTAAAGGGTATTGAAACTTGACCGTGATCTTATTCAAGAGGCGATAATCAATACAAGGTCTCAAGGAGCCATCCTTCTTAGCAACAAAAAAAAATCCCGCTCCCAACGGTGAAGAAGATGGCCGAATATGCCCTTTCTCCAAAGACTCCTTAACATAACTCCACATGGCGGTATGTTCAGGCACAGACAGGTTGAAAAGTCGGCCCTTAGGAAACTTACTGCCTGGAATCAAGTCAATAGCACAATCACAGTCCCTGTGCGGTGGAAGGGAACTGGACTTGGGCTCATCGAATACATCCTGAAAATCAGACAAAAACTCTGGAATTTCAGAAGAGGAAGAAGAGGAGATTGACATCAAAGGAACATCATTATGAACCCCCTGACAACCCCAACTAGTCACAGACATAGATTTCCAATCCAACACAGGATTATGTACCTGCAACCACGGAAAACCCAGCACGATAACATCATGCAAATTATGCAACACCAGAAATCGACAATCTTCCTGATGGGCTGGCGCCATGTGCATGGTCACCTGTGTCCAAAACTGGGGCTTATTTTTAGCCAAAGGTGTAGCATCAATTCCCCTTAAAGGAATACGGTTCTGCAAAGGCTGCAAGGGAAAACCACAACGCCTGGCAAACTCAAAATCCATTAAGTTCAAGGCGGCGCCTGAATCCACAAACGCCATGACAGAAAATGATGACAATGAGCAGATCAAGGACACCGATCACAGAAATTTAGGTTGTACAGTACTGATAGTAAATGAACTAGCGATCCTTTTTGTCCGCTTTGGGCAGACTGAAATGACATGAGAAGCGTCGCCACAATAATAACACAACCTATTCTGACGTCTGAATCCTTGTTGTTCCATTCTAGACAAAATCCTATCACACTGCATTGGCTCAGGACTTTGCTCTAAGGACGACGCCACAGCGCGCACAGTTTGACGCTCCCGCAAGCGCCGATCAATCTGAATGGCCAGAGACATAGAATCACTCAGACCGGAAGGCGTGGGAAACCCCACCATAACATCTTTAACGGATTAAGAAAGACCCTTTCTGAAAATTGCCGCCAAAGCATCATCATTCCATTTAGTCAACACAGACCATTTTCTGAATTTCTGACAATACAATTCTGCCGCCTCTTGACCCTGAGACAGGGCCAACAAGGTTTTCTCCGCTTGATCCACAGAATTCGGTTCATCATATAATAATCCTAAAGCCTGAAAAAAGGAATCTACATTAAGCAAGGCCGGATTCCCAGATTCCAGGGAAAATGCCCAATCCTGTGGATCGCCACGCAGCAGGGAGATGACAATTTTAACGTGCTGAATGGAATCACCGGAGGATCGCAGTCTCAGAGCAAAAAACAGTTTACAATTGTTTTTAAAACCCCAGAATTTGGACCTATCACCAAAAAACAAATCAGGAGTAGGAATCTTCGGCTCTAAAGCAGGAGTCTGAACAATATAATCAGAAATACCCTGTACCCTAGCAGCAAGCTGGTCTACACGAGAAGCTAATTCCTGAACATCCATGCTGGCACAAGACTCCTCAGCCACCCATAAATAAAGAGGGAAGAAAAGACAAAACAGACTGCAGAAAAAAAAATGGCTCAACACCTTTCTTCCCTTCTTCTGAGATGCATTTAACTCATTATGGGCCAGTTGTACTGTTATGATCTGGTGACCTTGGAGCCGCATGAAAACTTTCTCTGGAGTCGTTGGAACCTGTACTGACCGCAAATCCTGAACTAACACCGCAACTGGAAGTAGCCGTGGGGTGTGAGGCATGAGGAACCAGGCAGAGGTCCAACACCACCCAACAACAATTGACAACTGGCAAGGACTAATGAATCCTGCACACCTAAATACCCCAGTCAGAACTGCAATCAGCAGACACACCTGACCAGGACTGCAACCCAGGGACAACTGCATTACCACCTACTACCACCGGAGGGAACCCAAAAGCAGAATTCACAACACATATCCCCACAGGAGACCATCGACCCATAAAAGAGAGATACTGTCCTGTACCCCCAGCTCATTATCAGTGTGCCAAAGACATGTTGCGAGAGATGAAGGAGGCTGGGGTAGTGAGAGACAGTTGTAGCCCCTGGGCAGCTCCATTAGTCCTCGTTAAGAAGAAAGATGGCACAATGAGGATGTGTGTTGATTATAGGCAGTTAAATCGCATTACACATAAGGATGCATACCCACTGCCCAGGATAGAGGAGTCCCTGGCTGCTTTAAAATCTGCTAACTACTTCTCTACCTTGGATCTCACCAGTGGGTACTGGCAGGTTCCCGTGGCAGAGGCGGACAAGGAGAAGACGGCCTTCACGACGCCGATGGGTCTCTGCGAATTCAACTACATGCCCTTCGGATTGTGCAATGCCCCGGGAACATTCCAGAGGATGATGGAGTGCTGTCTAGGGCACAAGAACTTCGAAACCGTGTTGCTATACCTGGACGACGTCATCGTCTTCTCCAAGACTTATGAGGACCATCTGAAGCACCTGGCCGAGGTGTTCGAAGCCCTGTCCAACTTTGGTCTAAAGGTAAAACCGTCCAAATGCCATCTGCTAAAACCCAAGGTGCAGTACCTGGGCCATGTGGTGAGTGCTGATGGGGTGGCCCCAGACCCCGACAAAGTCACGGTGATCAAGGACTGGCCAAAGCCCGGCAACCTCCATGAGGTCCGGCAGTTCCTTGGGTTGGTAGGCTATTACAGGAGGTTCATCAAGGACTTCACCAAGAAGGCCGCGCCATTGCAAGACCTGTTGGTGGGCCAATCCAGGAAGACCAAGGGTAAGAATACCCCATTTGATTGGAACGAGGGACTGGAAGAATCGTTCACTTGCTTAAAGTTGGCGCTGACGGGAGAAGAGGTACTGGCCTGCCCTGAATATGATCAACCGTTTGTGCTGTATACGGATGCCAGCAACGTGGGACTGGGAGCCGTGGTGTCCCAGGTCCAGAAAGGCAAGGAGAGGGTAATTGCTTACGCCAGCAGAAAACTTCGTCCCACTGAAAGGAATCCGGACAACTACAGTTCCTTTAAGCTGGAATTCCTCGCCATCATTTGGGCAGTGATGGAGAGGTTCAAACACTACCTGGCCTCAGCAAAATTCACCGTCTTCACGGATAACAATCCACTAACGCATCTGGACACTGCAAAGCTCGGTGCCTTGGAGCAGCGGTGGATGGCCCGGTTGTCCAATTACGACTTCAGCATCAAATACCAGGCAGGGCACAAGAACGCGAATGCCGATGCATTGTACCGGATGCCCAACTTGCCAGAAACGGGAGAAGACCCTGAGGCACTTGAAGAGGTAGAACTGCCCGCTTTCCATCGCCCCAAGGCCACCCAGTGCTCCCATCAGGTGGAGAACAGGCGCAGGAATAAGCAGGGCGCCACGCTGAACCCCCTGCCCCATCACGGGTGGGCAGAGACCCAGGATGGTGACCCCGCGGTCCGTCGGGTGAAAGAGCTTCTGACGCAGGCAGGTTCGCATCCCAGCCCGGATGACCCACAAGAGACACAACAGCTGTGGAGGGGGAGAGGCAAACTGTTTATTCACAACGGTAAGCTGTGACGGAGAAGCATCGACCCACGCACTCATGAATTGGTATGGCAGATAGTGGTCCCAAGACAAGATGTGCCAATGGTTCTGGCAGCGTACCACGATGGGGCAGGACACTTCGGATGGAGGAAGCTGGAGAGGCTACTCCGTGGGAGGTTCTACTGGCATGGCATGAAGAAAGCCATTGAGAAGTGGTGTCGGGAGTGTGGCCCCTGTAGCCTACGAAGGAAGGACCGTGACAGCCAACGGGTTCCCTTGCAGCCCATCATCACCAAACGGCCGCTCGAACTGGTTGCGCTAGATCATGTGAAGCTAACACCTAGTCGGTTAGGCTATATCTACGCCCTGACCATCATGGACCACTACTCTAGATTCCTGGTAGTCGTGCCCGTCAAAGATCTAACAGCCAGGACGGCCGCCAAAACCTTCCAGAAGTACTTCTGTAGACCCCATGGGTACCCGGAAAAGGTACTGACCGATCAGGGGCCAGCATTTGAAGCGGAGGAGTTCCAGGAGTTCATCTGTACCGGTGTAAGAAGATCAGAACCACACCGTACCATCCACAAACCAACGGAATGTGTGAAAAGATGAACCAAGTGGTAATCGACTTACTGAAGACCTTACCTGTGGAGGAACGGAACTTGTGGCCTGCAAAGTTGCCCGACTTGGTAGACATGTACAACCACATCCCAGTGAATTCCACCAACTGCACTCCAGCGTACCTGATGCGAGGAAGATCTAGCAAGTTGCCTGTTGATCATGACATGGGGGTCCTAACTCCCGAAGATACCTCGCCAGATGCAGATTGGGATACAGAAAGGCATCAAAGATACCGCAAAGTACAGGAATACGTGGAAAGAAGTCTCTCCCAAGCCAGACAAAAACAAGAAAGGGACTACAACCAGCATGCTCCTGCGATTCCCCTATCACCCGGTGAGCAAGTACCCAAACAGAAGAGGAGGCTACACAAGCTTGACGATCAATGGGAAGCGGAACCGTATACCATCCTGCCATCCGATTTCGACAACACGAAGGTCTGTCTCATCAGCAAAGATGGAGGGGAAACCTCAACGGCAATATCCAGAGACCACCTTAAAATATGCCCTGATAAGTTGAGAGAGAGGGAAACAGATCCAGGAAACTCTCCACCTGTAGAAGAGGAGAAGATGATACACACTGTTCTTGGCGATTTTCCCCAGTCTTGGACTCAAATAAATCAGGCCATCGTGGTACCTGTCTTAACGTTTCGTCAATTGAAACCGCCAGAACTAAATGTGGTGCCAGATCATCCGGACCCGCAATCACAGCAGATCCCACCAGAGGATGCCATGCCAACCGTTGAACCGGCAAATCCTCCCTCTGCTATCGGCGAATCTGCCATACCCACCAGTAGTAGCAGCAGCCCTGAGAGCTCCAGCATGCCAGTGCTACCCAGACTCACTAGAAGTGTAGCTAGAAGACAGTGCACTACACCAGCGATAGCAAGCATAGCGGGCCCTGTTAGACCAATAGCAACCCCTGCACTGCGGAGGTCTACACGTAGCACCAAGAATCAAACTCCACTTCGCTACAAAACTTGGAGATATTAACGATAGTTGCTATTTGGTTGAAAATGTTTGTGTAAATATCTTTGCTACAGGTTTAAAAAATGGACAATGGAGTAATGGACAGTGAATTGCTCCAAAACTTTCACAGGGACCCCTTTGTTTACCCGGGGTCCCTGCTGTTTCAAGGTTGCACCCACTGAACTGGGAGTCATGAACTGTGCATGACCAAACTTTCGCAACATTCAAGTGTCCTCACCTCCCATAAAGGGAAGCCCTGTTATATTTACTTGTTCATAGCATTTACTTGTTCATAGCATTTCAAAATTTTGTATGTCTGTTGCTAACATGTATTGTTGTTCTTCTTTTCCCAGTCCGGGAGTACTGGATTTAACCGGGGGGGGGGAGTGCAGCGCCCCAGAGTCCTGGTCATTTCAGTACTGTCGCTCCGCCACTAAGGGTAGTGATGGTACGTCTGATTGCACTAAAAGAGTTCACCTTGCAGGTATCACAGACACACATTACACTTCACACTCCGGCCGCCAGGGGGAGCAAAAAGTCCTATCTACTAGGCCACTCCTCACACATGGGTAAAACTGGGGGTTGGATAGGAAGTCAGGGAGAAAGTAGCTGGGGAGAGCTCGAGAGAGGACCTGTCAGGGGTGGGATCCTGAAAGAGCCCTAGAAAGGGACAGATCGTTACGGAGCCGTGCCTGTGCCTTATAGCGGCAGACTCCTAAGAAAGGACACGAAGCGAAGCGTATTGTAGAGAAGTGAGAAATGGGATCACAGCACAAAGGAGATAGAACCAGAAGGAGTCGTGCCTCAAGATCAGCAACATCCTTCTGAGGCGCGTAGTCGGCGGCCGGAATGCTGAGGAAGTAAGAGACTCTACGCATTACTTTGAACTACGGCCGGGCAGTTAACTTTAGGTTGGCTGTCTCACCTTTACACCTAACGAAGACAACGGAGGCAATTGAGGGAGAGGGGCGTCTCTAGGGTCCCTATAAAATAACTCCAGGCCTACCCCGTCATACAGGTGCGTCCTATCCATATCATCTGGGGATGGAGAGAAAGAACAGAAACATACACGACAGTTGTGAGGACTATCCCGTGGTGCTCAGCAGGGAGGTACTACAACACAAAGGCGCTGGTAGGAAGGACACTGATTTCCACCTGTAAAGGGAACTCTGGATGCGCCTTCGGACCGGCTGGTCTCAGCCAGCCCTGTTAGCAGTGCTCTGGATTGCGGATGCCGAAGCCTTCAGTAAAGAGGTAAAGAGACTGCAACCCTGTGTCCTCGTTATTTACTGCGACCTACACCACCACCTACACCTTTTATTGGGCGCCCCTTAGCAGGACCACGGACCGGGTCGGGCCACTGTGACATCCTCAGAACCGAGAGACCCGGATTCGAGTACCCCGTCGTCCTGCGTCTGGGGGCCGCTCCACTATGTATGAAGTTAGTTTTAGATTTTGAGTGGGGTAAAAAACGACAAGTTTTCCAGCATAAACCGCTTAAAGGGACTGTCCGGTCCACAACGATAAGTCTGCAGTCACCACTGGCCAGGAGGATCTATAACTCATACATACCTGCTAGTTCGTGCACTGGGCGGATTCATAAGTCTGCAGTCATACAGAGTGACTGCAGACTTATCAGTTTGGAGTGGACAACCCTTTAAGGAAATGCTCCTCCATTAGGGAATAATTTAAGGAATTTTTTAGTTTCCTTAAACCGTTTTGAATTTTTTTAAAAAGCGTTTTTGCTCAGTTTGTTTCCTGAATATATTTATTTTTGTAGCAATATTTGACATACACTCTCCCATCAAGTGTTTTTCACAACCTGATGTGGATGAAAAACGTTTAAAAAGACTTAACATATGATGAGCAAAAGAAAAGGTAAAAATAAGTAAAGATACAAAAAAAGATTCATACAAATTTTTTTTTTTTTTTTTCAATGATACATTCCCTGAGTATTTGGTGAGATTTTGATTTTCAGATCTTCTATAAAACACTTCTGTACCTATTACGGTATATACATTAATTATTCATTTTTTAATTGCATTTTTTAGTTTGTTATTTTTACATATGTTTTTATTATCTTTTTGATGCTGCAGTTTTTGTATTTGGCTGTGACAACTTTATTGATAGTCATATGTGGTTTAGTGCGCACAAGATATGCATATGTGGAAACTTTATATTATATATACACTACCGTTCAAAAGTTTAGGGTGACTTCGAAATTTCCTTATTTTTGAAAGAAAAACACAGGTTTTTTTTCCAATGAAGCTAACATTAAATGATTCAGAAATACAATCTATACATTCTTAATGTGGTAAATAACTATTCTAGCTGCAAACGTCTGGTTTGTAATGCAATATCTTCATAGGTGTATAGAGGCCCATTTCCAACATCACTCCAGTGTTCTTATGGTACTTTGTGTTTGCTAACTGTGTAAGAAGGCTAATGGATGGTTAGAATACCCTTGAAATCCCTTGTGAAAGTATGTTAGCACAGCTGAAAACAGTTTGGCTGATTAGAGAAGCTATAAACCTGACCTTGCTTTGAGCTAGCTGAGAATCTGGAGCATTACATTTGTTGGTTCCATTAAACTCTCAAAATGGCCAGAAAAAAAGAACTTTAATGTGAAACTCGACAGTCTATTCTTGTTCTTAGAAATGAAAGCTATTCCATGCGAGAAGTTTCCAAGAAACTGAAGATTTTCTACAACGGTGTGTACTACTCCCTTCAGAGGAGAGCACAAACAGGCTCTAACCAGAGTAGAAAGAGAAGTGGGAGGCCCCGCTGCACAACTGAGCAACATGACAAGTACATTAGAGTCTGTATTTTGAGAAATCGATGCCTCACAGATCCTCAACTGGCAGCTTCATTACATAGTACACGCAAAATGTCAGTGTCAATGTCTACAGTGAAGAGGCGACTCCGGGATGCTGGCCTTAGGGACAGAGTGGCAAAGAAAAAGCCATATCTGAGACTGGCCAATAAAAGGAAAAGATTAATACGGGCAAAAGAAAACAGACATTGGACAGAGGAAGATTGGAAAAAAGTGTTATGGACAGACGAATCCAAGCACCCTTGTGGTTTCTTATGTTGTGATTGTGCTACACGACGTGTCTTGCTGCCAAAGTCACCGTGTTCATTGGCTGTAGCAGAGGACCATTCCTCCGGGCCATTACTTCCAGCATAGACATACCGTACAGGGTATGCGCTGTGGCCACGCTTCAGAAGAGAAAGAGGGTGGATAGTGTGGTGAGCACCTACAGAGTACTAAGTGACTCACTTATGAAGGACTTGTGGCCTAGCGGCAAATACTGGTGACCCCCGTTACTGCCAGTGTAACAATCAAAAACGCTTGTAGAGATTACGACAGCTACAGGTCTATTGTTGAGTGTGGCGCCCATTGAACTAAGACAGAAAGACATAAATATTTATTTGACTTTTGAACCATAAGGATAATGTATACAAATAGAATGCTGAAGATATTGCATTAAGATTCGTAAGTGTCAGAAATTACTGTACTGCTCTTATTGTTATGACTCCTAACATTGTTTACCTGTATATATATATATATATATATATATATATATATATATATATATATTCCTGCAGCGCCCCAGGGTCCTGGTTGTTGCAGTGATATCATTCTCCTCTAGGGGGGAGTGATGTTACGTTTGGAGGCAAAGAAGCACAACTGAATCCAGGTATCACAAACATGCAACACATTTTGCACTCCAGGCCATCAGGGGGAGCTCTGCTCCTGTTTATTAGGGCACGCCTCACACTTAGGTAAAACTGGTTGCCTGGGGAGGAAGTTAGTGAGATTCTGGCTGAGCTTCGCTCAGGTAGTTGGTCCCTGACAGGGGTGGGATCCTGTCAGAGGTCGAGACAGAAGGACACGGAGCTGGGCCTGCCCTAAGTGCGGCAGCTTCTAGAAAGAGACACTGAAGAACTGTATTGTAGAGAGGGTGAAGAAGTCGTAGCAAAGGAGTGGATATCAGAGAAGTTCTGCCCTACATAGGCTGCCTCCTTCTGAGGCGCAGGATCTCGGCAGCCGGAACACCGAGGGAGCAATGATCCTTTATGCCTTGCTCCAGAGTCCGGCAGGACAGCTAATTTCACGTTACCTGTCCGCCCCTACACCCAGGAGGCAAGGTGGCACCGCTTAGAGGCTGGGGCATGATAGAGTCCCTGTAAAACGCCTCAAGCCACCGGTCATACGGGTTTGTCCTATCCATCTGGGGGACAGAGAGAGACATAACATCTGTAACATCTTCAACAGTTGTGAGGACTTATGAGAAGCTTAGCAGTAAGGTACTACAACACCATGGCGCTAGAGGAAGGCTACTGATTTCTACCTGGACAAGGGGACTCTGGATTTCCTCCAAACTGGCCGCACTCTGCCTGCCCTGTGGTCTGGTACCCTGGACTGTGGATGCTGAAGCCTTTAGTAAAAGGTAAAGAGACTGCAACCTTGTGTCCTCGTTCTTCACTGCGCCTTTCACCATCCACCATCTACACACCAGGAAGCCCTGGGGATACACTTCACCTGTGGGAAGGTATACCATCTAGCTGCCATAACATCACCCCAGCGGACCCCTTAAAGCAGCGTCGGTCACCCTGACCGAATACCACAGGTGGCATCACGAACATATCCTTTTAAAGACCTTTCCCTTTAACACGGACGTCCCAAGGGCACGGACCGGGTCAGCCACCGTGACATCCCCCTTGTGAACCGAAGGACCCAGTACCGAGTACCCCACGGCCCCATGGGGGCACTCCATTTGTATAGTGAGATTTCCTTTCTGTGGTACTAAGATAAATAGTTGAGGATGATTACCATTGTCCCTTCATTGTCTGCACCGTTGCTTCTAAATAACCTGTTCACAAAAACAAAGTATGTCATTGGGTGGGAAGGGGTTAACAGGCAGTTTGGATGACATCACAAAGCACATAAATATCATAGACATCATACGACATAATGTACATAGAATGTGCAAACTGCAACACCTGAGCCATCTTTTTTTATTAGAGCCTGACATCTTGAAGGAAACAAGTCCAGGTAGGGAACTCTTCACTTACGACATCAATCATATATTGTATCGATGGGGGATTAGTAGTGGGATTCAGAACTGCATCATTCACCTGAAAATCTTAGCAAAAACCACTGTATCATGTGTCCTGTGATTGCTATAATGATTCGATGATGTAAAAAAAAAAATATTATTGACCAGATTCCAAGGAAAATATGAAGATTTTAGCTCTTTATTAAGCCAGTGTTAGCCCGGCCTAACAGGGGTTACCAATCTGGACAATCCCTTCCCTAAATGAGGAGTTGCTGGTCGATCAACTGATCATGTGTCACTGGTCTTGAAGACCCTCAGCATTCGGCTGGTTTTTCCCTCTGTGACACCCATGTGCTCTAATAAAAGCATACAGAGAGGGGTGGGCCAGGTGAGACAACTCCATTTGGTTCCATTTTTGCGTAGCTTTGCCATTAATGTTGTGAGGACGTTTTTATAACATAAATGTAATTGCAGACTGCTACAGTTCTCCATTATCGGCTCCCTTGGTCCTGTTGGATCAGGGGTGACTGGGAACTGACGGTTTATCGTGATCAGGAATTGCAGTATGGCGTCCTGTGTTTTCCTTTAGTTCATAGAACAGTAGGTGACACGGATTAGAATAAAAGGGTGGAAATGTTTAGGTTTTAACGTGCGTCAAGACTCAATTAAAAATGAGGCTGGTGATTATTTGCAGCCTGTGATTTTGTTTTATTAATTCTACTCTTGATGTTGGAAACTTGATACATAACACACCAGTGGCCGTTATTACGACAGGGGACATGGACATCACAGGGCACATGACATCATAGATATCACATGACATCACAGGGCACATGACATCATAGATATCACATGACATCACAGGGGACATGACATCATAGATATCACATGACATCACAGGGCACATGACATCATAGATATCACATGATTATTATCATTATTATCACCGAATCACCTTGTGTCCCCAGAAGCAGCAGCTTGAGGAAGACAAGTCCCGGTAGGTAGCTGCTCACTTAACACTAAGGCCCCATTCACACACTGTGTAGCTGCGGGGTGTTCGTGGTGAAATTTAGAACTGCACCATTTACCCCTAAAAAACCTCAGCAAATATCTCTGAGTGACGTGTTCTCTCTTGTGTATCAGGATGACTCCTTAAATAGGACCTACCATGTAATCCTCTTTTTTGTAATGATAGGTGTTATGTCTCATCTAGTTCAGATGAGCAGCTGTAATGAAGCACGGACAGATGACGGTGGCGCAGCAGGAAGGCTGAGTAGAAACAATGGAGAACGTAGTAGATTGAAGCAGCAGCAGGAGAACCAGAACTGGAACCACAGGATATCATGGGCACTATTGATTAAATGGCATAGTGTTACAGACTCTGATCAAACTCAGATCAGAGTTTTTCTCGGACATGGAGAGGGGAAAAAAGGTTTCTCCACCTTCTCCATTGTCAGTCTGTGAAAATCGGATTGCACTCAGATGTCATCCAATTGGGGTCCAAATTTTTCACGGGCCTGTAGACTTGCATTGCCAATTTTGATCTGAAACTGGGATCAAAATAGGACTTGTCTCCGATTTTTTCAGTGGACCACTGGGTCCGAGGGAAAAATCTGACATTTGCACAGCCCCATAGAATATCATAGTTACAAGTGCTATCCATAAAAACCACGGATAGCATTGAGATGACAAAATTGGTTGTGTGCATGGGCCCTTATGTCGAGTTGATCAGTTGGTGACTGGATCCTGGGAAACCCACTGATCGCTCCACACAGCTGCTCTATAGCACGCTGTCCAGCACACAGAAGCACAGAGCTCTGCCTGAGCGGGCTCAAATCTATGTACAGGCTTGATAGAACGTCTATTAGCCTGTATCCTACTCTGTGCATAGGCTTATAGAATTGCACAAATACACACAAACACATATATATTTATTTATTTTACTCACTTACATAGCACCATTAATTCCACACCGCTATCTATACACACACTATATATTAAGAAATTAAATATACATAAATAAATATATTTATACATATATTTATATATGCTCTCCGATTTTCACAGGCTGACAAAATGGAGAAACTTTTTTCCCCTTCTCCACCTCCGAGAGAAACTGATGCTACTCTGATCACACTCTGATTAAAGCCTGTTCGGTGTCTGCTATCTGTATACATATGTGTATTTTGTGGACGCACCTGACCATAAGATGCACCACAATTTTTGGGTGGAAAATAGGAAAAAAAATAACATTTTTAAATAACATGGGGATGTTTTTTCTAGTCTGGTTTAACAGTAGCTTGTGGCTTCACAGGAGGCAGGTTCACTGCTTCAGGATGTCGGCAGCATCAGGGTGGGGCGATGTTGCGGACCCTGGGCTCTCATAAGATGTTTGCGCTGGTGAGTGGAGTCCCCTTTCCCATTGATTTCCCTGTGGTGGGCTTTGGGAAAATCGCAGCTGGAGGCCGCGCATGAACAGATTGAGATCTTGGGAGACGAGATCTTCGAAGATGAGATCTTGTCTCTCGAAATCTCAATCTGCACATGCTCCACCTCCAGCAGCCATTTTTCCGAAGCTCACCACAGGAAATTCACCGGCGCCGACATCTTATGAGAGCCCAGGGCCAGCAGCCTCGGCCCACTCCTGCCACCTCCACCAGCCTCCTGAAGCAACGACCCTGCTTCCTGCGACTCCACTCCACTCCACCACAGCCGCCACCCCGGTAAGCTACGTTCAGATTATAAAATGCATGCATGGGTGCATATTGTATATTAGATTGTAAGCTCCTAGGAGCAGGGTGTATATTGTATATTAGATTGTAAGCTCATAGGAGCAGGGTGTAAATTGTACACATTAGACTGTACGCTCCTTGGAGCAGGGTGTATATTGTACATTAGACTGTACGCTCCTTGGAGCAGGGTGTATATTGTACATTAGACTGTACGCTCCTTGGAGCAGGGTGTATATTGTACATGAGACTGTAAGCTCCTTGGAGCAGGGTGTATATTGTATATTAGACTGTAAGCTCCTAGGAGCAAGGTGTATATTAGATTGTAAGCTCATAGGAGCAGGATGTATATTGTATATTAGATTGTAAGCTCATAGGAGCAGGGTGCATATTGTATATTAAATTGTAAGCTCCTAGGAGCAGGGTGTATATTGTATATTAGATTGTAAGCTCATAGGAGCAGGGTGTGGCGGCGGCGGCAGAGGTGCGGGGATGAGGAGGCGCAGAGAGCGGTATGGCGTGAGCGGGGTCCGTTTCACAGGTGAGGTGATGCAGCAGCCCGGTAAGCAGCAGAGCTGGGTGAATCATGTTGTTATCGGTGGTGGCGGCCATCTTCCTGAGGCTGCGTGTGTGCAGATGGAGTGCTCTGCTTCTTGGGGCTTCAGGAAAATGGCCGTGGGAGGCCGCGCGTGCGCAGGAGATCGCGGCGGCAATTTTCCTGAAGCCGAGATCTAAATCTGTGAACTCGGCTTCAGGGAAATGGCCACCGCAATCTCCATCTGCGCACGCGCAATCTCCATCTGCGCACGCGCGGTCTCCCGCGACCATTTTCCTGAAGCCCCGGGAAGCAGAGCACTCCATCTGCACACGCGCGGCTTCAGGAAGATGGCCGCCACCACCGATAACAACATGATTCACCCGGCTCTGCTGCTTACAGGGCTGCTGCATCACCTCACCTGTGAAAGGGACCCCGCTCACGACATACCGCTCACTGCGCCTCCTCATCCCCGCACCTCTGCCGCCGCCACACCACTGCCGGTAAGCCTGTATTCCAACTATAAGACACCCCCCCCCATTTCCCCCCCTTTTTTGGGGGGGGAAAGTGCGTCTTATAGTCGGAAAAATACGGTATATTGTATATTAGATTGTAAGCTCATAGGAGCAGGGTGTATATTGTATATTGGATTGTAAGCTCCTAGGAGCAAGGTGTATTTATCTTTTCCCTTCCAAATCGACTCTCCTGAGCTTATAATACATGCAGATATACAGCAATATGCATCAGGACAGATGTGATCCAGGGAAATATCCGATCGCCACAATTGGGGTCAGGAAGGAATTTTTTTCCCCCCTGAGGCAGAACTCTCCGAGGGGTTTCTTCGCCTTCCTCTGGATCTTTCGGTCCAGTGGCTCTCAGGCCGTCCTCAATGCCCACACCTAGTTCTGTGGTCTGTATAGGGCCTGACCTGAGAGGCATTGTGATCATGCTTTAACTTCTTAAAGGGCCGGTAATATTTTTATTACAGTGTTGCTTATTGCTATTCCAATAAAAAAAGAAAACTAAAAATTAAAAGTGTCATGGTAGTTTTTTGTATTCACTTTCTTTTTACACAGTTACAATGATGGGAGTCATCATTACTTCCCTCAATACTCTACAAGTTGAACCAGGAATTATGGGGGGCACCATTTACAGAAGGCAGAACACATATCTCCACCCATTGTGGTATCATAATGTCAACTCCTGTCCCAAGATACATTATAAGTGTTATGGAGGCAGCGCCCTAAAATAGTATATGTCCTACGCAGCAAAGTACACAAGAAGACTGAAGACAGGGACACAAGCAGTGTAGGATTGGGTGCCAAGGTTTCACCAGTAACCAACTCCAGGGCCCCACTTTACAGCTACATGCAAATGTGACATTATCCTCAATCACAAATTTATATAACAATGAACTGGGTAGATTGTTACATGAATAAGATGACACCTTTGTACGCAGTGAATAAAGTATATTATTCCAAGTACTGCTCATATAAGAGGGTGGTGGTCCACTCTTGCACAGTGACCCACCGTAGGATTTTCCTGTTCTCCTGTGGGCAAGTTAAAGCTTGGGTACAATATGTGTAATGTATGTAAATGTAATACTTAGCGTTTGTGGTGGAGACCTGCCCAGCTACATACTGTAGTGACAGACATACTTAAAGCTTGGGACTGGCCCCTGGGAGGGGAGCCCTAGTAAAAGAGGACTACTTCCTGATAGTCCGATAGGGAAGTACCGTATAGCTGGCAGCCATCGGTCAAGGCAGTGGGAAGCCTTACTGCAATCTCTTGCGGACATTCCGGCAACAACCGAAGCCTAGGGCTCGGTACAGGTACTACACAGAGTCCAAAAAAGAAAAGAATGTCCAGCTTCACCGAATCCGTAAAAAAGAGTTTTCTTTATTAACATACTTTTAAGCATAGAGGATACAGACTTCAGCACAAGCCATATGAGTAAGAATCTCAACGCGTTTCTGGAGACTAAAAGGGAGCTTAGTCTCCAGAAACGCGTTGAGATTCTTACCTATATGGCTTGTGCTGAAGTCTGTATCCTCTATGCTTAAAAGTATGTTAATAAAGAAAACTCTTTTTTATGGATTCGGTGAAGCTGGACATTCTTTTCTTTTTTGGACTCTATACGCCTGAACACAGCGGGTCCGTGCTCCCGAGGATTGGTTTATGCATCACGGGTGAGCTGGTTTATATTCCTACTACACAGAGTGCCTTATCCTCTAGTGTACAGAGGAAGTGGAAGTGAAACGGCATTAAGGGAAGGTAATCCCGTTGTACTGTGGGATTGGACAGAAAATCCCTGGAAAATCAGTTAACGTGAGGATAGTGCAGGAAGAACGGAGAGCGATGCTGGAGATGTACTGTACTAAAGAAACGAGGAATAAGAAGCGTCGTGCCCGAAACGTCATGTTACAGTCTGATGAAACTGGACTGCCCAATAAATAACTGCTTGTAACAATGAACTGAGCTATGTGTGGCGTCTCCTGCGGAGGAAGACCTAGAGAAAGCAGAGGCCTGCGGTCTACAGGTGAATGTGATGCACCCCACACTTGCCAGTAAGTTGGGACTGGGACATGATTTTCCTGTAAAGTGCCAGGGTGCAATGGGGCAGCAGCTCGACAATAGCTACTGCCCGCGGTCAAGTTACAACAGAATGGCAGTATGATCCTTTGTGAAAGATTAATTAAATTTCTACCCACCTAGACAAACTGACAGCTCCTCACTGTCCCTTCTCCCTGTTAAAATCTGCTCAGTACAAATTGCAGCTGTCATTCAAACTGGGTTGGAGGTTTTTTTTTTCTCATCTGAACAGCCCTATTGAATAACATTGGCCAGTGGGATACATAATAATTTTAGCATGGATAGCACACCTAGGCATATTACGCTGAAATGAACAAGCCCTTAACAGCCAATATCCTGTAAAGCAAAAATTTTTTTTTTGCTTATATAAAACATATATAAAATGTAGAATAGTATATACCTAGGTATATACAGGTACGCGCTGGGTAATAGCAAATAACAAATAAGAAAGTCCTGTACAATACGCAGCAGGATATATAAAAAAGTGCAGTGTCCCAGTATATTTCAATTTAAACCATCAGCTGTAACGGGTACACATCTGATAGGCGCAAATAGCATAAAGAAAGGAATGCGTACAACTTATGCTGTTCATTTTAACTCACAACTACTTTTTATATAAGGAGAACTACTACTCCCAGCAGTGGGGTACCGCTATGGGGACCAGGTTCGCGCCTAGTTACGCCAACCTCTATGTGGGTAGCTGGGAAGAACAATATATTTACCTGGGGGGAGGTCTGAGTGCGAACCTGGTCCTCTGGCGGCGTTTTATAGATGATATCGCTTTTATTTGGTCTGGTGGTTGGGATACTCTTAACCAGTTTTTAATGGATACAAATAAAAATCAATATTTTTTAAAGTTCACTTCCACCACCAATACCACTTAAATTAACTTTTTAGATTTGAGCATTTTTATCCATGACTCTAAAATCCAAACCCGCACCTTCACTAAACCAACCGATACGAATAGCTACATTCCTCTGGACAGCTGTCATCTTCCCAGCTGGTTGCTTAATATTCCGAAGAGTCAGTTTACCAGGATTCATCGGAACTCTTCTAGGCCTCAGGATTTTGAAATGGAAGCACAAATACTAACTAAAACATTTCTGGAAAAAGGATATGATGAATTAATCTTAGAAAAATCAAAAGAAACAGCCCTAGTAAAATCCAAACAGGATCTTATCAACCCAGTCCCCAGATCTAAAGAAATTATGGACTCTATCCCCATCATAACAAAATACAATACTAATTCAAACATTCTCCGCAAAATAGTCAGGAAACACTGGCACATTTTAAAGAATGATAAAATTCTGGGAGATAAGATTACTAACCAGCCCCGCTTTGTATATAAAAAATCCCAAAACTTGGGAAATATGATTGCCCCCACGGTTCAGAAAAAATCTTTTTTAACACAGTCTTCCTTTTCCAACACTAAGTTAAAGGGATTTTTTCCATGCCACAAATGCAGCATATGTAAACAGACCACCATTCAAAAATGCACGCATATTAAAAAAGGAGACAGGACAATTCAAATTAAGGATTTTATTACATGCTCCACGACAGGGGTAATATACACCATAGAGTGCCCCTGCGGAAAATTGTATGTGGGGAGGACAAAACAATCCTTAAAAATAAGGATCAGTGAACATATCCGTAACATCAAAAATAAATTTATGGGTCACCCACTCTCCCAGCATTTCATAGTATATCATGGCGGACTGGCACAACAGATGAAAGTATCAGGCATAGCTACGGCACATCGACACTGGAGAGGTGGGAACTACATTAAAGCTATGTCGAGAATAGAGACCAAATGGATTTTCATCTTGGACACTATTGCACCAAGAGGATTGAATATTGGCACGGAACTTTCTGGCTTTCAATAATCAGTTCATAGCATGAGAGGCTATATAAGGACAACCAGTACGGGGCAGGGATCATCCCTGAAGAAGGAGAAAGTCATCTCCGAAACGCGTTGGTTGTTAGATCCTTACTGCACTCCGTACTCACTCTCGGGCTCTGGTAGCGGTCACATGATCTATTGTGTCACAAAGGTCCTGCACACCATCCGGACTCACCGCTGACACCGGCTCTGCAGGATCCCGCTTCCACCCGGAGGTTAGTTTAAGGTGGCTGCTACCGGCCGGGGCAGCCACTTGTTTGGATTTTTACACTTTTACCTGGACTCATTTGGAACAACAGCAGCATCACTACAGTCTTCAAATCCTCAAAAGAGTCAACATTGGAGGTAGGAAGACTTGTACGCATTCCATTCTTTATGCTATTTGCACCTATCAGATGTGTACCCGTTACAGCTGATGGTTTAAATTGAAATATACTGGGACACTGCACTTTTTTATATATCCTGGTGCATATTGTACAGGACTTTCTTATTTGTTATTTGTTATTTGCTATTACCCAGTGCGTACCTGTATATACCTAGGTATATACTATTCTACATTTTATATCCGTTGTTTACAAACTGTTTGTGGAAGTTTGTGGTATCGCTGCAGGGATTTATAGCATAGTGACACTTTGTGCCACCATACCTAGGTTATATATAGACTCTTTATATAAAACCGTTCACCCCTCCCAGCCTGTTTGCACCTTCATTACCAGGCCATATTTTACAACTATGACCAGCGTCAATTTATGTGGTAATAACTTTGGAACGCTTGAACAAATTTCAGTAATTCTGAGACTGTTTTTTTTTGTGACACAGTGTACTATATGTTAGTGGTAAATTTATGTTGATATTTTTTGCGTTTATTTGAGAAAATATTGGAATTTTGGCAAAAATGTAGCAATTTTTAAATTTTTTATTTTTAGGCCCTTAAAATAGATACTTAGATCACACAAAATAAAAAAAATAACATTTACTACATGTCTACTTTACATCATCATAATTTTTTTTTTTTTTTTTTTTAATGTTTTTGTTAGGAAGTTAGAAAGATTAAAAATTGATCAGCAATTTCAAATTTTTCCACCAAAATTTACAAAACCAATTTATTTTAGGGAACACATGCCTGCCATTTGAAGTGACTTTGGGGGCTTATATGACAGAAAACACCCCAAAGTGACACCATTCTAAAAACTGCATCCCACAAAGTGCTCGACACCACATTCAAGAAGTTTACTAACCCCTCAGGTGTTTCACATGGTTGCATTGCATGGTAACAGGAGAAAATTTACCATACAATTTGTTGTGCAATTTCTCTTGAGTACACCAATATGAAAAATGTGCTGAAAAACCATTGTTTGGCACCATTTCACTTTTGGAATATAAAATTGGCTAGAATAGACAGCGGACACTATGTCATGTTTACAAGGCCCCTCATGTGCCTAAACAGTGAAACCCCCCACAAATGACTATCTTGGATACTAGACCCTTTAAGGAACTTATCTAGCTGCATGGTGAGCACCTTGAAGCACCAGGTGCTTCACAGAGTTTTAGAACGTTGAGCCGTGAAATAAATAAATTACATTTTCCCACAAAAAAATTTAGCTTTTGCCCCAATTTTTTCATTTTCATAAGGGTAATATTAGAAAATGGCCATATAGTTTATTGTGCAATTTCTCCTGAGTAAACCGACACCCCATATGTAGTAGAAAACTATTGTCTGGGTGCATGGGGACTCGGAAGGGAAGAGGCGCCATTTGACTTTTGAAGCCCAAAACTGGCTGGAATAGATAGAGGACGTCGTGTTGAGTTTGTGGAGCCGCTGATGTGCCTAAATAGTGAACATGTTGACACCACATTTGCCTCACATTATTTTATCCCATTGGGCGGTGAAGAAAGAATAAAATGGACTTCCCAGTTTGTTGTGCAATTTCTCCTGATAGCGCCAATACCCTACACGTAACTGGGAAATACTTTTCAGGCATAGTGGAAAGCCCAGAAGGCAAAGAGAGCCATATTATGGAACAGATTTTGTTGTTATGGTTTGCGGGTGCCATGTAATATTGGCAGAGCCCCTGAGGTGACAGAACAGCAGACCACCCCCCCATAAGCGACCGCATTTTACATACTATGCCTCTCAATTAATCTAAGGGTGCAGTGATCATATTGACCACATAAGAATTTTATACCATTGGGCAGTGAAGAAAAAATAATTAAATTTTTATCACAAAAATTTTGTTTTAGCCTAAGATTTTACATTTTCACATTGTGAACTGGGTAAAAATGGCACCAAATTTGTCACACTTGACTTTTGGTAAACAAAATTTTGTAGAATAGCTTGCAGACTCCATATACAGAAACACTAAGTGAGATTCCCCCCTCCAGTGACCCCATTCTGTAAATTCCACCCCTCTGAGAATTTATCTACAGGTGAAGTAATAATTTGACTCCAGGGATGTTTTCCAGAAACAAGCCGCAATGTTACTGAGTGAAAATTGCAAACTTGCCATTGTAGTCACCAGCACATTGTAGTGCCAAGTACATTCTACCCAGTTCATGCTTCTGGAGATACACCCCGCAAATTAAGTGGGCTCTCATCGCTACAGAAATGCTAACTGCAGTTTAGGCACACTGTGGGGCATTAGTATTTTAGAGAGCAGAGCTTGCTGGATTTATTTAGGGGCGAAGAGCCATTTTGCTTTTCCAGAACCTTTGTACAACCAGTAATGTGGAAGCCATCGATAAATGACAGACCTGAGTGGGGACTTTTTTTGTGGATCGCCACCACTAGGTGGCACTCATAGCAATCCAGCAGCGACAACCATAGAGGCCTCCAGGAGACCTCTGATTGTCATGTCGATCCATTGGCGGCCCACGGTCATTTGACACGGTTGCTGATGGAAGGAGGTAATGACGCGGTTCCTGTGCTTGCATGTTAAATGCCGCTTTCAGAGTTTGACAGCGGCATTTAACATGTTAACAGCCACGGGTGGATCGCAATTCTACCAGCGGCTGTTAGGGGCACGTCAGCTGATCAGATCAGCTGTCATGTGCCAGAAAAGGTGCGGGCTCATCGCTGGAGTATGATATAGTATGATGTCCACCATAGACCCCCATAAATAGTATGATGCTCTAAACAGCCCCCAAGTATACAAAGATGATACCCACAACACCCCTTAGAGTATAATGGCCCATAAACAACACTCCAAACAGTATGATATTCCCCACAGCCCCAATTTTCATGTCCCACACTGCCTCTCCTTTCATGCACCCCTGCACAGCCCTTTTTTTATTCGCCTCATCTGCACAGCCCCTCACTTTATTCCCCCATCTGCATAGCCCTTCAGTTTATTTCGCTCATCTGCAAAGCCCGTTTATTTACCTGATTTGCGCAACCCCTCATTTTATTTCCCCCATCTGCACAGCCCCTCATTTTACCCCTTCTTCACAGTCCATCAGCTTATTCCCCCATCTGCACAGCCCCAAATCTTATTCCCTCCATCTGCACAGCCTGCCACTTTGTCCCCCCATCAGCACAGCCCATCAGTTTATTTCCCCCATCTGCAGAGCCCCACAGTTTATTTCTCCCGTCTGCACAGCCTGTGTATTTACCCTATCTGCGCAACCCCTCATTTTATTTCCCCCATCCGCACAGCCCCTCATTTTATCCCCTTCACAGTCCCTCAGCTTATTCCCCAATCTGCACAGCCCCGAATTTTATTCCCATATGCACAGCCTGCCACTTTATCCCCACCCATCTGCACAGCCCATCAGTTTATTTCCCCATCTGCAGAGCTCGTAATTTTATTCTCCCATCTACACAGCTGTTTATTCACCCAATCTACTCAGCCTTTCAGCCTATTCCCCCATCTGCACAGCCCGTCAATTTATTCTCACCCATCTGAACAGCTCCTCATTTTATCCCACCTCTATCTAGCCCCTCAGCTTATTCCCTCCATCTACACAGCCCCTCAGTTTATTCCTCCATCTGCACAGCCTCTAAAATTATTCCCCCCATCTGCACAGCCTGTCAGTTTATTCCCTCATCTAAACAGCTCATGTCATTTTATTTCCCCATTAGAACAGCCCCTCTTCTCATTATTTCCCCCATTAACACAGCACCTCACCTAATTTTAATCCCCCAATCAGCGCAACCCCTCCACTCATATTGAGCCCCCCATCTGCACAGACACTCCACTCATTTTATCCCCCCATTAGCACAGATCCTCCCCTCATTTTACCCCCTATGAGCATAGCCCCTCACCTCATTTTATTTCCCCATTAGCACAGCTCCTCACCTCATTTTATTCCCCCATCAGCAAAGCCCCTCCCCTCATTTTATGCCCCCCTATACAGTAATATAAGAATTAAAAAAAAGCTCATACTCACCTAATCCAGGCTCCCGGTCTACCATCTCCTCTGTGCAACAGTCAACGATGGATGGCGCGATGACGTCACTGCACCGCACCATCCAACGTATCTCTTGGGAAAAAAAATTGTTTGAAAATGGCAAGGTTCGCGCCTGCACAATAGCAGCTATCGTTGATAGCTGCTATTGTGTAGGCGCCATTTTCAAATATATTTTTTTATGAGTATCAGGAGAACAGCAATCAAATTAACTATACACATTACCCATGCGATTCTGCTGCAGCGCAGCTGCCACCACCAGTGCCTGCCTGCAGGCGGGTTTCTTTTCACCGAGATATGTATATAATATTCATTATGTAAACTAGGGGGCAGGTCACTGAGGGATAAGTGACCTGTCAGCAGTCTTCAGTATGAATAGCTAAGCAGAGCATCATATAGAGATCCACGCCTACAGGCCGCCCTGGAGCATGGGCATATAATTAACTCAAAACTGTAAATAAAGATTAAACAACAACCACAAGACGGATTTCAGCAACCAAGGTATCATTTTAATCAGTCTAACAGCGCCGACCTGACACTGTAGGTTACTGTGCACAATCCTGCTGACAGGTTCCCTTTAAGGGTATGCATGAAAAGACACCACTTGCCAAGGAGCAGTGTCTTAGATTGCATTCTCCAATACCAGTCACTACTTATGTACAAGAGTGGAGTCGTTTCTGGAAAAAGGCAGACCCATTTTTTTTTCATAATGTCACACAGCTATTGATCAATAATTCCCAGATAAAATATGTAAATTGTTCATTTTAGTATTGTGTTGTGACTAATAGGATTAGAATAATAATGCTGATAACATGCTTCATTCCACTGGCAGACACAGACAGAAGAGGGCCCCATGTGCAGAAACAATATATGGGCCCTTTGCAGTCCAATAGCTCATCATAATGCAAAATTCCACCTGCATTGGAGGTGGTAGTGGGCCCCTTATCTCTTGGGCCTCTACATAGGTCAGCCCCTGCTTCATTCTGTAAGGCATTAATCTCTCTAGCTATTGCTACAACTTCCAGCAAACCATGACAGTCACAATGGTTGGTGAATACTAATTTCGAAAAACTGACCGTCACATCCAAACATAGACTAAGTGTGAACAGGTGCTGAACCTAGAGTCACCAACTCGTATAATGTTAAATAAATAAGGCAGCACACTGCGGCGCCAAAACATGCAAACATGAAAACTGAACTGCATTACTGCACTAGAAATATGAAAAAATTAGAGCGTTTAGCGCATAAATCGGCCAATTCATGTGTACCTGGTAGCCACATTAAGGCATCACTCGTATACCAGGACCTAGACTTTCCTTTCCTAGCTGAGAATAAACATCTTCATCTGAATGGGAACCTACTGTGAATCCTCTTCTTAGACTAAAATCTCTCTCTGTGGAGGGGTAATGGTCCTGCTGCGATTTATGCGCTAAACGCCCTCATTTTTTCATATTTCTAATGCAGTTCAATTTTCATGTTTCATAATTAAAAAACAAACAAAATCTTTTTGGGTGTTGAAGGACCTTTTGACTTTATGACACCATTCAGTCTTTTTGGGTAGGAGTTGATCAGCATGGCACATCTGGAGTGGGCAAAGATTGGAAATTCTAGATCTGTCAGTTTTTGAGGTCTTTTCCTATGTACAACCTTCTTCCGGTCAACCCACAGATTTTCAATAGATTCAGGTCTATTGATGTTCTTCTGGTGTAGCCATTCTTTTGTTGATTTGGAGGTATGTTTAGGGTCATTGTCATGCTGACAAAATAAATTCCATTATTGTATTCAGCTTTTTAGCAGAGGCCTGAAAACTTTGCTGAAATTGACTGATATTTGGAAATGTTCATAATTCCATACAACTTGACTAAATCCCAGTTCTAGCTGTTGAAAAACAGCTGCAAAGCATAATACTGCCTCCACCATGCTTCACTGTGGGTATGGCTTTGCACTGAACATACCATTTGGAATTATGGCCCCAAAATTTCAACCTTGGTCTAGTCAGACAATAACATGTTTTCTCACATGCTTTAATTCACACTTCATGTAGGTTTTGGCAAAACATAGCCAGTCTTGGATGTTTTTCTTTGCAAGAAAAGGTATTCATCTTGCCACCCAACCCCATAGGTCAGACATATGAAGAATACGGGAGACTGTTGTCACATGCAGTACGCAATCAGTACTTGCCAGAAATTTCTGCAGATCCTCTAATGTTGCTGTGGCAGATTTCCAGACAACTTTTCTTCTCGTCTTTTCATCAATTCTTTTAGTGACGTCATGTTGTAAATAACGTCACTGATATGTCAAATTTAAGCCTCTTGATGACAATATTCACAGTATTCCATGTTATAGGTAATGTCTTGGAAATTTTTTGCACACGTCTTCTGACTGGAAACTTTCAACAATGAGATCCCTTTGCTTTGTTTCAAGAGGTTATCCGACTATAACTTTTGCTGTAAAATGCAACTAAGAACATGTTAGAAAAATCCTACGAGAATACATAAATTATACGTAGGGTTACTCAGAATCACTATAAATGACGGCAGCTGTATACTTACTACTATTTAACATGAGTTTAGATATGATTGGGTAATTCTGAATTCAACCACATTGACAATCATAAGCGGGTATTAACACGTATGTAACTACAATATTTTAGATTTTGTCATTTTCCCCCTCAAAAGGATTTCAGATTGTTTCTCAATGGATCTGTACAGATTATGAGAGAAATCAAAGGGAAAAAAAAAGTTATCAAGTGATTCTTCTTGGTATAGTTTCTTTAGGCTGTGTGCACACGTTCAGGATTTTTCGCGTTTTTTTCGCAATAAAAACGCTTAAAAAATGCATACATATGCATCCTATCATTTATAATGCATTCCACAATTTTTGTGCATATGTTGCATTTTTTTTCTGCGAAAAAAACGCATCGCGGTAAAAAACACAATATGTTCATTAATTTTGCTGATTTTTCGCGTTTTTACAGCTATTTAATTGCATTGGGAAAGCTCCGGAAAAAAACGCATGCGGATTTCCTGCAGAAAAAGACTGGTTTTGTTCAGGAAAATTCTGCAGAAAATCCGGACGTGTGCACATAGCCTTACATTAGTAAAAATCTGGCTTTTTAACAGGAGACTGTACACTTTTTTACATTCATTGTAAATACGGTTGAAAGAAAGAAAAGTTTTAAAATCTACATTTTAAAGAAACATTTATTACAATGTATAGTACAAGGAACAGATACAACTTAAATGGAAAATTGCCGCTGTGTTGTTGCTATATTGCGCTATTTGTTAATGAGTTAATATTCCACATGAAAAAGACAATGGATGAATTTAGCCATTTTATACCAACTTTAGCTCATGCTTTTTCAATTTGAATTCAGAATACCCAAATATATACCCAACTGGTATATCCGATATGGTACACTGTAGGTTAAATATTCACAGCTTTAAAACGTGAGATACCAGTGAAATTATCAACACTCCAAAATAGAACTCTCTTTGCATGGTATCAAAAGGGTTCTCTTTTAAAGCTTTTTGACACCGCATCATTCCATCAACAGTACAGTTAAAGGGAACCTGTCATGTAAAAACATGCTATTAATGTGCAGATATGGGGTTAATCTGCAGAGTAACAGCATTCTGAAGCTGCCTGGTGACTGCACTGAGAGCCCCACTGCTGGGAGGAAATGTTCTTTATTCTTCCCAGCAGCCTTGGACTTTCAGTCATAGGGATGCGACTTGCGAGTTTTCAGTCACTGCTCAGCGGCGGCTGTAACCATGCCCCCAGCACTGACTGACAGCCAGCTCAGCATTAGGGTATGTGCACACGTCAGGATTTCTTTCTGCAAGAAATCCACATTTTTTTTTTGCGTTTTTTTCCCGTTTTTTTAACATTTTGCAAGCGAAATTAGCTTGCAGAATGCTAAAGTTTTCCAAGCGATCTGTAGCATCGCTTGGAAAACTGACTGACAGGTTGGTCACACTTGTCAAACATAGTGTTTGACAAGTGTGACCAACTTTTTACTATAGATGCAGCATCAATAGTAAAAGATAGAATGTTTAAAAATAATTAAAAAAATGGTTATACTCACCTGTAGACAGCTGATCTCCTCAGCGGCGTCCGTTCCTATAGATGGTGTGTGTGTGCAGGACCTTCGATGACGTCGCGGTCACATGAGCGGTCACGCGACCAATCACAAGACCGCGACGTCATCGCAGGTCCTTCACACACACCATCTATAGGAACGGAAGCGGCAGCGTGCACCGATGAGAGGCGGGAAGACTCCTGGGGCCATCAGAGGGTGAGTATATGACTATTTTCTATTTTAATTATTTTTTTTTTTTACCAATTATATGGTGCCCAGTCCATGGAGGAGAGTCTCCTCTCCTCCACCCTGGGTACCAACCGCACATGATCTGCCTACTTTCCGCATGGTGGGCACAGCCACATGCGGAAAGTAAGCAAATCAATGCATTCCCAGGTGTGCGGAATCCCCGCAATTCCGCAAATTTAATGAACATGTTGCTTTTTTTTCCCGCGGAAAAAAATGCAACATTTGCACAAGAAATGCGGAATTCACTGTAAATAATAGGAGGCATATGTAAGCGTTTTTTTCGCGTATAAAAACGCGAAAAAACGCGAAAAAAACGCGAAAAATACTGAACGTGTGCACATGGCCTTAGAGCTGGATGTCAGTCAGTGCTGGGGGGAGGTTACAGCCACCACTCACTGTATACTGAACAGTGACTGAAGCCACGACAGCGACACCCACATGACTGAAAGCCGTGAGGAATAAAGATAATTTCCTCCCGGTAGCGGGGCTCTCAGTGGGGGTACCAAAGCTATAAAACTGCAGATTAACCCCATACCTGTTTTTCACATCACAGGTTCCCTTTAATATATCTATTGTAACATGTCTTTCACACTAATTCACGTCTATGAGATCGGATCTCAAGGACTAAAGCGCAGGATGACATATGATTATATAATTCTATATCTTGGTTGCCAACTGTCTAGAAATTCCTGCACAGACCATAATAAAAAAAATCAACTGATCCGTTCAGTATTTTTTCAAAGCAGGAAAAGCTTGAACTGGTTATTGTTCACAGTAAATGCGGCTAATTTTTTCACATCAGTATTTCAATCTGTAGATACTTATAATGTCTATGACTTGTTATAGTTTTCCATTGTGTCTAATGAGTCGTTCAGAAAAATAGAAGTCGGCAACCCAGCTCTATATACGGTACATCCTGTATACTGTGTCTCCAGCATGGTCTTAGCACCTATGTCGAGGTCACAGACTATTCTTATTAATATTCCCATTGTAAGAGACATCATTTATTAATACCCAGAGAGCCTCCTCCATCCATGTGAACTCCAAATCAATAAAGTTTCATTGATGCTTCGAACAACTTTGACAGGTCTTCTTCAGAGTGAAGCCTTGGGGACAACTTTGTAACTCGCTCCTAAAATGTCGAAAAAAAACAGGTACTGAAAATTATTACAAAATAATAATGATCCTATAATTATATGACTATTTTGTGTTCACAAAGTAAAAGCGAGTCTCTACATTTTATAAGTCTACCTGGTAACCATCAGCAAGTAGGTGCTGCTGATGGATCCTATTACAGTCTTAGTTTTATCCTAAATCTGGCTGATATTAGGTGAACATTCACATTTTTTTAGTCTACTCTATTGCCCCCACGGCACATTAATAGACTATGCCATGCCTGCCTCCTGCCAGCTATGTCCCTTCATTGGCTATATACTACTGTATCCATACAAGTATTTCTCGTCAGAAAGAACTGGCAATAACCACCCCTTTTTTGTGATATAAGATAAAACTATCCTTCAATTTAGCGTCAGCTCTGCATTACAGCAGTACTTTTGATACCCCCTGACTCCCCACCTTTGATGAATAAATACAGTTTTTATCTCTCCTGTAGTGTATGTAAATCTCCTCGGTCCGATCCGATGGGCGGGGCTTATTCTCCTTCTCCCACCCTCCTGTCTTGCTATACGCATTTATTTCTCCTCCTTCCTGGGTTCACGTACAGTTGCCGCGCGTGCGCATTGAATTGCCCTCTCAGTATCAGTATTGCGCATGCACCGGCATTTTTCATTACGTTCTATGCCCCAGAAGTCTTGCCACGCAAGGGGTCGAAGAACGTAATGAAAAATGCGGGCGTATGCGCAATAATGATTTTATGCTTTGACCACAGCTGGGCAAAGCATACTGCGCACGCGCGAGAGGCCATTTCAATGTGCACGAGCGGCAACTCTACGGGATCTGTGCTATTCACAGATCTCACTACATACAGCAAACAGAGGAGGGGGGGGGGAGAGAAGGAGAATTAGCCCTGCCTATCGGACCGGACCGAGGAGATTTACACGCAGGAGAGACAAAAATGCTATTTAGTCATCAAAGGTGGGGAGTCAGGGGGTATCAAAAGTACTGCTATAATGCAGAGCTGATGCTAAATTGAAGGATATTTTTACCTCATATCACAAAAAAGGGGTGACAGATTCCCTTTAAGAATCCTCAAATTGAGCCTGCTTTCCATACTTTAATGTCTGGAAATAAAAAATACAGGTGAGTGTTGGCTACAGGGAAGGATACATGTACTGTATTTATGACAAGTGAAGAGTCACTGTTCGGGGGGATTTTATGATAGTATGTCAGCGTCTAGGTAAATAGTGACAGATATGAAGTATTTTCTAACTTCTCATAAGAAATGCAAATTATCATATATCTATAAAAACAGGACACAAGACACTGACAGCTGCTTCCTTCTGAAAGACGCACAGAGCTCATCATGTGCGCTCCTCCTACCCGTATATTGAGGATGAGCCACTGTATGTTGCTGAGCCCCTTCCCTCCTGCATACACTTTGTGAGACCACCCAAGTATACTTTATAAATACAGTCCACTATTGAGGATTACACTTAATACCTGGATTTATTAAGGCTGTGTTCACACTTCATTGTTGGTTTATAATAAAAAGTGAAAAAAACAGAGGGAACCATCACATATTGAATATCACCATTGACACCCCATTGTGATTTCTGCCATCTTGACATGGCAAAATAATCACCAAATCTGCCATAATCTGCAATAAAGCCTCTGATATACAATAAAGCCTTTAACTGGCCATACATTAGATAATGATCATTCGGTTGACAGCTATATCTCCTGAGTCCCCAATGCACAGGAACACTCAGCTCGGCTGACTCTCAGAGAGCTGCTGATAGACCCCTTTCAGACTCCTCCGTCCCCCTCCACACCATTCTGGCAGAGGCTAATCTCTGCGACTAATAAAAGGACCAGATCTTTCTCAGTCCCCCAGGACAACATCTGTCTGGATAGAATAGGGAGGCTCCATACCCATTAGATGATGGCTGACTTTTATCTAAATGTGATTGAGGTCATGTTTTCACTTGGCCATACTGTGTTATGTTTTTGGATAATTTTTATTAGTGGCCCTGACAAAGCGAGGAACATCCAGATAATGGGCCTATCTCCATAAAACAAGTCCTAAATAATATGTTCATTACTCCTCTCTTTCAATGACCCAGGATCCAGTCATACAAAGATCTGATTGCTCAGGAGGTCCTGAGGGTTCCTGAAACTATGGTAACAAGGAGGACAATACATTAGAGTTTATAGTACAGTACTACATTTGGAAACTGCACCTGAGGCAAAGTTCCTTTAACCAATGCAGGAATATCAGCCGTACTGTAGCCCACAGCTGCCAGGCCATCATCTACATTCAGGTCAAAGAGAAACTTCCGTAGTGTGTCTGCCAAAATAAGCCCAGCATCTTTGATTTTGGCGGTCCGGACGTCAGCCCCTAAATGAAAACAGACAGCTTTAACTGTGGGTTGTAGACATGTGCAGAAGGACCTAGATCATGCAGAAGGTTCAGAGAGAGTCTTTCATTGAGTGCATGCACAGTGGTACATAAACTGGAAATATTACTATCAAGTCAGGCATTCAGGGAATACTCCCCTTGAGAAAGCACACGCGAAACGCGCGTTGGGGACTCTACATGAATTTTGCACATTCTTCTTATAATAGAAGAGGAATATCCAGCTTCACGGGTGCAGTCTTCTTTATTTGGTAGAAAATTCAAATTGCAGTTAAACCATTGCCAAAATAGTAAAAGCATCCTCACGTGTCAAGGCACGCTTAATCATCGATTCTGGCAGAAATGTTTTCTTGCTCCGGACTACAGTAACACACACATTATGGTGAGCTGGATTTTCTATATACTTTCTTATCATGGATAAGCTGTCCATAAGATTTCTTTTTACACTTTTTGATCCCATTGTTTATTCATTTAGGAACTTCTCCCTGAGATCTGCATTTATATCATACTCTTTGATATTGTTCTTCATTTCCTAACAGTTCATGGCCGCATATTGATCTTTTCCTCGGTCATTGTCACTTCTTTTAGGCTAGGTTCCCATTGCGTTAATGGGATAGCGCTAACGGACAGCGTTGCACGGCGAAATTAACGCCGTGCACCGCGTCCGTTAGCGCTCCCATTGCCGGCAATGTTAGAGCGCATTGCTAGCGCGTGTCATTTTCGGCACGCGCTAGCGATGTGCCGGTCTTTTGTAGCGCGCCTCGGACGCTGCTTGCAGCGTCCGCGGCGCGCCAGAGGTCCGTTCCCCGCTCTCGCAGATCGGGGATCTGCGAGAGCGGGGACGTTAACGCGACCCCTGAACGCGGCCCCGAAAAAGACATTGCGTTAGCGCAATCCGCTAGCGGTCGCGCTAAACGGATTGCACTAACACAATCTGAACCTAGCCTTACACATCAGTCTATGCTCACATGTTGCATATTTTTTTCTGCAGACAACACCTGCTCTCTTGGCAGTAAAGAAGCCGCTTACAAAAATCAAGTTTTCCTGCGTATTTGCTGCGTTTTTGTTGCTTTTTTTCTTTTGCCGTGTTTTTATTGTCTCTTGTGCATGCTGATGAAGTTTAGTGTCCAAAAAAATCATGATGCAACTTCCTTAAGGTTTTTGCAACAAAACCTGATACCTGTGTATTTTGCTGCATTTTTGCACTTACTCGTTTCTATGGATAAAAAAAAGCTGAAAAAGTGCTGAACGTGGTGACAAGCTCCAGTTCACAAAAATGCAGAAGTCTGGAAAAAAAAAACAATGTTTGTGCATGAGATTTCTGAAATCTCGTAGCTTTTAAAATTTGCATTAAAAAACGCAGCAAAAATGCAATGTGTGAACATAGCCTCACTAGATACATTGCATTTTGACTGTGTGATTATGCAGTTTCTGTGTCTTCCTTATTATATGTGACATATGAACTTTCATATATTGACTGTGACCTGGCTGTATTTATGCTGCAAATCCTTGGATTTTTCTTGGATATTTTTATTTTTGGCAAACTTCTTAATATTTTTTGCTTTCATTGTTATTACTACATATTATATTAATAAAATGTTGTATCTTTACTAAATGAATGCAGTACTCCAGTCTGCGTGACACATGTAGGTCTTATATCGTTGGAGTCCATTCCATACTATCTAACAAGTTAAGGGGATCAGGAGTTTTTTTTTTACAACATGCTCCTAACCAGGATAATATATTTATGCCCTGTGACTATAATTATACTTTCTTCATGGCCAGATAGCGTTTTCAATTCATCTTAAGTGAAAAATCAGAATCAGAAATATATCCCTGCAGACTATTGCAGGTGACGTGCTCCATCAATATATCAAATAGCTGCACTAAATGCTTGTAACTAAAGTTGTTAACTAGCCAGAAAAAAAACAGCAAGAATTAAAGGGGTTATCTGGGACTATTTTTCTTTTACTATGGACCTAAGAACTACCTGGCAAAGTTGCTGCCCACCTTCCTTCCTGTTGTGCCCGGCACCACTCCTGCTGGCGATTCTGTGGCTTATGCTGGTATCACGTTGACAGAGCGGCAGCTTCTCTTTCACTCTGCTGACATCATGCTGACTGACAGCCAGCTGCAGGGAGACGGCTGTCAATCAGCATGACGCTAGCAGTCACTCCCCATCAACAGAGCAGAGTGGGAGAGGAAGAGCTGCTCTGGTGACGTGAAGCAGCAGAATCACTGGCAGGAGCGATCAGTGGCCGCTCTGTGATGGAGTCAGGTAGAACAGACAGATAGTTAACAACTATAACAACTACCTGCCTGTAAGTTTTTAGGCCCGTAGGGGAAAAATATCCCGGATACAGCCTTTAACACTGGGAGCTGTGTATAGTAAGACAGCGATGGAGTAAGATTACGTTCTATTTCATCTGCATATTTCTTCTTTGTTTTCCAGGAATAGAGAGTAGAAAGAGTTGTGCTACTGTGGGCAAGCTTGGGACGCAATTTAAGACAGACCAAATTTATCAAAAGCCGCTTTACTATGAGTGAAGTATAAAGCGGATGAGCAACTTTAGGAATTCCGGAGTATGTCAGGGTCTGCCCCATTATTGGTCCCAGCTGTCATAAATATGAAGTCATGACCATGAACCAATTTTCAAAAATAAATAAATCATTTAAAAAAATAATACCAGTAAACTAGTTTTAGTTAAAAAAAAAAATAAAAAATGTCACCACCATACTTGTGACACTTAAAATACGAAGAATTTTGTGATGTGCTGCAGGTATTTATGCGTCGTAGGGTCTAGCCATGTGTCGCATTTAACAAAGTAACATTTATCATGAGCCATGCAGCATTTTATAATTTTTCCCATGCACTGCTATAATGACTATTAAGTCCCTAGCACATTTCATTATTAATGTCTGATTCTCTGCCCTGCCATAGTTCAAAGGAAGATAAGTGATTATACAGTGACACCTAGTGGTCATGTGAGGAAACGATTGCAAGAACCCATCTGTTTACAGAAGACCAAGTCTTGTGGTTGTTGTGTAATCTATATTTTCAGCTTTGAGTTAATGATATGCTCGTGCTCCGGGGCGGCCTGTGGGGGTCTTCATGTGGTGCTCTGCTTAGATAGTCATAATGATGGCTTATGACAGGTCACTGATCCCTCACTGACCTACCCCCTATTTTACATACTGTATATAAACGGTGCACTTTTTCTGTTTTAAAAATTAAAAACATTAAAGAACCCAGAAGGATCCCATCATGATCAATGAGGCTACTTTGCTACCATTTTTATGCAACGGATCTATTTTTCACATTAATTGCATTTGTCTCTTGTTAAAAATGAAACTAACTGTTCAAAAACATATGTGATTGGAGGCCCAACATTGTGCTTTACACATGATAAAACACGGCATGCTATTTACACCGTACACCTCTCTCATATCACGAAAGGCACAAAACACCAAGTTATCATTTGGATCCTGCGCATGTTTAATACATAGTGATTTCATTATAAGCATTTCTGGTATATTACATAACTAAGAGAAAGACAGGTTTTTTGTTTTTTTTTGTTACTTCCTGATCTATGCCACAGCAGTAACCATTCGGGATTAGAGGAGACAACTTGGCATACGGTATAGCCCCTTAGTGACGGAGCCACATTTTTAAAATCTGACCAGTGTCACTTTATGTGGTAATAACTCTGGAACGCTTCAACAAATCCCAGTGATTTTGAGAATGTTTTTTCGTGACACATTATACTTTATGTTAATGGTAAATTTAGGTCGATATGTTTTGTGTTTATAACAAAATATCAGAAATTAATAAATAATAACAACATTTCCCACATGTCTGCTTTACATCAGCACCATTTGTAAAATGTTCTTTTATTTTGTGAGCATTTTAGGAGGTTTAAAAATGTAGCAGTCATTTTTCATTTTTTTGAAAGAAATTTAGAATTATTTTTTTTAGGTACCTATCCAGGTTGCATTTAGGGGTCCCATATATTGGGAAACTCCCAAAAGTTATACCATTTTAAAAACAGCACCCTCTGACACTGCTGTCATGTAGTTTATTAACCCTTCAGGTGATTTTCAGGAATTAATACAAAGTGGCATGACAGAAATGAAAATGTGTATTTTTACCACCTAAAAGTCTCTAACTTCTGAACAGGTTATAACAGCCGTCAAGACTCTAAGGCCGCTATTTGGTCATGAATTGTCATTGGCAAACATCAGGACCACACAATCATGATCTGAGGGCACCAATTGGAATAAAAAGGAAGCCTCCACACTCTGTTAACCATTTATAATGATGTAGTCACTATTGACAGCAGCATCTAAGGGGTTAAACAGATTTGGACGGTGCAAACACTGATCGTGGCTGATGCAGCAAGTTGTCAGCTATAGTGGACAGCCGACAGCTGCTGGATTGGCACCTGTATGGGGAGGTTATTCTCTTATATCTCAGGTCAGTAAAAAGACGTATTGGCGGTCATTAAGGGGTTAATACATTACCAATATAAAAGTGAATTGCTTGCAGCTTTAATGTATAAAAATGATTACCACAAAGATCTCTTAGTCATTGTACACACTGCATACAATCTATCACACTCAGCCATTTATTTGCCACAAATTTTCAATTAACAATTTGTCAACAAAGTGAGAAATTTTAAAGGTAAATAAAAATTCACTCAATATTTCTTTAGTGCAAAAGTGAGAAATTCTTACCAAGTATCTCCGCTGCCTCTAGGTGGCGCTCTGGGCACATGGATCCGGTAAATGAAAATACCGCTGGTGATGTGAGCACTACTGAAAGTCCATGAGGCTGCGGAACACAAATCATTAATTAAACATAAATAAAGATTTTTGGAATCTGTTTCTCTTTCGTCTTCATTGGGGGACACAGAAAACCATGGAATAGTCTGCTGCCACCTGGAGGTTGACACTATTATTACATTCTAAATGAAAAGTGGCTGCTCCCCAGCAACTATACCTCTTCTGCTGGCCTCAGGCTCCCTCAGATAAGTGAGAAAGCAGTGGGAGAGACAAAAACATTAAAGGAAAAAAACTGAATTACACCCTGAGAGAAAAATAACGAATAGATGCAACCAAGAGTGGGCGCTGTGTCCCCCAATAAAGACTAATGAGAAACAGATTTTACGGCGAGTACCAGAAATCGTTATTTCTCGGTCGCTTCACTGAGAGACACACAGAACCATGGGACGTCAAACCTGTCACCTGGGGTGGGAAAAATAAATAGTGTACTGATACTACCAAATCCTGAGAATTTACAGGCAATTACCGCCTGCAATATCTGTCAGCGGGGTCTCTAAGAGCGGCACTCATCACTGTAATAATAGATAAGGCAGAAAGACAAGAGAATGGTAAGAAAGGGGGAGACTGTGGGACATAGAAGTGTATAGGATACACAGGCGGCCGACCCTTGCGCCAGTTGCTCACATCCATGTTACATGGTCTGGCTGCGGATCTCCGGACTCAGACTTAGCAGCCTCACATATGTCTGTAGGAGACCCAGGGCACGGCTGTGTATTATGGGAGACCCAGGGCACGGTTGTGTATTATGGGAGACCCAGGGCACGGCTGTGTATTATGGGAGACCCAGGGCATGGGTGTGTATTATGGGAGACCCAGGGCATGGGTGTGTATTATGGGAGACCCAGGGCATGGGTGTGTATTATGGGAGACCCAGGCCACGGCTGTGTATTATGGGAGACCCAGGGCACGGTTGTGTATTATGGGAGACCCAGGGCACGGGTGTGTATTATGGGAGACCCAGGCCACGGCTGTGTATTATGGGAGACCCAGGCCACGGCTGTGTATTATGGGAGACCCAGGGCACGGGTGTGTATTATGGGAGACCCAGAGCATGGGTGTGTATTATGGGAGACCCAGGGCACGGGTGTGTATTATGGGAGACCCAGAGCACGGTTGTGTATTATGGGAGACCCAGAGCACGGGTGTGTATTATGGGAGACCCAGAGCACGGTTGTGTATTATGGGAGACCCAGAGCACGGTTGTGTATTATGGGAGACCCAGAGCATGGGTGTGTATTATGGGAGACCCAGGGCATGGGTGTGTATTATGGGAGACCCAGAGCACGGTTGTGTATTATGGGAGACCCAGAGCACGGTTGTGTATTATGGGAGACCCAGAGCATGGGTGTGTATTATGGGAGACCCAGGGCATGGGTGTGTATTATGGGAGACCCAGGGCATGGGTGTGTATTATGGGAGACCCAGGCCACGGCTGTGTATTATGGGAGACCCAGGGCACGGTTGTGTATTATGGGAGACCCAGGGCACGGGTGTGTATTATGGGAGACCCAGGCCACGGCTGTGTATTATGGGAGACCCAGGCCACGGCTGTGTATTATGGGAGACCCAGGGCACGGGTGTGTATTATGGGAGACCCAGGGCACGGGTGTGTATTATGGGAGACCCAGAGCACGGTTGTGTATTATGGGAGACCCAGAGCACGGGTGTGTATTATGGGAGACCCAGGGCACGGTTGTGTATTATGGGAGACCCAGGCCACGGCTGTGTATTATGGGAGACCCAGGGCACGGGTGTGTATTATGGGAGACCCAGGCCACGGCTGTGTATTATGGGAGACCCAGAGCACGGTTGTGTATTATGGGAGACCCAGGGCACAGCTGTGTATTATGGGAGACCCAGGGCACGGGTGTGTATTATGGGAGACCCAGAGCACGGTTGTGTATTATGGGAGACCCAGGGCACGGTTGTGTATTATGGGAGACCCAGGGCACAGCTGTGTATTATGGGAGACCCAGGGCACGGTTGTGTATTATGGGAGACCCAGAGCACGGTTGTGTATTATGGGAGACCCAGAGCACGGGTGTGTATTATGGGAGACCCAGGGCACGGGTGTGTATTATGGGAGACCCAGGCCACGGCTGTGTATTATGGGAGACCCAGGGCACGGGTGTGTATTATGGGAGACCCAGAGCACGGGTGTGTATTATGGGAGACCCAGGGCACAGCTGTGTATTATGGGAGACCCAGGGCACGGTTGTGTATTATGGGAGACCCAGGGCACGGTTGTGTATTATGGGAGACCCAGGGCACAGCTGTGTATTATGGGAGACCCAGGGCACGGCTGTGTATTATGGGAGACCCAGAGCACGGTTGTGTATTATGGGAGACCCAGAGCACGGGTGTGTATTATGGGAGACCCAGGGCACGGTTGTGTATTATGGGAGACCCAGGGCACAGCTGTGTATTATGGGAGACCCAGGGCACGGCTGTGTATTATGGGAGACCCAGGGCACGGTTGTGTATTATGGGAGACCCAGGGCACGGGTGTGTATTATGGGAGACCCAGAGCACGGTTGTGTATTATGGGAGACCCAGGGCATGGGTGTGTATTATGGGAGACCCAGGGCACGGGTGTGTATTATGGGAGACCCAGGGCATGGGTGTGTATTATGGGAGACCCAGGGCACGGTTGTGTATTATGGGAGACCCAGGGCACGGGTGTGTATTATGGGAGACCCAGGGCATGGGTGTGTATTATGGGAGACCCAGGGCACGGGTGTGTATTATGGGAGACCCAGGCCACGGCTGTGTATTATGGGAGACCCAGAGCACGGGTGTATTATGGGAGACCCAGGGCACGGCACGGGTGTGTATTATGGGAGACCCAGGGCACGGTTGTGTATTATGGGAGACCCCGGGCATGGGTGTGTATTATGGGAGACCCAGGGCACGGCACGGGTGTGTATTATGGGAGACCCAGGGCACGGTTGTGTATTATGGGAGACCCAGGGCACGGCACGGGTGTGTATTATGGGAGACCCAGGGCATGGGTGTGTATTATGGGAGACCCAGGGCACGGTTGTGTATTATGGGAGACCCAGGGCACGGTTGTGTATTATGGGAGACCCATGGGCATGGGTGTGTATTATGGGAGACCCAGGGCACGGTTGTGTATTATGGAAGACCCAGGCCACAGCTGTGTATTATGGGAGACCCAGGGCACGGTTGTGTATTATGGAAGACCCAGGCCACAGCTGTGTATTATGGGAGACCCAGGGCACGGCTGTGTATTATGGTCCAAGTACGGATTGTGAACTATGATGTATGAAAATGGCCTTAGTCAGAAAGGTGTAACTAATCTAATGGTGTTACCTTAAATGTAATCCTGTCTGTGGTGGTAATGAGACGGCTGAAAAGAGTATTTACTGAACAGGAAGCCTAGCATCCAGCAGGTTTAGTGTGAAAATGGCAAGATTTCTATACAGATATATAGTGATATCCAAAAATATAGAGATGCTTAAAATATATATACGGTACATAAAACTAAAATTTAAACAATACGTCGTTTTCCAATGACACATTGCCAACAATAAAGTACAACACCACTTCTGCTTTATAAAACACAGCCCTATCTTGCAAAGTTTCAGAATGATATCTTCCGACACAGTATCTTAAAGGGAGTGGCTTCTTTCTCTGCCAGAATTGATCAGTCATTATCAAAATTTTCAAATCTGAGGTAAAATCTGTATTCAGTGCAGCCTGACTGTGACATTACTGACATAGGAGACGGCGGATGCTACGGATATGATTCTACGTAAACGGAAGAAGGAGGAGCTAGAAACAGCCCCCTCCTATCCACATAGACTCATCCATAGCAGCCGCCATCTCCTGTCTCAGTACTGTCACAGTCGGTCTGCACTGAATACAGATTTTACCTCAGATTTGAGAATTTTGATAATAACCAATCAATTTTGTCAAAGACAGAAGCAAATTTGTCTGATAAGATATATTACAAAGTTGCTTATTTTCATGTGTCCTATTGATTTATGAAATAAAAATGATAACGATGGTTACTCTTTTAAGTAAAAATAGAAAAAAGGATGGGACACTTTATTATTAGTGAAGGCAATACTGTGGAGGACATACTTACCACTATTGGGTGATCCACATTGTAATCCTTTGCTCTGTACTTCTTCACCAGCCCTGCAATAGGGTATGACATCCCATGGCTGGAAGCATAAGATATTATTATTGATTACTATGACCCCAGTTCCAATTATTTGTTTTTTCTTTACATTAAAAATACAAGTTCTATGATATGTGTTGAGATTTCCATTGCACAGAGTGATAACGTTGCAGCCGTCTCTAGAAAAGCTTTGGAGTTAGGCTATGTGCACACGTTCAGGATTTTTCGCGTTTTTTCGGCCGTTTTCCGCGGAAAAAATGCTTAAAAAACGCATACATAAGCATCCCATCATTTTTAATGCATTCTGCAATTTTTGTGCACAAAATGCATTGCGGTAAAAAAAGCAGCATGTTCATTAATTTTGCGGATTTTTTGCGTTTTTGCCGCTATTTAATGCATTGGGAAGCTCCGGAAAAAAAAACGCGCAAAAAACGAGAGGAAAGAGCGAGAAAAACGCATGCGGATTTCCTGCAGAAAAAGTCCGGTTTTGTTCAGGAAAATTCTGCAGAAAATCCTGACGTGTGCACATAGCCTTAATGATGGGTCAGTACTGTCTCCATTGAACACAATGATAAATCTGTCTTTTGTAGGCTCCTGAGCGCCCCCTATTGGGGGCTGCAGCCAGACAGAAATATGTAATTACCGGTATATAGCTGTATTAGGAGATTTATAGCGCTGTAAAGAAACGAGTGCCAGCTGCTATAAAGATATTTTCCAGTAAAGAATTTAGGACATATTTGGATAAAAAATACACTTTAAAAGGGGTTGTCTGGGACTTACGATAGGTCATCAATATTTGATCAGTTGGAGTGGTGCGACACCCGGCATCCTCGCTGATCAGCTGTTTCCGCTGCTGGACGGAAGTGATCAGTTACAAAGCAGCACAACACAGCTCCGTTAACTTTATTCTGGCCGCTGGCGGGTACTGCTGATCTGCCCCATATTCGAATCAATAGGAAGCGGAGGTGCAGTACCAGGCTGCGGCCACTATACTGCTGTGCAGCTCTGCAACTGAGAGCTTCTGGCCTCCACTGGGACAACAGATTGGGAAGGGGTGCTGGGTGTCGCAACCTGACCAATCAGATACCGATAACCTATCCTAAAGGATAGTACATCAATGTAAAAGTCCTGGACAAACCTTTACACCTAGAAGGTATATTGTTATTACTCCTAATGTGCAGACAAACCTTTTTAGTGAAGATGCAATAAAGGCTATAGATAAACTTACTGGATAATGCGTATAATCGAATGGTGATATGAGGGATGTATAGCAAACTCACCAGAGATGTACCCCGGCATTTCCAAAGCCTATTCCAGCAAATGAACTGGCCAAATGCATTGAGAAACGAGCTTCACGGTCATCTGGGTTCTTAACAGCGCTGTTGACGGTAGAATTAAAATTATAATAATGTTTTTTCAGTTCCTAGAATATATAATACTAGTAACATTCAATCCTTCCTGCTTTAGGTATCTCTTAAAAGGTCATTCCCATCTTAAGAACTTACCCGATCTGGAGAACAGGGATCCGAAATGGCCCGCCTGAATGCAGGACAGGTGAACCACAGTTCCATTCATTCTCTATGGGCCTGCCGGAAAAACACATGCACTTTACTCTGCCATGTCCAGCAGTCCCATAGTGAATAAATGGAGCAGGGGTTTGCATGTTGTCCACTGCTACATTCAGACGGGGCTTTCCAGAGCCATGGTCACGGAATCGGCGCAGGTCTCAGCAGCCAAACACCATCAAACAGCAAGTTATCAGCTATTCTTTGGGTAGGTGATAACTTGTAAAGATAAGAATAACCCTTTAAGTGAAAATAGAAGTTTTTGTAGAAGTTGAAAAAGCCGACCCACCGTTTCAAGTACTTAGCGACGATCCTCAATGCATGTACGGCCCACACATCGCTAATAGGGTTACTGCCTTGGTAAGCAGGGCGGTTGATTGGATTGGTAGGACAAGGGCTACGCATATTATATGGGATAGCAGTATAGGATTCCAGCGAATGGCTGTAAAAAAAAAATTAGATATGCTACTGGTTATTATGTCACAGTATAATAGTAATTACAATAGAGATATAAAGATACCCACCATAATACATCAAATCCACTGTTGGCAACCACTCTCTCCGGCATATATAATGTGTGCTCTGGGTCAATCAGTCCTAGAGTGGGCTTTATGGCTCTTGCTGCTATACCTAAAAAGTATACATCATAAAAATGTTACACTGCACATATATGAGGCCGTATACAGATTGTGCTATATCAATATAACAATACAACTACATTCTTCCAATATCGACAGTGGATCACATTGGGCACTACATCAGAATCCCTATGCAGGAATGTTCTTCTGGTCTCTGTTCACATTACTTATGTGATCAAATTCTGTGTACAGCAGATGGGTAACCACTGCAGCCAATCACTAACAGTATGTACAGCACGTGACTGGCGGGACCAGTGATTGGGTGCAGCAGCGGTAACTATGGAATGTCATCGCTACGATATTGATGGGGTTCACCCATCTCATAAAGTGATGGTATATTACTTGTGTATGCCATCAATTTAGGAACGGTGGGGTCTGAAATTTGGGACCACCGTCGATCCTAAAATAAAGAAGCCATATGTTTTCTCAGTAAATTGCCTCTCCCAACCACTTGGTTGTAAAAGGGGATGCACTACAGTTATTTTTACACATTCAGATGGCAAATTTCTGCTTTGTGGTGTAAAAACAGTGAATAGGATGCAGCACTACATCTTTTTTTATTCTTAGAGGCCTGGAACCTCACTAAAGTATATATTGCAATATGCCATTATATTATGAAATGGAAAAATCTTGAAGCACCACTCCAGAGCGTTCTTTTTGCAGTGCTAGAGTGGTGCTTCTAATGAAAGGTCCCTGTCACTGGTCTTATACCATCTTGTAACCACAACTTCTGACGGGTTGGAAGTCAGAAGTAATAATCACAAGCTCTCAGTGTAAGTCTATGAGGACAGAACGAGGCTCTCATAGACTTGTATTGAGCTGCGACCTCCGTTCTGCACAGAAAACACTGGAGCGATCCGGCAGGTCACAAACTACCGGAGGCCGACGGTGATAGAAGGGGAAGACGGCGGCAGGTAAGTATCAGACTAAGTGATGGGACCTTAGATTCAAAGCACCACTACAGTGGTAAAACAAACAAACAAACAAACAAAAAAAGCAGGAACCACAGGCCGGGGAATTGGGGTGTGTAGAAGCTTGCTGTTTTTTGCAATATGCATCTACCTTTACTTAACCCTTTTAAAGAGGCTGAAAAAAATACTCGTAATAAAGACATGAACAAAGTCACGTGCATCTGTTTACTGGTGTCCTCATAAAAGGATTGTAAAACGATCACAATGTCACATTCTGAAAAAGGTTTATGTATTTAGAAAAAAAATTATGCAATTATAGTGTCTAAGACAGAAACCTCCTGTATCAGAAAGGCTCGTCAGCAATTTCATCACATTTGTTTAATCATTGTCCCGAATCCCCTAACCTGCAAATATTTAGACAATTATTAACTATAAGATGAATAAAGGACTTGTCCAATTTGAACAACTCCTTTCTGCATTACTGTCAGAAGGAAATTTATCATCAGAAAATGTTTGGAGTTACATGTATTTTTTTTACTATGGTAATGTTCTTTTTTATTTTTCATATTGAGTTCTGTGTTAAAAAAAAATAGAAACCTTCCAATTTTTAAACTGTCCACTGGAGCTATTCTACACTTATACTTCGTGCTCTTGCAGACAATCCATATGTACATTAATAGCAATACACTGTGGCAGCCCTGATCATTGGCATTTAAGCATCTAATGAGCATGTGCAAAGGTCATTGTGAAGGGGGATGGGGATAAGAGTCAGCTGTGACATTACCCATGAAGATTGCTGGTTCTGGTGTTATCAGCTGTGTACAGAGGTGTTGCCTATCATTGTAATCCTGACTGTGATAATAATGAGACTTCTGAAAAGGCTTCTGGAAAGAACACAAAGTATGAGACTAAAAGAGCCACAGTGACCAGTGTGAAAATTGCTAGATTTCAATATTTTTGCCAAATACAGATTGTGGTATGGAAAAAAAAGCAATAATTAAAAAAAAAAAAAAAAAAAAAATACATTTAACTTTCTGATGATACGTTCCCTTAAAACAGAACTTGTCACCTCGGAAAATGCCATTTACCTACAGATATATGGTTAATTTGCAGGTAAACAGCGTTTCGATGCTGACCGGTCGCCTTACTGAAAGTGCCGCTACTGGGAGAAAAAAAAATGTATTTCCTCCAGGGAGCTGCAGCTTTCAGTCATGAGATGTGCATAACGCGATCAGAGTCACTGCTCACCATACTGTGAGCCGCAGCTGTAAGCACGCCCCAGCACTTTGATTGACAGCTCTCTCTGCACATATGAGCTGCACCGCAAGTTGACAATTAAAGCACCGGGCGTACTTGCAATATAGTGAGCAGCGCTAAAAGTGGTGACTGTAGTTGCTCTGTGCACACCCCCATAACTAAGGGAGGAATTCAGTTCATTTTCACCTGGTACTTTCAGTAAGGCCAGGCAGCATTGTTATACTATTTATCTGCAGATTAATGTCATTGTTACAGATAAATAGAGTTTTCCGTGGTGACAGATTCTCTTGCAGACATATGGAAGTTGTATAGTGGAGTTCCTGACTTAAGTACACCTGATGCGAACATACAGTACAGACCAAAAGTTTGGACACACCTTCTCATTTAAAGATTTTTCTGTATTTTCATGACTATGAAAATTGTACATTCACACTGAAGGCATCAAAACTATGAATTAACACATGTGGAATTATATACTAAAAAAAGTGTGAAACAACTGAAATTATGTCTTATATTCTAGGTTCTTCAAAGTAGCCACCTTTTCCTTTGATGACTGCTTTGCACACTCTTGGCATTCTCTTGATAAACTTCAAGAGGTAGTCACCAGGAATGGTCTTCAACAATCTTGAAGGAGTTCCCAGAGATGCTTAGCACTTGTTGGCCCTTTTGCCTTTACTCTGCGGTCCAGCTCACCCCAAACCATCTCGATTGGGTTCAGGTCTGGTGACTGTGGATTCCAGGTCATCTGGCGTAGCACCCCATCACTCTCCTTCTTGGTTAAATAGCCCTTACACAGCCTGGAGGTGTGTTTGGGGTCATTGTCCTGTTGAAAAATAAATGATGGTCCAACTAAACGCAAACCGGAGGGAATAGCATGCCGCTGCAAGATGCTGTGGTAGCCATGCTGGTTCAGTATGCCTTCAATTTTGAATAAATCCCCAACAGTTTCACCAGCAAAGCACCCCCACAGCATCACACCTCCTCCTCCATGCTTCACGGTGGGAACCAGGCATGTAGAGTCCATCCGTTCACCTTTTCTGCGTCGCACAAAGACACGGTGGTTGGAACCAAAGATCTCAAATTTGGACTCATCAGACCAAAGCACAGATTTCCACTGGTCTAATGTCCATTCCTTGTGTTCTTTAGCCCAAACAAGTCTCTTCTGCTTGTTGCCAGTCCTTAGCGGTGGTTTCCTAGCAGCTATTTTACCACGAAGGCCTGCTGCACAAAGTCTCCTCTTAACAGTTGTTGTAGAGATGTGTCTGCTGCTAGAACTCTGTGTGGCATTGACCTGGTCTCTAATCTGAGCTGCTGTTAACCTGCGATTTCTGAGGCTGGTGACTCGGGTAAACTTATCCTCAGAAGCAGAGGTGACTCTTGGTCTTCCTTTCCTGGGGCGGTCCTCATGTGAGCCAGTTTCTTTGTAGCGCTTGATGGTTTTTGCCACTGCACTTGGGGACACTTTCAAAGTTTTGCCAATTTTTCGGACTGACTGACCTTCATTTCTTAAAGTAATGATGGCCACTCGTTTTTCTTTACTTAGAATTTGTATTATGGCAAGAAAAAAGCAGCTAACAGTCTATTCAGTAGGACTATCAGCTGTGTATCCACCAGACTTCTCCACAACACAACTGATGGTCCCAACCCCATTTATAAGGCAAGAAATCCCACTTATTAAAACTGACAGGGCACACCTGTGAAGTGAAAACCAATTCCAGTGACTACCTCTTGAAGCTCATCAAGAGAATGCCAAGAGTGTGCAAAGTAGTCATCAAAGCAATAGGTGGCTACTTTGAAGAACCTAGAATATAAGACATAATTTCAGTTGTTTCACACTTTTTTGTTAAGTATATAATTCCACATGTGTTAATTCATAGTTTTGATGCCTTCAGTGTGAATTTACAATTTTCATAGTCATGAAAATACAGAAAAATCTTTAAATGAGGTGTGTCCAAACTTTTGGTCTGTACTGTATGTTACACCATCGCCAAGTTCTAGGGTATCATTTAATACTACCTTTTTCTCTACAGTGGAAGCAGACAACTACATTTTTATGTTTTTTTTTTTGCAAATATTTATTGATCAGTATTTGGAAAATTATGATTTGTTGTAATATTCCTCATTACCTTATTTTGCCACTTTCTTTGCTAAACACTATTCTGCAATTTTGTTTCAGTGCCATGTTCATGCTCCTTTAGAAGCTCCTTACATCTGATCCGTACGCTGCATTCAAATCTGTGTTAGAACATTCCCTTTCTCAAAAGTGGGTGAAGAGCAGACAGGCTTAGAAAGGGAGAGTCCTGTACATTGATTGTTTTAAATGCAGTGCAAAGATCTTACAGAGCAGCAGCTAAAAGCAGCTTGTAAAGGAGCATGATTTTGGCATTGCAACCTCACAGCATAATACTGGAGTGCTTGGGAGAAAAGGAGGCAAAATTAGGTGAAGCAAATCATAAAAAATCATAACTTTCCAAAGTAAGTTCAGTTACGCTAAAAGAATGGATGGTTTGATTGCATGTCGTATTTAAAGTTCACGTGAAAGAGCTACGTCTACAAATCATAAGAGACACATCAAGAAAAAGAACATTTTATAGAATATATAACTTTAATTGCTCTTACCAGTTTTTGCTTTAAGTTCTTCATAATCAAAGATTGCAATCCCTGTGGTCTCACTTCCAGTTCCAGAAGTTGTTGGTACTATTAATTAACATAGTGAGAAAGGTTAACAAAATAGTCCTTCCTGTTCAACCTACAGTGTTGATCCAAAGGACAAAAAACACAAGACCAAAGCCAATTTTCCTTATATTAAGGGCTCATTTCCACTTGCGAGAGAAAAAACGGTCCGCAATCTGGACCGAAAAAAAGGGATGAAAAGTATGCGATTATCATGCGAGTTCAATGCGATTTTTTAATCGCACCTTCCGTTTTACATCCGTATGACATCCGTAGGCAATCCGTTTTTTTTCTGTGCAACTATTTTTATACAATCATTTACAGGACTATTTACAGTGTTCTATGCCACAGAATGATACAGTATCCATAAAAAACGGACGTCATTCGCATGGTGCGAGTGCTGTGCGTTTTTTTTCTCGCACCCATTGACTTACATTGGTGAGTCTCGTCCGACAATCGCAGCAATACGCAGCATGCTGCGATTTTTTTCTCAGTCCGATTTCAGCTGAGAAAAAAATCGCAAATGAAAAGACACCTATTGAATAACATTGGTCCGAGTGCAATCCGATTTTTTATTGGATTGCACTCGTCCGTTTTCCTCGCAAGTGGAAATGAGCCCTAAAGGGAATAATTTCCTTCTAAACATGTGCAAAAAGATTTGCAGTAACCTGGTCCAGCATTCACTTTGGTACTTCACGTCAGCTGAACCAGGGTAGTGTGAACTCCGTCGGTTGGCATAGGAAAGTCTGTATTCTGGGGGAGTTTCACATCACAATGTTGCTTGAGGCCTTGTAATTGCGAAAGGAAGGAGCCCAGGATACCAGCATTTAAGTACTGTCCAAGGAAGTTCGCACTGCCCTGGTGCAGCTAACATGGAGTAGGTGGACCATAGAAGTGGAAATCATTTTGCTCATGTCCATTTCCTTTCTTAGCGATATAAAGCAATAATAAATACATTTCTTGATTAACGACTCATCTCCAGAAATCTTGTAAAAATGTGTTACTGAATTAACCACCACAACCAAGATTACGGCAATTCCATTTTTTTTAAGAAACAGTGCGTGCGCTGGGGCGATTCATGAGTCTGCAGTCACAAAGAGTGACTTCAGACTTATCATTTTGGACCGGACAACCCCTTTAAGCACCACTACACATTTTTTATGTCATACCAGGAGTGGTATTACTAATCTAAGTCTCCTGCTATTACTGGTAATTATATACTTACCAGCTGCCATCTTCACCTCTTCCCATCGCCATTCCGATTCCGATCTTCCATCTTGGGTAACTTCTGACTAACCAGAAGTCAGGGGTAATGGACATAAGCTCTCATGTAAGTCTATGAGAGCAGCGTTCTGGCTCTTATAGACTTGAGTTGTGACTTCCAGCTCGCCCAGCAAACATTGGAGCATCCGGCAGGTCACAACCTGCAGAAGACGGCCGGAGCGTCACTGAGAACAGATGAAGACGGCAGCCAGTAAGCATATTACTAGGGGCAGGGAACTTACATTAGTGACACCACTCCGTCGGATAGTGCAGTACTTGAGAAGGGAAATGATGAGAGCATGTACCAATATTTCCAACAGGTCTATAGGTGCTGTATGGAAGTGTACATACATTTTCACTAAAGCAGCCCATATCATTAAATTAATGATGTTGGATCTTACATGTGCGAGTGTCTCCTGATGTCTCCAGATGACAGGCGTCCTGAGTTTTGGGGAGGTGGAGAGCTAACACAAACAACAACTATATTGTGTAAGATTAAGGGGTGTATACCTGCAATGACCTCCAGTCTCAAGTTTCCTATAACCTAAAAATAGCTAAATCCCCTCTCCCCCCCCAAATTATTTATTTTTACCTGCAATGAGGGGCTTGAGAGCCACAGTCACTGGCTTTCCTTTTCCAATTGGGGCGTTGACATAGTCCAGAAATTCAGCATCAGGACTGGATGCATAGAGGTTAGCGGCCTTACAGGTGTCCATGACAGAGCCACCTCCAACAGCGACATAGGCATCAAATGAACCACTTTTCGCAAACTGTATCGCATCCTTGAAGCTGCATGCAAGTATATTAATTTTTACTTTTTCATTATCACTTCATAGATAACTGCTTGCCATTAAAAGTGTTGTCATTACTATACTTACTGCACTCAATAGATATTCTTTGCAACATACTACACGTAAAACCCTTACACACATTAGACAATCCAATGTACCCGTGTTCCTCCCGACTGTCCCACAAGAGATTTTCATGGTGAAGAGGACTGGGCAGCTAACAATTAAGAAGCCCTCCTCCCATTAAAGTTTTTATCCTCTTAATATATCACAGTCATCATAATATATAGCATAGCGTGCTAACAATTGCTCATTTTGCCTTTCTACCCAGTAAATTCTTCTCTTTTCTCTGCTTTATGTAGAAACAGGAAGTATCTTGTCCCTGCATTTTTAAATCTCCTCTTCAACTCCTGACTAGAGATGGGCGGACACCTAGATGTTCGGGTCCGGCAGGTTCGGCTGAACAGTTACAAAAAGTTCAGGATCGGGTACCAGAACAGTACTCGGACCTGAATCCCATTCACTTGAATGGGGAGTCCGAACATCCAGCGTTCTAAACTTCTGTAAAGCACCTGGGGGTTCAAGGTGCTCACCACATATCTAGATAAATTTTACTGGAAAATGAGAAATTGCTGGTAAACTTTTAACCCTTCTAACTTCCTACCAAAAAAATCATATTAGGTTTTGAACACAGGATATCAGGTCATACATTACTTTTTATCCAATATATAATCTGTAATATTTAATACATGTTACAGTTACAACTTAATTTTTTTTTCCATATTCCAAACAAGCAGTTAGCAAGGCACTGCGGTCTTTACCTTGTATCTGTCGGCTCCACCCTGACCTTGTCGTACATGCAGAACTTGATGTCATTCTTTGTCAGTGAATTTATCACAGCTTTAACAGGCGGGAGATGTGCAAGGTTCTTATCTGTCATCACACATACATTTTTTGCACCCATATTGTGCAAATCCTTTGTAAAACAGAATACAAGGAAATAAGTAATAGGATTGTGCCAAAAAAGCCCACCAAAACCCTGAATACATCTAAATATTGACTGACATAAAAAATATTAACATTAGTTTCCGCATGGAATTTTCTTAGTAATATGTGGTCAGTTTTCTAATTATCCATTCACCAGAACTGAATTAAGAGCAGCCTCTTCATGCCTAAAACTAGAGTACATAGTAATAGCAATGAAACCCATGGCTTTCCGAGAGAGGGGTCTGTCTGCCTTCACTGACTACAGGATGATGACTTTGTCAACTTTAAGTTCTTTTCATATAATGCTTGAATGAAACAATGAATTCACATAATTACAAACAGAATAGGTTTATGGCTCAAGCCTAGTGATAGATAAAGAAATACAATGCATCTATGATCTTTTCTAGTAATAAAAAAGAAAACCTCAGAAATTTTGGTAAATAATCTAGGGGCCATGTTCCCAGAAATGGATCATCCTAGTAGACCTGCAGCATGCCGCGAGTTATAAAGAACTTCTGAACTTTTACGAACTATGAACCAATTGCCCTATTATATTCAGCGTTGACTGTTGTATCTTCTCCTTACCATTCCCACTTCTTTTGTAACACCTTCTCCATATCTGATGTTAGAAACGGCCATCTGAAAGATGGAAATAAATCCGTGAGAAATTATTGTGCCTAAGTGAGAGGACCATTGTCAAAACACGAAAATGCCATGTTAATAATTACCTACTATCTAAAAGTACGCTGCTTTTATCCACATGAAACATGGCATGATTTTACAAGATTTTTGTTTGATTTTAGTGTTATGTAGGAAGGGGGAAAACTGGGCAATTTAATAGGGCCCCCACTCTCTTACAGACCCGCAGAAATTGCCAAAGGTCCTTTAACTGCAGGAGTCTAGATGAACTAAAGAGGAGACAGAATGGTATGCACCGTATATGCAGTGTGTGTATATACATGTGTATGTATATGCTGTGTGTATATACATGTGTATGTGCAGTGTGTGCGCATAATCATATGATGATATTTAAATAATTGTTGATTTTTTTTGTCCAAGAATTAGGCTATGTGCACACATTTTAGCCTTTTTTAAGCGTTTTTTTCAGCTGTTTTCTATGGAAACGTTAAAAAAACCCACTTACATAAGCATCCCATCGTTTTTAATGCATTCCGCATTTTTTGTGCACATGCCGCATTCCGGAAAAAAACGCAGCATGTTCATTCTTTGTGCGGAATCGCGGGGATTCCGCACACATAGGAATGCATTGATCCGCTTACTTCCTGCATGTGGCTATGCCGACCATGCGGGAAGTAAGCATATCATGTGCGGTTGGTACCCAGGGTGGAAGAGAGAAGACTCTCCTCCAGGCCCTGGGAACCATGTACCTGTAAAAAAAAAAAAAAAAAAAAGAATTAAAATAAAAAAATCGTGATATTCCCACCCTTCGGCGGCTCCCGCAGCCTTCCCGCTCCTCGCGATGCTTCAGTTCCCAGTAATGCCTTGCGACAATGACCTGTGATGACATAGCGGTCTCGCGTGATGCTACATCATCTGGGGTTATTGCCGCGAGGCATTACTGGGAACGGGAGCTGCCGTGAGCATCGTGAGGAGCGGGAAGGCTGTGGGGGCCGTCGGAAGGTGAGAATATCACAATTTTTTTTTTTTTAAATTATTATTTTTAACATTATATCTTTTTACTATTGATGCTGCACAGGCAGCATCTATAGTAAAAAGTTGGTCACACTTGTCAAACACTATGTTTGACAACTGTGACCAACCTGTCAATCAGTTTTCCAAGCGATGCTACAGATCAAATGGAAAACGCTAGCATTCTGCAAGCTAATTACGCTTGTAAAACGCTAGTGTTAAGCGGGAATATGCATGCCAATTCCGCATGCGTATTTCCCGCGGCAGGAGTTGCAGAATTGCAGCTGAAATTTCTGCGGAAATTCTGCAACGTGTGCACATAGCCTCAATGTGGATTGTTGATCATGGAAAAAAATAAAGACATCTACTGAAAATAAGCCCTAAACCAACTTCTGGAGCAAAAAGTAATATAAGATCCTGTGTAATGATGAGCGAATATACTCGTTACTCGAGATTTCCCGAGCACGCTCGGGTGTCCTCCGAGTATTTTTTAGTGCTCGGAGATTTAGTTTTCTTCACCGCAGCTGAATGATTTACAGCTATTAGCCAGCCTGTGTACATGTGGGGGTTGCCTGGTTGCTAGGGAATCCCCACATGTAATCAAGCTGGCTAACAGATGTAAATCATTCAGCTGCGGCGAAGAAAACTAAATCTCTGAGCACTAAAAAATACTTGGAGGACACCCGAGCGTGCTCGGGAAGTCTCGAGTAACGAGTATATTCGCTCATCACTAATCCTGTGTTACACAGTAGCATAATGACAGGGACATTCATTGAAGTGAGTGGGTCCAATATACCAACAGTATGACCTATTGGTTTAATTTCACATCATTACACTCTTTACACCCAGAGACAGTGCTTGTATGTTGACATCCTTAAGGGCCCCATACACATCAGATAAAAGTCGGCCAAATTCACAGACTTCGATGGGAGCACACTAAGGCTAAGTTCACATTAGCGTTCGGGGGATTCGCGGAGGGCTGCGTATGTCCTCCGCTAAGCCCCACTTACTTCTGCATGCATCCTGGGTACCTATCTTTAACATTGGGTACGCAGGACATGCCGATGTATGTGGTTGTATCCAGATGCATTGTTTTGACGCGCCCGCTGACCGCACGGCAACGCAACAAGTTGTGTTTTGTGTGGACGGCGGGCGCGTCAAAACGATGCATCCACATACATCCGCATGTCATGCATACCCAATGTTAAAGATAGGTACCCAGGACGCATGCAGAAGTAAGCGGAAGTAGGCGGAGGACGTACACAGCCCTCCGCAAAGCCCACAAACGCAAATCTGAACCCAGCCTAATGTGTAGTGGGGCCTCTCGACTCTCCTCTGACAGATAACCAATGGAATTTTTTTTCAGCTCTTAGAGAGAACACGAGTGCTTGACCGAATGGAGCATTCCTATGTATTAGGTGAGTCAGGAGAAATAGCTGTCAGCCGAACAATTACTAACACATATGGCCAGCTTTTCTATTTACTAAAAAGAAGGGTCACTTTCTCCTTTATCATATTTGCCTATATAATGGACTTGCAGAGAGAGAAATCCCTAGTTCGGTCCACTCTGAGCAGGCGATGTTTGGAAGAGACAAATATGTGCCTAATCGCCAGTGGGCATTAAAACAGCTAGCTCATTTACACCTAGCCACATAGCTTAGCCATCAAATAGTGACAATGGGTCATTTGTTTATTAACAATTTATAATGAAGAAATGTTCCCCACCAATGTGTAAACGGCATGTGCTGCCGGCAATATGCAAACTGTATGGGACCGAACAATCACTGACAATATTTTGTCCCATACAATTTTTATTGGTCCATGTAAAAGGATCTTTCAAAAACGTAGATTGACTTCTTAGATAATCTATTAGTGCTTTTTCATGGCAGAAATCTGCCAGTGTAAGTCCTGATTTACACATACTACATCAGACATTTTTTTTTTAATTGACCTGCTCTTGAGCCAACACTCAAGCACCCAAAGGTCGCCTATCTACGCCAAACTCAAAAACTCATACTACATACAGACAGAAAGTAACTTAGGTCATAACATCACCTGCAGGCCACACGTTCTGCAGAACAAACCAAGTATTATTCCGCAATCTCAGATTAAGCCTTTACAAAGCAGGAATGAGCATCAATAAAGGACACGTACCTCAAACGCATAGTCTGCTGTTACTGGAGATGATGGGGCTGAAAGTAAAATACGTTAAATGCATCAATTTATGATACTGTTAGGTTAGGCTATGGGTTGAACTAGATGGACTTAAAGTCTTCCTTCAACCTTAATAACTATGTAATGTCATGTATTTGACCAAATATTAGACATTCTGCTCCATTCTGTAAGGAATAGCAGAGTGGCAAGCAGAATCAAAGAGAATGTGTCATCAGAAAATGGTTTATTGTTTAAATCAGGTTTTGGTGTTGAATTAATTTTTTTTTAGAAATTTTTGCCAATGTTTTTTTTTTTCTCCACATTGTGACCTATATTAAATAGCACTTCCTTTCAGGAAGAGTTTTCAGCAGGCTTCTTATCATCAGAGATATCCTCCCCAAAAATGGCCAACATAATCTATGTATTAGGGGGGAACCCCCCCGAGTAGTATACGAATCCGAAACAAAGGGAAGTAGTAGTACCTAAATTTATAATAGTAGATAATCTAAATTCAAAATGTAAGCAAACAGGATCAGCCCCTTTACCTCCCAAGGTGGTCTGCACGTTAATGACCAGGCCAATTTTTACAATTCTAACCAGTGTCATTTTCTGAGGTAATACCTCTGGAACGCGTCAACGTATCCCACTGATTCGGACAATGTTTTTTTGTGACATATTGTACTTCATGTTAGTGGTAAAATTTATTTGATATAACTTGCATTTATTTATGAAAAAAAATGTACACTTGGCTAAAATTTCAAAAATGTGGGGGAATACTACTTTTGAGGCACAGTGCAAAGTCCAAAAGGGAAGAGGAGCCATATTGGAGTTTACATTTTGCTGGAATGGTTTGAGTGTGCTGTGTCACATTGCCAGCGCCCCTGAAAAGCCAGAACAACAGAAACCCCCATATGTGAATTCATTTTACAAACTACACTCCCCAATAAAATCATCTAGGGGAGCTGTGATCATATTGACACCATATGTGCCTCACAGAGTTTTATACCATTGAGCAGTGAAGAAAGAATAAATTACATTTTTACCACTAAAATGTTGTTTTAGCCCCAAGTTTTAAATTTTTCTAAGGGCCAATAGGAATTTTTTTTAAAACAAACAAAGATATGGCGCTACGAGTGGCTGCAAACTGACCGTAACAGCGGTCCGATTAAAAATATGTAAAATATATATGCACACAACTCCCTAACAGGCGTGTTACACCTAGTGCTGGCTGCAACAGCCCAGCCTCAGTAAACTAGCACAGTAATAACCAATAGCTGATGCTAATGACAAAAAATCGCCTGCTGTATGTGTAACCGTACCGGCTAGACTACTTGCTTAGAGATTTAGGTGTCCGGTACTCACGCATAGATGTACGTTCTGGTTCAGAGCAGTTCCCGTCTACACGGGAGGTAGGTGTATAGATGTCAACGTTAGCCCAGGTCAGTGGCTACGGGTGCTAGCGGTGAAGATCGCAAGTGCCACGTGTAGTGCCAGAGACGTCCCGGCCGGTGGCGTCCCTGGATACACGTGGAAAAAAGGCCAGCACTGCAGAACAGTGAGTGACGTCACTGGCCTATGGGGGCCTGTATGGGCCAATTCTAACCTACGCGTTTCAAAGTGACACACACTTCTTCATCAGGGTTACCGCTCGCTGTCTTCACCCGCATATATAGGCACCTTGCACCCCGCTGTGTGTTTCCACTCCCGTGAGACTAAATGCCTCTGACTGTTACCTGTCATCCATATAGACATAGCGATCATGGGTTACCCCTCAGCATATGGACACCCAATTTTTCGCTATGTGTCAGGTATTCCCAGGCAATTATTCGCTGCGATATTAAATTAACCTATTCCTGTGTACATATTATGTATCACCAATTGCATTTTTATGTAAAGAATATTGCTAAAAGGAGCTTATCCTACCAAAATTAAAACATAACCTTTATTAAGACCATAAACATATAAAAACATATAAAAATATACGAAAAAGATGCATAAAATTTTTTTTAGCGTAGTTAAAAACCGATAAAAATATAAATATGTGCTTATACCATTATAATGCCCTACACTTTAGGTTAATAATGTACAGGGAAAAAAAGTTTTGTCCCCAGAGGAGAGGCTATAAAACTGTACCCACACTGCAGGCTACCCCTGTCACTAGAGTGCGGCAATACAGCAATAGAATCAGGTGGGCTAAAAATGTGTGGTAATTATCCCTACATGTCCAATATACTTGGGGATTACATAACGTATAAAGGGCCATAAAACTCCCACTGTAGGTCGATTCCTGTTCCCAAAGTGTGGCAATATAGTAATAAACTCGGATGGGCTATATGACTATTTTTTATGGATCTTTTTCGTATATTTTTATATGTTTTTATATGTTTATGGTCTTAATAAAGGTTATGTTTTAATTTTGGTAGGATAAGCTCCTTTTAGCAATATTCTTTACATAAAAATGCAATTGGTGATACATAATATGTACACAGGAATAGGTTAATTTAATATCGCAGCGAATAATTGCCTGGGAATACCTGACACATAGCGAAAAATTGGGTGTCCATATGCTGAGGGGTAACCCATGATCGCTATGTCTATATGGATGACAGGTAACAGTCAGAGGCATTTAGTCTCACGGGAGTGGAAACACACAGCGGGGTGCAAGGTGCCTATATATGCGGGTGAAGACAGCGAGTGGTAACCCTGATGAAGAAGTGCGTGTCACTTTGAAACGCGTAGGTTAGAATTGGCCCATACAGGCCCCCATAGGCCAGTGACGTCACTCACTGTTCTGCAGTGCCGGCCTTTTTTCCACGTGTATCCAGGGACGCCACCGGCCGGGACGTCTCTGGCACTACACGTGGCACTTGCGATCTTCACCGCCAGCACCCGTAGCCACTGACCTGGGCTAACGTTGACATCTATACACCTACCTCCCGTGTAGACGGGAACTGCTCTGAACCAGAACGTACATCTATGCGTGAGTACCGGACACCTAAATCTCTAAGCAAGTAGTCTAGCCGGTACGGTTATACATACAGCAGCCGATTTTTTTGTCATTAGCATCAGCTATTGGTTATTACTGTGCTAGTTTACTGAGGCTGGGCTGTTGCAGCCAGCACTAGGTGTAACACGCCTGTTAGGGAGTTGTGTGCATATATACTTTACATATTTTTAATCGGACCGCTGTTACGGTCAGTTTGCAGCCACTCGTAGCGCCATATCTTTGTTTGTTTTATACTGATTTCTCCTATTATCGGATTGGGCACATAATCCGGTTGTGATATCGGCAGCACTTGTGCAGCGTACAATTGTGGTTATAGCGCCAGTGTATATATTTTTTAACAGGAATTTTTTTTACAAAAAACTGAGGTCCAGAAGTGCATAAAAATGTCCCCATAATTTGTCTCACAATTTCTACTGAACGTGGCAATACCCCATATGCGGCTGTACAGTACTGCTTAGCCATATGAGAGACTCGGGAGGAATGGAGCGCTATTTGCCTCCTGGAGAGATTTTCCTACAACAGTTTGCGGACTTCATATACAAAGCCCCTAATTGCTAGAAGACCAGAATCCCCCCTCAAGTGACCCCATTTTGGAAATTACACCAAAATGGGGTCACTTGAGTGTACTGACGGTTTTGACTCCATGAGCGTTTTCCAAAAAACAAGCAGCAATGAATGTTGCTGAGTGAAAACTGCAAACTGCCGTTGTAGTAACCAGTACGCTGTAGTGACCGGTACCTTATAGTGACCAGCACATTATGCCCAGCTCATGCTTCTGGAAACATGTACCCATAAGTTAGGTGGGCTCTCATTGCTTCAGAAATGCCAAACATATGGACGCTATATGTTGTTTAGGTACACTGTAGTTTTTTTTAATGTTCGCGTGCTTACACAATAAAAACTATTTTATAGAAAAAATAATTATTTCTGCTATAATTTTTTTTATTTTTCCGCTGACATAGCTGTTTGATTGCTTGTTTTTTTGCGGGACAAGATGACGTTTTCAGCGTTACCATGTTTATTTATATCCGTCTTTTTGATTGTGTTTTATTTCACTTTTTGTTCGGCAGTATGATGACAAAGCATTGTTTTTTGTCTTGTTATTTTTTTGTTTTTGCTTTAAGGTTCTTCAATAAAGGGGTAAACTAGTGGGAACGTTTTATAGGTCCGGACACACGGTGATATCAAATGTGTACTTTTATTGTTTATATATTTTTAATAAAAATATTTATTTTTGGGTATAATATATTTAGGGTTTTTTTTACAATTTTTTTTAAAACTTTTTTTTTTTTTTAATTTCTTTTTACTTTGTCCCACTATGGGACTTTTAATTTTTTGCAGGCTGATCGCTTGTGTAGCATAGAAACGCAGTAGCATCCCTATGCTATGCGAACTGTCAGCGCTGTACTGACAAAGTTGCTTCATCATGCTCTGAGCATGATCAAGCAATTTTGCTAGCTCCGGTGACCTGGATGTCATCATGACGTTATCAGGTCACCATAGCAGCGATCTGGACCCCGAGATGACATTGCGGGGTCTCTGATCCAAGGGCAGAGGGGCTGTCTTCCCTCTGCCTGCTTCCGAAATGCTGAGATCGAGTACAAGTTAAAGTGCCGGGAGCGGTGCGGGACCGCTCCTGGTACTGAGTGCCAGAATCGGCTGACACCCAGTGCCACGTGATCACGTGCGCATAGCCTCTGTGCATGCAAAATTGCAGAGACGTATCCATATGGCACAAGTCAATAAGTCCTATGTCACAGGGATGAACAGATACGTCTCAGGTGGGAAAGGGGTTAAAAAAACATTAAAAGGACTGGACAGAATAACTCCATATCCCCCAGGATTTGTAAATAGACAAAAATGCAGCCCCCTGAAGAAACTGATGCAAAACACACGTTGGGGTTCCTGCACCTCATAGCCTCTGGATTTGTATGAATACTATTTGAACTGGGTTCATGTGTATGCATAATTTGCACATTACTTGCATCTGCTTGCACAGTTATGAGACATCTATTGGTCTGGCTAATATGACTTTTCAAATTTCTCACACAGTGTTCACATTACTTGCCATACCTATGTCTGTATAATACATGCTGGATTGCACATAAAACCTATACTTAGATCTATCACATAAATCTGTTTTCTATGTATATAGGATTTATATATTTGTAGGCCATTTTGTGCACAAGTCAAGTCACTTTGAACATTACAACCTTTAGAGATGTCTATATATTCTGCAGATACATTTATGTATGCATTATTCAGCTCTCTCTAGGACTCTGATCCACATTAATTGACGAGTGATATACTCTTTGCTTTGCAGACATTATGATGCACATTTGTGGGATTTATTTCCAGCTTACCAATACTAAAACAATGGTTTTATACCGCATATCTTTATATAAATTCAATATTTATCACTGTGCATTGCATTTTGTCTAGTTACAAACTTTGGGGAATATGGGTTAATTCTGTTCACACTCCTTTTCTAATGTTTTTTAATCATGTTTGCTTTTGAACAAAGATTATCTGCTATTATAAATTTGCATATTCCACTGAGGACACAACTTACCCATGTTTAAGGTGCAAGTGCAAATCAGTGTTCCCTGGGGACCACCCCGACGCGCGTTTTGCGTTGGCTCTCACAGGGGGTCTCATTTCATTGTCAGATTTGAATTCAGAAAGTCAAAATCATGAAGGAAAACTGAATCTAACAACTTTTAAAAATAGATAGAACAAATATTAACATAGAAAATATGTTAACAAAAAAGCCGATTTAAACAATAGGTCATTGTCCGGTGACACATTCCCTTGAAATAACTCCCTGACAATCTTAAGGGGGATGTATGAGATTTGGTTTACATTTTTTTTTTTTAATCTTGCACAACCTCTAATGTCCACTAACCAACCAGCTGCCAAACATATGGATGTGCTTGTTTTTCCTTTAAGACTATTGGGTTCAAGTTTATCTTATGGGGTTCAATTCCTACCTTGGGAGTAAGTGTGAGAATGGGCTGGACATCTGCACCTACAATAGAAAAAGAAGGACAGGCAAGGCTACTTTTTTTTCAAAAAACAAAACAATGTAGTCTCTTTCTAATCCAGAATGAGCCTTAAGAAGCAGATCTGTCAAAAACCTGGTATGACCAGTATGACCAGAGCGTCAGGGCTAGTACACGGTACAGACCCCGCGTAGCCCCCATGCAGTGCCGTACAGGCGCCATCAGAGTCCACGTGTTTGATGATTTTTTTTTCCCCTACCAGTCCCTGTACACACTTATCTTAACTGTCTACATAAAATCTGCTAAAAGCATATGAAGATTCAAAGGATTTGCACCTGGACAAAATAGAGTTCCAGTAAAACCACAAGCATGAGTCCTAAGGGTTTGTACACACGTTAAGTATTTGAAGCAGATTTTTCGGCATAAACATGAGCATTTTTTACATACGTTTCTTCCCCATTAATATGAATGGATAAAAAATACTGCAAATCGCTCTAAGAATTGATATGCTAAAAAATGCTCTAATGGGTCATATCCGCAAAAAATAAGAGGCACGTGTAGGATATTTCAGAAATCTCATTCACTTTGCTGGCACTGTAAGGTGCAGCTTTTTTACCTTTGAAAAACATGAGGAAAAAATTTGGCAAAAACTCAGCGTGTGAACAGCTTTTTAATTTTATGACAGGTAAAATAAATGCAGAGAGCGCACATTCATACGGCTGAACAGAAATCTATTAAGTGAGAGGCTTACGACGCTCCGTGCAGTAGTCTCAGCAGGTGAACCACTTTGTCCCGTCCAGCAGCCATTATGGTACAGACAGGGCTGATCTGAAGACTCTCCCCGAGTAATGCTCAATACAACAGTCACTAAAAACAAAACAAAAAAAACAGACATTTTACCATAATATTGGATATCACGGCCTTATGCTGCAGCAGTGTTCCCACGATAACCTGCAGGGGTTAATAATGGTAGAGCAATTGCTTGTAACCAGCGCAGGTCAACAAAGCAGCAAGTCGATCAGTGCTCCTTTAGTGTTTTGTATTTTAAGTGCATTATGTTATACTTTCCATTTCTAAATTTACCTTATGTGGGTTTTTTGTGCTGAAATTGTGATAAAAACGTTACAGTTCTGTTACGATTGCTGCAAATAAACGCACCATGACTGCTTTGTGTGAACCCTACCGTAGGGATTTCACTCTTGTCAGATGTTTTCTACACCAACCACAGGTCATCAAGCTTAGGTCACGCTTATTTTTACAGCTTTATTCAAAATGGAGGAACAGAAACACACGAGCCGGGCACACTTGTTTGTATAAGACTAGGGAGGTTTCCACCACTCCTTGTGAGCCGTGCACATAATAGCCGTTCTATGCTGCGTTTCCACATTGGGCATTACCTTTCTGAATCCTGCTCATACAGGTACTATACATATGACCAGGTTTTTAAATACATCAGATAGGGATTACATACATGAGTAAGGACTGCTCTAATACGGGTATACCTTGATGTTTGGTAGAGCGGCTTAATACACATTTTTTGCAAAAAACGTATTAACCAAATACCCTGTGTTTTTCCATCCTTTTACAGTTATATGAAAAAGTTTGGGCACCCCTATTAATCTTAACCTTAATGTTTTATAAAAATTGTTTTTTTTTTGCAACAGCTATTTCAGTTTCATATATCTAATAACTGTTGGACACAGTAATGTTTCTGCCTTGAAATGAGGTTTATTGTACTAACAGAAAATGTGCAATCTGCATTCAAACAAAATTTGACAGGTGCATAAGTATGGGCACCCTTATCATTTTCTTGTTTTAAATACTCCTACCTACTTTTTACTGACTTACTAAAGCACTTTTTTTGGTTTTGTAACCTCATTGAGCTTTGAACTTCATAGCTAGGTGTATGCAATCATGAGAAAAGCTACTTAAAGCGGCCAATTGCAAGTTGTTCTCCTGTTTGAATCTCCTCCGAAGAGTGGCATCATGGACTCCTCAAAACAACTGTCAAATGATCTGAAAACAAAGATTATTCAACATAGTCGTTCAGGGGAAGGATACAAAAAGCTGTCTCAGAGATTTAACCTGTCAATTTCCACTGTGAGGAACATAGTAAGGAAATGGAAGAACACAGGTACAGTTCTTGTTAAGGCCAGAAGTGGCAGGCCAAGAAAAACATCAGAAAGGCAGAGAAGAAGAATGGTGAGATCAGTCAAGGACAATCCTCAGACCATCTCCAGAGAGCTGCAGCATCAACTTGCTGCAGATGATGTCACTGTGCATCGGTCAACTATACAACGCACTGTTTTTTTGCTGCCATGCATAACGCCTTTTTGTATTACCAAACAACTCAATCTTGGTTTCATCAGTCCACAGAACCTTCTTCCAAAAAGAAATTGGCTTCTCCAAATGTGCTTTTGCATACCTCAGCCGACTCTGTTTGTGGTGTGCTTGCAGAAATGGCTTCTTTCGCATCACTCTCCCATACAGCTTCTCCTTGTGCAACGTGCTTTGTATAGTTGACCGATGCACAGTGACACCATCTGCAGCAAGTTGAAGCTGCAGCTCTCTGGAGGTGGTCTGAGGATTGTCCTTGACTGATCTCACCATTCTTCTTCTCTGCCTTTCTGATGTTTTTCTTGGCCTGCCACTTCTGGCCTTAACAAGAACTGTACCTGTGTTCTTCCATTTCCTTACTATGTTCCTCACAGTGGAAATTGACAGGTTAAACCTCTGAGACAGCTTTTTGTATCCTTCCCCTGAACAACTATGTTGAATAATCTTTGTTTTCAGATCATTTGACAGTTGTTTTGAGGAGTCCATGATGCAACTCTTCGGAGGAGATTCAAACAGGAGACCAACTTGCAAGTGGCCACTTTAAGTAGCTTTTCTCATGATTGCATACACCTGGCTATGAAGTTCAAAGCTCAATGAGGTTACAAAACCAAAAAAAGTGCTTTAGTAAGTCAGTAAAAAGTAGGTAGGAGTATTTAAAACAAGAAAATGATAAGGGTGCCCATACTTATGCACCTGTCAACTTTTGTTTGAATGCAGATTGCACATTTTCTGTTAGTACAATAAACCTCATTTCAAGGCAGAAACATTACTGTGTCCAACAGTTATTAGATATATGAAACTGAAATAGCTGTTGCAAAAAAACAATTTTTATAAAACATTAAGCTTAAGATTAATAGGGGTGCCCAAACTTTTTCATATGACTGTATTAGCACTTGCTGATTACTGATATTTTTTGCAACAGAGTATTTTTTGGTTTTACTGGGCCTCTGATTCTATGCATTATTCAGATCAAACGAGTGAAAGTTGTGAAATCGGACAATGAGCAATGGCACACTGGATATAGAGGGTCCTTGTGCTGCCCATGTGAGATCCATGGTGCAAACAGACTGATGGTACCGGCATCTAAACTAACCCTTAGTCTGCGTGTCTGACTTTTCTGTACTCCATTATGGCACCCAGCCGGGGTGTATGAATTCTGGCAGGTGAGGAGGAGGCCTCTCAGGAGCGGCCTCTCAGGAGCATGTTCATTTTCAGTGCAGGTATCCCTCTCTCAGTGCTTTGGAGGATCGCACTTACTACTACTATTGTGGGCCTCATGTATATAGTACCAACAGCAGTAACTCCTCCAGTAAGGACACAAGGCAGCGTTACCGTGTCGGCTCTGTGGGTTTGAAGAGCTGGTACAGCAGGGTTTGTCTAATTTCTTTCCACAAATTTTGCAGAATTTTAGCGGAACACGGAACGTTTTGCTCAAACAAGTTGCAAAAAAGGTTTCAGACAAAAATGAAGAGCATTTTTTATTTTGGGCAATTCATGAACCGCACACATCATTTTGAAGAATTTGGCACAAAAAATAAAATAAATTAATTCCACGAGACAAAAAAAGAAAAGTGACAAAAAAAAAACAAAACACACAAAATTATTACATTGGCCCAATTATCCAAAGGAGTTCAAGATATGCAATTTTGGATTTGGAGTTTTTTTTTTTCTTTTTTGGTCGTAGCCTTCCTTGAAGTCAGAAACATTAGTGCTGTTATTTCTGACCTTAATGACAAGTATGGAAAAAAAAAAAGACTTCAGCTGGAGTCTGAACTGAGTTCAGATAGTTGAAGTCCATGGCTCCGTTGAGCATATGTACAGAACCAGACGTGTCCATCTGATTGTGCCAGCTGCATCGCATCCAATAGTTCCAATCACACTGCAGTGCCCAGTTATGCCAACATGACACGACGCCGCTCCTAATGATCTCGCAGTGCTCTGTACACTGACAGGGACGTTTATGTGTCAATCAAGAGCCATAAGAAAGTCACAGATCGCACTGCAGAATACCAGAAGTGTTGTGTTCTGGGACAGGACGGGGGTCCAGGACTTTTCTTGCCAAGTCCTGGACACTTGTCCGTTATGGGATCAGGTAGTCACATGCTGCCTACGGCCTCTAAATGTCTTTGCCTCCTAGTACCACTCTGCTGCCTCAGTCAATGGTTATATGTCATGGGAAGAAACTGGCTTTTCAAACTAAACCAAGTGATAATATTTTACAGCTATAAAGTCCAGCTATTGTGTCCAACCAAAACATAAGGCTCGTAGTGTTGAGCAAACGTGCTGGGATAAGGTGTTATCTGACCATGCTCGCGTGCTGAGTGTCTTCGGCGTGCTCGAAAAATATGTTTGAGTCCCCGCGGCTGCATGTGTTGCGGCTGTCGAACAGAGACATGCAGGCGCAGGGACGTGCAGATTTTTCGAGACTCGGTTAGCACTTGAGCATGCTCAGATAACACCTTATCCCAGCACGTCTGCTCATCACTAACGGCTAGTAAGCACACAGACAGATGCAGTATGTCCACACAATATATAGGTTTCCTCAGTCATGTCCTGTTTGAGCTCGTTCACTAATCTGCTTCCTATATTCCTCAGTTGACGTCACATTGCTGTATATTACACTGAGGCAGAGAATAGGAGACAGACTGCGGATAGGAATACCTGAAGCCAAAGTTGTGTGTGATTATAGGACAAGACGGCAAATCCTGCTTCCTCCTCGCCCGCCTCACTGGAAAGCTCTGCCTTTCCCAGCATTCAGTGCTGGTGTTTCCTCACTGGCAGTAATGTGATCTGTGGTATACTCCCCCACTGTAGGCCACTAGTCACAGGACAGCACCGGCCACTATGGACTCAGTCCCTGCACTGCTGGCTACTGAGGGCTCTCACATCTCAGGCTGGAGACCCAATAAAGCACAGTGTCGTCTGCAGTGTGGTCGGTGCTGTGGATGTCATCACACGTCACCCATATGAAAAAAAATAAAATAATCACACCTTTTCAGCAACAAGATCTCACTGCATTTCCCCATGTGGGAGCGCACTCCTCGTATATTACAAGCAAAATGTGCTGTACATTCCTTGTCCTGGGGATAAGCTGTGTGGTCATGGATAAATGAACAGTGGGGAACAGAATTACTAATGCAGATCCGACAAAGAATAAGAACAGGGACATAAAAAAGAAGCTGGTCGGTTAGGCTATCTCTGGATTTGCCACTATATAATATAGTAGTGGGATGCTCCGGAAAAATACGCCAGAAAAACGCAAAAAAAATACGCAAGCGGATTTCCTGCAAAAGGAGTCCGGTTTTGATCAAGAAAATTCTGCAAACAATCCTGAACGTGGGCACATAGCCTTAGAATAGGGTTGGTTACATTTTTTTTTTACCTAAATGTAAATATTTTGCCCTAAAAATTATTTTTGTAATTAGATTTCATTACAAATTTTGCTCCATTTTCCTTTCACAGGCTCTTCGCTTCCTGTACATTGAACTTTAATGCATTCTGTAGCCAAAAAATGAACCCTGAAATGGTTAAAAGAAGTGACTTAAAGGAACCTGTCACCAGAAAGCAAAACACACTATTAGGCTATGTGCACACGATGCGGATTTCCTGCGGATCCGCAGTGGATTCTTTCGCGCAGAAATGCTGCAGATCCGCAGTGATTTACAATACAATGTTATTCAATGGGATAAAGAAAAAGCTGTGCGGAAAAATCAGTGCGGATTTCAAAGAAGTGCATGTCACTGCTTTTGTGTGGATCTGCAGCATTTCTGCACCCCTCCATGATAAAAATCCACAGTGGCAAAAACCACAGAAAATCCGCATCAATTCCGCATAAAAACCGCAGCTGCGGATTCTGCCAGGAGATGCGGATTTTGTGCAGAAAATTCTGCACCTCTTTCCCTACGTGTGCACATAGCCTTAGGCTGTGTGCACACGTTCAGGATTTTTCGTGTTTTTCCCGCTATAAAAAAATGCGATAAAAACACTTTAAAAAACGCATACATATGCATCCCATCATTTATAATGCATTCCGCAATTTTTGTGCATATGTTGCATTTTTTTCCGCAAAAAAAACACATCGTGGTAAAAAAACGCAGCATGTTCACTAATTTTGCGGATTTCCCACTATATTATTGCATTGGGAACCTCCGGGAAAAAAACGCAAAAAATGTGAAAAACACACATGCGGATTTCTTGCAGAAAATGTATGGTTTTCTTCAGGAAATTTCTGCAAGAAATCCTGAACGTGTGCACATAGCCTTAACCTGCTGCTATGGGGATAATCTGCAGGTTAATGGCGTTAATAAACTGCCCTTACCCAAACACTGCGGGGAGAAAATTAACTTTATTCCCCGAGCAGCATGCCGGATTCAGTCACCGCTCCGAGAATAGAGAGCAGCGGCTGTAATGTGCCTCCGGCCCGGACTGACTTTTCGGCATTGGGCTTGGGGCGCAGTTATAGCCACCGCTAAAACAGTGACTGAAACCTGAATGCTTCCAGGGTGGAATAAAGCTTGTGTTCTCCCCGCATAGTTCGGGTGTCGGCCAGGATAACAACATTATTAACCAGCAGATTAACCCCATATCTGAATGTTAATAGCTTTTTCTGGGAGCGGGCTCCCTTTAAGGACCATGCCCACAGCATTGTCATTTTGACATTGTTGTGCATTATGTCTGTTTTATGAGGCAACTTTTTTCTGCCCAGAATCCGCCTGAAGACGACGTGTGCACATACCCTTAGACTGCTAGAAAGGGATCAATGGTGGATTCTCAGATTGGCCATTCTCCTCACACACTCACCAGCACTTCTGTCCATAGAATGTAAGCATGGCTCCAATGATATACCTTAGGCCCGGGGTCACACTTGCGAGTATATTGCGAGAAACTCACGAGTCTCTCGCATCAATACCCGGCACTGCCGCCAGCACTCAGGAACAGAGCGTGCGGCTGCATGTATTTCTATACACGCTGTATTTCTATGCAGATGGACACTCTGGTCCCAAGTGTCGGCGGCAGTGCCAGGTATTGATGTGAGACTCATGCGAGTTTCTCGCATTGTACTCGCAAGTGTGACCCCGGCCTTAGACACATTGTCTAGGAATTTTAAATGGATGCCCTATCCTTAGTATAGACAATATGTAGTCGGGTGGTGTGCGACACCCAGCACCCCTGCTGATCAGCTGGTCCTCGATGCCATTTGTGTCCAGATATGCGGAGTTACACAGCTGTGTATACAGAATAATGACCGTGGCTGAGTACTGCACTTCCGTCCCAATTCAAATCCATAGGTGGCAGATGCGCAGCCACTATGCAGCACATCCAGATGCGCCAGGAACAGCTGATAGGTGGGTGTGCGACACCTGCGCCACCACATATCAGATACTGATGACCTCTCCTAAGGATACATTGCAGTTCTTACAGCTTCCTCTGCTACTTTCTTGTGAATCATTAATAGCTGCTGCTGTGAAAAATGGATTGTATGCAGACTGCACACATGACAAGTGAGAAAACAACCGTCCAAGTTTTCTGGATAGAAACTGAACTTTTTTTTTTGTTATAAGTAGAGATGAGCGAATATACTCATTGCTCGGGTTTTCGTTGCTCGGGTGGTCTCCGAGTATTTGTTAGTGCTCAGAGATTTAGTTTTTGTTAATGCAGCTGCATGATTTATGGCTGCTAGCCAGCCTGAGTACGTGAGGATTGCCTGGTTGCTAGGGAACTCCCACATGTACTCAGGCTGGCTAGCAGCCGTAAATCATGCAGCTGCATTGACAAAAACTAAATCTCTGAGGACTAACAAATACTTGGAGACCACCCGAGCGTGCTGGGGAAAACCCGAGCAACGAGTACACTCGCTCACCACTAGTTATAAGCTTATGCGAAACTACCCTAATGGGCATTACTGATTTATCTAAAGTTGACAGAACCAATCTTGGCACAGTTAGTAGTCTTCCTGACTGCAGATTGGAAGTCTATTATACTTTGAACATTATTTAGGCTAAAATCCCAGCAGTAAACCAAAGACAGCGACCAGGTCTTCCGTCATACCAAACTAAGTCCAACTTGGGTGTTTTTTTGCCTGAACGAAATTAAGGCTATGTGCCCACGTTGCAGAATAGAAGCAGAATTTTCTGCTTCAATTCTGCATACCCTTGGCAGGAAAAACGCATGCGGATTTAGACACGTTTTTACGTGTTTGATGCGTTTTTCAAATATATGTCTATGGGTGTGATGCCTTTCCGCCACAGAAAAAAAAACACAGCATGGGTACATTTGCGGAATGCATTAGTAATTAATGGGATGCTGTTTGTAACTGTTTTTTTTAAGCATTTCCGCCACGGAAAATCACAGCAAAAACGCTTAAAAACAAAAACACAACGTGGGCACAATAGCCTAAGATGTGGACCCTCCTGATCAATCTGGTAAACACTGCTCTGGGGCAGAGGCCGGCACCATGCTCATGCACCAGTGTAAAGAAATGTCCCCAATGTCTGTCATTTACACCAGCTCCTACATTGATACAACCTAGAAGTATTGAAGAACGTGTCTAAGGGCTCATTTCCACTTGTGAGAAACACGTCCGTGTCTCGCATGTGGAAACCAAGCTGTGGCGCCGGCACTCCAGAGCGGGGCGTGCGGCCGCATAGGAACACATGGAGCTGCATGCTCCGCTCCCAAGTGCCGGCGCCACAGCTTGGTTTCCACATGCGAGACACAGACTTGTTTCTCGTAAGTGGAAATGAGCCCTAATTTAGATTTTCAAACAATTTCTTAATGGGTGAGAAAGGAAGCGAGGAGGGAAAAACAAACCACTGTAAGATGATATCTCCTCTCCACTTGGTACTGTGCCCCCCCCACTGGTCTCCAGATAACATTAGGCAGGGGGCTACCACTGAAACAGATAATATCCACACTAGATAAGGATGCCAGGAGAAATTCTTCCTCCTTTCTCCAATCATTAGGAAAATATTTGAAATCTGTGTACAAGCCCTTTAGGAAAACTTGCCCATTGTGTGAAGAAAAAAAAAACAAACCGGCAGCAATCTGCATGCAGAAAAAAAAATGGTGCATGCTTATGAGTTGGGTGTATGTGACTCCCATTACCCATAACAATTTTTTATGAACACTTTAACCCCTTAGTGACCACTAATATGTCTTTTTACTGATCTGCGATATAAGAGACTAGGGAAATGTTATTTATTAATGTTTTTCTGTGGTATGGCTATCTGGATTAAAGGGATAATCATTCAAAGTTTGAAAATTACCAATTTGTTTTTTTTTTACATGTCACATTTCTGATATTTTTATAAATGAATACAAAAACATGTAAGCCTAAATTTACTATTATCATAAAGTACAATGTGTCACAAAAAAAAATCTCAAAAGCAATGGGATATGTTGAAGCGTTCCAGAGTTATTACTACATACACTGTTCAGATTTTAAAAAATTGGCCCGTCACTAAGGGGTTAAAATTACTATGCATGATTTTGTGTTCACCACATGATTGAATTCTGACTTTTGCTTAGTAAATCTCCCTTTTGAGTTATCAACTTAAGGGTATGATGTGCACATAGCGTATTTTATACATCGGCATACCAGCAGTTTTTTTAAAGAAGATGCCAAAAATGCATTTCCTGAAGAGTCTACTTTGACATTCTTTCCGATGCATTTGCGGTGGCTTTTTTTTTTTAAATCATTAATTTCATATAAAAGATATTGGAGGCTCCAAACAGAAGCCGCCTGAACAATGGTCAGGTCACTTTCAGCCGCTTCACAGATTTCAACGCCAGAAGTCAAAATAGTTACAAAAGACAGAACATATGGCCAGCAAGTCAATTAGACAATGCAATGCGTGTGTTCATTATTTTTGATAGTTTTTACCGTATTTTCAGCTGGGTTCCATTTATAATCTACCCCAAAAAGACATTTTGTCCAAATAAATCCAACAAAAAGGAAATACCAATAATGAACAAACTGTAAATTGCAAAAATCAAAGATACAACCCAAAAATACAGTATTTAGAGACAGTCAGTCAGTCTCAATACTCTTCTTGGGTTGTATTTTGTCCACATAACCTAACAGTATAGACACAGGGATTTTAGTGTTTACTTCTGGCATATTTTTTAGAACTATAGACAAAGATATATCTGTGTGCTGGGAGTCAATAGATACACTTTATGTGCTGCACACACATCACATATCAGAAGAAATACAGGAGAATGCTGCAACACTCACCAGTCCAAGTGAGACCTGTGGAAGCGCTATTGTAGGCGCGAAACAGCTGTCGTCACATCCTGCTCACCTCCTTCTCTGCTTCACCACCCCGGGCTACGAACATGACGGCTGTGTTTTATATGCTGCAATAAAGGAATTGAACCACACTTGGACTGGTGAGTGTTGCCGCATTCTCCTGTATTTCTTCTGATGAGTGCATCTCTTATTCATGCGGGCACCTCTACCTGGATATCAGGCTCCTGTGTGACACGCTTTGGATAGACTGCAGTTGGTCTCGGATCGTGGGGTAGCTGTGCGACTTTACTTTTTTCTACAATGAACATACACATCACATATACCTCCATTATTTGTTGTTTTTTTTACTCTTCTTGTTAAACGCTTGTTAATATGACTGGCAATTTTTTCTGCCTTTTCTGTCATTTCAAGTCAGACCTATAACAATTAGATAAAAACCAAAAACCCATTTAACGTCTTTGACATGCACATAACAGATTAATTGTTCCTCTCTAGGTTCACTGCTGCTCACCATGGAGAGGTCACACTGCAGAGCTGGAGATGCAGCACTAGACCTGGGGAGGGTGAAAACAGATGATTTTATTCATTTTAACACAGGCATGCCAATGGAGTAAATTCAATTTACAGTGTGAATACCCTTGTCGTTACACCCAGACGGATGTCAGATTAATTTGATAATGAACACTGAAAACAGAAAACAATGGAGGAATTGCATTTTTTATTTCATCACATTTGGATTTTTCCCCAGGTTTCAGCACATTTTATGGTATAATAAATGGTGTCATTCAAAACTGCACCTTTGCCACGAAAAAAAAAAAAAAAAAAAAAAATCAAGCCCACATATGGCCGAGTTGACAGAAAAAAAAAACAGTTATTAATTGGGCACAGTGGAAAGGGGTTAAATGCAGAAAAAACTGGCACAGGAGCACCAGCGTTCAGCGAAAGCATCTGACGAAAGCCCAAACCACGGCCTCACACATTTGGCTATGGACGCTCCCACCTTATAGAAGGGCTGTAACATTTCCATCCACACTGCCATCAGGCTAAGGCACAGAATGACATCAGACACACTTTATTGCCCCAGGGGTCGGAGTCACGCTGTGGGGGGCACATATTAACCATATAAATAATTATCAGCTCCAAAAGTACAAAAATCATTTGTAAATGCAAAACGTGGATAATAGGTGTGAGTTCAGAGCTGAAGGTGCCACATCCCCAGCTACAAGCGGCCTAGGAACCCTGCAGCTGGGGGCACAGGGGTCATCCCATTGCCAACAGGCGCAGGTAGCAGTTCACAAGCCCCTTCTACTTTCTTTTCCCCTTCCCTCTCCTGGCTGGGGCCTTGCCTTTGCCCTTTTTGGGGCCCCCTCTGTCTCTGCCCCCTTTGCCCTTCTTGGAGGACTTCTTCCTCTTCTTGGCAGAGGCCTCCGCGTCCTCCTGCCTCATCTGCTTGTTGACCGCTTTGGTGACATCCATCTTGGGCTTCTTACTGTCCATAATCTTAAGGATCTCCAGCTGTTTGCTCCTCTCTGCCCCAAAGTCTCCCAGCAGGGGCTGGAACTTCCTCTTCTTGCCTGTGTTCTTGGGCTCCTTCTCCTGGGGTAGCTTGGCCTGGAATCTGCCCAGCGAGGCGGTGGAGCGCTTGGCCACGTACAAAGCCTTGCCCAGCTCGTCCTTGGAAGGCTGGCTGGTGGGGGTGAGCCCTACGCCGGGCACTTTGCCCTTGTGTGCCCGGGCCAGATTTCTCAGGCGGTGCAGTTCGTTTTTGGCCACTCGCTCCTTCTTGGCATTCATTCTCTTGGCGAACTGGTCCTCATTGGGGTCCGCGTTGCCCGGTACCTCGATCAGCCAGTCCTTGGTGCCATCCTTGGCTCTCTGGTAGCCCCAGCGCCGCCGCCACTCCTTGTGCTCCTCATCCCACACCAGGTTGGTCTTATTCTTCTTCTTCTGGATCCCCTTCAGCTTAGCGAACTCCTCCCAGCGGGTGGGCGCCCGGGGCTTGGGCACCGGCTTCTCCCGGGGCAGGCGGGTGCTGGGCTCCGGTAATGCCGCCACCACACTCTCCTGCACCCGCTGTGTCGGCAGCGTCCACAGCTGATTGATGAGGAGCTGCGTGTTATCCCGGGCGAGGGCGCGCAGGAAGTCGGCTCTGTTCTGCTGCCGGAAAGCTTTACCGTCCGGAGGATTGGGGTCTATGGCCAGCAGGTTCCCCAGGTCAAACTGCAGCTCCAGCTCCTTGGTCACAGTGATGAGCTTCAGCTTGTCCGCCTCATTTTTCTCCACTTGGGCCAACACGTCCTCTATGGTGGCGGCCGCCATGTCTACAGCACGGGAAGAAGCGAGCGGAAACACGAGGAAACACTATGGAGGGACACGTGACTTACCTCAGGTCAAAGGTTTCCTTCCGGTGGAGCCCATTGGCTGTGGCTGACTGAGGGCGTGATAAAGAAGAGGCGAGACTGCTCTGCTAATACTGCGCGTAGCCACTAGAGGGCGCACCACACCGGAGAATGTATCTTCTCTCAGGTCATGCTTGCACTTGTAGTTCCACACTCAGTCACTGGAAAGTTTTGCGTAGTTGGAAGATATGGTGTTATAAGTACATAGAACCCAACAATAAGCTATAATATATATCACAAAGAATCTGTGCAATAACAATCTTCTCGGGTTACTTCATTTTAGTTGCATTTTGTTATGTTTTTTTCCCCCCTTATTTAATGAGTTTTTGGTGCAGATCTGAAGAAGCATTTTTATTTTATTCGTATTTTTTTTATATAGGACACAAAAACTTTGATTCTGCACTTAAAAAAAAAAACAACTAAGTTTTTTACATAGATATATCAAAAAAAGGATGATATTGAGTCTAATGGTAGAAAACATCAAATACTTTATTATTTAAAAATTAACACCACCAGGTCTAAAGAGGCAAAGATACAGAAAAAAGTCTAAAACAATGCTGCAAAGGCAATGGCAGGAGGCATGTGACAGGAGGTCACAATAATCTATAAGGTGATGGGCTAGACAAAATGTGTGCCCCTCAACATTAAACACGCTTAGTGCCGGGCACATACTGATATTACATCATGCTCTGTGAACATGCTGAGTGCTGCAGCCATAAACAATCTTATAACAGCTAATGCTCAATTACGCAGAAAAAACAGCACCACACAGATGGTAAAATAAACAGAGCACATAATAAATAATTACCCACCGCAATCAGGGGAGACTCTCCTGGCACACGCCTCCGCCCCAACGCGCGTTTCGGTAAACAACCTTCGTCAGGGGGCACTGAATAAATGCAGACTCGTGTCTTAAAAAGAAATGACCCCGGAAGTATCAAGTACGTGTGCACTGGAAGTGAAGGAGCGCTGCCATGCCAACAGCCGACGCGTAGCGCGCACCGATACCACGGTGAGGGGAGGAGACCACGGGGGCCCCACGTGATCACCAACACCCATCCGAGATCAGAATGCACGCACGCGCAGTGTGGCAGGCAAGCGCTCGCACAAAAACAACTAAGTATACTAGTGAAACAGTGTTAAATGTAAAAAAATGATACAGAGCTACCCCGTCTGAACTGGTGAATAATACCCACAGCCGCAATAACCATTAATGCAACCAGAGGCTGGCACGAAGATGTCTTAAGTATCCAACTAGCCACCATGGACTACCAAAGGATAGGGGGCATAACATACCGCGCGGGCTATGGCACCATTACTCATAGAAAGACACCACTATGTCAATAACAGGGTAGAATCCAACCATACAAATTATTAATAATAATCACTAAATATCCTGTAAAGGCACGACACCCGTACTCTAAATCCATATAGTGCAGCGAAAAGTGCAACGGGAGCCAACCAATGTCCTCACTGTCCATATGACTAGAAATCAAATATTGCACATTATAGATGCCAAAATATTTGCATAGTCAAAAAATGATCACATTATGTCATTAGTCCACAATAGTAATATTATTATATCACAATCAAAATGTGATTCGGCATATGTCAAAGGGACAGTCTATAAGCTGTTATGTTTCAATAAAGATGGAACTGCAGTCCATGGTAGCAAGCCTCATATTCTTCCACCAGCCGAGACGGGGTCCACCATCAGATAGGCAGCTTGTATAGCATCACAACAATCGGGGTAAAACACAAACCGAAACTAGGAAAGAAATATGAAAGTTAAAAACAGAATTAAAACAAATTGCTAAATACAACACATCTCAGACCATATTCCTGTAAGCAACGAGATACCAGTGCTCACAAGAATGGGGCATAACTAATATTCTCGTTCAACCTGCTGGATGGACCGTATTCAAGGTCCAAATCCACCTTGATTCAATCTGGGCGAGACGTTGAAAGGTACCTCCACCCCGAATACCCACTTCCAATGAATCAATGCCCCTTACTTTTAAGAGGCCGGCATCACAGTTATGAAAATTCCTGAAGTGGCGCGATAACGTTTTTAATGTGGAAATGTCAGTCACTTCGGCCGCTGCGTTGATGCCCAAAACATGTTCTCTAACGCGTATCTTAAACTGTCTTGTTGTCATCCCGATGTAGATTTTATTACACGGACAAACCGCATAATAAACTACATTTTTGCTAGTACATGTAATTCTCTTCCGAATAGTAAATTGACGGGATCCCTCCGAATTGGAGAAGATGCTGGTGCGTTCAATGTTAGGGCAAGCAACGCAGCGGCCGCATGGACCACATCCCACCCTTGCCACTGCAGAATCCAAGAAGGTGCGCACTGGAGTGCTAGAATAGTGACTATGCACCAGCATGTCTCGCAGATTCTTAGCCCGTCTTACCGCAATACTCACATTTTTTGGAATATACCGTGACACTATAGGATCCGCTGTCAAAACATGCCATGATTTGGATAACATCTTTTTTATGAGTGGGAATTGCGAATGATAGTTAGTCACAAAACGGACAATCTCTTGATCCCGCCTTACTTTCCTTTCATATAATAGGGCATGCCTAGACGTATGTCGAGCCCTATTAAACACTTTTTTAATGTTATGCTTGCTATGTCCCCGTGCCAACAACCTTTCCCTTAAATCATCGGCTTGTTCCAAAAACGCCTTCTCTGTGGAACATAACCTACGCAGGCGAATAAACTGACCGGTAGGAATCGCCCGTATAATATGGCCGGGATGGGAGGAGGAGGCATGCAATTCGTAGTTGTAGGTTTGCGGTAAATGTCAGTCTGTAATTCCCCACTTGAATCCCTTTTAATTAAAACATCAAGAAATTCAATAGTATCCTTGTCAGATCTAAAGGTTAGTGCAATATTCTGATCATTGGTGTTCAGTAAGGTCAGAAATTCCTGAAGACCTAATGGTGAACCCTGCCAGATCATGAGTATGTCGTCGATGTACCGCGCCCAAAACAGGACGCGGCCCATCGACGACAACCGATCCGGCAGGGGGAGGTCCCTCTCCCACAGCCCCAGGAACAGATTGGCATAAGCCGGGGCGAAAGGAGCCCCCATTGCTGTTCCCTGGAGCTGCAGGAAGAAGGACCCCTTAAAAACAAAAAAATTGTGAGTCAAAGAAAATTCCAATAACCTGTAGATCAAAGTGACCAAATCACTAGGTAGATTAGACATCCCTAAAAAGAAGTCCACAGCTCGCAACCCATCATGATGTCTGATGCTGGTGTACAGCGATTCCACATCAGCTGTCACCAGCATCTCATCCTCTTCAAGATGTATACTATCAACTCGCCTCAGAAGGTCTCCAGTGTCCCTAAGAAATGAAGGCAAGCTCTCCACTAGGGGTTGTAACTTGGAATCGATCCACTGATTGACCTTTTCCAAATAATTGCCCCTTCCCGATACAATGGGACGACCAGGAGGCGTCTGCATGTCCTTATGGATTTTGGGTAAAAGATAGAAAGTGGGAATTGTAGGCTCAGTAATCACCAAAGCTGAAGCCAATTCACTAGTAATTATTCCCTCCTCCCTGGCATTTTTAATAATGTCATTGAGTTGACGAGAATAAGCGGACAAGGGGTTAAACGTAAGCCTTTTATACCATGTGGGATTCTGTAGTTGGCGATAAGCCTCTGTCTCATAGAGAGCTTTAGGCCAAATCACATTTCCCCCCTTGTCCGCTTGTTTAAATACCACATCAGGGAGGCTCCGTAAGACATGCAGACGCCCCCTTTCATCCCCAGTAAGATTGTCTCTATAAATATGTCGTGGAATCTCTAAGAAATCTTTGGTGACCAATTGTACAAACAGATCCACATTCGGACAGGTAGCAAGGGGAGGAAACTTTTTAGATCGCGGGCGAATTGACATAGGAATCATACCTCCTTCAGGAGTACTATGTTCGATGGCGAGCTCCTCCAAAGTACGCAGGGCTACCTGCTCTTCCTCTGTAGGGAATAATGCGGCTAGATTACCATCAAAAAAGTGTTTTTTAAAAACTAACGTTCTGGCGAATAAATGGAGGTCCTTCACCGCACCTAAGACGTCGAAAGGTGCCGCCGGAGAAAAAGATAGACCCTTCTCCAATAATGCCAAGTCAGTGTCAGTGAACTGATGGGAACTCAGGTTAATTACCTTATTATTACGTCTCCTTGCCTCCGCTGAATAGTTATCACGTCTATAGGGGTGGAATGTAAAATCCTTTTGGTTCCGTGTGGTCATTCCTGATCTTGTCATCATAGATGAGCCTGATCGATCAGAGATATCACTTGCTGATGATATTGATGTTTGTGACGGAGTTCGTCTCATTTGTTCGTTTTGTTTTAACATTTAACACTGTGTAACGTTTTCAAAGGCAAGAGTGAGAGTGGACCCTCTGGACCGTGGAAGGGACCTACCCCTGGGTGAGCAGACCTAGAGTTAACCAACCCCTATACAGGGGCTGTCAGGCGCAGGCCCAGAGATCACCAATCCACAGTAGCAGATACCAAGAGGGACGGCTCAGAAGGAGGGAACAAGGAAGAGAAAACAAAACAGAAACGCAGGAGCGAGGCAGGTAGAACCAACAGCAGGACCAGGAGAAAGGACGTCAGGCTTGAACTTGGAGGAAAAATGGAACAGAGACGGAACTGTAGAAAGGAAGAGAGACAAGAGGAGCTGAGTAAATAGCAGCACAAGGAACGTGAAGCAAAGTGAAGGACACAGAGCTAGCACAAGGGGGCTGGAGGCAAAAGCAAATGCAAATGACACTCAGGCACCACCTAGCAGGGGAGGTGGCCTGAAATACTGTGGGCCTTACCAGGATTGGCTGCTAAGGCTCTCCGGAACAAAACATCCGGAAACTGAAGATCCAAGACTGGGGGGTGTGCGACTATTGCAGAAGCCTGTGCGCCTGCGCAGACGCTGCACACCTCCAGCAGAGCGGGCAGCAGGACGTGGAGGAGGAGCCCGCCGAGGACGACCGCGCCACCTCCCGGAAGTCGGACAGCAGGGATGAGCAGCGATGGAAGGAGCCAGAGCCACCGGAGAGAAAGAGAGAACTGCGCACCGGGACCCGGAAGAAGAGCGGCCAGGGACAGCGGAAGAAGCAGGAACAGCGCGCCGGGAGCCAGGAGCGGAGCGACGAAGGTGAGTAGCGGCTGTAACACACTGTTTCACTAGTATACTTGTTTTTGTGTGAGCGCTTGCCTGCCACACTGCGCGTGCGTGCATTCTGATTTCGGATGGGTGTTGGTGATCACGTGGGGCCCCCGTGGTCTCCTCCCCTCACCGTGGTATCGGTGCGCGCTACGCGTCGGTTGTTGGCATGGCAGCGCTCCTTCATTTCCGGTGCACACGTACTTGATACTTCCGGGGTCATTTCTTTTTAAGACACGCGTCTGCATTTATTCAGTGCCCCCTGACGAAGGTTGTTTACCGAAACGTGCGTTGGGGCGGAGGCGTGTGCCAGGAGAGTCTCCCCCGATTGCGGTGGGTAATTATTTATTATGTGCTCTGTTTATTTTACCATCTGTGTGGTGCTGTTTTTTCTCTGTAATTGAGCATTAGCTGTTATAAGATTGTTTATGGCTGCAGCACTCAGCATGTTCACAGAGCATGATGTAATATCAGTGTGTGCCCGGCACTAAGCGTTTAATGTTGAGGGGCACACATCTTGTCTAGCCCATCACCTTTTAGATTATTGTGACCTCCTGTCACATGCCTCCTGCCCTTGCCTTTGCAGCATTGTTTTAGACTTTTTTCTGTATCTTTGCCTCTTTATTCCTGGTGTTAATTTTTAAATAATAAAGTATTTGATGTTTTCTACCATTAGACTCAATATCATCCTTTTTTTGATATATCTATGTTATATGATGATAGGTCATGATATGGTCCTATGTTCTGGTACTTACTGTTTCATTAGGATTCACTGTCATGATCTCAATGGCAAGAGAACATAGCATAAGCATATATAGGAACTAGCTCTTGGAAGATGGGAACTGAGCTGACCATGAACTAAACCTAACGCACAACTAGCAGTGGCCGGGTAGCATGCCTACGTTGATTCTAGATGCCCAGCCCAGCCGGAGGACTAAATAAAGCTAGCAGAGGAAAATATTAGTCCTAGCTCACCTCTAGAGAAATACCCCGAAAGGAGACAGAGGCCCCCCACATGTATTGGCGGTGAGTTGAGATGAAATAACAAACGTAGTATGAAAATAGGTTTAGCAAATTTGAGGTCCACTTACTACATAGCAGAAGACAGAAAGGACACTTTCATGGTCAGCTGAAAACCCTATCAAAAACACCATCCAGAAATTACTTTAAAACTCTGGCATTAACTCATAACACCAGAGTGGCAATTCCCGTTCACAAGAGCTTTCCAGACACAGTAACGAAACTACAGCTGTGAACTGGAACAAAATGCAAAAACAAACATGGACAAGAGTCCAACTTATCTAGTAGTTGTCTAGGAGCAGGAACAAGCACAGAGAGGCTTCTGATAACATTGATGACCGGCAAGCAACTAACAGAGCAGCAAGGTTATATAGCGACTCCCACATCTTGATGGGAACAGGTGAACAGAGAAGATGAAGACACCAGTTCAATTCCACCAGTAGCCACCGGGGGAGCCCAGAATCCAAATTCACAACAGTACCCCCCCCTCAAGGAGGGGGCACCGAACCCTCACCAGAACCACCAGGGCGATCAGGATGGGCCCTATGAAAGGCACGAACCAGATCGGAGGCATGAACATCAGATGCATTCACCCAAGAATTATCCTCCTGGCCGTATCCCTTCCACTTGACCAGATACTGGAGTCTCCGTCTGGAAACACGAGAGTCCAAGATTTTCTCCACAACGTACTCCAACTCACCCTCAACCAACACCGGAGCAGGAGGCTCAACGGAAGGCACAACCGGTACCTCATACCTGCGCAATAATGACCGATGAAAAACGTTATGAATAGAAAAGGATGCAGGGAGGTCCAAACGGAAGGAAACAGGGTTAAGAATCTCCAATATCTTATACGGGCCGATAAACCGAGGCTTAAACTTAGGAGAAGAGACCCTCATAGGGACAAAACGAGAAGACAACCACACCAAATCCCCAACAGAAAGCCGAGGACCAACACGACGGTGGCGGTTGGCAAAAAGCTGAGTCTTCTCCTGGGACAACCTCAAATTGTCCACCACCTGCCCCCAGATCTGATGCAATCTCTCCACCACAGCATCCACTCCAGGACAATCCGAAGATTCCACCTGACCAGAGGAAAATCGAGGATGAAACCCCGAATTACAGAAAAACGGGGACACCAAAGTGGCAGAGCTGGCCCGATTATTGAGAGCGAACTCCGCCAATGGCAAAAAAGCAACCCAATCATCCTGGTCAGCAGACACAAAACACCTCAGATATGTCTCCAGGGTCTGATTAATCCGCTCGGTCTGGCCATTCGTCTGAGGATGGAAAGCGGACGAAAAAGATAAATCTATGCCCATCCTAGCACAGAATGCCCGCCAAAATCTAGACACGAATTGGGTCCCTCTGTCAGAAACGATATTCTCAGGAATACCATGCAAACGAACAACATTTTGAAAAAACAGAGGAACCAACTCGGAAGAAGAAGGTAACTTGGGCAGAGGAACCAAATGGACCATCTTAGAAAAACGGTCACACACCACCCAGATGACAGACATCTTCTGAGAAACAGGCAGATCTGAAATAAAATCCATCGAGATGTGCGTCCAAGGCCTCTTAGGAATAGGCAAGGGCAACAATAATCCACTAGCCCGAGAACAACAAGGCTTGGCCCGAGCACAAACGTCACAAGACTGCACAAAGCCTCGCACATCTCGTGACAGGGAAGGCCACCAGAAGGACCTTGCCACCAAATCCCTGGTACCAAAAATGCCAGGATGACCTGCCAATGCAGAAGAATGAACCTCAGAGATGACTCTACTGGTCCAATCATCAGGAACAAACAGTTTATCAGGTGGGCAACGATCAGGTCTCTCCGCCTGAAACTCCTGCAAGGCCTGCCGCAGGTCTGGAGAAACGGCTGACAATACCACTCCATCCTTAAGGATACCTGTGGGCTCAGAGTTACCAGGCGAGTCAGGCTCAAAACTCCTAGAAAGGGCATCCGCCTTAACATTCTTAGAACCCGGTAGGTATGACACCACAAAATTAAACCGAGAGAAAAATAATGACCAGCGCGCCTGTCTAGGATTCAGGCGCCTGGCGGTCTCAAGATAAATCAAATTTTTGTGGTCAGTCAATACCACCACCTGATGTCTGGCCCCCTCAAGCCAATGGCGCCACTCCTCAAAAGCCCACTTCATGGCCAAAAGCTCCCGATTCCCAACATCATAATTCCGCTCAGCGGGCGAAAATTTACGGGAAAAGAAGGCACAAGGCCTCATCACGGAGCAGTCAGAACTTTTCTGCGACAACACTGCCCCAGCTCCGATCTCAGAAGCGTCGACCTCAACCTGAAAAGGTAGAGCAACATCAGGCTGACGCAACACAGGGGCAGAGGAAAAACGGCGCTTAAGCTCCCGAAAGGCCTCCACAGCATCAGGGGACCAATCAGCAACATCAGCACCCTTCTTAATCAAATCGGTCAATGGCTTAGCAATATCCGAAAAACCAGCAATAAATCGACGATAAAAGTTAGCAAAGCCCAAAAATTTCTGAAGACTCTTAAGAGAAGAGGGCTGCGTCCAATCACAAATAGCTTGAACCTTGACAGGATCCATTTCAATGGAAGAGGGGGAAAAAATATATCCCAAAAAGGAAATCCTCTGTACCCCAAAAACACACTTCGAACCCTTCACACACAAAGAATTAGACCGCAAAACCTGAAAAACCCTCCTGACTTGCTGGACATGAGAGTCCCAGTCATCCGAAAAAATCAGAATATCATCCAGATACACAATCATAAATTTATCCAAATAATCGCGAAAAATATCATGCATAAAGGACTGGAAAACTGACGGAGCATTAGAAAGACCAAAAGGCATCACTAAATACTCAAAGTGGCCCTCGGGCGTATTAAATGCGGTTTTCCACTCATCCCCCTGCCTGATTCGCACCAAATTATACGCCCCACGAAGGTCAATCTTAGAGAACCACTTGGCCCCCTTTATGCGAGCAAACAAATCAGTCAGCAACGGCAATGGGTATTGATATTTAACAGTGATTTTATTCAAAAGCCGATAATCAATACATGGTCTCAAAGAGCCGTCTTTTTTTGACACAAAGAAAAAACCGGCTCCTAAGGGAGATGACGATGGACGAATATGTCCCTTTTCCAAGGACTCCTTTATATATTCTCGCATAGCAGCATGTTCAGGCACAGACAGATTAAATAAACGACCCTTTGGGTATTTACTACCCGGGATTAAATCTATGGCACAATCGCACTCTCGGTGCGGAGGTAACGAACCAAGCTTGGATTCTTCAAAGACGTCACGATAGTCAGACAGGAACTCAGGAATTTCAGAGGGAATGGATGATGAAATGGAAACCACAGGTACATCCCCATGAGCCCCCTTACATCCCCAGCTCAACACAGACATAGCTCTCCAGTCGAGGACTGGGTTGTGAGATTGCAGCCAAGGCAATCCTAGCACCAAATCATCATGTAGATTATACAGCACCAGAAAGCGAATAATCTCCTGGTGATCCGGATTAATACGCATAGTTACTTGTGTCCAGTATTGTGGTTTATTATTAGCCAATGGGGTGGAGTCAATCCCCTTCAGAGGAATAGGAGTCTCCAAAGGCTCTAAATCATACCCACAGCGTTTGGCAAAGGACCAATCCATAAGACTCAAAGCGGCGCCAGAGTCGACATAGGCGTCCGTGGTAATAGATGACAAAGAGCAAATCAGGGTCACAGATAGAATAAATTTAGACGGTAAGGTGCAAATGGAAACAGATTTACCAAGCTTTTTAGTGCGCTTAGAGCATGCTGATATAACATGAGTAGAATCACCACAATAGAAACACAACCCATTTTTCCGTCTAAAATTCTGCCGCTCGCTTCGGGACAGAATTCTATCACACTGCATACTCTCTGGCGACTTCTCAGTGGACACCGCCAGATGGTACACTGGTTTGCGCTCCCGCAAACGCCTATCGATCTGAATAGCCATTGTCATGGACTCATTCAGACCCGCAGGCACAGGGAACCCCACCATAACATCCTTAATGGCATCAGAGAGACCCTCTCTGAAAGTCGCCGCCAGGGCGCACTCATTCCACTGAGTAAGCACAGACCATTTACGGAATCTTTGGCAGTAAATTTCCGCTTCATCTTGCCCCTGAGATAGGGACATCAAAGTTTTTTCTGCCTGAAGCTCCAAATGAGGTTCGTCATAAAGCAACCCCAAGGCCAGAAAAAACGCATCCACATTGAGCAACGCAGGATCCCCTGGTGTCAATGAAAAAGCCCAGTCTTGAGGGTCGCCCCGGAGCAAGGAAATCACAATCCTGACCTGCTGTGCAGGGTCTCCGGCAGAGCGAGATTTCAGAGACAAAAATAATTTGCAATTATTTCGAAAATTCTGAAACCCGGATCTATTCCCCGAGAAAAATTCCGGCAAAGGAATTCTCGGCTCAGATACAGGTGCATGACAAACAAAATCTTGCAAATTTTGTACCTTCGTGGCGAGATTATTCAAACCTGCAGTTACACTCTGAAGATCCATTACAAACAGGTGGACACAGAGCCATTCAAGGGTTAAGAGGAGGTAAGAAGCAGCTAGACAGCAATTAAGGGCTAGGCAGCAAAACTCTGAGGGGAAAAAAAAAAAAAATTTCCCTTCAACACTTCTTTTTCTCCTGCTTCAGCCCAAACAATTAACACTTTGCGGGCCGGTCAAACTGTCATGATCTCAATGGCAAGAGAACATAGCATAAGCATATATAGGAACTAGCTCTTGGAAGATGGGAACTGAGCTGACCATGAACTAAACCTAACGCACAACTAGCAGTGGCCGGGTAGCATGCCTACGTTGATTCTAGATGCCCAGCCCAGCCGGAGGACTAAATAAAGCTAGCAGAGGAAAATATTAGTCCTAGCTCACCTCTAGAGAAATACCCCGAAAGGAGACAGAGGCCCCCCACATGTATTGGCGGTGAGTTGAGATGAAATAACAAACGTAGTATGAAAATAGGTTTAGCAAATTTGAGGTCCACTTACTACATAGCAGAAGACAGAAAGGACACTTTCATGGTCAGCTGAAAACCCTATCAAAAACACCATCCAGAAATTACTTTAAAACTCTGGCATTAACTCATAACACCAGAGTGGCAATTCCCGTTCACAAGAGCTTTCCAGACACAGTAACGAAACTACAGCTGTGAACTGGAACAAAATGCAAAAACAAACATGGACAAGAGTCCAACTTATCTAGTAGTTGTCTAGGAGCAGGAACAAGCACAGAGAGGCTTCTGATAACATTGATGACCGGCAAGCAACTAACAGAGCAGCAAGGTTATATAGCGACTCCCACATCTTGATGGGAACAGGTGAACAGAGAAGATGAAGACACCAGTTCAATTCCACCAGTAGCCACCGGGGGAGCCCAGAATCCAAATTCACAACAATTCACGTACCATGCAGTTTAATACTATAAGTATGTATTTTTATGTTTTTTACATGCATTTTTTTCAGCGTGTGGAGAGGAAAAAGCTCCAAAGCCGCACAGTTGAGCAGCGTTTTTAGATTCACAATGGCTGGAGTTTGCATGGCATTGCATTCTGTTTGTTTGGACAGTTACAGCAGAATTACAGCGCAAAAAGAAAACACAACAGAAAAAAACACAGCATTATGATTTAAAAAGAAAACACAGTAGATTGACAATAAATGGCTTCACCCAACCACTAACCATGAGTGGAGAAAAGTTTTGGGGTTATGATTCATATTCTCTGAAAAAAGGCCAAGAAGGCAAAAATTCTGCCGGGGTATGTAAACTTTTGAGCACAACAGGTTTGCAGTCTCTTTACCTGGTTTACTGAAGGCTTCAGGCAACTGCAGTCCAGGGCACCAGATCACAGGTACAGGCAGGGTCCGGCCGGCTTGGAGGTGAGTTCAGAGTCCCCTTTACTAGATGGAGATGAAAGCCTTCCTACCAGCGCTTTGATGTAGTCCCTTGCTGCCTGTGGCTTCTGTTAAGGTCCTCACAGTTCTCTCTGTCCTCCATAAAGGTGGGACACAAACCCGTATGACAGGTGACTCGAGCCTTTTTACAGGGTCTGTATCATGACCCGGGCTCTGTGTCTACTGGGTATTAGGGCAGACAGGTGATGTGTAATCCAGCTGTCCTGCCGGTTTCTGCTGTGCCTCTCAGGGCTCCTTCTCACTTGCGAGAAATACGTCTGAGTCTCGCAGGTTAAAACCCTGCTCTGGCGCTGGCACTCCAGAGCGGAGCGTGCGGCCGCACAGCAATACATGGAGCTGCACTCCGGAGTGCCAGTGCCAGAGGAGAGTTTTAGCTTGCGAGACTCGGACGTATTTCTCGCAAGTGAGAAGGAGCCCTTAGAGTCCGATACAACCTCGGTCTTCCGGCCATCGGGAATCTGCGCTCTGCAGGGAGGTAGCCCAGTCACAGCTATCCTCTCCAGGGCCCAGGGGTGTCACAAAAGCAGAATGAGCTATTTATTGGTAAGTATGTAGAGAGAAGAGAGATGCTGGTGTAGCGCCCCCACTGCCGCAGGGCCGAGGGGTACCCGGTACCGGGCCTCTGGGTCTCTGTTCTGGGGTTGTCACGGTGGCTAGACCCGGTCCGTGACCCTGCTGAGGGGCGTACAATGAATGTGGAGGGGATGGTGATGATGTTGTGGTGGTGCGGTGCAGGTCGCAGTAAATAACGAGGACACCAGGTTGCAGTCTCTTTACCTCTTTACTGAAGGTCCCAGGATCCTCAGTCCGGAATACGGTTAGCCAGGCTACGCAAGTCCGGCCGGTCTGATGGCACCTCCAGAGTTCCCTTTGCAGGTGGAAATCTGTGCCTACCTTCTAGCGCTTGTGTGTTGTGGTCCTCCCCTGCTGTGCTCACAGGATAGTCCCCACAACTGTTGTGTCTGTTTCTCGTGTTCCCTCACAACTCGATTATGATGTTCTTCTTCGTCCCCCAGATGATATGGCTAGGACGCACCCATATGACGGGTAGGCTCGGAGCTCTTCCTGGACCCTAGTGTCGCCCTTCTCCTATTGTTGCCCCCTGTGTCTTCATAGGTGATTGGTGTGAGACAGCCCGCCTATAGCTGACTGTCCTGCCGTAGGTTTGAAGTATTGCTTGGAGCCTAATACTTCCTCGGCGTTCCGGCCACCGGCTACGCGCCTCAGTAGGATGTTGCCTCGTCTTACAGCACGACTCCTACTGGTATTTTTCCTTGTTGCGTTGATCTCGTTTCTCACTCAGCACAATATACCTCGCTTCTTGTCCTTTCTTAGGGCACCGCCGCTATCTAGTGCAGGCGCGGTCCCGTAACGTTCTCCCTGTTCGCTAGGTCTCTGCCAGGATCCCACCCCTGACAGGGACCCCCCTGAGTCTCTCCCCGCAACACCCTCTGCCACAGGATGTTGCCTGTTCGATTCCCAGTCATCTTCTGACTAACTTTCTGCCTAACCCCCAGTTTTACCAGATTGTGAGGAGTGGCTTAATACATAGCACCCTTAGCTCCCCCTGGAGGCCAGACTGTGAAATGTTTTGGTGACTGTGATACCTGGTCAGAAGAACTCCTTCAGTGCCATCAGACGTACCATAGCCCCCCTTAGCGGCGGAGCATCAGTACTGCAACGACCAGGACTCTGGGGCGCTGCACTGGCCTCGCCCTCGGAGTCAGGGGAGGAGGTGGAGGAGTAGTAGCAGGAGGACTTACAGCATAGTGAAGACAGAAAGAGTAGAGATGGGCGAACACAAACAGTAAAGTTCAGCATCTGTACCGAACACCTACTGTTCGGGCACGGACACTGAACACGGACTTCACCAAGAAGTCCGTGTTAGGCCGGGGTCACACTAGCGATGAATACAGACGACTGCTATGTGATAAAACATCGCATAGCACTCGGACCAGTATTCATCTATGGGCAGCTCACATCAACATCTCCCTCCATTCTAGGTCTTACAAGTGGCACATGGCCATGGTTTCCATTTAAACATGCAGTAAAGGTTTGGGTGTGTCCGTTTTTTGTGTTTGGATTTCACATGCTGTAGAAATGAAGGTGCTCTGGTTGTATGCCTGGCTGTGTGAAGCTAACACAGGCCAGAGCCAGCGATGTGGATGAACACGGTAGCACCCAAGAATCCTACAGAGGTGCGAGCGCCAGCCGGACTTTAGGTATTTCTGGCTGTGATCCAGGGGTGAGCGATTTCATGTGTGCAGTATTTGGACAATCAAGGACTTTTACTTAACTTGCCTGGGTCACTGTTGTCGTCGCCACATAATGTGGGAAGCTCTGAGACATTGTGCCGGTTCCAAATTAAAATTTACAATGCAAGTACATGTACAAAGAGAGAGGTACAACACTGACACTCTTGGTGTCAGAATAAAACTCTTTATATTGCATCATTGGTCCGGGTTTATTTTGTTTTATAATGGCCATACATTAAAGTAATATAATTGGTTCTGCTTATCTCTATATACAGTGGGTACGGAAAGTATTCAGACCATTTTAGATTTTTCACTCTTTGTTTCATTGCAGCCATTTGGTAAATTCAAAAAAGTTCATTTTTTCTCTCATTAAAGTATACTCTGCACCCCATCTTGACATGAAAACTAACAGAAATGTAGTAATTTTTACAAATGTATTAAAAAAGAACAACTGAAATATCACATGGTCATAAGTATTCAGACCTGTTGCTCAGTATTGAGTAGAAGCACCCTTTTGAGCTAGTACAGCCATGAGTCTTCTTGGGAATGATGCAACAAGTATTTCGCACCTGGATTTGGGGATCCTATGCCATTCTTCCTTGCAGATCCTCTCCAGTTCTCTCAGGTTGGATGGTGAACGTTAGTGGACAGCCATTTACAGGTCTCTCCAGAGATGCCCAATTGGGTTTAGGTCAGGGCTCTGGCTGTGCCAGTCAAGAATGGTCACAGAGTTGTTCTGAAGCCACTCCTTTGTTATGTTAGCTGTGTGCTTAGGGTCATTGTCTTGTTGGAAGGTTAACCTTCGGCCAAGTCTGAGGTCCAGAGCACTCTGGAAGAGGTTTTCATCCAGGATATCTCTGTACTTGGCTGCATTCATGTTTCCTTCAATGGCAACCAGTCGTCCTATCCCTGCAGCTGTAAAACACCTCTATAGCATGATGCTGCCACCACCATGTTTCACAGTTGGCATTGTATTGGGCAGGTGATGAGCAGTGCCTGGTTTTCGCCACACATACCGCTTAGAATTATAATCAAAAGGTCTCTCTCCGTCTCATCAGACCAGAGAATCTTATTTCTCATAGTCTGGGAGTCCTTCATGTGCTTTTTAGCAAACTCTATGTGGGCTTTCATATGTTTTGCCCTGAGGAGAAGCTTCCGTCGGGCCACTCTGCTGTAAAGGCCCGAATGGTGGAGGGCTGCAGTGATAGTTGACTTTGTGGAACTTTCTCCCATCTCCCTACTACATCTCTGGAGCTCAACTACACTGATCTTGGGGTTCTTCTTTACCTCTCTCACCAAGGCTCTTCTCCCATGATTGCTCAGTTTGGCTGGATGGCCAGGTCTAGGAAGACTTCTGTGGTCTCAAACCATTTCCATTTAAGGTTTATAGAGGCCACTGTGCTCTTAGGAACCTTGAGTACTGCAGAAATTCTGTTGTAACTTTGGCCAGACATGTGTCTTGCCACAATTCTGTCTCTGAGCTCCTTGGCCAGTTCCTTTGACCTCATGATTCTCATTTGGTCTGACATGCACTGTTAGCTGTGAGGTCTTATATAGATAGGTGTGTGCCGTTCCAAATCAAGTCCAATCAGTTTAATTAAACAAAGCTGGACCCCAATGAAGTAGTAGAACCATCTCAAGGAGGATCACAAGGAAATGGACAGCATGTGACTTAAATATGAGTGTCTGAGCAAAGGGTCTGAATACTTATGACTAGTGTTGAGCGATACCGTCCGATACTTGAAAGTATCGGTATCGGAAAGTATCGGCCGATACCGGCAAAGTATCGGATCCAATCCGATACCGATACCCGATACCAATACAAGTCAATGGGACTCATGTATCGGACGGTATTCCTGATGGTTCCCAGGGTCTGAAGGAGAGGAAACTCTCCTTCAGGCCCTGGGAACCATATTAATGTGTAAAAGAAAGAATTAAAATAAAAAATATTGCTATACTCACCTCTCCGACGCAGCCTGCACCTTACCGAGGGAAGCGGCAGCGTTCTTTGTTTAAAATTCGCGCTTTTCTTTCCTTTACTGAAGTCCCGGCTTGTGATTGGTCGCGTGCCGACCATGTGGCCGGGACGTATCCAGCCTCCCGTGACGTCCCGGCTTGTGATTGGTTGCGTCGCGATCAACCAATCACAAGCCGGGAGGCTGGACACGCGCGCATTTTAAAATTTTAAAATGCGCGTGTGTCCAGCCTCCCGGCTTGTGATTGGTTGACCGCGACGCAACCAATCACAAGCCGGGACGTCACGGGAGGCTGGACACGCGCCCATTTTAAAATGCGCGCGTGTCCAGCCTCCCGTGACGTCACGGCTTGTGATTGGTTGCGTCTCCCATGTGACTGCGACGCAACCAATCACAAAGCCGGGACGTAATTTTAAAATCCTTAAGGACCTGAAATTACGTCACGGCTTGCTGTGATTGGTTGCGTTGCCCATGTGACTGCGACGCAACCAATCACAACGCCGGAACGTAATTTTAAAATCCTGAAGGACCTGAAATTACGTCACGGCTTGCTGTGATTGGTTGCGTCCCGGCCACATGGTCGGCACGCGACCAATCACAAGCCGGGACTTCAGTAAAGGAAAGAAAAGCGCGAATTTTAAACAAAGAACGCTGCCGCTTCCCTCGGTAAGGTGCAGGCTGCGTCGGAGAGGTGAGTATAGCAATATTTTTTATTTTAATTCTTTCTTTTACACATTTTTACATTAATGTTGTTTCGATACCGATACCCGATACCACAAAAATATCGGATCTCGGTATCGGAATTCCGATACAGCAAGTATCGGCCGATACCCGATACTTGCAGTATCGGAATGCTCAACACTACTTATGACCATGTGATATTTCAGTTTTTCTTTTTTAATAAATATGCAAAAATTACTACATTTCAGTTTTTTTCAGTCAAGATGGGTGCAGAGTGTACATTAATGAGAAAAAAAATGAACTTTTTTGAATTTACCAAATGGCTGCAATGAAACAAAGAGTGAGGAATTTAAAGGGCTCTGAATACTTTCTGTACCCACTGTATGTGCTGGCATACATACATCGAATTGACTAAAGTTAACACTGTCTATGCCCAGCTTTAGTGTCTAGGTGTGGCTCTACTTCTTTACTTTCACTTCCCTCTAAGAATAAGAATAACACATTTCTGAGACCCCCTTATCTAAACATAAACTCCGTTTTGAAAGCAAGGAGATGCACGTAGAAGAACCAAAATGGAGTCAGGATAGATAAATAAATACTGCTCTCACACTGTTCTCTAAATTCAATGGCGGAAACGCTCCTGGATTACAGTTGTCATCATTTGTAGGTCAGTTTATGATGAAATCTGGCATAATCAACTTTGTAAATGCATCAAACCATCATTCAGCTTTATTACTATGAAACAAAAAAAATCTGGATAAGGATCGATGATTGTCAGTGAGCTGATTGTTGTTGTACTAGCTGCTCGCATTTGTTTGTTTTTTAGGAAAGTACTTATGGATATATCCATGAATCATGTTACTTGAGGATTTCTCACTATCTAATAAATAGATTTATCTAAATTGCACTTTCTCATGGCTTGTGTTTTCATGCAGTTTTTAGATCTATTATAGGGACATGCCACCGTACATATTAATCCTGTTCACTTCTAGTACATTAACTTACATCTAAATGGGAAACTTTACAGGATTGCAGCCTGAAAGCAGAAATGGCGCGAGATGAATCAGATTCACCACATGCCTGCTGTGAGAATAGTTGCTTTGAGTATTATACTTGGACATCTAAATGCTCCTGCGGTAGTGTAATGTAGCTGGGAAGAGCCCTTATAATACTTCCATATTATTCTCATCATTTCACAATTTACATTTTAAATTTTGAAGTGCCAAGTTAGAAGCGTTTGCTTAAGTAATCCTTAGAGATATGTTATTTTATGGCTTATTTCATGGCATCATCTTCATTTTTTTAATCACCCTTTTTTTGTAAGAATCTTAAGCACAGGTTTTCTCTTAAAGTGAACATGATAGCTGAATCAACACCTATAAACTAATTATATGGTTGCATCTGTCTTTTAAAGGGAACCTGAGAGCTGATACATGCTACCCGATCCACAGGCTTGGTGTATAATACACTGGGTATGTAAGGGTGTGACAGAGACTGTCGTGTACCTGCTTCTGAAGACAATAAAAATATGTAGTGTGAATATTGACATGCGGTTTTATTGCATTTTTTTTTTATAACTGTAAATTTGTATTGAAATTTTGTAGTTTAACAGTTGGACCCAAATCCAGACAAACAATAACAGCAAAGAAGCTACAAGGACAAAATAACAAAAGAATGTGAGGTGAAGTATTGGGAATCGCTCCCTCTAGTGGTGAAAAAGCAAATTGTAGAATGAAACATTAAATACTAGAATTCAAGTTCTCGAGTATGCATATGGAACAGTTATTTGTAGCACCACTGTTAACCAGCTCCATCATTCAGTATATTTAACAAAGGAAAATTATATTTGAAATTATATAAATGAACCTCACATATAAAGACAGAAAGACAAGACACACACATAAAGGGTTGGGGAAGGGAAGATACAGGTCCCAAAAAAGGCAAGAGGAGGTACGAAAAACCTAACCATTTCTCTGAGCCCAATAATAATCCCAAGGGGACCAAACGGAGTCAAAGTAATCCACTCTCGCTCCCAACAAAGCTGTCATATACTCCATCCTACGAATGTCAGCTATTCTATTCCGTAAGCGCTGATGAGAAGGATGTCTGCTTCCAGTGAAGAGCTATCCAACAACTTGCCGCTGTAAGGCTAGGTTCACATTGCGTCAAGTACATGGCGTTAAACGGATCCGTTAAACGCATGTACAGAAAAGGATCAAATTTGTAGAAAAATCGGCTTCACGTTAACGCTTGCGTTAACGCTTTTGACAGCGTTTTTCTCATTTTGATGTCCGTTCGCGATGTATCCGTTTGTCTGCGTTTGTCACTGTCAATAAAGTTTTGTTTTTTTTTTTTCTCCTTTTGTCCTCGTCGGGGTGTGGGTGCAGACTCATTCTCCATTTTGAAAGCACTGAGTGAACTTCTGCTAGCAAGATGTTTGTGTCTGAGCTGGTTCGATTTCGCTTGATGCGGTTGCGACTTCGGCAGAGAAAGCGTAGTTCGCAAAGGAGATATTGGATCCACGAAGTTAATTTCTTGCGGAGTACTTATGGTGCCTTTCACACCCTGTATCTTCAGCTTCGGGATCACCCTTCTAAATTCCAACGCTATCTACGGATGTCCATTGAGACTTTTGATGTTCTGCTCTCGCATGTGAAGGATGAGATACATCATCATCGCAGCACTTTCCGTAAAAGCATCTGTGCGGAGGAACGATTAGTAGTAGTGACTGTGAGGTGATTATAACATTTTTTCTCATTCTATTGACAAAGACTAGATCTAGGCATCGTGGGGCATAATGTTCATTTAGCAATTGTATATTCTATTTATGTAGCCTTTTAGTTGTCCTTTAAAATCCTAACATTTTTTTTTTTCTTTTTCAATGCCGACAGATATCTGGCTACCGGAGAATCTTTTACGTCACTGCATTACCAATTTAGACTGGGGAAGTCAACAATTTGCCAACTGGTTCGGGAAACTTGTGATGCCATTTGGAACAACTTGCAACCACTTGTGCTACCAACCCCGACATCAGAAATGTGGCTAGCGATTTCCCAACAGTTCGAGGATGTGGCTAATTTCCCCAATTGTATTGGTGCCGTGGACAGCAAGCACATACGGATTCAGAAACCAGCGCATAGTGGGTCCCTGTACTATAATTATAAAAAATACTTCTCGATAATCTTGATGGCTATTGCGGATGCAAGATACCGGTTTGTAGCTGTGGATATTGGTGCGTATGGCCGTACTAAGGATTCAAGAGTCTTCAGAGACTCCAACATGGGGAGATGTTTGTACAGCAACAATTTTAACATACCCTCATCACGACCTCTACCGGGGACGGAAGATCCAAGTTTGCCCTTTGTTTTAGTTGGTGATGAGGCGTTCCAACTTGGGCAAAATCTCCTCAAACCGTACTCAAGCCGCAGTCTGAACTCCACCAAGCGCATTTTTAATTATCGCTTGAGCCGGGCAAGACGTTATGTGGAGTGCGCCTTTGGGATTTTGACATTAAAATGGTGAATTCTACTAACGTGCATGCAACTGCAACCAGAAAATGTGGACCGTGTTGTGAAGGCATGCATCTGTCTGCATAATTTTGTGGCCAGACATGAACCCCAGGTGGTTGACCCCGATGAATGTGAGTCGAACCTCATGAGCATTGAATCTACTGCTGTTCGGTCTACAGCACAAATAATGAGGATTCGTGACCAATTTGCACAGTACTTCATACATGAGGGGCATGTTCCATGGCAAGACAGACACGTGTAAAATTTATTTCAAGTCTGAAGCTGTGTCCTGATGTGTTTTGTTGTTTTTGGGTTTTTTTTATTTCCCATATGTCTTGTAAAATATGTCTTGTAAAATGTTACATTACTGTTATGTTGTGTTCACAGTCATACAAGAATCAGATTTTAAACAGTTTACTTAAGTTTCCGAATTTTTATGAAAGAACAGTTGTGAACTTGTTACATATGATATCCCATAGGGATGTAAAAAAACACACACGAAATTGGGTGGTAAAAAAACAATAAACCAAAAAACGTGAAACAGTTTGCACCTGGCTGGGGACACTGAGCTGTACTACAGACTCTGGTATTGCGCGGGCGTATTGTCTGCCCAGGTGTATGATGGACTGCTACTTTGTCTCTGATGTTCAATGCTCGGTTCACACCGGGCTCTATATTGAGGGTTGTAGGCCGGCATGTCTATGCTTCTGGTTCTCGATGGAGCTGGCTCCTGGGGTCCCACAAATTCCTCAAGAAGGTCATTCAGTCTCTGCCGAAACAAAAGGTTTCTGTGTGCCGGGATATTTTGTGCTACGGGAACATAGGACAAAAAAAAGTAGCTTCCATTCATTTGCAGAATATACAGACTCGCGAGATTGTAAGTCGGTAATTTCCCGCCTCAGGTCTTTCAGTTCACTCCGACACATGTCCTCAACCCGCTGAAGTCCATCGACAATAATGGCATCAGCTTCATCTTTTTGTGAAGCTCGCTTGCGTCCACGCATTGATTGCAACCGGGCACTCACACCTGAAGCCACAGTGCTTCTCTCCCCAGATCGTGGCTCGCTGATGACAGAGACGTCTTCAGTGCCCGTCTGCTGACTTGGTTCCAGTGGAGATGGCTCCAGTTCTTCTGCCTGTCTAGGCGTGGCGGTACTGCAGATCGTGCTGTAACCAAAAAAATATATATATATTTTGCTGTAATTTTTTAAAAAAATTTTCTCGCACACAGACCAATTTGTACTTACGAGCGCTGAGACAATGTTTTTTGAAGAAAGAGCAATTGCTCGTAGTGCACATACGGGGTCACCCGTTTTGCACCTGCTCCGCTTGGTACATTTTGACTATTCCGGTAGTCACGGACAAAGCGGTCCCTTATTGATTTCCAGCGAGTATGGACCGCATCCGCTGTAATTTTTTAAAAAAGGTTAAAAATATATATATATATATTAGTAGACAGTTCTTATATTGATAGTTTAAACATTGTGTATAGCTAGTTAAGATAGTTGATATATAGCTAGTAGATAGATAGTTGATAGATAGTAATTATTATAGATGATAGAGAAATAGTTTAGTGTATAGGTAGTTGATAGTTTAGAGATAGATAGTAGACAATTTAAAGGGCCACTGTCACCCCCCCCAGCCGTTATAAACTAAAAGAGCCACCTTGTGCAGCAGTAATGCTGCAGTCTAACAAGGTGGCTCTTTTAGTTTTTGATTCATTTATTACCTCAAAAAAGCGTTTTAAAAATTGGCCACACATACCAGATATTGTACCAGGAGGCGGTCCGAAGCGTCCTGTATGAAGCTCCCAACTGCCGTCACTCTTCTCTTCAGGGGCGATGGTACCCGCCCCCTGAGCGCTGTTATCTTCTGAAATCCGGCGCCTGCGCTGTGCGTGCCTGCCTGGGGCCTGCGCAGTGTTCATTGTCAGTGCGGCCACACTGTTGCTGAATCCCCGCCCCGCACTGTTATTCATTATGCACAGTGCGGGGCTGGGGTTCCTGGGCATGCGCACTGCGCTGTTTAGACGCTCCCCAGCTCCGACGCTCCCCAGCTCCCCCGCCTTCCCAGGAACCCCAGCCCCGCACTGTGCATAATGAATAACAGTGCGGGGCGGGGGATTCAGCAACAGTGTGGCCGCACTGACAATGAACACTGCGCAGGCCCCAGGCAGGCACGCACAGCGCAGGTGCCGGATTTCAGAAGATAACAGCGCTCAGGGGGCGGGTACCATCGCCCCTGAAGAGAAGAGTGACGGCAGTTGGGAGCTTCATACAGGACGCTTCGGACCGCCTCCAGGTATAATATCTGGTATGTGTGGCCAATTTTTAAAACGCTTTTTTGAGGTAATAAATGAATCAAAAACTAAAAGAGCCACCTTGTTAGACTGCAGCATTACTGCTGCACAAGGTGGCTCTTTTAGTTTATAACGGCTGGGGGGGGGGGGGGTGACAGTGGCCCTTTAACATCACCAATATTTACCAATTTTTTTCTTTGAGGTTGACGACTTCTCCATGTATCGGGGATCGAAGTGAGAGATAATTTGATCCCACAACTTGCGGTTCTTTACTATGTCATGGTGGGAGCTGTCGCTTTGGTCCCATATTGAGGGGTTGGCTTCCACAAGGTTGATCAGTGTCTCATTGTGAATGGTCAACGGCTCTTCGTCAACCACAATCCTTTTTTTTTTTTTGGCTCGCTGACTTGGACTATGTAAACACAAAACGTTATGTTGAAAGGTTCAAATTCAGTTTATTGGTAGACTAATAGATAGATACAGAGATAGATAGATACATAGATAGATAGATACATAGATACATAGATAGCTAGATACATAGATAGATAGATACATAGATAGATACATAGATAGATAGATACATAGATAGATACAGCGAAAGATAGAGAGAGAGATAGTGGATAGATAGTTTATAGATATAGCAGATAGAAAGTGAATAGATAGATTGTAGATAAATTTCTAGTTTTATATTTACCACTGGCAGTTGTGGAGACGACAGACGGCGAGGAACCTTCTTCCTCTTGTGTCCTCCGTGTGCCACAACCTATTGTGTATGTAAATGGGAAAAAAAAATTACATTTCTTTGATCAATAAATTTATGTTTGCAAAACTTAAAAATGTCTGCTATGTACCTTTGTTGGTTTTGCCTGTTTTTTTGGGGGGGGCCTAGCAGCCTCGGGCTCCGAAGACTCCTATTTGCAATAGAAACATGATTATACATATATATATAGCTTAATACACTGAATTTTCACACAAATTTTAGTGTTTTTTTAAAGTGCAAGCCTACCGACTGAGAAGAAAAAACCGCAAACACGCTGCTGCTGCTGCTGCTGCTTCCCTCACTATCCGACATCTGCAACAAAGCAATACATTTTTAGTACACACACATCCGTCATACAATACAGACTCCCATGATGTATACAGAGATATCTACTATATAATTGTCTAGGGAACTTCCGTCTTTCCGTCCTTCTGTCACGGTATTAATTCGCTGATTGGTCTCGGCAGCTGCCTGTCATGGCTGCCGCGACCAATCAGCGACGCGCACAGTCAGAAAAAAAAGGGCCGCCCCGCACTCACTGCCCGGCGCCCCATTACACCCCTCAGCTCACCGCTCACACAGGGTACTGTGACAAACGTCGCTGTGCAATATACTACGTGACTGGGTTCTGTATACTACGTCGCTGGGTGCTGTATACTACTTCACTGTGCAATACACTACGTGGCTCTGTGATGTATACTACGTCGCTGGGCAATATACTACATAACTACATGGCTGGGCAATATACTACGTGGACATGCATATTCTAGAATACACGATGCGTTATCGGGCCACCATCTAGTATATATATATATATATATATATATATATATATATATATATATATATATATATATATATATATATATATATATATAAATGTACTTACATTTCCTGTGATCTTTTGCAAGACACTTTTTCTCTGGTGTGCAGCAGGCCTCAGGATGTGCGCTGGGGACAGTAATGGCCGAAATCCTGTTTCCTGTCACATGACCACATGGACCTCCCTCAAACGCTATTAAAACGTATGGTTCTTTTTGGAAATTTATCAAGATTTGCGTCTGGCTGCGTTTGCCATAGACATCAATGGCAGAATTAACGCTTCCGTTAGTATTGCGTTAGCTTGGCCGGACCCGAAAACGCTGCAAGCCGCGTTCCAAGGTCTGTCAGAAAAAAACGTTATGTGACTAACGCATGCCAAATTTGGCATGCGTCACGAGGCGTCAGACAATGCAAGTCTATGGGCGCGTTAGTATGTGCGTTATATTGCGTTTTCACTACTTAAAAACATGTCCGTTAGACGGACTCACCTAGCGCAATGTGAACCTAGCCTAAGGATGTGTAACATCAGTCTGGCTGAATTTTTCTCCATCCCTCTAGGGGAGACGTTAAGCAGATATGTAACTGGATCAAGCCCCATCTCCACATAGAGAATCCTGCTAATCAAGACTCTCACTTCATCCCAAAATCCTGTGATCCCAGAACAAGACCAGAAGATATGGTACTACAGAGTGCCCACCTCAGAGCCACAGCGCCAGCACAAGCTTGAGAGTTGAGGATTCAATCTGTGGAGATCAGGGGTGTAATACCAGAATATCAATATTTTGTACTAATGTTCTTCATAAAGAGTGCAAATGGAGGATTTGGCCACTTTTCCCAAATGATCTGCCAACTCTGGGGTGATGACTAGAGATGAGCGAATATGTTCGGAAAATGATCGGCAAACATAAATTCGGCACAAATATGGCACATTCGGTTTCATGTTTGGTATCACAAGCACTTTTGTGAAAATCGGAAAAAGTCAGTACAATTCAGTAAAAGTGCAGGAAAATAATTGCGTTGCCGCTAAAGTATTTTAAAGTAAATGATAGATAGATACATAGAAGAAAAGCCAGCAATTCAGCGGCCATGTAGTGTAAAATCACTGCAGGAGCTGACAACATAGAAGAGATGGATTACATACAGTAAATACACATAGAATAGGTAGATATACAGATGTTAGTGACATACAGTGCAGCTGTACAGTGTGTGTGCAGCTTACTGTACATGTATTTAATTAATAAAATAATTTTTCTGAAAAAAATGGCGTGGGTTTCTGCGTAATTTTCGTAACCAGCAGAGTAAAAGCCGACGGCTGGATGCCAATGTTTTTAACCTGGGAAGGGGGTAATAACCATGGAGCTTTCCAGGCTATTAATATCAGCTCATAGCTCTATGCTTAGCGTTTACTGGCTATTAAAATGGGGGACCCCCCAAAAATGATGTAGGGTCCCCCTATAATTAATAACCAGCAAAAGCTATGCAGACAGCTGCACACTGATATTAATTGTCTAGGAAAGGGCCATGGATATTGGCTCCCTCCCAGACGGGGCGTTCTGCCTACAAATCCTTTAAGGGAGACAGCAAAAAAGTGAAGACAAAGGAAAGCACAAAAGGGCCTCTTGCTGAGCACTGGACAGGACAGGGCAGCCAGACTGCAAAGTAGAAAAGCAGCAAGTGAGAGGCATATCTCTGCCTACGGCCACACCACCTTGAACACGCCTGATCTCGTCTGATCTCGGAAACTAAGCAGGGTCGGGCCTGGTTAGTACTTGGATGGGAATACCTGGGAGTGGGCTTTTGCTTTTTCCTTCCTTCCACGAGCAGGAGTCACTCTCCTCTATGCCTTTTTTCCATTCCCTTTCACAAGGGCACACATGCTTCTATCTTCTTGTCATTTGCTTTCACTCTTGCGCTATTCCATCCTTGCAAAATGCCAGCATCCTTCTCATCACCGTGGGCCTCCAGCATTGTTGCTTATTTACTTTTAATACTAGGCTTCTTTTCAACAGGACCAGCGCCTCCTGCGGGCTTGGAAGCAACCGCCAGCAACCTGGTGGCCAGTTTACAGGCCGAAGCAAGCAGAACACCTTTGCAGGCAAAACGACCCCCCTGAAGAGCAGCTCACAGTCACTCGCAACCATCTCACCGTCACTCGCAACCATCTCACCCTCTTCCTTCATTCGCTCCTGGACGTCTCGATCCACCTCATGTTGCTGCTCCAGCTTGCTCTTTCTGTCACGTCCCCCCCCAAGATGAATGGTTTAGCCTGCAGGAGACCCTGCGTTGAGCCATTTTTAAAGACACCTGATGCTCAGGCCCTGCTGCGGCAGGTGTTTCACTGCAAGACAAACAACGCCTATAGGGGTAGTCCAGCCTTTGCATGGGCGCTTCGGAGCCCGCCTCCACATGGTCAGAGTTCTCGCCACCACGCGAGCCTGAGGAAGGCTGGCCAGGCAATGGGTCAAGCAGCATCTACTGGCCACACCACCCAGGATACGACCGATCTCGGAAGCAAAGCAGGGCTGGGCTTGGACAGTACTTGGATGGGAGACCTCCTGGGAACACCAGGTGCTGTAGACAGTTTTGATGACATTTTGCCCCCTTGCCCAGCTCAGCTAGTATAGAGCGGCTCCTTGCCAGACACCGACCTTACGTAACCTAGAGGCTGGAAGCCCCAAGCCCCACAAGTCCGTGAAGAGAAAGGAAAGCACAAAAGGGCCTCTTGCTGAGCACTGGAGAGGACAGGGCAGCCAGACTGCAAAGTAGAAAAGCAGCAAGTGAGAGGCCTCTCTCTGCCTACCTCTGCCCACCCCCGCCCATCTCTGCCCAAGGCCACACCACCCTGAACACGCCCGATCTCGTCTGATCTCGGAAGCTAAGCAGGGTCGGGCCAGGTTAGTACTTGGATGGGAGACCGCCTGGGAATACCAGGTGCTGTAGGCTTTTGCTTTTTCCTTCCTTCCACCAGCAGGGGTCACTCTCCTCTATGCCTTTTTTCCATTCCCTTTCACAAGGGCACACATGCTTCTTTCTTCTTGTCATTTGCTTTCTCTCTTGCGCTGTTCCATCCTTGCAAAATGCCAGCATCCTTCTCATCACCGTGGGCCTCCAGCATTGTTGCTTATTTACTTTTAATACTAGGCTTCTTTTCAACAGGACCAGCGCCTCCTGCGGGCTTGGAAGCAACCGCCGGCAACCTGGTGGCCAGTTTACAGGCCGAAGCAAGCAGAACACCTTTGCAGGCAACACGACCCCCCTGAAGAGCAGCTCACAGTCACTCGCAACCATCTCACCCTCTTCCTTCATTCGCTCCTGGACTTCTCGATCCACCTCAAGTTGCTGCTCCAGCTTGCTCTTTCTGTCACGTCCCCCCCCGATGAATGGTTTAGCCTGCAGGAGACCCTGCGTCGAGCCATTTTTAAAGACACCTGATGCTCAGGCCCTGCTGCGGCAGGTGTTTCACTGCAAAACAAACAACGCCTATAGGGGCAGCCCAGCCTTTGCATGGGCCCTTTGGAGCCCGCCTCCACATGGTCAGAGTTCTCGCCACCACGCGAGCCTGAGGAAGGCTGGCCAGGCGATGGGCCAAGCAGCATCTACTGGCCACACCACCCTGGATATGCCCAATCTCGGAAGCAAAGCAGGGCTGGCCTTGGACAGTACTTGGATGGGAGACCTCCTGGGAACACCAGGTGCTGTAGACAGTTTTGATGACATTTTGCCCCCTTGCCCAGCTCGGCTAGTATAGAGCGGTGCCTTGCCAGACACCGACCTTACATAACCTAGAGGCTGGAAGCCCCAAGCCCCACAAGTCCTCTGAGACTGTTTGCAGCTAAGGACGCTACCCTGCTGCCTCCTCGCATGCCTCACACTGAGATCCCTGCCGTGGCTAGGAGTGCTTATTGACCTTGCTTTAGCACAGTAAAATTGAGTGCAGCCATTATCTATTTGCTATGTAAGACTTTTTTTGGTTATGCACCAGTTCAGACTACATTGCTGTTCAGTCAGTTTTCTTATATTTACTATGTACTATTTTTTCTGACTTGAACGCTCCGCCCTTCACCATGCTGTGATTTTAATTACATCCAAACACAGTTGGTTCTGACCTTCCTATAAATGCAGGCTTTACCATGTTATTAGCCATAGGTAAGTGTTCACACTAGGCAGACAGGTTAGTTACCCATCTGATCTGAGATTACCTTGACGTTTGGTGGATGGGCTCACAATTTTTGGCCAAATCTTGTGCTAAGCATCTCATGTGTTTTTTCATAGATTTCACAAGACAGTATGCTATTCACATTTCATGTATCGCACATTTCCTTGCTTTAGCACAGTAAAATTGAGTGCAGCCATTATCTATTTGCTATGTAAGACTTTTTTTGGTTATGCACCAGTTCAGACTAGATTGCTGTTCAGTCAGTTTTCCTATATTTACTATACACTTTTGTATGTGTTAACATACACAGGTTAATAAGTACATATAAGGATTAAATAAATATAGTGATTACGTATATATGAAGATTAACTACATACAGTATAGTTAGATCATCACCAAGAGGCTTTTACAAAACATCCGTCTGGAATATCACAGAAGCAACACCAAGACAGAGAACCCTTGGGAGATTACCTACACTGCATGGGCATCCCCAATTATGCAGGTATCAGCATACTGTACATGTACAGGTAACCCAGTTTTGGCATCGGTCTTAGTCATGTTTCTCTGGTCTTATATAGTGAATAACACTATGTAGTAACTCTAGTTTCACCCACACATTCAAGTGGCCACTTTTCAAGGTTGGATGAAACTGAGATATCATGGAGTCATCAGACGAGGGGCCATAAACCCCTAGAAAATAAAAGCCACAAGGATTTAGATCAAACCTCCATCGGCATAGTTTCAGCAAACCTTAAGGTACCTTCACACTGAACAACTTAACAACGATAACGATAGCGATCCGTGACGTTGCAGCGTCCTGGATAGCGATATCGTTGTGTTTGACATGCAGCAGCGATCAGGATCCTGCTGTGACATCGTTGGTCGGAACTAGAAGGCCAGCACCTTATTTCGTCGCTGGATCACCCGCTGACATCGCTGAATCGGTGTGTGTGACGCAGATTCAGCTATGTCTTCACTGGTAACCAGGGTAAACATCGGGTTACTAAGCGCAGGGCCGCGCTTAGTAACCCGATATTTACCCTGGTTACCAGTGTAAATGTAAAAAAACCCAAACACTACATACTTACATTCCGATGTCTGTCGGGTCCCCCGGCGTCCGCTTCCCTGCACTGTGTCAGCGCCGGCCGTAAAGCAGAGCACAGCGGTGACGTCACCGCTCTGCTTTAGGGCCGGCGCTTACACAGTGCAGGGAATCGGACGCCAGGGGACGCGACAGACACCGGAATGTAAGTATGTAGTGTTTTTTTTTTTTCTACATTTACACTGGTAACCAGGGTAAACATTGGGTTACTAAGCGCGGCCCTGCACTTAGTAACCCGATGTTTACCCTGGTTACCCGGGGACTTCGGCATCGTTGGTCGCTGGAGAGCTGTCTGTGTGACAGCTCTCCAGCGACCACACAACGACGAAACAGCGACGCTGCAGCGATTGGCATCGTTGTCTATATCGCTGCAGCGTCGCTTAATGTGGCGGTACCTTTAATGTTTTACAATGACAAACATCAAACATATAGAGGCTTAGAACTGTTTGTGAAGTGAATAAACAAACATTTATCAAGATTGTGTCACTATGAGCATTGTCTGTCACATCTCTAAATGTTTTACAAGAAATGCAGCTATGTGATTGTCTGAATGCATTCGGTATACAGTATTTCAATCTTGTTTACAAATTGCCATTTGTATATTCTCCATTTGTACATTTGAGGCAGACAAAGTTAAGGCTCGCAAGGAGAGAACCAAATATAGTGGACAAAGCTATATTTTTAATGAACTACTGAGGCAAAGTAACAGCATTGATTTATCAAATTTACATGAAGTGTATTGTGTCCAATGTTAGCAACCAGGCAACACAAAAAGGAGCTTTTCAAGTGAGCTCTTTAAAGGGCCACTGTCACCCCCCTCCAGCCGTTATAAACTAAAAGAGCCACCTTGTGCAGCAGTAATGCTGCATTCTAACAAGGTGGCTCTTTTAGTTTTAGGTTCAAGCATACCCCAAATAAAACGTTTTTATACTTAGCCACAATTCCTGTCTCTAGCCACGTAGGCGGGTCCTCACTCCCCAGCTTGGCCAGCTCCTCTGCCGTCACTCACATCTTCCTGCGCTTTTGGCGCCGCCCCCTCAGCGCTGTTATCTTTCAAATCCGCCGGATTTGAAAGATAACAGCGCTGAGGGGGCGGCGCCGAAAGCGCAGGAAGATGTGAGTGACGGCAGAGGAGCTGGCCAAGCTGGGGAGTGAGGACCCGCCTACGTGGCTAGAGACAGGAATTGTGGCTAAGTATAAAAACATTTTATTTGGGGTATGCTTGAACCTAAAACTAAAAGAGCCACCTTGTTAGAATGCAGCATTACTGCTGCACAAGGTGGCTCTTTTAGTTTATAACGGCTGGAGGGGGGTGACAGTAGCCCTTTAAGGTACACAAATGTTATGAAGTGTTTTCCAACAAGGATGTGGTTTCACCAATGGGGAGTACCTTTTGTAAAAATAGACTATTGCCATCACAGCCCCCCTTGACCAAACCTCACCGGCCTATAACAGTACAAAGCACATTCACCCTCGTGATCTAGTGGCAGTTAAACAAGAGACAGCGCAGGAGACAGAGTTAAGAAGTAGGCCCAATGGAATGTCATGCCCAATTCCCCAATGTGGGGTCCTTTTTGGACTGATTAAAATAGTGCCATCACAGCCCCCTAGACCTAAATGCCCCGTACAGACCACGTTCACCCTGGTGATCTACTGGCAGGAACTGGACAGATTGCAGGAGACAGCGTTAAGAAGTAGGCCCAAGTAATGTCATGCCCAATTCCCCAATGTAAAATCCCTTTTTTAAAAAATAGAAGAGTGGCATGACAGTCCCCTTGGCCAAAATACACCGTACAGTGCACGTTGGCCCTGGTGATCTAGTGGCAGGTACAGGACAGATTGCAGGAGACCGAATTAAGAAGTAGGCCCAATGTAATGTAACGCCCAATTCCCCACTGTGTGGCCCTTTTTTTTTTTTTTTAAAAAAGAGTGCCATCACAGCACCCTTGGCCAAAATGCACCGCACAGACAACGTTCACCCTGGTGATCTACTGGCAGGTACAGGACAGCTTGCCGAAGACCGTTAAGAAGTAGGCCCAAAAAAAGTCATGCCCAATTCCCCAATGTGTTGTCGTTTTTGGACTTAAAAATATAGTGCCATCACAGCCCCGTGCCCAAAAATCACCGGCCAATAACAGTACTAATCACGTGCACCCTGGTCATCTAGTGGCAGTTAAAGGACACATTACAGTAGACAGACTTAAGAAGTAGGCCCAATGTAATGTAATGCCCAATTCCCCAATGTGGGGTCCTGTTTTTACAAAATAAAATAGTGCCTTCACAGCCCGGTGCCCCAAAATCACCGGCCTATAACAGTACTGAGCACGTGCACCCTGGTCATGTCGTCGGAGATAGGGAAGAGACATTGCAGGAGACAGAGTTAAGAATTAGGGCCAATGTAGTCGTGTGGGTCTCTGAGACTTTTAATGCAGTGCATGAGCTTCCAAACAATTCCCCAATGGGGGTACCTTTTTTAAAAATACACTAGTCCCATTGCATGCCCCTAGCCCAAACTTCAGCGGCCTATAACAGTACTGAGCACATTCACCCTGGTGATCTAGAGGCAGGTACATTTTAGATTGCAGGATACAGAGTTAAGAAGTAGGCCCAATGTAAAGTCATGCTCAATTCCCCAATGTGTTGTCCTTTTTTTAAAAAATAAAAGAGTGCCATCACAGCCCCCTTGGCCAACATACACCGTGCAGAGCACGTTCACCCTGGTGATCTACTGGCAGGTACAGGACAGATTGCAGGAGACTGAGTTAAGAAGTAGGCCCAATGTAATGTCATGCCCAATTCCCAAATGTAAAATCCTTTTTTAAAACATAAAAGAGTGCCATCACAGGCCCCTTGGCCAACATGCACTGTACAGAGCAAGTTCACCCTGGTGATCTACTGGCAGGTACAGGACAGAGTTAAGAAATAGACCCAATGTAATGCCATGCCCAATTCCCCAATGTGTTGTCCTTTTAAAAAAAAAAAAAATAAGAGTGCCATCACAGCACCCTTGGCCAAAATGCACCATACAGACCACGTTCACCCTGGTGATATAGTGGTTCTGGATGAGGAGGATGAGGATAAGGAGGAGGATAAAAACAAACAGACCAATTCTGGAAGCGTATACCCATGTGTGGTTGTGAAGAGGTGCATGAGAATACACCTCCCCAAAAGAGAGAATGTATTTGAGGTTATGTTTCACTGTTTTCACTTGGTGGTATGCAGAAGTCTTTCCCAATCCAGGCCTTGTTCATTTTGATAAGAGTCAGCCTGTCAGCATTTTCAGTTGACAGGCGAATGCGCTTATCTGTTATAATTCCACCAGCGGCACTAAAAACCCTCTCTGACAGAACGCAAGCAGCAGGGCAGGCAAGGACCTCCAAGGCGTAGAGAGCCAGGTCATGCCACGTGTCCAGCTTGGATACCCAATAATTAAAAGGCACAGAGGAATCCCGGAGGACGTTTGTGCGATCTGCAAGGTACTCCCTCACCATCTTCCCAAACATTGCACTTCTTGTGACAGCACCCCTTGCCTCTGTGCCACCACGATGGGAGGGTCTGAGAAAACTGTCCCAGAACTTGGCCATTGTTCCCTGCCTGAGCTGGATTGTACTTCTGTCTCTCTCGTTTGGAGTCCTTGGTTGTACAACAAACTCTGACGTCTGCTGCCAGCGTTCTCACATGGGAATTTTTTAAGTAATTCCGATACAAGGGCCCTGTGGTACTGCAACATTTTAGTATACCTCTCTGCCTCAGGCAGAAGAGGTTGAAAGTTCTCCTTGTAGCGTGGGTCTAGAAGTGTCACCAACCAGTAATAAGTGTCACCCAAAATTTTGATAATCCGAGGGTCACGTGAAATGTAGTGCAACATAAAGTCAGCCATGCATGCCAGACTGCAAAGGCTACGTTCACATTTGCGTTGCGTCGGGCGCAGATTCGGCGACGCATGGTGACGCATGCGTCATGCGCCCCTATATTTAACATGGGGGCGCATGGACATGCGTTGCCTAGCGTTTTGTGACGCATGCGTCATTTTTGGCGCGTCAGGGCGCAGAGGATGCTGCATGATGCAGTTTTTTTGCGCCGAAAATCATGCCAAAATTTGACGCATGCGTCATAAAAAGCTGCGTTTTGCATGCGTTTTGCGTTGCGGCGCCGATGCTGCGCCCAACAACGCAAATGTGAATGTAGCCTAACAGGCAAGACTTCCGTGTCCTCACCAACAGGACGACTGACCATGCTGTCCTCCTCCTCCTCCCTGTCCTCAGGCCATCCTCGCAGAACAGAAGCTAATACAGATGTGTTTGTAGTACCATCTATAGCGCATGAAAGTAGCTCCTGTTCTTCCTCCTCCTCCTCATTGCCTACCAATAGTGTTGAGCGATACCGTCCGATACTTGAAAGTATCGGTATCGGAAAGTATCGGCCGATACCGGCAAAGTATCGGATCTAATCCGATACCGATACCCGATACCAATACAAGTCAATGGGACACCAAGTATCGGACGGTATCCTGTATGGTTCCCAGGGTCTGAAGGAGAGGAAACTCTCCTTCAGGCCCTGGGATCCATATCAATGTGTAAAAGAAAGAATTAAAATAAAAAATAGGGATATACTCACCTCTCTCTCAGCCTGGACTTTACCGCCGTAACCGGGAGCCGTTGTACCTAAGAATGCGCGCTTGAAGGGCCTTAGATGACGTCACGGCGCTCTGATTGGTCCGTAGCGGTCGCATGACCGCTACGCGACCAATCACAAAGCAGTGACGTCACCTAAGGTCTTTCAAGCGCTTGAAATACCTTAGAAGACGTCCGCAGCTTCTGATTGGTCGCGTAGCAGTCGCGTGACCGCTACGCGACCAATCACAAAGCAGTGACGTCACCTAAGGTCTTTCAAGCGGTTGAAAGACCTTAGGTGACGTCAATGCTTTGTGATTGGTCGCGTAGCGGTCACGCGACCGCTACGGACCAATCAGAGCGCCGTGACGTCATCTAAGGCCCTTCAAGCGCGCATTTTTAGGTACAACGGCTCCCGGTTATGGCGGTAAAGTCCAGGGCGCGTCAGAGGGTGAGTATATCCCTATTTTTTATTTTAATTCTTTCTTTTACACATTGATATTAATCCCGATACCGATTCCCGATACCACAAAAGTATCGGATCTCGGTATCGGAATTCCGATACCCGCAAGTATCGGCCGATACCCGATACTTGCGGTATCGGAATGCTCAACACTACCTACCAATCCAAGTTGAGAAGACATGAGGCTGGGCTGAGTTTAATCCCCCTGTATGTTTCCTTGCTCCATGTCCTTGTGCTCCACCTGCAATGCGTCCTCTTTGATTGTGAGCAGAGAGTTTTTCAGAATGTTGAGAAGCGGAATGGTGATGCTAATTATGGCGTCATCGCCACTCACCATCTTGGTGCAGTCCTCAAAGTTTTGGAGGATGTTACATATGTCTGACATCCATGTCCACTCCTGAGGTCTTATGTGTGGAGTATGACCTGAAATTCAATGGCCTTGTTGATGTTGGTAGTCAACAACTGCCCTCTTCTGCTCACAAATCCTTTCCAACATATGCAGCGTAGAGATCCAGCACGTGGGGACATCACACAACAGTCGGTGAGCTGGAAGCTGAAACCGCTGCTGATGCATGGCAAGGGCAGCTGAAGCTGTTGCTGTCTTTCTAAAATGGGCAGACAGACAGCGTACTTTCACTGGCAGATCCAGCAGCTCCGGGTAGTTTTCCAGAAAACGTTGAACCACGAGGTTAAGCACATGGGCCAAGCAAGCTACATGTGTGAGCTCACCTTGCCTCAGAGCCGCCAGCAGGTTACGGCCATTGTCACACATGACCATGCCTGGCTGTAGGTTCAGCGGTGTCATCCAAACATCTGATTGCTCTTTCAGCGCTGTCCACAACTCTTCTGCATTGTGCAGTTTGTCACCTATGCAGATTAGCTTCAGCACAGCCTGTTGCCGCTTGGCTGAGGCAGTGCTGCAGTGCTCCAGCTTCTGACTGATGTGTTGATTTAAGACATGGAGGATGAAGAAGAGGAGGAGGTGTGGGAGCTGTAGACTGTGGGGGCAACCCTGATTGACATAGGGCCAGCAATCCTCAGCGTGGGGAGGATGTGTTCCATCCCAAGGTCCGACTGGGTCCCGGCTTCCACTATGTTAACCCAGTGTGCAGTCTGTTATGGTCTGGTGATTAAGGAGCGACATGCGACTAGCTCTGGGCAGGTGGTAACTATACCGACCGCAGTTCCTGATCTTAACACAGACACTAGCAGTAGCCGTGGGATGTTCCTGTCACTCCCTGGACACCTCGTCACAGCCGGAGATCTAGCTACCCCTAAAGGTAGAAGCAGGAAAGCTATCTTGCCTCAGAGAAAATCCCCAAAGGATAGGACAGCCCCCCACAAATAATGACTGTGAGAGGAGAAGGAAATGACATACGTAGTATGAAACAAGATTTAGCAAAGGAGGCCACTACTAGCTAGAAAGAATTAGCACAGGACAGAACACTGTGCGGTCAGTAATAAAAACTAGAAAAAGTCCACTGCAGAGAAATGCAAAAATCTCCACACCTGACTAAAGGTGTGGAGGGCAAACTCTGCTGCCCAGAGCTTCCAGCTTAGCTGACTAGATCCATACTGATAAGCTGGACAAATGAGCAAAACATAGAAAGTGCTAAACAACAAAGTCCACAACAAGTGAACTGCAAAAAGACAAGCAAGGACTTAGCTTTGCTGAAATGGTCAGAGTGACAGGGAAATCCTCAGAGAGCCATGACTCCAAGCTCAACAATTGACAACTGGCATTGAATTAGGGAAAAGGCCAGACTAATATAGCAGAGCCAGAAAGACGATCAGTGAAAACAGCTGCTGATGCTAAATCCAAGAAGCAGCCATACCACTCAAAACCACAGGAGGGAGCCCAAGAGCAGAACTCACAAAAATGCTACTTATAACCACCGGAGGGAGCCCAAGAGCGGAATTCACAACAGCAGTCATTGAGATGTACTGTCCCTGCCCACAAGCACTTGTCCACGTGTCCGTGGTTAGGTGGACTTTCCTGGTAACAGCATTGTTGAGGGCACGGGTAATGTTGTGGGACACATGCTGGTGTAATGCCGGTACAGCATACCGGAAGAAATAGTGGTGACTGGGGGCCGAGTACCTTGGGACGGCCGCCGCCATCAGGTTGCGGAAAGCTTCCGTCTCAACAAGCCTTTCTAGCGCAAGCAGAAGAGAAATATTAGAATTGAGGACTGTGGCCTGTGGGGCATTGGCTAGGTATTTCCGCTTGCGTTCCAAAGACTGGGTTATAGACAACTGAACGCTGTGCTGGGACAAGGACGTGGATGCGTTTGCTGATGGTGCTGCTTGACTGTGGGCCACAACAGGTGCAGGGTTAGAGGCATCTTCACATGCACGGTGTACTGGGGATTGGCTTCTACACAAAACAGTGGAAGAAGCAGTGGTGTGACCAGCAGGCATTGGTCCTGGAGTCTGGGGTTCGGCCCACAAAGTCGAATGCTTTGCTTATATGTGTCTAATCATGCTGGTGGTGGTCAGGCTGGTTGTTTTGCTACCCCTGCTAATGCGGGCATGGCACGTGCTGCAAATGGCCTGTTTGGGGTTATCGGCAGGGTCTTTAAAAATAGCCAGACTCGGGAAGATCTCACAGGTGGAATGGCAACTTCACTTGTGTTGGTGTTACGGGGAACAGATGCACGTCTTCTGTGTGTGGCCACCACACTGCTTCTTCCTGCCTGTTGGGGGCTACGCCTCCTTCCCCATTTGTGCTGCTGTCCTCACTATGTATGTCCTCCTGCCAGGTTGGGTCAGTCACTATGTCATCCACCATCTCGTCTTCCACATCCGCACCCTGCTCCTCCTCCTGACTTTCTGGCAATTATGTCTCATCATCGTCCACCTCTTGTGACACTTTCCCACCATAGCCTTCGTGTGACCGGGGCTGGTCAAAGCTTTGGGCAGCTCTACATGCGATCTCATCTTTCTCCACTTCAAGTTGACCGGCAGAGATTTCTGAATCTTGAAATGGAAAACTGAACAGCTCTTCAGAGTTTACAAGTGTGGGATCAGTTGTCTCAGGGCACTCGCCATGGTGGGAGGAAGGAGGATCAGGGTAAGGAATATCCTGGCCACACTCACGACTACTCAGACTTGACCGTGTGGGAGACAAGGTGGTGGTGGCTAAGTGACTGGAAGCATTATCCGCTATCCAACCAACAACTGTTTCACACTGCTCTGGCTTCAATAGTGGTGTGCTGCGGTCCCCAGAAACTTGGACAAGAAGGTCGAGCGAGAAGATGTGGGCCTTTGTTGTTGCCCACTTTCACCTTGCACACGGCCTCGTCCTCTGGATGCACCATCAGCATCATGTCCACTTCCCCGTCCCTTGCCCCTTGCCTTAATCATTTTAAATGGACTACTGCACTATTTCAAATGCTCAACACAAATATCTTTATTACTAGCGAAATAATATGTGATCAGTATGCCTGCAAATCTACGATTTTTCAAACCCAAACACCAGGCAGGCCTCAGCCTGACCTAACAAACTGTATTAAATTTTTTTGGATGCTAAATAGCGCTGTATAGAATTTGAGTATTACACAGCCACAAAGTAAGTACACCGGCCTCCAATGCCCAAACTTAGAGCACAGAGATATATGACGGCTGTAACGGAAATACCACACTGGCAAATCTGTGGCCTTTCAATTTTTTGGGATGCTAAATAGCGCTGCATAGAATTTGAGAATCACACAGCCACAAAGTAAGTACACCGGCCTCCAATGCCCAAACTTAGAGCACAAAGATATATGACGGCTGTAACGGAAATACCACAATGGCAAATCTGTGGCATTGAATTTTTTTTTATGCTAAATAGCGCTGTATAGAATTTGAGTATCACACAGCCACAAAATAAGTACACCGGCCTGCAAAGACCAGACTTGGAGCACAGAGATATATGAGGCCTTTTTTGGTGAATTTAAAACACCCCAAAAAAAAAAGTCACGAGGGTAGCACACACAACTATGCTACATATGCCTGACAAACTATCACTTTTCAACAGGCCCCAGTCTGACAGAACAGACTGTATATATTTTTTTCTTTTAGAGGGGAATTTGTGAAAAAAAAAAAAAAGGTATATAGACAGTAAATACGCTGCAGCAGCAGCAGGCAGTTATGGAGCTTTGGGAAGGATGCAATGGGACCAGTGGACGCACATACAGTGCCTGCAGGCCTTGCACTGATGTGGATATGCTGTGCCCTGCCTGCCTAGCGCTGCAATATCGGGACCCACGAATTAGCCCTAAAAAGGACTGTTGGTTTCTCAGGAGTTGTGGATGTAAGAGTTGCAGACCTACACTAACTCTAAAACCACGATTCTGACCCTATCTCAGCAGCAGCTCTCCCTACTCTCGCTGAAACAGGAACAGAATGCGGTGGGCAGGGCGGCGCCTGGTCTCTTATTCTCGGGATGATGCTGTACGGCCCAACCAATCACTGCACGACCACAACAAAGATGGCTGCGGCGTTTCATGGCGTGGCAGACAATCCCTGTACCGTGATTGGGTCTCTAAAGTCCGCCAAAACTGCTGGGTGGAGACTGCAGTTACCGCCGAATAATACCGGAAATGCTTGCTGCTCGGCAAGTACCCCGAGTACCCCGATACTTGGGTGAGTAACGAGTAGTGGCGAGCACGTTCGCTCATCACTAGAAGGAAATCATTGGCGAATTAGGTGAGGCCAGACTCAATTTCTTCATACATGAAAGCCATACTTCCCTTGTAAACTGCATGGGGCCCAACAAAGATATTAGAATTTTAGTGAGCTTAATTGTCCACCGTAACAAATTCGGAAGAATTGGGGCCATCCATGGTTTTTCTATTTCTGTCCATTTATTGTGAGCCCATAATAAAGCCCACAAGGGAATCCTACGTAAATGAGCTGCCCAGCAATATTTAATAATGACAGGGATGGAGAGGGCCCCCTGTGGTTTATGAGAGACAAGGACACGCTTGGAGATCCGGTGACGCTTACCATTCCAAATGAACCTCATTATGGCTGCCTGTAAGGACTTAAGTTCCCCCATGGGGACCTTGACTAGTAGAGTTTCAAAGTAATACAGAGACTTGGGAAGAAGAGACATTTTAATTGAAGTTATACAGCCTATTAATGAGAGTGAGAGTGTCATCCACCTGTCCATCAGTCTCATCAAATCCCTCGGAAGTGACTGGAAAGTTGCAAAGGTATAAATTGCTATAAGAAGAAGACAAGTTAACCCCCAAATACTTAATAGCTTCAGTCTTCCATCTAAATTTAAAATTTAATTTTAAATAGTCCAGTACATCAGGAGGAATATTTAATGGAAGAGCTTCTGTTTTTGAAGTATTCATTTTATATCCCAATAAATCCCCATACGTTTTTGAAGCATCCAAGCAGCTTAAAGCATCTTAACCTCAACTCCTGATATGTCTGGAGTTTGTCGTATCATTGCTGTCAGTGGTTCTATGCACATAACATACAGTGTAGGTGATACGGGGCATCTCTGATGCGTGCCGTTTGAGATCTAAATGAGGGAGAGGTGTGGAATGGTAGTTTAATTGAGGCCGAAGGGGAACACTACAATGCCATTATAGCTGTCAAAAAGGAACATAAGAGACCAACAATTTTCAAAATCTCAAACAGAAAGGACCAAATCAGGGGGTCAAATGCCTTTTCTGCATCCAGACTTAATATGAGGGACTGTATATTATTTCTGTTGGAAATCTGTATCAGTTCTATTGCCCATCTAGTATTGGCCCCCCTGTCGATGAGGGACAAACCCCCCCTGATCCTTATTGATAAGTTGGGGTAACCAGCAATTAAGCCTATTGGCTAGCATATGGGTGAATATCAGAGTTTAATAGGGCAATTGGACGATAATTTGAACAATCTAGCCTATCTTTTTCCACCTTTGGAATGAGGATTAGATAAGAATGTGTTAATGTGTCCAGAATGGGAGAGCCTTCCAAAAAAGAGTTAAACATCTTAATCATATGGGGAGTAAGCTCCTCTACAAAAGTTTTGCAATACAGACACGTTAACTAGTGAGGTGCGAATATCATTGTTGCTCGGGTCTCCCCGAGCATGCTCGGGTGATCTCCGAGTATTTGTTAGTGCTCGGAGATTAAATTTTCGTCACCTCAGCTGCATGATTTATGGCTGCTGGACAGCATGAATACATGTGGGAATTCCCTAACAAACAGGCATTCCTCACATGTATTCAGCCTGTCTAGCAGCCGTAAGTCATACAGCTGCGGTGATGAAAACTAAATCTCTGAGCACCAACAAATACTTGGAGACCACCTGAGCGTGCTCGGGAAAACCCGATCAACGAGTATAAACGCTCATCACTAACATCAACCCATCTGGTCCAGGAGATTTACCTAAAGGAAGGTCTTTGAGGATGTCTACAATCTCTTGTTTTACACTATGATGTATCTATTATTCCTATTTGAGGGAAGAGTATCTTGCAGGTTGTATAACCAGCAATAGAAGTCATAAAATAGATTTGAGATTTCAGATGGGTTGTAAATGAATCGTACCATCTACCCCCCTTAGGGCCTTGGGATTTGAGGACGAAGCCCTATCCTTCAATCGCCTAGCCAATATTGTGTGACCCTTATTGCCTTTTTTAGAAATATTTTTGTTTTGTGTAAAGGAGTAATTTTTCAACTTTATATTATATATTTTAGCTTATTTCTGATCCCCACAACCTTGTTCAAAACCCTCGAAAAGGGTGAGACAGCTAACTTACATTCTTCTTTAATAAGTTGTGAGGTTAGTTAGTTGAATTAAAATATAGCATTTTTTAAAGTGTAGAGCCTTCTTTAATACAATAACCCCTCATGAGTCTCCCACAAAACTGAGGGGGAGGAAACTGTACCCTCATTAAGATGAAAGAAATCTGTGAGATGGTCCAATAAGGTTTTCCGAATAGTTGGGTCCTTAATTAAAAACTCATTCAGGTGCCAATGACAAGCCCTAGTAAATGAATGAGTGGATTTAAGGTCCAGCACAACAGGAGCATGATCAGACCAGATAATTTGACCCATCTCAACCTTCTCCAGCATCCTGAGAGTTAATATATTTGCAAAGAAGAAATCAATTCTGTTATGGGTATGATGATGAGGAAAATAAAAGGAGAAGGCTCTATCTTTAGGGTGATTATCCTCCATAAATTAAATAAGGAGTTAGCCCTAATTAATTTCCTGAAATCTCTCGCCATTCTAATTATATTTTGTGATGGGAGTTTGTTACCAACAGAGTGCCTATCAAATACCTCTGAGAAAGGGACATTAAAATCTCCCATCAATAAAGTCGCCGATGAAAGTTTTTGGAGTAAAGTAAATATTCTCAGCAGAAAACTGATCTGTCCTCCATTTGTAGCATAAAATGATGGGCCTACCCCTCAGAGACGACAAACCTACCCCCGGATCAATCTGTGGTATCCCGGTACCGGTACTGCTGCTGAATTAGACAATTGTTGTGTGGCACTAGATTTGTTCCAGTGTGTCAGAATTAGATTGAGCACTGAGTTAAAAGATGTAATACATACCTCCCAACTTCTGAAGAAGGTAAAGAGGGGCAAATTTTAAGCCATGCCTCTGACCACACCCATTTCACAACTAGTCACACCCATATCCACACCCATTTAGCACTGCTGATCACACTGTTTCATAAACAATAATTATAAAAAAAATATGGCCACATAGTGCTCCATACTGTATAATGCCCCTACATGATGCTCCATACTGTATAATGGCCACACAGTGCTCCACACTGTATAATGGCCTCACATGATGCTCAATACTGTTTAATGGCCACACAGTGCTCCATACTGTATAATGGCCACACATTATGCTCTATACCAGTGTTCCCCAACTTCGGTCCTCAAGAGCCACCAACAGGTCATGTTTTCAGGATTGACTTAGTATTGCACAGGTGATTGAATGCTTGCCTGTCCAGGTGATGCAATTATCACCTGTGCAATACTAAGGGAATCCTAAAAACATGACCTGTTAGTGGCTCTTGAGGACTGGAGTTGGGGAACACTGCTCTATACTGTATAATGGACACACATGATGCTCCATACTGTATAATGGCCACACATTATGCTCTATACTGTATAATGGACACACATGTTGCTCAATACTGTATAGTGGCCACACATGATGCTCAATACTGTATAATGGCCACACAGTGCTCCATACTGTATAATGGCAACACATGATGCTCCATACTGTATAATGGCCACACATAGTGCTCCATACTGTATAATGACCACACATGATGCTCCATACTGTATAATGGCCACACATAGTGTCCATACTTTAAAATGGCCACACATGATGCTCCATACTGTATAATGGCCACAAATGATGCTCCATACTGTATAATGGACGCACATGATGCTCCATACTGTATAATGGCCACACATAGTGCTCCATACTGTATAATGGCCACACATGATGCTCCATACTGTATAATGGCCACACATGATGCTCCATACTGTATAATGGCCACACAGTGATCCATACTGTATAATGGCCCCACATGATGCTGCGTACAGTATACTGGCCCCAAGTGATGCTCCGTACAGTATAATGGGCCCACATGATGCTGCCTAATGTATAATGGCCCCACATGATGTTTTGTACAGTATAATGGCCCCACATGATGCTGGGCACAGTATAATGGCCCCACATGATGCTGGGTACAGTATAATGGCCACACATGGTTACCCCACCCCCATCATTGCCCTCACACCCCATCATTGCCTTCTCCATCACTGCACACACACACCTTTCAACGCGCTCCCTCGCAGCAGCCGGCAGCTTCCACTCCCAAGGTGCTGAATGATGTCATCCAGCTGCACCGCACCGTTGACTGCTCACGTCACTGCAGCTCCGGTACGGGGCTCCAAAGGGGGCATGACTACGTGAGCCCCAGACACCCATAGTATGTCCCCTTGAACAGGGTCAGAATGGAATTCCTGGGGGACACGGGTGCTACCTCCAGTTAGACCCCGGACTCATGGCAGCTGTCCCAGTGGAACAGACGGCCAAGCAGTGTTAGTGGAAGAAGTAGAGCTAACCAGATGGTATACGGGTAAGAGCTGGTACCGGCGTGTCTGGCGTTGTCCGAAGAGGTAGATGGCTGACTGACGGGACAAGACGGGATTGCATAGATTGAACTGTCTTCATCCAGGATAGCCGGGTAACAGGTAGCTGATGATCTGTGGAAACAGTATAAGCGAAGTACTAGCAAAAGAACTTCAGGAACAGGAGCATGTGCAGACAGGAACCGGAAGTAAGCAACAGTGGATACTTGTTGCTCCGGCACCCTCCCTATGGTGGAGGGGCTAGAAATAGTGATCACTAACTGTCAGTATTCCAAGTCACCTTGTGAATGATTTTGCCCTTTGTTAAGATGGAGTTTGCTGTTTTTGTCTGCCCTACTTCCTGTTCGTTTGTTTAAAACCCAGTCAGGTGTGAGCCTCTTTGCTGGAGTATTCTGATTCTGTTTTCCTTCAGCTCAGCTGCTGGTTCTGAGTGTGTCTCTACCTCTGGCTCTGGACATTTCCTGTATATGTAAGCTACACTCTCTATATTATCATTAGTCTGCTGACTTGGAACTTAACCCTCGGTTCATTCCTCCTGGTAAAAACTGTGTTTTTGGAACTATGTTTCGGGACTTTGTTTCTGGACTGAGTGTTGCTACTTAATCCTTCATTTACTCCCCCTGGTGGGAGCTGTTGGAAACAACACCAGTATAATACTTTAATGTGAACCTGTTTCTAAACTTACCCATGTTTATGCCACATCTGAGATCAACTTGTGAACTAGTTTCTGGACTTACCCGTGTTCATGTCACACCTGGGATGAACTTGTGGACTTGTTCTGGACTTCCCTGTGTTTACTTCATACCTGGATTTGACTCTTTCTGTACCAACAGTGTTTGGATCTGCACCACGTCACCTGTCACACTCACCTTTTGATCACCTTGCTGAGGACTCTGCTTTAAGAACTCTGCCGATTTGCTGTATATGTTTCAAGGACTCGTTTCATTCCAGGACACTGTGGGTTATCAGTATATTGTTTTGGGTGTTATTGCTGTTGTACACATACACTATTTGCACTAAAGAAACCCGTCTCTGTCTGTTCATTGCCCCATGCTATCAGAATCCTTGAGTTTCCTACAATAGTATTACACTAACACACCATTGGTCAGAAGAACTTTTGAAAAATGCGCGCTGTCTCTTTAAGAGACAGGGAGTGAGCGCGTGCGTGACCTAAGTACTCTGCTCAGGAACCTGCTGAATGCATGCCAGGAAACAGCTGAGGGAGGAGCAGAGGCTGCATCCAGACAGTGTGGAGCCGGCACAGAGCAGGAGTCCCGACGGGGACCCCGGGAAGGTACAGAAGCTGGAGCTGGTGTAACAGCAGACTCTTAAAATATACGGTGTTGATGAAACTGAAACCGAAGGGTTCTGCGCCTGATACTGCGTGTTAAAGACCGATGTACTGGAACTGTCCAGTAAAGTTAAAACCAACCAGTCATCCTCTGATGTGTGCGGCTGGTCTTGGAACTGAAGACATGGAGACAGCAAAAACCTCCAGCCTGCAAGTGAGTATAATGAAATGTGCACAGCACAACATTTATGGACTGGGACACGATGTTTGTAAAGTGCCAGGACATTATGGAGCAACAGCTCGCCCATGGCTAATGTCTTGTTCATGTTACAGCTGCACGATTTCAGCCAGGTATGTTTGAAAAACATACTTTAAAAATTGCCAGTAACCAAGCCGCACAGGAGACTAATGGGAAATGCTGGTTCATGGCGGCTTCTCTGTGCCTGCTGCCAATGACTGACAGGTCTCATCCTGCATGTGTGTATAGGGAGAAGGAAGTAATCCAGCTCACTGTTGCATATGAGTGCTGTGATACGGAGCACAGATAGCATATTCGCCTGTGCGTCATAACTCAGAAGAAGAAAGGAGGTAGTGTCATGAGTATGTCACATCCTCCTGGGAGATCTGGGGTTCGGAAATCATTACATATTATGAATCACAAGTATTCCATTTAGCCTGTGTGTTTCGTTCCCCATATTAAATTGATTTTGTTTCCATTGGTGCTGAAGGGGTTAACGACCCTTTCTATGCTGGTTACGATCAGACAGCTCCAACTTCCTAGTCAGTGAAAATTTACTTTCTGGTTTGCTGGAGTTGCTGTGCTGAAGTTGGAGATCGTTGTTGCTGCTTGAGATTGTTGTATGTTGTTTTTGGGTGTATGCTTTCTTCATTATTCTATTCCCATTTGGTTTGTACATTCATACCCTTCCCTTTATTTCTCTCTACATTTGGTGAGTGTTTTGTATATAAGTTGCTTTTGGTTTCCCCCTATTTCTGTCCCGGGCCTCCTGGGGGAGGGGGAGAGGACAGCTTAGGGTATAGTAGTAGATCGGTAAGGCTGAGGGCCCAAACCTCCTTTAGAGGTACCTGGTACCTAGCAGGGATAGTTCGGGCTCCAGGGACGTTGCAGAGCCCCTTTCTCTAATCTCATACAGTCACAGTGTGACAGTTAGTCCAGATTCATGGAACAGTGAGTCTTCTTTTATTTAGTGTACATACAAACTGGTGACATGTTAAAATGCCTTACATCAGATGCCTTGTTGTTGAGAAGTCATATTTTATTACCTGATGTATGTAAATGATCTCCTCCAGGCTATGGGGAGGATGCTGACTCTAATATAACTCTGCCTCCAGAGCTCATTTTTCATGAAGGGGCATTACCAGTGCTAGAAACTTGACTCCAGTTCACCCAGTTGCTCTATGCTCATCCACCTGGGTCTCAGACACTGGCCTCGCCCTGGCTTCACATCAAGGAAAATAGAAAAAATTGGAGTCTGGCTCAACAGGACTGGATTTTCCTTTTCTTTTTCAAAAGAAAATATAGTGCATACAAAAGAAAAATTTTACATGGTCGACATGACCCAGTCGACGCGTTTTGACTGCACTAGGCAGTCTTACTCATGATTACCAGTGCTACCAGTGTGAGTCAAGTAACTAACACAGAACAGGAGAAATTAAATTTGTTTTCTTACAAACACATTTTTTGCAGTTCTCTGAGCTCTGCTGTGTTGCAACAATGTTGCCATACTATCTGCCTGTGAGATGGAAGCTGAAGCTCCGAGAAACCTGCAGATGTGTCAGGTATAATCACACACAGCTCTATAGTGATATTAGGAGAGCAGGGAGCGGCCATCACACATCACACTGGTAACACTGATATTCATCACACAACACAGTGCAAACGTCCCCTTCATGTAAAATACTCCCTGGAGGCAGAGTTATCTTCTGGGCACCATCCTCCCCAGAGGCTGGAAGAGGTCATTTATATAAAGTGATAAAAGATGATATATCAGCAACAAGACACACAGGTAGGACTATTTTCAGCATTCTATAACCTGTATTTCCATAATAGTTTAGATAGGTCAAATGTGGTGACAGATTCCTTTTAATCATGATGTCCTAATGTGCCATCCTGCAGTCATCTAAGTAGTTTGCCATTCCGATGCACACAGCAGTGGCACAATTAAACAATCAATTGCTTGATTGTGCAACACACTTCCAGCAAGCACGCTGGAAATCTGCCATTGGTAACCACCGTCACGTGATTGTGGGTAACCAATGGGTTGGCATGACAACTAGAAGTCTCCTACAGACTTCTATAGATGTCAATGCCGGATTGCTATGGGCGCCGCCCGGTGGTCAGTGCTCATAGCAAGTGAGTAATTCTGCTACATACAGGTGATCTGATCATCGCCTGTATGTAGCAGAGCTGATCCGGTTATGGCAGCTTCTAGTCTTCCATGGAGACTATTGAAGCATGCCAAAAGTTTAAAAAAATGCGTGCTTTTAAAAATATAAACAAAAATAAAAAATATATAAAAGTTCAAATCACCCCCCAAACAATAAAACAATAAAAAAAAACAACAAGCATACACATATTTGGTATCACCACGTTTAGAATCACCCGATCTATCAATAAAGAAATAGATTAACCTGATCGATAAATGGCGTAGCAAGAAAGAAAGTCTAAATTCCAGAATTACATTTTTTTGGTCGCTGCATCATTGCATTAAAATGCAATAACGAGCGATCAAAAGATTATATCTGCACCAAAATGGTATCATTAAAAACATCAGCTCAGTGCACAAAAAATAAGCCCTCACCCAATCCGAGATCTCGAAAAATGGAGACGCTACGGGTATCGGAAAATGGCACATTTTTTTTTAACATAATTTGGAATTTTTTTTCACCACTTAGATAAAAAAGAACCTAGACATGTTTGGTGTCTATGAACTTGTAATGACCTGGAAAACCATAATGGCAGGTCAGTTTTAGCATTTAGTGAAAATAGTAAGAAAGCAAAACAAAAAACAACTGTGGGATTGCACTTTTTTTGCAATTTCACTACACTTTGAATTTTTTCCCTTTTTCCAGTACACGATATGTTAAAACAAATGATATTGTTCAAAAGTAAAACTCATCCCACAAAAAAAAAGCCCTCACATGGCCATATTGACCGTAAAATAAAAAAGTTATAGCTCTGGGAAGAAGGGAGGAAAAAATGAAAACGCAAAAACGAAAATACCTCTGGTCGTAAAGGGGTTAAGGATGCCTACAGCAACAGAAACGCATAGATGTTCGCATTTTAACATGTCATCAGTTTGTATGTACACTAAATAAGTGAAGACTCACTAATCTGTGAAGCTGGACTACCTCCTTTCTTCTTGTGTATAGGGATAGAGCTGTCACTACAGGGCAGCGAGTGGGGAGAAGGCATTGGCAACCTGTCTGTCTGGCTAGTCTCACTCTCTCATTCCATTATGTTGCATCTCACTTGTGAGCACCATGACTTAAAGATGTATTCCCATCGCCAAGATACTTTCCCAATATGTAGTAGGTGGAATAATAATAATATTAGCAAACAGAGATGTAGTATAGTTCTTCTGATTAGCTATGTCGCTTACCCCATATGAAGGGCATTGAAGTTGCTCATGTATCCATGGTTACGGCTACTAACAATTTACTAACTGTCACTATATGAGTGGTCGTAACCATGGATACCTATGCTGCTGCAATGCCCTGCACATGGGGTAAATCTGAAGAACTATTCTACATTTCTAATTGGAGGTATTTGCTAATATTATTATTATTACACCTACTACATAATGGATAGGATCTTGGAGATGGGAATAACCCTTTTAGGCATGTGCAGTAGACGTCTACATACATGCCAGAGGCTTGAGGTCACAGTGCACATGCCCAAATTCACGGCATTTACAGTCGACCATGGGATTCAAAGTTCTTGGAGAAGAGAGTAAGGCCAGAGAGTAATTTCATGTTAATAGCACCTTTAGAAATATATTTACTTAGAAAATTGGTGATGTGATCAATACTTATTTCACTTGCTTTATGTGCAGTGCATGAGTTAAAATAAGACATATTAATTCTGTTCATGTCTCCTTTATCTTGTAATCCATCTGCAAATTATTATGTGCCGATAAGTTACTAGTTTGCAATTGAAGGTGCTTGACCTGCACTTACAGCTCTCCGGTATACTTCCCTCCTCCTCTTCGCGGCGTCGACCTCCTGCCAGTGATTGACAGATTCCTCTTCTCTGTGACCTACTCCCCGGCCAACTTCTCGGCAGGTATCGGGGTTGGTGCATACAAAGTTTAGTCCTGATTATATTGCAAGAGTCAGCCTATCCATTTGCCACCCCAAGAATGATCAGGGGAGCAAGTCACAGAGAAGAGTGACCTGTCACTTACTGGCAGGAAGCCAGCCTGTCAAGGAGAAAGCGGGAGAGAGACCAGGACTCCTCCATTTGCAATCTCATTTGCATAAGACTTCACTTGTGTATTACAAAACAACAGAGACTATAATAAAAAGGTGTGGAAGTAATCATTACAGGTACTTTACTGTGATCACATTACTTTGATGTCTAAAAACCTGTTGACAGGTTTCTGTAACACCCCAGGTTCCTTGTTGTTACAGTGGCATTGCTTTCCTCATGGGGAGAGTGAGGTCATGCTTGGAAGTGAGGAAGAATCTCTCTTACCAATTAAATACAAGCATACAACATGTTCTTACTCCAGGCCAGAAGGGGGAGCTCTGATCCAGCTTGTGGGTGGCTCCCATATATATATATATATATATATATATATATATATATATATATATATATATATATACAGTATATGTATATATATATATATATATATATATTCTGGTCTGGATGGAAAGTGAGTCAGAGTCAGTGAGTGCCAGACAGCAGACTGGAGCAGTCTGAGGCAGAGAGGAAAGCGAGGGACCGTGCAGCCAGAGAGGTGCTGCAGCTCCTGGAAGGAGATAGAAGAGAACAAGCTGTAGTGAGTGTGTAGGGGAAGTGGAGCGCAGGAGAGCGAAGAACTGGGGAATTAGCTGCGACTGGGCTACCTCCATATTGAGCGCAGACACCGGTAGCCGGAAGACCGAGGTTGTGAGGGACTCCACATCTCACAGCAGAAACCGGCAGGACAGCTGGATTACAAGTCACCTGTCCGCCCTGACACCTGAGGACACAGTAGCGAATAGAGCCCGGGTCGTGATAGAGACCCTGTAAAAAGGCTCGAGCTACCTGTCATACGGGTAGTGTCCTACCAACCTGGAGGACAGAGAGAACACGTGAGGACCTTGTGAGAGGCTTAAGGCGGCAAGGGACTACACAGCGCTAGAAGGAAGGCTTCTAAGCCCACCTGGTAAGAGGGACTCCCAACTCGCTTCCAAGCCGGCCGGACCATTGACACCTATGATCCGGTACCCTGGACTGTGGCTGCCTGAATTCATCAGTAAAGCAGGTAAAGAGACTGCAAACCTCTGTCCTCCGTTTCTTGCTATACCACCCACCATCTTCATCCATACACCAGGAGCCCTGGGGACCCAGCTTCACCTGTGGGAAGCCATAACATCTTAGCTGCCATAACATCACCCCAGTGGACCACTTTAAGCAGCATTGGTCATCCCTGACCGAGAACCACAGGTGGCGTCATGAACAAACTCTATTCCTAAAAAACACTTTAAAGACTTTTCCCTTAACATGGGCGCCCAGGGCCACAGACCGGGTCGTTGCCGCCTTGACACATCCCTTTAAGTACCGGACCCGGTACCAAGTACTCTGCGGCCCTGGCGGGCGTTCTATTTCCATGACGATATATCATACATTATGTGGATATTCTTTAACTAGCACATTTTGTGGCTGTGTACAATGGCTGAGAACAAGCCTAAAATATGTTTAAAACATACATTATGGTTGTATTGAAAGTTCTGGAACTTGAAAATATCTATTTGTGAAATACTAATATGTGTCTCTAGAGGGCAGTACATCACTGACAGTGCCAGCACTGCATTATCATTTTACTACTACATTCATACTTTCTTTTAGATATTTGGTTCCATATAAAATGTTAAAATTTAAATTTTGAAGTGTTTTACGCTTTACTCTTCTTATCAGCTGATTTTGAGATATTTCCAGTGTAATTATAGGACAATCTTCACGGTTAGGGCTCGTTCACGTATCCGATTTTTTCAAACAAGTGCTATCCATGGCACTTGAGTCTATGATATTGTATGGGATCTTTCACACAGCTCATTCTTTCTTGGATTGAGTGGTTTGCGGAAATATTGGAAGCATGTCCAGTTTTGATCCAAGCATCAGATCAAAATCGGCAATGCAAAGCTATGCGTCCGGATGACGTCCGACTGCAGTCCAATTTTCATGGACTGTCAAAAAGAAAAATGTGGAGAAACATTTTTTTTCTCACCACATACCAGAAAAACTGATGACAGATGCCCCACACTCTGAACAAATGGTCTGATCAGAATAATCGATCCGTTTTTCTCATACCTGAATGAGGCTTTGGGGTAAGACTAATAAGAATCAAAAAGTATTATTAGAAGTGCAACAATGATAACAAGTGAAAAGCACTAAACAGTTGTATGCAAGTGGATAAAAAAGATTCTAGATGTGTAACTAGGTTTCACTTTGGCATGTCTTCTGATGTTCTAGTTAGGGGTTTAAACCCTGTTATCTCACCAATCACTAGAACTAAGGGCTGAGTTGCTTCTCCAAGTGTCATGACTCAGCTACTAAGTCAGACACCACCAAATTATTGCCAGACACCACCAAAGTGGCATCAATTTCACAAGAGTAGAAATAGTATAATAGGGATCGACATCTCTTCCACAACAGTTGGACACCCAACCAGGAGTGTTCACATTTTCAAAAATAAGGGCCTGACACCACTGAAGTGGCATTAATTTCGCAAGAGTAGAAATAGTATAATGGAACATAATATCTCTTCCACTACAGCCAACCCAGCAGATGGAAAGACCCAAACATGGCTCTTCACATTTCCAAAAATTATTGCCAGACACCACCAAAGTGGCATCAATGTCACAAGAGTAGAAATAGTATAATAGGTATCGACATCTCTTCCACTACAGTCAACCCATCACGTGGACACCCAACCAGGAGTGTTCACATTTCCAAAAATAAGGGCCTGACACCACTGGCATCAATTTCACCAGAGTAGAAATACTATCATAGGGACAGACATGTCTTCCACTACAGTCTACCCAGCAGATGTATACCAAATCAGTAGTCTTCAAATTTCAAAAATTGAGGGCCTGACACAACTGATGTGGCATAAATTTCACAAGAGTAGGAATAGTATAATAGGGACGTCTTCCACTACAGCCAACCCAGCAGATGGACACCCTACTAGGAGTGTTCACATTTCTACAAATTTGTGTTAACATTTGCAGCAACAGCAGGCACAGAAGCCACACTAAAGATATCACAGAGTGCAATTACACAAGATTAAAGTGCAGCACACTAAAAAATGCAACATGGCCTAGTCTATATGTAGCGCCCCCACTGCCGCAGGGCCGAGGGGTACCCGGTACCGGGCCTCTGAGTCTCTGCTCTGGGGTGGTCACGGTGGCTAGACCCGGTCTGTGACCCTGCTGAGGGGCGCACAATGATAGATGCGATGGTAATGTTGCGGTGCAGTGTAGGTCGTAGTAAATAACGAGGACACCAGGTTGCAGTCTCTTTACCTCTTTACTGAAGGTTTTAGAGTCCTCAGTCCAGAGTGCTGTCAACAGGGCTGTCAGAGACCGGCCGGTCCAAAGGCACATCAGGAGTTCCCTTTGCAGGTGGGAATCAGTGTCTACCTCCTAGCGCTGGGTGTTGTAGTTCTTCCCTGCTGAGCTCCCGGGATAGTCCTCACAACTGATTCTGCCTGTCTTTGATGTTCGTTCTCTCCGTCCCCCAGGTGATATGGTAGGACGCACCCGTATGACGGGGTAGGCCTGGAGTTCTTCCGGGACCCTAGAGTCGCCCCTCTCCCACAGCTGCCTCCGTTGTCTGCTTAGGTGATTCGTGTGAGACAGCCAACCTATAATTGGCTGTCCGGCCGTGGTTTGCAGTAGTACTTAGAGTCTCTTACTTGCTCGGCGTTCCGGCCACCGACTGTTTGCGCCTCAGAAGGATGTTGCCTCGGTCTAACAGCACGACTCCTTCTGGTCCTAATTCCTCTTTACTGTATTCCCGTTGTTCACTGGTTAGTTCTGCTCTTAGGAGTCTGCCAGGATCCCATCCCTGACAGATCCTCTCACTAGCTCTTCCCAGTTACTTCTCTCCCTGTCTTCCTGTCCAACCCCCAGTTTTACCAGAGTGTGAGGAGTGGCCTACTAGATAGAACCACCCCCCCTGGTGGCCAGAGTGTGAAGTGTAGTGTGAGTGTTACCTGGTTAGAGAAACTCCTTTAGTGCAATCAGACGTACCATAGCTCCCCTTAGTGGCGGAGCCACAGTACTGCAACGACCAGGACTCTGGGGTGCTGCACTCCCCCCCGGTTAAATCCAGTACTCCCGGACTGGGAAAACAAGAACAATAATACATGTTAACAGAAAACACACAAAATTTCGAAATAGCATAAACAAGTAAACATAACAGTGCTTCCCTTTATGGGAGGTGAGGACTCTTGAGCGAAAGTTAGGTCATGCACAGTTTATGACTCTCAGTCCAGTGGTTGAAACGGCGGGGACCCCGGGTAAACAAAGGGGTCCCACCGTTGGAAAGTTTTTGAGCAATTCACCGTCCATTACTCTATTGTCCATTTTACAACCTGTAACAAAAGATATGTACACAAACATTTTCAACTAGATAGCAGCCCTTATCAATACCTCCAAGTTTTGTAGCGGAGGGGAGTTTGATTTTGAGTGCTGCGTGTGGACCTTCGCAGCGCAGGGGTTGCTATTGGCCTAACAGGGCCCACTATGCTTGCTACCACTGGTGTAGTGCACTGTCTTCTAGCTACACTTCTAGTGAGTCTGGGTAGCACTGGTAGGCTGGAGTTCTCAGAGCTGCTGCTATCAACAGTGGGTACAGCAGATTCACCGCTAGCAGAGGGAGGATTTGCCGGTTCAACGGTTGGCATGGCATCTTCAGGTAAGGCTTGTTGAGGTTGCGGGGCCGGATTATCTGGTACCACCATTGTTTCTGGTGGGTCCGGCTGCTGAAACATTAGAACAGGTACCACGATGGCCTGATTTATCTGAGTCCAGGACTGGGGAAAGTCACCAAGGACGGTATGGATCATCTTCTCCTTTTCCACCGGCGGGGAGATTCCTGGGGCCGTGTCCCTCTCTCTCAACTTATCGGGGCAGACCTTAAGGTGATCCCTGGATACCGCTGTCGAGGTCTCCCCTCTGTCCTTGCTGATGAGACAGACCTTCGTGTTGTCGAAATCGGATGGCAGCAGGGCCGGACTGGGACTAAAATTCAGCCCTGGCATTTGAAGTGACACAGGCCCACTTGTCACATGGTGACTGTATAATATCTTTGTACACTTGTAGGCAGGGCCGGTTTTAGGCAAAGTGGGGCCCTAGGCAAAGTTTAAAATGGGTCCCCAAATGCTAACATATTGCACATCACACAGAAGCCTTTCTGTTGTATTTACGTGCGCTGAGTTCAGGCCGCTAAACGAGTTTGATCGACAATACTGAAGTTGTTCAACGCTTGTTTCCCGGCCTCTTTCCACCAGCTGAGGAATAATGATGAGACAGAACGATCACTAATAGATCACTAACAGATCACCATACAGTATCATGTTTTCAGCAGCACATCTACAGTTTACACTGGCAATGTGCTGCTGACAACAAGGCTTTTTGTTCCAGCAAAAACAATCCGAATATGCAGCATTTTACTTGTTTAGTAAAACACACCCCATAGTCCTCCATATATTATAATGTGCTCCATAGTCCTCCATATAGTATAATACACTCCCTATAGTCCTCCATATATTAAAATACACTGCTCAGTCCTCCACATAGTATAATACACTCCTCATAGTCCTCCATATAGCATAATACAATCCTCATAGTCCTCCATATAGCATAATACAATCCTCATAGTGCTCCATATAGTATAATGCACCGCCACAGTCATCCATGTAGTACAATTCACTTCCCATAGTATAATGCACCCCATAGTTCTTCATATAGTATAACGTATTCCCCATAGTCCTCGATACAGTATAATGCAGCCCACATATAGTATAATGCAGCCACCCCAGAGTATAATGCAGCCACCCCAGAGTATAATGCAGCCACCCCAGAGTATAATGCAGCCACCCCACAGAGTATAATGCAGCCACCCCAGAGTATGTAACCCACATAGAATATAATACAGCCCACCTCCCCATAATATATAATGTAGCCCCCCATAGAATATAATGCAGCCCCCCATAGTATATAACGCAGCCTCCCCCATAGAATATAATATACCCCCACAATAGTACATAACACAGCCACATAGTACATAACATGGCCTCCCCCATAGAATATAATATACTCCCCATAGTATATAGCAAAGCCCGCATATTATATAGCACAAACCGCATAGTATACAGCACAGCCTGCATACTATAGCACAGCTCGCGTAGTAGATAACACAGCCCACACAGCAGTATTCAGCACAGACCACACAGTAGTATACAGCACAGACCACACAGTAGTATACAGCACAGCCCACGTAGAAGTATACAGCACAGTCCACACAGTAGTATACAGCACAGCCCACAGAGTAATATATACAGCACAGCCCACAAAGTAATATATACAGCACAGCCCACAGAGAACTATATACAGCACAGCCCACAGAGAACTATATAAAGCACAGCCCAGAGTACTATATACAGCACAGCCCAGAGTACTATATAAAGCACAGCCCAGAGAGTACTATATACAGCACAGCCCAGAGAGTACTATATACAGCACAGCCCAGAGAGTACTATATACAGCACAGCCCACAGAGTACTATATACAGCACAGCCCACAGAGTACTATACACAGCACAGCCCACAGAGTACTATATACAGCACAGCCCACAGAGTACTATATACAGCACAGCCCAGAGAGTACTATATACAGCACAGCCCACAAAGTAATATATACAGCACAGCCCACAGAGAACTATATACAGCACAGCCCACAGAGAACTATATACAGCACAGCCCACAGAGAACTATATAAAGCACAGCCCAGAGTACTATATACAGCACAGCCCAGAGTACTATATAAAGCACAGCCCAGAGAGTACTATATACAGCACAGCCCAGAGAGTACTATATACAGCACAGCCCAGAGAGTACTATATACAGCACAGCCCACAGAGTACTATATACAGCACAGCCCACAGAGTACTATACACAGCACAGCCCACAGAGTACTATATACAGCACAGCCCACAGAGTACTATATACAGCACAGCCCACAGAGTACTATATACAGCACAGCCCACAGAGTACTATATACAGCACAGCCCACAGAGAACTATATACAGCACACAGTAGTATACAGCACAGAGCACAGCCCACAGAGAACTATATACAGCCCACAGTGGTATACAGCACAGAGCACAGCCCACAGAGAACTATATACAGCCCACAGTAGTATACAGCACAGAGCACAGCCCACAGAGAACTATATACAGCACAGAGCACAGCCCACAGAGAACTATATACAGCCCACAGTGGTATACTGTTATGACCCCAATGGCGAGGGTCTCAGAGGAACGTGGAAGTCTGCAGAATACAAAAATCCAGCTCATAGGGCAGTGGTAACTGGGTTGACCATATATCTACTCCTAACGCCAACACTAGAAGTAGCCGGGGATCATTCCTACGTTGATTCTAGATGACACGCGCCAGCCGGAGAATCTAGCTACCCCTAGTAGAGGAAAACATAGACCTTTCTTGCCTCCAGAGAAGGGGACCCCAAAGCTGGATAGAAGCCCCCCACAAATAATGACGGTGAGGTAAGAGGAAATGACAAACACAGAAATGAACCAGGTTTAGCACAGAGAGGCCCGCTTACTGATAGCAGAATAAAGAAAGGTAACTTATATGGTCAACAAAAACCCTATCAAAATCCACACTGGAAATTCAAGAACCCCCGAACCGTCTAACGGTCCGGGGGGAGAACACCAGCCCCCTTAGAGCTTCCAGCAAAGGTCAGGATATAGATTTGGAACAAGCTGGACAAAAATACAAAACCAAAACAAATAGCAAAAAGCAAAAGGCAGACTTAGCTGATATAACTGGAACCAGGATCAGTAGACAAGAGCACAGCAGACTAGCTCTGATAACTACGTTGCCAGGCATTGAACTGAAGGTCCAGGGAGCTTATATAGCAACACCCCTAACTAACGACCCAGGTGCGGATAAAAGGAATGACAGAAAAACCAGAGTCAAAAAACTAGTAACCACTAGAGGGAGCAAAAAGCAAATTCACAACAGTACCCCCCCCTTAGTGAGGGGTCACCGAACCCTCACCACGACCACCAGGGCGATCAGGACGAGCGGCATGAAAGGCACGAACTAAATCGGCCGCATGAACATCAGAGGCGACCACCCAGGAATTATCCTCCTGACCATAGCCCTTCCACTTGACCAGGTACTGAAGCCTCCGCCTGGAGAGGCGAGAATCCAAGATCTTCTCCACCACGTACTCCAACTCGCCCTCAACCAACACCGGAGCAGGAGGCTCAGCAGAAGGAACTACAGGCACCATGTACCGCCGCAACAAGGACCTATGAAATACATTGTGAATAGCAAACGACACAGGAAGATCCAGACGAAAAGATACAGGATTAAGGATTTCCAATATCTTGTAAGGCCCAATAAAACGAGGTTTAAATTTGGGAGAGGAGACCTTCATAGGAACAAAGCGGGAAGAAAGCCATACCAAATCCCCAACGCGTAGTCGGGGACCCACACCGCGGCGGCGGTTGGCAAAGCGCTGAGCCTTCTCCTGTGACAACTTCAAATTGTCCACCACATGATTCCAGATCTGCTGCAACCTATCCACCACAGAATCCACCCCAGGACAGTCAGAAGGCTCCACATGCCCCGAAGAAAAGCGAGGATGGAAACCAGAGTTGCAGAAAAAAGGCGAAACCAAGGTGGCGGAACTAGCCCGATTATTAAGGGCAAACTCAGCCAACGGCAAGAATGTCACCCAATCGTCCTGATCAGCAGAGACAAAACACCTCAAATAAGCCTCCAAAGTCTGATTGGTTCGCTCCGTCTGTCCATTAGTCTGAGGATGGAAAGCAGACGAAAACGACAAATCAATGCCCATCCTACTACAAAAGGATCGCCAGAACCTGGAAACGAACTGGGATCCTCTGTCTGACACAATATTCTCAGGGATGCCGTGCAAACGAACCACGTTCTGGAAAAACACAGGAACCAGATCGGAAGAGGAAGGCAGCTTAGGCAAAGGAACCAAATGGACCATCTTGGAGAAGCGATCACATATCACCCAGATAACGGACATGCCCTGAGATAGCGGAAGATCAGAAATGAAATCCATGGAGATATGTGTCCAAGGTCTCTTCGGGACAGGCAAGGGCAAGAGCAAACCGCTGGCACGAGAACAGCAAGGCTTAGCTCGAGCACAAGTCCCACAGGACTGCACAAATGACCGCACATCCCTTGACAAGGAAGGCCACCAAAAGGACCTGGCCACCAGATCTCTGGTGCCAAAGATTCCCGGGTGACCTGCCAACACCGAGGAATGAACCTCGGAAATGACTCTGCTGGTCCACTTATCCGGGACAAACAGTCTGTCAGGTGGACAAGACTCAGGCCTATCAGCCTGAAATCTCTGCAACACACGTCGCAGATCCGGAGAAATAGCTGACAAGATAACTCCATCTTTAAGAATACCAACAGTATCCGCGACTCCAGGAGCATCAGGCACAAAGCTCCTAGAAAGAGCATCGGCCTTCACATTCTTTGAACCTGGTAAATACGAGACAACAAAATCAAAGCGGGAGAAAAACAATGACCAGCGGGCCTGTCTCGGATTAAGGCGTTTAGCAGACTCGAGATACATCAGATTTTTGTGATCAGTCAAGACCACCACACGATGCTTAGCACCCTCGAGCCAATGACGCCACTCCTCAAATGCCCATTTCATGGCCAACAACTCCCGATTGCCCACATCATAATTTCGCTCGGCAGGCGAAAACTTCCTAGAGAAAAAGGCACAAGGTTTCATAACAGAGCAACCAGGGCCTCTCTGCGACAAAACGGCCCCTGCCCCAATCTCCGAAGCATCCACCTCAACCTGAAAGGGAAGTGAGACGTCAGGCTGGCACAAAACAGGCGCCGAAGTAAACCGGCGTTTCAACTCCTGGAAAGCCTCCACGGCAGCAGGAGCCCAGTTAGCTACATCGGAGCCCTTCTTGGTCATATCCGTCAAAGGTTTCACAATGCTAGAAAAATTAGCGATAAAACGACGGTAGAAGTTAGCGAAGCCCAAGAACTTCTGAAGACTCTTAACTGACGAGGGCTGAGTCCAATCAAGAATAGCTCGGACCTTGACTGGGTCCATCTCCACAGCAGAAGGGGAAAAAATGAACCCCAAAAAGGGAACCTTCTGTACACCAAAGAGACACTTTGAGCCCTTGACAAACAAAGAATTTTCACGCAAAATTTTAAAGACCAACCTGACCTGCTCCACATGCGAATCCCAATTATCAGAAAAAACCAAAATATCATCCAGATAAACAATCAAAAATTTATCCAGATACTTCCGGAAAATGTCATGCATAAAGGACTGAAAAACTGAAGGCGCATTGGAGAGCCCAAAAGGCATCACCAAGTACTCAAAATGACCTTCGGGCGTATTGAATGCGGTTTTCCATTCATCACCTTGCTTAATGCGCACAAGGTTGTACGCACCACGAAGGTCTATCTTGGTGAACCACTTGGCACCCTTAATCCGGGCAAACAAGTCAGACAACAGCGGTAAAGGATACTGAAATTTGACAGTGATCTTATTTAAAAGCCGATAATCAATACAAGGTCTCAAAGATCCGTCCTTTTTTGCCACAAAAAAGAATCCCGCACCAAGAGGGGAAGAAGACGGACGAATATGTCCTTTCTCCAGAGACTCCTTGATATATGAACGCATAGCGGTATGTTCAGGTACCGACAGATTAAACAGTCTTCCCTTAGGAAATTTACTGCCTGGGATCAAATCTATAGCACAGTCACAGTCCCTATGAGGAGGCAGTGCACTGGACTCAGACTCACTGAAGACATCCTGATAATCAGACAAATACTCCGGAACTTCCGAAGGCGTAGAAGAAGCAATAGACACAGGCAGGGAATCCCCATGAATACCACGACAGCCCCAACTTGAGACTGACATAGCCTTCCAGTCCAGGACTGGATTATGGGTCTGTAACCATGGCAGCCCTAAAACAACCAAATCATGCATTTTATGTAAAACCAGGAAACGTATCACCTCGCGGTGTTCAGGAGTCATGCACATGGTAACCTGTGTCCAATACTGCGGTTTATTTGCTGCCAATGGTGTAGCATCAATACCCCTAAGAGGAATAGGATTTTCTAATGGTTCAAGAGTAAAACCACAGCGCTTAGCAAATGAGAGATCCATGAGACTCAGGGCAGCACCTGAATCTACAAACGCCATGACAGGATAAGATGACAGTGAGCAAATCAAAGTTACAGACAGAATAAATTTAGGTTGCAAATTACCAACGGTGACAGGACTAACAACCTTAGCTATACGTTTAGAGCATGCTGAGATAACATGTGTAGAATCACCACAGTAGTAGCACAAGCCATTCCGGCGTCTATGAATTTTCCGCTCATTTCTAGTCAGGATTCTATCACATTGCATTAAATCAGGTGTCTGTTCAGACAACACCATGAGGGAGTTTGCGGTTTTTCTATCACATTGCACCGAATTAGGTGTCTGTTCAGACAACACCATGAGGGAATTTGCGGTTTTGCGCTCCCGCAACCGCCGGTCAATTTGAATAGCCAGTGCCATAGTATCATTCAGACCTGTGGGAATGGAAAAACCCACCATAACATTCTTAATGGCTTCAGAAAGGCCATTTCTAAAATTAGCGGCCAGTGCACACTCGTTCCAATGTGTCAGCACGGACCATTTCCGAAATTTTTGGCAATACACTTCAGCCTCGTCCTGCCCCTGAGACATAGCCAGCAAGGCCTTTTCTGCCTGAATCTCAAGATTGGGTTCCTCATAAAGTAAACCGAGCGCCAGAAAAAACGCATCAAGATCAGCCAATGCCGGATCTCCTGGCGCCAGCGAAAAAGCCCAATCCTGAGGGTCGCCCCGTAAGAACGAAATAACAATTTTTACTTGCTGAGCAGAATCTCCAGATGAACAGGGTCTCAGGGACAAAAACAATTTACAATTATTCACGAAATTCCTAAACTTAAACCTGTCTCCGGAAAACAGTTCAGGAATCGGTATTTTAGGTTCTGACCTAGGATTTCTGATAACATAGTCTTGTATGCCCTGCACACGAGTAGCCAGCTGGTCCACACTTGTAATCAAGGTCTGGACATTCATGTCTGCAGCAAGCATAGCCACTCTGAGGTAAAGGGGAAAAAGAAAAAAAAAAAAAACTCAGAATCTTCTTTCTTATAATCCCTCTTCTGCAATGCATTAAACATTTAATACTGGCCTGGCAAACTGTTATGACCCCAATGGCGAGGGTCTCAGAGGAACGTGGAAGTCTGCAGAATACAAAAATCCAGCTCATAGGGCAGTGGTAACTGGGTTGACCATATATCTACTCCTAACGCCAACACTAGAAGTAGCCGGGGATCATTCCTACGTTGATTCTAGATGACACGCGCCAGCCGGAGAATCTAGCTACCCCTAGTAGAGGAAAACATAGACCTTTCTTGCCTCCAGAGAAGGGGACCCCAAAGCTGGATAGAAGCCCCCCACAAATAATGACGGTGAGGTAAGAGGAAATGACAAACACAGAAATGAACCAGGTTTAGCACAGAGAGGCCCGCTTACTGATAGCAGAATAAAGAAAGGTAACTTATATGGTCAACAAAAACCCTATCAAAATCCACACTGGAAATTCAAGAACCCCCGAACCGTCTAACGGTCCGGGGGGAGAACACCAGCCCCCTTAGAGCTTCCAGCAAAGGTCAGGATATAGATTTGGAACAAGCTGGACAAAAATACAAAACCAAAACAAATAGCAAAAAGCAAAAGGCAGACTTAGCTGATATAACTGGAACCAGGATCAGTAGACAAGAGCACAGCAGACTAGCTCTGATAACTACGTTGCCAGGCATTGAACTGAAGGTCCAGGGAGCTTATATAGCAACACCCCTAACTAACGACCCAGGTGCGGATAAAAGGAATGACAGAAAAACCAGAGTCAAAAAACTAGTAACCACTAGAGGGAGCAAAAAGCAAATTCACAACATATACAGCACAGAGCACAGCCCACAGAGAACTATATACAGCCCACAGTAGTATACAGCACAGAGCACAGCCCACAGAGAACTATATACAGCACAGAGCACAGCCCACAGAGAACTATATACAGCCCACAGTAGCATACAGCACAGAGCACAGCCCACAGATAACTATATACAGCCCACAGTAGTATACAGCACAGAGCACAGCCCACAGAGTACTATATACAGCCCACAGTAATATACAGCACAGAGCACAGCCCAGAGAACTATATATAGCACACAGTAGTATACAGCACAGAGCACAGCCCACAGAGTATTATATATAGCACAGAGCACACAGTAGTATACAGCACAGAGCACAGCCCACAGAGAGCTATATACAGCCCACAGTAGTATACAGCACAGAGCACAGCCCACAGAGAGCTATATACAGCCCACAGCAGTATACAGCAGAGCACAGCCCACAGAGTACTATATACAGCCCACAGTAGTATACAGCAGAGCACAGCCCACAGAGAACTATATACAGCCCACAGTAGTATACAGCACAGAGCACAGCCCACAGAGAACTATATACAGCCCACAGCAGTATACAGCACAGAGCACAGCCCACAGAGTACTATATACAGCCCACAGTAGTATACAGCACAGAGCACAGCCCACAGAGAACTATATACAGCCCACAGCAGTATACAGCACAGAGCACAGCCCACAGAGAACTATATACAGCCCACAGCAGTATACAGCACAGAGCACAGCCCACAGAGTACTATATACAGCCCACAGTAGTATACAGCACAGAGCACAGCCCACAGAGTACTATATATAGCACAGAGCACACAGTAGTATACAGCAGAGCACAGCCCACAGAGAACTATATACAGCCCACAGCAGTATACAGCACAGAGCACAGCCCACAGAGAACTATATACAGCCCACAGTAGTATACAGCACAGAGCACAGCCCACAGAGTACTATATATAGCACACAGCCCACGGTAGTATACAGCACAGAGCACAGCCCACAGAGTACTATATATAGCACAGAGCACACAGTAGTATACAGCACAGAGCACAGCCCACAGAGAGCTATATACAGCCCACAGTAGTATACAGCACAGAGCACAGCCCACAGAGTACTATATATAGCACACAGCCCACGGTAGTATACAGCACAGAGCACAGCCCACAGAGAACTATATATAGCACAGAGCACACAGTAGTATACAGCACAGAGCACAGCCCACAGAGAACTATATACAGCCCACAGCAGTATACAGCACAGAGCACAGCCCACAGAGAACTATATATAGCACAGAGCACACAGTAGTATACAGCACAGAGCACAGCCCACAGAGAACTATATACAGCCCACAGTAGTATACATCACAGAGCACAGCCCACAGAGAGCTATATACAGCCCACAGTAGTATACAGCACAGAGCACAGCCCACAGAGAACTATATACAGCCCACAGTAGTATACAGCACAGAGCACAGCCCACAGAGAGCTATATACAGCCCACAGTAGTATACAGCACAGAGCACAGCCCACAGAGAGCTATATACAGCCCACAGTAGTATACAGCACAGAGCACAGCCCACAGAGAGCTATATACAGCCCACAGTAGTATACAGCACAGAGCACAGCCCACAGAGAACTATATACAGCCCACAGCAGTATACAGCACAGAGCACAGCCCACAGAGTACTATATACAGCCCACAGTAGTATACAGCACAGAGCACAGCCCACAGAGAGCTATATACAGCCCACAGTAGTATACAGCACAGAGCACAGCCCACAGAGAACTATATACAGCCCACAGCAGTATACAGCACAGAGCACAGCCCACAGAGAACTATATACAGCCCACATCTCTTCTCTTCCTCCCCTCACCTCCTCCGAGAATGGCCCCACAGTCCAGAAAAAAAAAAAAACTCTCCTCACCTCTCCTCGTGCCCAGCGTTGCTTCCTGGTTCCTGCTCCTGTCTCAGCAGCTGCAGTCTGCCCGGGACACAGCAGGTGCGCGATGATATGACATCATCGCGCACCCGCAGTGTCAGAGGCAGAGCGGGGAATGATGGGAGAGGAGCGTCTGTAGACGCTCTCCTCCATCATTGCATTCAACTGTACTGGCGTCTATACGCCGGTATAGTTGAATGCGACGGCGGGGGCGGCGGATTGAGCGGCCCACCACTGGCACCGGCCCTTCTGGCATTTGCCAGAAGTGCCCTATGGCCAGTCCGGCCCTGGATGGCAGGATGGTATACGGTTCCGCTTCCCATTGGTCATCGAGCTTGTGTAGTCTCCTCTTTCGTTTAAGTACTTGCTCACCAGGTGACAGGGGAATCGCAGGAGCGTGCTGGTTGTAGTCCCTTTCTTGTTTTTGCCTAGCCTGAGCGAGACTTCTTTCCACGCACTCCTGTACTTTGCGGTACCTTCGCTGCCTTTCTGCATCCCAATCCGCATCCGGTGAGGTATCTTCGGGGACTAGGACCCCCATGTCCAGATCAACGGGTAACTGGCTAGGCCTTCCCCTCATTAGGTACGCTGGAGTACAGTTGGTGGAATTTACTGGGATGTGATTGTAGATATCCACCAAATCAGGCAACTTCGTCGGCCACAGGTTCCGTTCCTCTACGGGCAAGGTCTTCAATAAGTCGATCACCCCCTGGTTCATCTTTTCGCACATCCCATTGGTTTGAGGATGGTACAGCGTGGTTCGGATCTTCTTACACCCGTACAGTTGGCAGAACTCTTGGAACACTTCGGCTTCGAATGCTGGTCCCTGATCGGTCAGTACCTTCTCCGGGTAGCCATGGGGCCTACAAAAGTACTGCTGGAAGGCCTTGGCCGTTAGATCCTTGACAGGTACAATCACCAAAAATCTGGAGTAGTGATCTACGATGGTAAGAGCGTAGATATAGCCTGACCGGCTAGGTGTCAACTTCACATGATCCAGCGCAACCAGTTCGAGCGGCCGTTTGGTGATGATAGGCTGCAGGGGAGCCCGTTGGCTGCCTCGGTCCTTCCTGCGTAGGCTACATGGACTGCACTCCCGGCACCACTTCTCAATGGCTCTCTTCATGCCAATCCAATAGAACCTCCCTCGGAGTAGCCTCTCTAGCTTCCTCCATCCGAAGTGTCCGGCTCCATCATGGTAGGCTCCCAGAACCATGGGCGCATCTCGCCTTGGCACCACTATCTGCCACACCAATTCATGAGTACGTGGGTCGATGCTCCTCCTGCACAGCTTACCATCATGGATAAACAGTTTGCTTCTCCCCTTCCACAGCTGTTGGGTTTCCTGTGGATCATCTGGGCCGGGATGCAACCCTGCCTGCATCAAGAGCTCTTTCACCCGACGGACCGCGGAGTCACCATCCTGGGTCTCCGCCCACCCGTGATGGGGCAGGGGATTCAGCGTGGCATCCGGTTGGTTCCTGTGCCTGTTCTTCACATGATGAGAGTTCTGAGTGGCTTTGGGGCGATGGAACGCAGGCAGCTCCACCTCTTCAAGTGCCTCCGGGTCTTCTCCCGTTTCTGGCAAATTGGGCATTCGGGACAAGGCATCGGCATTGGCATTCTTGTGTCCTGCCCGGTACTTGATGGTGAAATCGTAGTTGGACAGCCGGGCCATCCACCGCTGTTCCAAGGCCCCGAGTTTGGCAGTATCCAGATGCGTTAGCGGATTGTTATCCGTGAAGACGGTGAATTTCGCGGAGGCCAGGTAGTGTTTGAACCTCTCTGTCACTGCCCAGACGATGGCAAGGAATTCCAGCTTAAAGGAACTGTAGTTGTCAGGGTTCCTTTCCGTAGGACGGAGTTTCCTGCTGGCGTAAGCGATCACCCTTTCTTTGCCTTTCTGGACCTGGGACAGCACGGCTCCTAATCCCACATTGCTGGCATCTGTGTACAGCACAAACGGTTGGTCGTATTCGGGGTAAGCCAGTACCTCTTCTCCCGTCAGTGCCGACTTCAAACAAGTGAAGGATCCCTCCAGCTCCTCGTTCCAATCAAAGGGGGTGTTCTTCCCCTTGGTCTTCTTTGGTTGGCCTACCAACAGGTTTTGCAAGGGTGCGGCCTTCCTGGTGAAGTCCTTAATGAACCTCCGGTAATAGCCTACCAGCCCGAGGAACTGCCGGACTTCGTGGAGGTCACTGGGCTTTGGCCAGTCCTTGATCACCGTGACCTTGTCGGGGTCTGGGGCCACTCCTTCAGCGCTCACCACATGGCCCAGGTATTGCACTTTAGGTTTCAGCAGATGACACTTGGACGGTTTCACCTTTAAGCCAAAGTTGGACAGGGCTTCAAACACCTCGGCCAGGTGCTTCAGATGATCTTCGTAGGTTTTAGAGAAGACAATGACATCATCCAAATACAGCAGCACGGTTTCGAAGTTCATGTGCCCCAGGCAGCACTCCATCATCCTCTGGAACGTCCCGGGAGCATTGCACAATCCGAATGGCATGTAATTGAATTTGCAGAGACCCATTGGCGTCGTGAAGGCCGTCTTCTCTTTGTCCGCCTCCGCTACAGGAACCTGCCAGTACCCACTGGTGAGATCTAAGGTAGAGAAGTAGTTAGCAGATTTTAAGGCAGCCAGAGACTCCTCTATCCTGGGCAGTGGGTATGCGTCCTTATGTGTAATGCGATTCAACTGCCTGTAATCAACACACATCCTCATTGTACCATCTTTCTTTTTAACAAGGACTAACGGAGCTGCCCAGGGGCTACAGCTGTCTCTCACCACCCCAGCCTCCTTCATTTCCCGCAACATGTCCTTGGCACACTGGTAATGAGCTGGGGGTACAGGGCGATATCTCTCTTTTATGGGTCGGTGATCTCCCGTGGGGATATGATGTTGGATCCCTTTCACCTGCCCAAAATCTAAGGGGTGTTTGCTGAATACCTGCTCGTACTCGTGTACCACCCTGTAGGCCCCCTGTTTTTGATGGGATGGGGTAGAGTCAGTGCCCACATGCAATTCCCGACACCAGTCTTTCGAGTGCTCTGCAGAACCGTTGTCCTCCGCCACGTTTGACGGGACCAAGAGTTCAGGTGTCTGTATCACACTATTATTAACAGTGAACAATTTGGCGAGCGTGGCATACTTGGTGAGGTGAACCTCTTCCTCCCCACAATTGAGGACACGTACGGGCACTCTCCCCTGGCGAACGTCGACCACCCCCCGGGCTGTCAGAATAGTAGGCCTATTGTCTGAATATACGGGTTCTACCAAGGCCTGGTAGTCCTTTCCCCTGAGGCCTATGGCTGCCCGACACCATATTAACATTTCACTCCTGGGGGGTATCGCGATGGGGTTTGAATCACTCACAGTGACACGACCAATCTCACCACCAGTCAGCTCTACCTGCTGTCTCTGTATCAGAGCTCTGATTTCCTTCTGCAGGGCACGTTGCTCACTGTGGCCAGCGGTTTCTGCCACCTGTTGCAACAAAACAATAACTTCTGCAAGACAATTTTCTATAACATTAGTACCAAGAGTCATCATGGGATTACATTCTCGACGATCAATATCAACAATCACAATCCCTTGGGCTTTCAATTCCACCCGCCCCACCTTGATGGTGACCTCCTTATACCCCACTTGTGGCAACGGCTGACCATTACTGGCTATTATGGTGAAATCATCGTCAGGGCCACGAGTAATATCAGTGTCCTCCCAATACCGTTTATAAAGCACGTAAGGTATAGTCGTCACCTGAGAACCGGTGTCCAGCAAAGCGTTCAAGGGGATTCCATCAACCATTACAGGGAGAACTGGTCGTCCTCCAATATACTTGGTTCTCCAATGCTGCGGGCCTGACCGTCCTACTCCTGGGGGTTGGCCCTTTGCCCCAGGGGTTGCTCGTTTAAAGGACAGTACCTTGCAAGGTGGCCCACCTGGTGACAGCGGCGGCAGATGGGTCGTCCGTCCTGATGGAAGCGATCGCTGTCCCGGCCTCTGGTCGGTGGGGTCCTTTTCTGTCGCGTCCAGGGGACATCTTCTGGTCTGGAGGCTAGCTGGATCTTTTCCTTGGGGGCCTCCTGTAGGGACTGCACTGTCCGGGCTAGGGCAGCAACGCTCTTGGTCAGCTCCTGCATCTGAAGACGGAGTCCTGCAGGGGAGTCGTCCTCGAAGCTCTGGGCGTCGGCCTCCGCGGCAACTGGGGTATCCGATGCCACCTCCTGGTGGTATGTGAGAGCGGGGCGCCTGGGTGGTATTGCGCGGCTGGGCTGTCGCTCCTGCAATGCCTTGATAGCTTTATCTTTGAATTGCGCAAAAGTCAAGTCTGGATTTTGCATGGCCAGGAAGTGCAATTGGCCCCGCTGGTGACTGCACAGGAGCCCCTCAATGAACCGCTCCTTCAGGAGTTTATCCTCATCCTGCATGCTGCCGGGGTCACTCTGCTTAATGGCCCGCATCGCCTCCTGGAGATTAAGGGCATAGTCCCGTAAGCTATCCTGCAGTCTCTGTTTGCATCCATAGAAAGTCAGTTTAATTTCTGTAGCAGTGCGAGTATCAAAGGTGGCTTTAAGCTTTGCAAAAATCTGCTGTGCAGTTCCCTTATCCTCGGCGGGCCAGGACTTCAATTCTCTCAGAGCCGCCCCAAAGAGTTGGCCGGTTATCATAAGAACCTTCTGAGGCTCTGTCAGGGGATAGAACTCGAGCAGGCTGCAGAGCCCTTCCTTAAAGTCAGTGAATGTATGCGACTCCCCAGAGTATCGTGGGAGCCAGGCCGCTCCGGGCAGGTACGGCATAGAGAAGGGCATTATGGCTTTTGTGTTAGCGGCAGTGTCCGAGTGGCTGAGGGGAACAGCGGGTTCTGCGGCAACCGGTGGTGGTATTAGGGCCGCGGCTTCGCCCGCTGCGGGGACCGGAGCTGCCCCTGCGTCCACGGCTGCGGCCGCCACCTCCTCTCCTCCCGACTCGGACATGGCTGTCCCTTCCTCCCACTAACCTGCTGGAGGTCGGAGTTCCTCTTCCGGGATTGGCGCCTTACCGCGCTTTCCGTTCCGCGCTTCTTTTGGCCGGTTCCGCCCACGAAGCTAAGGCTCCTCCCTCCATGCGCGGCAATGGCGAATTTTGGCGGTAAATGGCAATACACAGTCCAAGCACAATAAATCACAGTTCCAAGGCACACATGACCTGATTTTTCAAGCTTAAGTAGATCCTGTTCGTGACGCCAAATTGTAGCGCCCCCACTGCCGCAGGGCCGAGGGGTACCCGGTACCGGGCCTCTGAGTCTCTGCTCTGGGGTGGTCACGGTGGCTAGACCCGGTCCGTGACCCTGCTGAGGGGCGCACAATGATAGATGCGATGGTAATGTTGCGGTGCAGTGTAGGTCGTAGTAAATAACGAGGACACCAGGTTGCAGTCTCTTTACCTCTTTACTGAAGGTTTTAGAGTCCTCAGTCCAGAGTGCTGTCAACAGGGCTGTCAGAGACCGGCCGGTCCAAAGGCACATCAGGAGTTCCCTTTGCAGGTGGGAATCAGTGTCTACCTCCTAGCGCTGGGTGTTGTAGTTCTTCCCTGCTGAGCTCCCGGGATAGTCCTCACAACTGATTCTGCCTGTCTCTGATGTTCCTTCTCTCCGTCCCCCAGGTGATATGGTAGGATGCACCCGTATGACGGGGTAGGCCTGGAGTTCTTCCGGGACCCTAGAGTCGCCCCTCTCCCACAGCTGCCTCCATTGTCTGCTTAGGTGATTCGTGTGAGACAGCCAACCTATAATTGGCTGTCCGGCCGTGGTTTGCAGTAGTACTTAGAGTCTCTTACTTGCTCGGCGTTCCGGCCACCGACTGTTTGCGCCTCAGAAGGATGTTGCCTCGGTCTAACAGCACGACTCCTTTTGGTCCTAATTCCTCTTTACTGTATTCCCGTTGTTCACTGGTTAGTTCTGCTCTTAGGAGTCTGCCAGGATCCCATCCCTGACAGATCCTCTCTCCCTGTCTTCCTGTCCAACCCCCAGTTTTACCAGAGTGTGAGGAGTGGCCTACTAGATAGAACCACCCCCCCTGGTGGCCGGAGTGTGAAGTGTAGTGTGAGTGTTACCTGGTCAGAGAAACTCCTTTAGTGCAATCAGACGTACCATAGCTCCCCTTAGTGGCGGAGCCACAGTACTGCAACGGCCAGGACTCTGGGGCGCTGCATATACAGTCTGCGACTGAGGTGCAAAAGTCTTTGGAGATCCATGACTTGTTCATCTTGATGAAAGTTAGGCAGTCTACATTTTCAGAGGACAGCCGACTGCGCTTATCCATCAGGACAGTACCAGCAGCGGCGCTCAAGACACGTTCTGAGAGAACACTGGCTGCCGGGCATGATAAAACCTCCAAGTCATGAGCTCAGGCTACTCATCCATTTTTGAAGACCAAAATGTGAAGGGATCCAAACCCTCCCTGATGGTATTGATATTCAGTTCTAGATACTACTGCACCATCCTATCCATTCATTCACCACGTGTCAGACTTGGATTCTGTTGTGCTGGTGCACAAGCTGGTCTAAAAAAGTGTCAAAGGACTCAGAAATTGCTTTTTCCACTTACACTACTGCTGCTGCTAATGTTTTGGCGTTGACGAATTGAAGTGCCGGTTGGAAGTCTGGAGCTGCGATGCACACTGTGTGCCTCTTGGCTGTCTTGGGGAAAACCTCTCTAAGGCTATGTGCCCACGTTGCAGAAATACTGCGGAAATGTCTGGAGCATTTCCGCAACTCCCTGCCGCGGGTAAAATGCATGTGGAATTCACATGTGTTTTCCCTTCAAAACACAAGCGTTTTCTAAGTGTTTTTACCTTGCAGAATGCTAGTTTTTTCCAAGCGATTTGAAGCATCGCTTGGAAAAATGATTGACAGGTTGGTCACACTTGTCAAGCATAGTGCTTGACAAGTGTGACCAACTTTTTACTATTGATGCTGCCTATGCAGCATCAATAGTAAAAGGTAGAATGTTAAAAATAATAATAATTAAAAAAAAATGGTTATTGTCACCTTCCGACGGCCCCCCGATCTCCTCAGCGGCGCTCCCGGTACGTTCTGTTCCCAGGGATGCTTTGCGCGAAGGACCTTTGTGACGTCACTGTCGCGTGACCGCGACATAATCCCAGGTCCTTTGCGCAATGCATCCCTGGGAATGGAAGCCGCCGCGTGCACCGCTGAGAGGTGGGAGGACTTCAGGGGCCATCAGAAGGTAAGTATATCCATATTTTTTATTTTAATTCTTTTTTTTACAGAAATATGGTTCCCAAGGGCCTGGAGGAGAGTCTCCTCTCCTCCAGACCCAGGTGCCAGCCGCACATGAAGCGCTCACTTTACACATGATGGACATAGCCACATGCGTAAAGTGAGTGTTCAATGCAATCCTATGGCTGCGGAATCGCTGCGTTTCCGGAGAAATAATGAACATGCTGCGGATTTTACCGCTATGCCATTCCGCATCGGGAATATCCGCACCATGGGCACAGCAACTGTGGAATCCCATAGAATTGCATGGAAATGCAGTTTTTAAGCGTTTTTATGCGTTTCCTCAGCGGCAAAAAACAGAGCAGAAACGCATATAAAACGCAACATGTGCACACAGCCTTAAGGTTGTGTAAAAGCGTATTTCGAAACTCCAGCATTGGCGGGTCTCTTTCCAGGGCAGGAAGCATGGGGCAAAATTTGGTCGTATAACATAGATCTAACAGAGTGTCAAGCCAGTAGTCAGCATTATTTCAAATTATAACTATACGGGGATCATATTGCAGATAGTGCAGCAAGAAGGCACTCATATCAGGCTCTTCCATGAGGTCCAAGCCCATGCTGTGTTGGTGGCTGGGTAACACTAATGATTGTTTTCTCCATCTCCTCCCCCCAAACACAAACAGAGAGGGAATTATTATCCTCTTTATCTCCTGACAGTTGCTTGCCTATCACCTCTTCCTCCTCCATTTGTTCCTCGGATCTCTCACCTTCACTACCAGTTTGTCTGTTAGCACCAGACCCCTTCGATTTCAGTAATCCATCCTCCCTTGATACCCACCTGTGTGACGACAGTCTGGAACTTTGAGACAATGTTATCCCTCACGCATCCTCCTGTGCTTCCTCCTCTTCCTCTGGGACCACCACCCCCTCCCGCAGGCTATTCCAGAATACAGATGACCGGACTAGTAATGCTGATGATGGCATTGTCAGTGCTAACCATCTTAGTAGCCATTTCGAAACTGTACAGAAGGGTGCAGAGGTCCTTAACCCCTTCACCCCCGGAGCTTTTTCCGTTTTTTCATTTTCGTTTTTCACTCCCCTCCTTCCCAGAGCCATAACTTTTTTATTTTTCCATCAATATGGCCATGTGATGGCTTATTTTTTGCGGGACGAGTTGTACTTTTGAACGATACCATTGGTTTTACCATGCCGTGTAACAGAAAACGGGAAAAAAATTCCAAGTGTGATGAAATTGCAAAAAAAGTGCAATCTCACACTTGTTTTTTGTTTGGCTTTTTTGCTAGGTTCACCAAATGCTAAAACTAACCTGCCATTATGATTCTCCAGGTCATTATGAGTTCATAGACACCTAACATGTCTAGGTTATTTTTTATCTAAGTGGTGAAAAAAAATTCCAAAGTTTGCTAAAAAAAAAAAAAAAAAATTGCGCGATTTTCCGATACCCGTAGCGTCTCCAATTTTCATGATCTGGGGTCGGGTGTGGGCTTATTTTTTGCGTGCCGAGCTGGCGTTTTTAATGATACCATTTTGGTGTAGATACATTCTTTTGATCGCCCGTTATTGCATTTTAATGCAATGTCGTGGTGACCAAAAAAACGTAATTTTGACGTTATGATTTTTTTTCTCGCTACGCCATTTAGCGGTCAGGTTAATCCTTTGTTTTTATTGACAGATCAGGTGATTCTGAATGCGGCGATACCAAATATGTGTATGTTCAATTTTTTTTTTAATTGTTTTATTTTGATTGGGGCGAAAGGGGGGTGATTTGAACTTTTCTATATTTTTTATTTTTTTAATATTTTTAAACACTTTTTTTTTAAATTTTTGGCATGCTTCAATAGCCTCCATAGGAGGCTAGAAGCATGCACAACTCGATCGGCTCTGCTACATAGAGGTGAAATACAGATCACCTCTATGTAGCAGAAAGGCAGGTGTACTTTGAGTGCCGACCACAGGGTGGCGCTCAAAGCAATCGGCCATCAACAACCATAGAGGTCTCAAGGAGACCTCTGGTTGTTATGGCAATGCACCGCTGACCCCCGCCGGGAGCGCTAGTTAAATGCCGCTGTCAGCGCTTGACAACGGCATTTAACTAGTTAATGGGCGCGGGCGGATCGCGATTCCGCTCGCGCTCATTGCGCGCACATGTCAACTGTACAAAACAGCTGACATGTCGCGGCTTTAAGGTGGGCTCACCGCCGGAGCCCACCTTAAAGCAGGGGATCTGCCAGCTGACGTACTATTCCGTCAGGTGGCAGAAAGGGGTTAATCTGTGCCCACGCTGTAAACGTGATATGCTCCACATCTGTACCGTGTTGGCCCAGGCTATACAACATGACATACTGCATCAGGGCTCGTTGCTGCTGCCACAGTCAATACAACATGTGCAGAGAGGAATTCCACCTTGGCGGCACATCGCATATCAACGTGCTAACTGGCATGGACAAAGACCTCTATATCACACACAGCTTCTGTGCTTTCTACAGCAGCTCATCCAGGCCCGTATAGTGATGGAGAAAATGCTGTACCACCAGGTTGAGGACGTGATTCATGCAAGTCACGTGTGTGAGCTTGCCTCACCGTAGGGCCGCCACCAGGTTTGCACCGTTACCGCACCCGGCCTTCCCTGGATGCAGGTTCAGCGGAGACGGCAATTGCTCAAACTCGGCCTGGAGAGCTGTCCACAACTCTTCAAGTGTATGACTGCGATCTCCAAGGCACATCAATTCTAACACTGCCTGATACAGTAAGCCCTGGCTGCGCAGAACGGAGGTGGAGATTCGCTCTGCAAGGTTGGAATGCGTGTCATTAAGGCAGAGGTTGATGGCACAGGTGGAGGCCTTAAAGAAGGTGAAGGAGGCAGAAGCAGTGGAGGAAGTGTGAAATATAGAGGTTTGACTGGAGCGGATAAAGAGCCCGAGGTTCTGTAGTTGGAGACCAGATCACACTATTTAGCATGGTAACAGAAGATTAGGAAGAAGCAACAGATGCGATTGATGGGGCGACTGCTAGTTGGTGAGGTCCGCTGGTCTGCATTTTAGCACGGAGGGATTCCCAGAATAGCGCATGTTGATTGCACATGTGAGGTTCATATATATAGTAGTCAAATTATTGCACTTTTTCCCTCTACCCATTTTTTTTGGCAAAATTGGCAGATTACGTGAGTTGGCTCATCCTTTGTGGTGTCAAAAAAGGCCCAGGCTAGGCAACCCTTGCCACCACTGCGAGCTGCAGACCTGTGAGTGCTGCTGGTCACAGTCACAGTTATGGATGAGGATGCATTGCTCGTCGTGGCTGCATCACTATGTGTCTGCCATGTACGGCACAATGTAACCTCCTCGTCTTCCTCTTCAGATAACCTACTCAGCTGTGTGCCTCTGTGTTCAGGCCAACTGGGATCTACCACCTCATCATCACGCTCCTCCTCTTCCTACCATAACAGCTGATATGACCTCATTAACAAGGCGTACCGCTCTGGGACTGCCAATGAAAGGTAGTGGAGTAGCCCTTCCAGTAACAGAACTTGTCAGTTGTCTTTGTATAGGACATGACGTTGTGGTTCACTAGTGCTTTTGTAGGGGTCGGGGGCCAGGGCAACAGCCATGGCCGACAGCAATCCCTGTATCACTCCCTGGACCCCTTCCCGCATAGGATCACATCTCTCTGTTGCAGTACCTTGCAGCTGGCTCTCTGTGCCATCTAGACTTGCCAGGACAGGGATGTATTCCTCACAGATGGTTCCGCAATAAAGAAGACATACTCTGGCTTAACGTCAATGTTAACTCTTTTACTCAGCATGGCTTGTTCAGATACAGGCACTTCAAGTATCACAGTTGATTTCTTCCTTTCTGTCCCTTCTCTGTCCTTTCCTTCGCTATGCTCAGCCCCGGGTCGGACCGTATCCTCCGGGTCGGACCGTATCCTCCGGTCCCGCAGAATCTATTCCCTCCGGAATTCTTGCCTCACATGGGAGAGTCCTACACCGCTTCACCCCGTTTTTAACAACTGCCACCCAGGCAAAAATCTGCCACATCTTGCTGGTGCTGCCCGGCTGAATAATCTTCTTTCTCTCCCTCCATGGGAAAAGATTCCTTTAGCTGCGTCCGCAGCGCTGTCGTACTTTTTTCCTCCTAGTGGAATTATTCGGTGCTATGTTTGCTATGCTGGGCCCCTTTCTTTAATGGTGCGGGGGCATAGTGACTCCTGAAAAAATGGTGTGCACTCACCTTCCCGATAAAAAGTTCCTTTATTGAGACATTTGCAGTTCAGACAGGGAGAACGTGTAGTGAAATAGGATGACAGCTGTTTCGCGTGAGCAGCGCTTCCATAGATCCTGATAGGCTATCAGGATCTGTGGAAGCACTGCTCGCGCGAAACAGCTGTCATCCTATTTCACTACACGTTCTCCCTGTCTGAACTGCTAATGTCTCAATAAAGGAACTTTTTATCGGGAAGGTGAGTGCACACCATTTTTTCTACTGTTTGAACTTTGCATGTCACTACAGGTGTTGCACCCTATATCCCGCATTTTTGGAAGCATATAAGCACTAGCAGAAGTGGATGGTAATAGAGACGGAGGTACAACAGGGTCAACACAGCAGCGGTGAGGATTTTTTTTTCTTTTTCTTTAAACAGTGACTCCTGGCCAGGCAGCCCAATGAGCTGCACGGGTGCCCAGGCCCCGACTGACTAAAGTAGGAAGCTCTCACTAACTTATCCCCACCGTGCCCCTCCTATTCTAACTGTATATGCTACAGTGCCCCCTTCTAATGGCCAACTATGGACACTACGCTCCTATCACTATATTGGGCTTGGGGACAAACTTTCCCTATAAACTATATGTGCATAGTAAACAATGGCATTACACAAATATACAGAGCAATATACGAAAGGTATAGCAATGCTCTTGTACATGGTGGTAATACACTTTATGTGTAGCAGTACCACCGTTTACGAACACATTAATAACAAACATTTTACACACTTAAAGGGGTTGGGGAGAAAAGGGAACACTAAACATTTCACATCCCCTACACTTTCACAAACATTACCAACTTGTTTTTTCCCAGTCATGTTGCTCAGATAGTGTGGTAGGAGCACAGTATTTTCAACAAAAAATTAAATTTTAAACTCTGCACCAGTTCTGCAAACATTTCAGCGGCAGTAAATGACAAGGTGAAATATGGTGCGGTAAATCGCGTTAGTCACAGAAGAAAGAATTGTTGGAGTGTTGATGAGGCCTGTATGACAAAGAAGATATGCTCCAAACAAATTTTAAATTAGATCTCCACTACTGAATGACATTAGTAACACAATAATTTTTTGGGGGCCTGTTGATGAGCCCTGTGGCCTCTATAACATAGACTAGATGCTACAAACAATTTGAAAGTGAGATGTCCCCTACTGTAGAACATTAGTAACAGAAGAAATATTTTTTTTTGCTGTTGGATGAGGACTGTATAACATAGACTAGTTGCTACAAACTATTTGAAAGTGAGATTTCCCCTACTGTATGATGTTAGTAACCAAATAATTTTTGGGGCCTGTGAATGAGGCTTGTATAACATAGACTAGATGCTACAAACAATTTGAAAGTGAGATGTCCCCTACTGTATGACATTAGTAACACAAGAAATATTTTTGGGCCTGTGGATGAGGCCTGTATAACATAGGCTAGATGCTACAATTTGAAAGTGAAAATGTCCCCTACTGTACGATGTTAGCAACTGAACAAATGTTTTTAGTGTGGGTGACACCTGTATAACCTAGAAAATATGCTACAAACCATTTCAAAATTGGATTTAGCCTGCTGCATCATGTTTGTAACCCCCCCCAATTTTTTTTAATTTTTATGTGTAAAAGCTCTGCACACATAACAATTTAACCTTCCACAAAATTACAACGTGGGATATGGCAGGCTGTATCACGTTTAGCAACAGAAAAAAAATATTTTTTTATGTGCGTGAGGTCTGCAGACAGTTTCATATCACCGCCACAAAATTACAATGTGGGATATGGCGGCTGTATCACATTTAGCAACAGATTTTTTTTTTATGTGCGTGAGGTCTGCAGACAGCTTAATTTCAACCCAAAAAAATTAACAGGATACGGCGGGCTGTATCACATTTTGCAACAGAAAAAAATATTACTTTTTTTAACGTGCATGAGCTATGCAGACTGTGTAATTTTACCGCCACTAAATAAAAAAGGTGAGATATGGCATGGTGAATCATGGTAGCAACTGGCCCCACAAATTTTTTTCATGCACAACAGCGCAAATTACAGAACAATGTCACCAGACCACTAAATGATAAGGTGGGATATGGCATGCTGTTTCACTTTTAGCAAGTGAAAAAATAAGATTTAGTATTGTCTACTCATGCATGGAGCACAATAGAAGCAGTGCACAACACACTTGCATGAAATGTGCCCAGCTGTCTTTGTCTGTGGACCTCAGTAATGGCGCAAAAAATAAATCTGCTGGTAGGTCGATTTCACAGCCACACTGGACACTAGCTAGGTACACTATCTGACTAATAAACAATCACATAGCTAACTACCTAAAATCTAGCTGCAAACAGTGCCTTCATCAGGAGCAGCCTGTCTGCGCTGTTACCGTGTTAAAATGATGCTAAAACAAGATGTCCGCTCTTTATATAGAGATGGACATGTGATTTCAGCAGCCAATGACACAAGCCGTTGTGTGAGGACATTGTGGATGTTTCATGTGCCCTGATTGGCTAGCTGCAATGTGATAAGTTAGAAAAAAAAAGTTTACAAGCATGCCGCGCCTCTGAGCTCTGCAAACTTCCCACCCTCATCAAATACGTGCCCCACGCTCATCTTACATCAACATTATCGTAGCCAAAGTGCTGAAAATACTTTAGTGGCAACACAAAAATTTTCCCACACTTTTTCCAAATGTTTCCGATTTTTTATGATTTTATAAAATTTTGCTCGTGTTTCCGATCATGAATCTGAATGTGCCATATTCGTGATGAATTTATGTTTGGCCAACGTTTTTCGAACAAATTCGCTCATCACCCTTAACTAGAAACAAATAGTCATGTTTTCCTAATTTTGTACTGCCCATTTAAAGTAAAATGGGTTTACGTGATGAGGTTGTCAAATTCAGAGTAAAGATAATTTTTAATTACTCATTCGCCAGTTAAGACTCCCATAGACATTGAACCACATGGAGACACACTGTCTCACCATACAGTGCAGCAGAGCTTAGTCGAGAATGGTTCTGTTCATTTAATGTCTATGGTAAATAGCTGAGAAACAATGTCCACCGCACTCTCAATAATCAATTTTGCAAGATGATTATCTTCAGAATAATTTTATTCAATGGTGTATATACATTAAAGTAAGGAGAATCAAAACAATAGGCCACAAAAATAATAACGTTTCGACCCTTCCTGGGTCTTTGTGAAAGGTTGCAAAATATCTAAAAGATAAAATACGAATACCAAATACACTATACTCTCTCTGGCAGTTCCATGGACAATGAGTGTAACAAAAGTTAAGCAATTGAAGGACCTTTCCCTGGATTGCTAGAAAGAGATTGTACCCCCAGCACTCAGTAAGTTGGATAGGCTATAACTTTTGATTCTGGCAATAACCTTTTAACTTCAGCTGTAACTATTCTAGTACTGGCAGATTGATACAGCTGTCTCCTCTACCAATCATTATTTTGGGTATGCCATATTACACTCAGCTTTCTAACAGCGTAGATACATTTTTCAGTCTCATTCATTTGGGAAATTTCCTAAGGCCGAAAACAATTTAGAAAAGAGGTTTCAGTTTTCACTCAAGACAAATAGCTAAATCAATTCCTAATGGTTGTAATACTAGAGAGTCTGATAGACGTATACCCCTTAGGTTAAGAAATGAGTAATTACTATATCTGTTTGACAGGCTGTAAGTAATTTCCCAATGTATCTTAGTGACCTTGTATTGCATAGCAGTAAAGGTGCCCATACACTCTCAAGAGCTGTCTTCCAAACAATTATTTGGTTAACTGCTATTCCTAGTGCTCTCACTTCTTGCCAAACTAAGCATGCAATTGATGTCTATGGGGAGAGGGGAATAAGCCACTACCCAACACTTCTGGCTGTGACTTATCTCCATGTAGAACAAAACAAATGAGCACTGAAATTCAACACTCCCATTATGGGCTCATCTTGTGAGGTGGATTCTCTTCTCCATAGGGCTGAGTGAGTAGCATGGTGCTGCTCAACAAGTGATGCTGGATGACAAGTTAATCAGCAAGGACCAAGATAGCAGGGTATGCAGAATGGTAGATGATAATGGGAACAATAAATGTATACGAAATTGGTATCTTCTGGCAGGGAAGCAGTTAATAGAAGGAATAACATCTGTTAACTTCTTGCAGGGCAATGGTTAAACACGGTTGTAACTCAGAAGTAAATTCAGTCTGATATCTTATGGCAGAGCAATGGTTAATAGCAATTTCATGCACTCTAGTATCATCTAGCATTGCAATAGTGAAAAGCAGCAAAATAACAGGTAAGTAAATGCTGTCTGGTATCTTCCAACAGTGCAATGGTTAACAGCAGTGTAAAAAAAGAAGTAAAAAACAGACATGATTGAAGAGATCTGTTATCTTGATTGCAGAGGCCAGGTATAAATAGGATTCAGAACAGCTTTGAGAAGTTGATAATTTGCTTTTTGAGAGTTTGGTGTGGACAACAGCTGGTAAATTGGACTAAGCTTGGAAATATTGCTGATTGTAACTTAACACCATCCCGACATACACCGTACATATAATGCTCTGCGGGAGGTGCATTCCCGCAAAGAGAAGAATATGTGCGGCCTCACGCTGAGCGCTGTGGCGATTGGGTGCGGATGTCAGCTGTATGTGACAGCTGACACCCTGCAGCAATGCCCATAATCGGTGCTAGCACTGATCGCGGGCATTTAACCCCTCTGATGCCGCTATCAGTAGTGACAGCGGCATATAGAAGCACTGCGCAGGGAGGGGGCTCCCTGCACGCTTCCATCAGGACATCGTAATCGCTTCACAGTGTACTGATGGTCTCCATGGAGACCCCCGGGACCAAGATGGCCTCGGGGTCCTGCAGGGAAGGTGGCTTGCGAGCGGCATGCCTCCTTCCCTGCCTGTCAGATCCTGATGTGTCAGATCAGCGATCTGACATTATATAGTTATGTCCCACACTGGGACAATGTAAAAAAGTAAAAAAAAAATATTAGAACGTGTAAAAATATTTTTTTTAAATATCTCTAAATAAAGAAAAAATAAATAAATATTTTTCCAATAAAAACATTTATTTATGTAAATAAAAAAACAATAAAAATACACATATTTGGTATTGCTGCATGCGTAATGACCTGCTCTATAAAACGGTCCCATTAGTTAACCCATTCAGTGAACTGAACACCGCAAAAAAAATAAATAAAAAGTGAAGCAAAAAACAATGCTTTACCATCATACAGCCAAACAAAAAGTGCAATAAAATGAGATAAAAAAGACCACTTGTACCACTGAAAATGTCATCTTTTCTCTCAAAAAACAAGCCGCCATACAGCTTCATCAGAAGAAAAATAAAAAAGCTATAGCTCTCAGAATAAAGTGATGCAAAAATCGTTATTTTTTTCTATAAAAGTTTTTATTATAAAAAAGTGCCAAAACATAAAAAAATATATAAATGAGGTATTGCTGCAATCGTACTGACCCGAAGAATAAAGCTGCCCTACCAATTTTACCACACTCGGAAAGGTATAAAAAAACAAACAAAAAGCAATTCCTAAATTGCTGGTTTTTGTTCATTCTGTCCCCCAAAAATCAGAGTAGAAAGCGATCAAAAAATGTCATGTGCCTTTAAATGGTACCAATAAAAACGTCAGCTCGTCCCACAAAAAACAAGCCATCATATGACTCTGTTGGTCGAAATATAAAAATATTGTAGCTCTCAAAATATGGTGATGCAAAAACTAGTTTTCACAATAAAAAGCGTCTTTTAGTGTGTGACAGCAGCCAAACATAAAAACCCAATATAAATCTGGTATCCCTCTAATTACACCGACCTAAAGAATAAAGTCGCCTAATCACTTATACCGCACGAGGAATGGCGTAAAAAATAAATAAAACTAATTCTTCACCTGCTGTTGATTTTTTCAATCTGCCTCCCAAAGATCGCAGTAAGGCTCAGCGCACATTTATCCTGCACTCTACGCTGAGCTTTTACACCGGGGTTTCCATGTAAATCTCTGAAATACGTGATTCAGACAGAACCCCCGGCAGAAGATTCCCTATGGCAAATGGAGGCACTGTGAATGCCATCTGACCTATGATCTGGCGGTATCCATCTTTATAAGATTGCATAAAAGTGTCATCAGCCAGTTTTGGGTACTTCTGAAAAGGACACCGCAGAACAGTGGCCAGACGGAGTCCAGAGTAACTTTGCTGCCTCATTATAGTGAATGGATCCCTCAGGGGTTTTCACCTGTCACGTTACTTGGAGATTTAGATGGAAACCCCAAATTAAATGGTCAGCATAGAGCGCTGGACAAATATGATCCCAAACGTTATGCAAAATGTTTCCAATAAAAGCTTCAACTCAATCCACAAACAAAGCAAGTCCCCACTCAGGTCTGTCGTTTGTTAACGGAAATATAGGGGACTTCCACATTACTGGTAGTACTAAGGCTCTATTAAAGCAAAATGGCTCCTCACTCCCCTAAAATAAATTCTGCGCTCTCAAATTCAAATGCCCCCCTCCCTTCTGAGCCCCACAGTGTACCTAAACCACATATATCATCCACATATTTGGCATTTCTGTAGTGATGAGAGCCCACCTAATTTACAGGTGTGTGTCTCCAGAAGCACGGGCTGGGCATAACGTACTGGAGACTGAAACGTACTGGTCAGGTCAATGGCAGTTTGCAATTTTCACCCAGCAACATCCACTGCTGCTTGTTTCTGGAAAACAATTATGGAGTCAAAATCAAGACTACAATTGAAGACAAATTCACAAAGTGGTGTAATTTCCAAACTGGGGTCACTTGCCGGGGGGGATTCTGATTTTCTGGCATTTAGGGGCTCTTTATATGGAGTCCGGAAACTGTTATATAATAATTTGTTCTCCAAGAGTCAAATAGCACTCCGTCCCTCCAGAGACTCGTTATTTGGCTAAGCAGTACTGTGCAGCCACATATGGGGTATTGCCAAGTTCAGCAGAAACTGTGTGACACATTTTGGCACCATTTTTACCCATTTCCTGATGTGAAAATGTAAAATCTGGGGCTAAAACAATTTTTTTTGTGGTAAAAAATTATTTATTTTTTCTTCACTACCTAATGGTATAAAATTCTGTGAGGCACTTGTGGCGTCTATATGATCAGTGCACTCCTAGATGAACTCATTCAGAGGTGTAATTTGTAAAATGGGGTCACATACGTGCTGTTCTGGCACCTCAGGGACTCTGCCAATGTGACATGGCCCCCTCAAACCAATGCATGAAAATCTGCACTGTAACATGACGCTCCTTCCCTTTTGAGCTTTGCAGTGTGCCTCAAAAGTAGTTTTCGACCACTTATGGGGTATTGATGTACTCATGAGAAATTGCATAACAAATTGTACTGTTCGTTTTCTCCTATTACCCCTTATGAAAATTGCAAACTTGGGGTCAAAGCAACATTTTAGTGGAAAAATAGTAATATTTCATTTTCTCAGCCCAATTTTATACAAGTTAGTGAGTTGCCTGAGGGTTAAACATACTCATTACTCCCATATATTAATTCCTTGATAGGTATAGTTTACAAAATGGGATAACCTCTGGGGGTTTCTGCTGTTTTGGCATGTCGGGGGCACATTAAATGGGACATGGTATCCGCAACCTATTGCTGACAAAATAGCGCTCATTTTCTTTCCAGCCCTACCATATGCCCAAGCAGTAGTTTTTCAACAAATATGCACAACAAATTTTCATGGCTCAACATTATAAAATTCTGTGACGCTCCTGTGGTTTCAAGGTGCTCACCACATATCTAGATAAAGTCCTTGAGGGGTCTAAGTTCCATAATGGGATCATTTGTGGGGGGTTTCTACTGTTTAGGCACCGCAGGGGTTCTCCAAATGTGAAATGGCGTCGGCTATTGATTTAAGCCAATTTTGTATTCCAAAAGTCAAATGGCGCTCCTTCCCTTCCAAGCCTTGCCGTGCGCTCAAACAATAGTTTTCCTCCACATATGTGGTATCGGCATACTCAGGAGAAATCGCACAACAAATTTTTTGGTGCATTTTCTTCTGTTACCCTTGTAAAAAATGGAAAATATGGCGATAAAGAAACATTTTTGTGGGAAAAAGTTAAATGTTCATTTTTTCCTTCCACATTCCAATAATTCTTGTGAAGCACCTGAAGGGTTAATAAACTTCTTGAATGTGGTTTTGATCACCTTGAGGGGTGCACTTTTAAGAATGGTGTCACTTTTGGGTATTTTATGTCATATGTCAAATTTTATGGAAAAATGAGAAATCGCTGGTCAACTTTTAACCCTTATACCTTCATAACAAAAAAAAATGATGTTTCAAAAATTGTGCTGATGTAAAGTAGACATGTGGGAAATGTTATCTATTAACTATTTTGTGTCACATAACTCTGGTTTAATGCATAAAGATTAAAATTTTGAATATTGTGAATTTTTCAAAAGTTTTGACAAATTTCCAATATTTTCAGAAATAAGTCATATTGAACAAATTTTACCACTGTCATGAAGTACAATATGTCACGAAAAAACATTCTCAGAATCAGCAGGATCCATTGAAGCATTGCAGAGTTATAACCTCATAAAGTGACATTGGTCAGAATTGTAAAAATTGGCACAGTCACGAAGGCAAATACAGGCTGTGGCGCAAAAGGGTTAAAGCAAGGTAAATCAGAACAATAGACAACAAAATAATGTTTCGACCCAATGGAGAAAGCAGAAAAATACAGCTCACAGAAGAAATCCAAAAAAGTGCTTTTTATTATCCAAGGTACATGAAGCAAATATTAAAATTGTGTGTTCACAAAGAAGAGAATACAGGCATCTTTTGACACGTTACCATTTGGTAAATTCAAAAAAGTTCATTTTTTTTCTTATTAATGTACACTCTGCACCCCATCTTGACTGAAAAAACCCCCAGAAATGTAGACATTTTTGCAAATTTATTAAAAAAGAAAAAATGAAATATCACATGGTCATAAGTATTCAGACCCTTTGCTCAGTATTGAGTAGAAGCACCCTTTTGAGTGAGTATAACCATGAATCTTCTTGGGAATGATGCAACAAGTTTTTCACACCAGGATTTGGGGATCCTCTGCCATTCTTCCTTGCAGATCCTCTCCAGTTCCATCAGGCTGGATGGTGAACGTTAGTGGACAGCCATTTTCAGGTCTCTCCAGAGATGCTTAATTGGGTTTAGGTCAGTGCTCTGGCTGGGACAGTCAAGAATGGTCACAGAGTTGTTCTGAAGCCACTATTTTGTTATTTTAGCTGTGTGCTTAGGGTCGTTGTCTTGTTGGAAGGTGAACCTTCATCCAAGTCTGAGGTCCAGAGCACTCTGGAGGAGGTTTTCATCCAGGATATCTCTTGTACTTGACCGCATTCATGTTTCCTTCAGTGGCAACCAGTCATCCTGTCCTTGCAGCTGAAAAACACCCCCATAGCATGATGCTGCTACTACCATGTTTCACTGTTGGGATTGTATTGGGCAGGTGATGAGCAGTGCCTGGTTTTCTCCACACATACCGCTTTGAATTATCACCAAAGGTCTATATTTGTCTCATCAGACCAGAGAATCTTATTTCTCATAGTCTGGGAGTCCTTCATGTGTTTTTTTTAAGCAAACTCTATGCGGGCTTTCATATGTCTTGAACTGAGGAGAGGCTTCCTTCAGACCACTCTGCCATAAAGGCCTTACTGGTGGAGAGCTGTAGTGATAGTTGACTTTGTGGAACTTTCTCCCATCTCCATACTGCATCTCTGGAGCTCAGCCACAGTGATCTTGGGGTTCTTCTTTACCTCTCTCATGAAGGCTCTTCTCACGCGATTGCTCAGTTTGGTTGGACGGCCAGGTCTAGGAAGACTTCTGGTGGTCCCAAACGTCTTCCATTTAAGGATTATGGAGGCCACTGTGCTCTTAAGAAATTCTTTTGTAACCTTGGCCAGATCTATGCCTTGCCACAATTCTGTCTTAGCTCCTTGGCCAGTTCCTTTAACGTCATGATTCTCATTTGGTCTGACATGCACTGTGAGCTTGAGGTCTTATATAGACAGGTGTGTGCCGTTCCAAATCAAGCCCTATCAGTTTAAATTAAACACAGCTGGACTCCAATGAAGGAGTAGAACCATCTCAAGGAGGATCACAAGGAAATGAACAGCATGTGACTTAAATATGAGTGTCTGAGCAAAGGGTCTGAATATTTATGACCATGTGATATTTCAGTTTTTCTTTTTTAATAAACATGCAAAAATTTCTACAATTCTGTTTTTTTTTCAGTCAAGATGGGGTGCAGAGTGCACATTAACCCCTTTCTGACATTAGACGTACCATCCCGTCCATGTGCCATGGGCCCGTCTGACCATGGACGGGATAGTACGTCGTCGCCGATCGGCCGTGCACACAGGTGGTGTGCGGCCAATCACGGCCGGGTGTCAGCTGAGTCTCACAGCTGACATCCGGCACTTTAACCCCAGGAACACTGCGATCAAACATGATCACAGCGTTCCGGAGAATCATTCTCCAGGAATCATTCTTCCCTACTTATGCCGATCACCGGCAGAGCAGGGGAGAATGATGAGAGTCGTGTTCAGCAACCAACTCCTTGGAACAGCGTTTAATGTAACGTTTTTTCGCCGGCGCCAATGCGTGTCATATGGATGACATCCATGTGTGTTATGCATATGCACATGTGCTGGATTTTTTGTGGCCCGTGCTGACATTAAAAAATGGACATGTCAGCGTGTTTTTCCCACGGACACACGGTCCATGGAAACACAGTGACATGTGTAGAGACCCATTCACTTGAATAGGCAAAAAAACGCTCCGTTCCTCCCGAGTCTCTCCGCATGGCTGCCCAATGGTATAAAATTCTGTGACACACCCATGGTGTTAATATGATCAGTGCACACCTAGATGAATTCATTGAGAGGTGCAATTCATAAAATGGGGTCACTTATGGGGGGTTCTGCTGTTTTGGCACCTCATGGGCTCTAACAGTGGGTCATGGCACCTGCAAATCATAACAGTAAAATCTGGCGCTCCTTCCATTCTGAGCTCTGCCATGTGCCCAAACAATGGTTTACCCCCCACATATGGGGTATCAGCATACTCAGGACAAATTGCACAATAACTCTTGGGGTCCAATTTCTTCTGTTACCCTTGTGAAATAAAAATTTTGGGGCGAAAAAAATATTTCTTGTGGAAAAAATAAGATTTTTTATTTTCATGGCTCTACATTATAAACTTCTGTGAAGCACTTGGGGGTTCAAAGTGCTCACCAAATGTCTAGATAAGTTCCTTAAGGGGTCTAGTTTCCAAAATGGTGTTACTTGTGGGGTGAGGGTTTCCGCTGTTTAGGCACATCAGGGGCTCTCCAAAGGCGACATGGCGTCCGATCTCAATTCCAGCCAATTCTGCATTGAAAAAGTCAAACGGCGCTCCTCTTCCAAGCTTTGCCATGCGCCCAAACAGTGGTTTACCCCCCCGTTTTCCGCAGGAAAAACGCTTAAAAAACGCATACATAAGCATCCCATCATTTTTAATGCATTCTGCAATTTTTGTGCACATGATGTGTTTTTTTCCGGTAAAAAACGCAGCATGTTCATTAATTTTGTGGATTTTTTGCGTTTTTCCTGCTATTTAATGCATTGGGAAGCTCCGTAAAAAAAAAGCAAAAAAAACGCATCCTGATTTCTTGCAGAAAATGTCCGGTTTTGTTCAGGAAATTTCTGCAAGAAATCCTGACGTGTGCACATAGCCTCAGAATGGTGTCACTTTTGGGTATTTTCTGTCATGTACACCCTCAAAGTGAATTTAAATGTGAGATGATCCCTAAAAAAATGGTTTTGCAAATTTTGCTGTAAAAATGAGAAATCGCTGATCAACTTTTAACCCTTATAACTTCCTAACAAAAAAAAATTTGTTTCCAAAATTGTGCTGAAGTAAAGTAGACATGTGGGAAATGTTATTTATTAAGTATTTTGTGTGACATATCTCTCTGATTTAAGGGCATAAAAATTCAAATTTTGAAAATTGCAAAATTTTAAAATATTTCGCCACATTTCCATTTTTTTAAATGAATAAATGCAAGTAATATCATAGAAATTTTACCACTAACATGAAGTACAATATGTTACGAAAAAACAGTCTCAGAATCGGCGGGATCCGTTAAAGCGTTCCAGAGTTATAACAACATAAATTTACAGTGGTCAGAGTTGTAAAAATTGGCCTGGTCATTAAGCTGTAAATTGGCTGTCACCAATGGGTTAAAAATAACAAACACAGTTATACTCACCTAACGCCCATTCCGTTGAAGCTCTCGTCTCCTGTAATAACACAAAAATTAAAAATAAAAATATCCCTCACCTGTCCGATGTTCTGTCCCATACTGTAATCCATGTATGGGGCTCAGTGGTTAGCACTGCAGCCTTGCAGCGCTGGAGTCCTGGGTTCAAATCCCACTAAGAACAACATCTGCAAGGATTTTGGATGTTCTCCCCATGTTTCTGTGGGTTTCCTCCGGGTACTCCGGTTTCCTCCCACATTCCAAAGACATACTGATAGGGAATTTAGATTGTGAGCCCCATCGGGGACAGCAATGAAAATGTGTGCAAACTGTAAAGCGCTGCAGAATATATTAGAGCTATATAAAAATGAAGATTATTATTATTAATAGTTTTCATCCTGGATGGTGCCAAGATGCGACCATCCAGGCTGAGAACCACTGATGAATGTGATGCTGCGGACGCAGCATCAGTGAACAGCAGAGACCTCATTGAGGTTACCGCAAGTCACTGAGGCTATGTTTCCAGCTAGGCCAAAAAACATACGCCAGTCCAGAAAAAATATTTTATGGGTCTAGAAATGGCAACAAGATGGCTGATGTCAATTGTTTATTTCTCAGACTACTAAAAAACACACACCAGTCCAGAAAAATTATTTTTATGCCTAGAAATGTGCTGCAGCCTTTCAACAAGCTTTATTAGACTGGCAAACCCAAACAGGAAAATGAACGTACAGTAAAAAATCCGGGTTCGGGATTCAGTAACAGACGTTAGGTGTCCAGTACAGACTACGAGCTTTCCAGTTCGGGTTTGCTCATCCCTATTCAAATGTCATAAGTAAATTTACCTAATCTCTTTCAATGATTAAAAAAATGAAGTGTACAGGGGCAGTCCTAGCTGCTTGTGTCTGCTACCGAGCGCTTCTGTATGTTGTTACTGAGTGGAGCAGAAAGAGGGGAGGTCACGGTATTGAGTAAATATATGCTTAAACTGAGGGTGAATAGGAATGGTGGATAACTCCTATAATGGTGTACCAATGTATTAGTAGGCAATACTGTATAACAATACATGTGTGAAGCTTGGCAGCTGTGCAGATATGTATATGAAGCTTGCGATATATGTAAAATATGCATATGAGATAAAGATACAGATGAGAAACAAAATAATTGAATGAAGAACAACCAATGAAAAGTAATAAAACAACAATGAAAAAAACAATGAAAAAAGAATAGAAACCATAAACAGAAAATAAGTAGGAGTCCAAACTAAATGGGGTGAAAGGAAACTTAAAACACCTCATCCATTATTTATAAAGGATCTTACCTCCTTGACCATGTCTATTGCCGTGATGATGTGTGCAAATATTCAATGGGTCTAGGGAAAGAAACGTATTGTGTTAACCAATCGATTACATGGTTGAGACCCCTAGGGGGTGATCGCACAGGCTGTACGGGACCACTACCATTCCAGTCTGCACCGCATATGGGTATTACAGCAGCTGCCATACTGCTGCAGGGAAAAAGAGTTCAGGCCTCAGTAAGAACAGATTAGCTGCCTTCAATGAAACTGATAGCCGGTCGCAGGCTGTAGTTGATCAGACTGCGCTGGACCGCTAACACCCACACTGCTCCACATACAGGTATCACAGCAGCCTCCACTCAGCCACAGAATCATACTGCAGCCCACCAAGAAGTGCTACATCATTCCCGCTATGCGGAAGCCTGCCCATGCATAGACTCAGTTTCCCACCAAAATACTCAGTAGTACGCAGCTAAGCACACAATGTCTCGGCGCGATACATCTTCACTCAAAATGAGGTCACGAGCAGGCTCTAACAAGTCTTCAATAAAAGAGCTTGCTGCTGTTGCTTATGCCAAAGCCGAAGTGGCCAAAGCGAGGTCCTCCTTCACCAAACAAGAGATGCAATTAAAGTTGAGACAAGCAGAAACCGAACGTTTGCAGGCAGAAGCAGATAGTGCGTGTCTGCAAGTGTCTCTGGAAAGACTTGCCACAGACAGAGACAGCGGCCACAATAGCCAAGGCAGAGTACTTGGAAGCAGTGGAGGATCCTGATGATGAGAGACGCAGCAATGTTCTTGGAACACATTTAGAGCAGCAAGATCCACAGCGTGTCACAGAGTACATCCATCAACATTCCGGCATGGTTGACAGCCCTGACTCATTACATCGACCAGCCTATGCCGATTACCAGCGATCTAGCCCCAAACTTTGCTACTCCAGGCAAGAAGACGCCCAGCACAGAGTTGTCGACCACAGCTACCGTTCCACCAACCAGAAGGTACAGCTCCTGTCCCACCTCAAAAAGACACCTTCACCGGAAAGGTACTATGCAGACTATCCGAAGCTACGAGCGTCTCACAGGTATGGTGATACACCACACATTAGACATGACTATAACACACCAGCTAGTACCAGCACTGACCAAGCCACCATGGACTTTGCAAAGTTCTTTGCCTGCCGAGAACTGGTTACAAAAGGACTTGTAAAGTTCGCTGATAAAGCCAAGAACTATAGATCATGGCAAGCCTCATTCCAGAACGCCATTCAGGGACTGGACCTTTCTTGTAGTGAGGAGTTAGATCTCCTGGTAAAGTGGCTCGGAAGTGAGTCGGTCGAGCATGCCAAAAGACTAAGAGACATTAATATAAAGCATCCACGCATAGGTCTACGCAAAATGTGAGAAATACTTGATGAATGCTATGGGTCCATAGAAGTCATAGAGAATGCTTAATCCAAAAGAATTGATGATTTCCCTAAGATAGGGCCCAAAGGTTATCAAAAACTTAGAGAATTGAGTGATTTATTGATAGAGTTACAGGTTGCTCAGGAGGAAGGACACTTGCCCGGATTGGCATTCTTAGACACTGCTAGGGGTGTCAATCCGATAGTACAGAAACTTCCTTACAACTTACAAGAAAAGTGGGTTACACTTGGTTCACGGTATAAGCATACTCATAACGTACCATTCCCTCCTTTCACTGTATTTGTAGATTTTGTCACTCAACAAGCTAAGATCAGAAATGACCCTAGTTTTGACTTCACTCTATCATGTTCCACTGCCCCCACTGTCAAACCGAGTAAGACACCCGTTGCAGTCCACAAAACTAATATTGTTTCCACAAGTCCTCACAATACAAGTAAGCCCCCTCCAGAAGAGAACAAACCTCAAGATGTCAGTAAGCAGTGTCCTCTGCACAGGAAACCACATCCTCTACTGAAATGCAGAGCCTTCAGGGAGAAGTATTTGGAGGATCGAAAAGGTTTCCTGTTATGATACCAATGGCAGAGGATCTCTGATATTCCGGCAAGATAGCAAAAATATAAAGACTGCTCTAGGGAGGTGGAAACTGGGCTAACCGCATACCTGATCCTGACACAAACAACTAAAAGTAGCCGGTGAACATGCCTACGTTGGTTCTAGACGTCTCGAGCCAGCCGGAGAACTGACTACCCCTAGAGGGAAAAAATAAGACCTCGCTTGCCTCCAGAGAAATTGAACCCCAAAGATAAAGAAAGCCCCCAACAAATGATAACGGTGAGGCAAGAGGAAAACACAAACGTAGAGATGAACTAGATTCAGCAAAGTGAGGCCCAATAGTCTAGATAGCAGAAAATAGATAGTGGACTATGCGGTTAGCAGAAAACCCTACAAAACATCCATGCTGAACATTCAAGAACCCCCACACCGACTGACGGTGTGGAGGGAGAATATCAGCCCCCTAGAGCTTCCAGCGAGTCAAAAATCAAATGTAAAGCAAGCTGGACAAAAACACTGAATAATGCAAACGATCCAAATTGTACAAAACAGACTTAGCTTTTCTTGCATGAGGCAGACTGAAAGGAATCCGGAGGAGACCAAATAGGTCTGGATACAACGATGCCAGGCAAGAGACTGAGTCCAGAGGAGACTCAAATAGGAAACACCCGCTGCTTAACGACACAGCTGGAGCTCAGGCCTGCAACAAGACATACCTAACACAATACCGTTAGTGACCACCAGAGGGAGCCCAGAAACACAGTTCACAACAGTACCCCCCCTTGAGGAGGGGTCACCGAACCCTCACCAAGACCCCCAGGGCGATCAGGATGAGCAGCGTGAAAGGCATGAACCAAATCAGCCGCATGAACATCAGAGGCGACAACCCAGGAATTATCCTCCTGACCATAGCCTTTCCACTTAACTAAATACTGGAGTTTCCGTCTAGAGATACGAGAATCCAGAATCTTCTCCACCACGTACTCCAACTCGCCCTCAACCAAAACCGGGGCAGGAGGCTCAACAGCAGGAACCATAGGCACCACGTACCGCCGCAACAAGGACCTATGGAACACATTATGAATAGCAAAAGACACTGGAAGGTCCAAGCGAAAAGACACCGGGTTAAGGATTTCCAAAATCTTATAAGGACCGATAAAGCGAGGCTTGAACTTAGGAGAGGAAACTTTCAAAGGAACATGCCGAGAAGACAACCAAACCAAATCCCCAACACGAAGTCGGGGACCCACACCGCGGCGGCGGTTGGCAAACCGCTGGGCCTTGTCTTGTGACAATTTCAAATTGTCCACCACATGGTTCCAAATCCGCTGCAACCTATCCACCACAGAATCAACCCCAGGACAGTCAGAAGGTTCAACCTGACCCGAGGAGAAACGAGGATGAAAACCAGAGTTGCAGAAAAAGGGTGAAACCAAGGTGGCAGAGGGCAAACTCGGCCAGTGGCAAAAAGGTAACCCAGTCGTCCTGATCAGCAGAAACAAAACATCTCAAATAAGTCTCTAACGTCTGATTAGTTCGCTCGGTCTGGCCATTAGTCTGAGGATGAAAAGCCGACGAAAAAGACAAAGCAATACCCATCTTAGCACAAAAGGATCGCCAGAATCTGGACACAAACTGGGATCCTCTGTCAGATACAATATTCTCAGGGATGCCATGCAAACGAACCACATTCTGAAAGAACAAAGGAACCACATCAGAGGAGGAAGGCAACTTAGGCAAGGGCACCAAATGGACCATTTTAGAAAAACGATCGCACACCACCCAGATGACAGACATCTTCCGAGACACCGGAAGATCCGAAATGAAATCCATGGAAATGTGCGTCCAAGGCCTCTTTGGGATAGGCAAGGGCAAAAGCAACCCGCTGGCACGAGAACAGCAAGGCTTAGCCCGAGCACAAATCCCACAGGATTGCACAAAAGAACGCACATCCCGTGACAAGGAAGGCCACCAAAAGGACCTGGCCACCAAATCTCTGGTACCAAAAATCCCAGGATGTCCCGCCAACACCGAAGAATGAACCTCAGAAATAACTCTGTTGGTCCATCCATCAGGGACAAACAATCTCTCTGGTGGACAACGATCAGGCCTATCAGCCTGAAATTTTTGCAGCCCTCGTCGCAAATCTGGGGAAATGGCAGACAAAATTACTCCCTCTCTGAGAATACCAGCCGGCTCAGAGACTCCCGGAGAATCAGGCACAAAACTCCTAGAAAGTGCATCAGCCTTCACGTTCTTCGAACCAGGCAGGTACGAGACCACAAAGTCAAAACGGGAGAAAAACAACGACCAACGGGCCTGTCTAGGATTCAGGCGCTTGGCAGACTCGAGGTAAATCAGATTTTTATGATCAGTCAAGACCACCACACGATGTCTAGCTCCCTCGAGCCAATGTCGCCACTCCTCAAATGCCCACTTCATGGCCAACAACTCCCGATTACCAACATCGTAGTTCTGCTCAGCAGGCGAAAATTTCCTTGAAAAGAAGGCGCATGGCTTCATCACGGAGCCATCAGAACTTTTTTGCAACAAAACAGCCCCTGCACCAATTTCAGAAGCATCAACTTCAACCTGGAAGGGAAGAGAGACATCCGGCTGGCACAAGACTGGCGCTGAAGTAAACCGACGCTTCAGCTCCCGAAAGGCCTCCACGGCCGCAGGAGACCAATTCGCAACATCAGAACCCTTCTTGGTCATATCCGTCAAAGGTTTAACCACGCTGGAGAAATTAGCGATAAAACGACGGTAAAAATTAGCAAAGCCCAAGAACTTCTGCAGGCTCTTAACAGACGTGGGCTGAGTCCAGTCATGAATGGCACGGACCTTAACTGGGTCCATCTCCACAGTAGAAGGGGAAAAAATAAAACCCAAAAAAGAAACCTTCTGTACCCCAAAGATACATTTTGAGCCCTTCACAAATAGAGCATTCTCCCGCAAAACCTGAAACACCATCCTGACCTGGTTCACATGGGACTCCCAATCATCAGAAAAAAACAAAATATCATCCAGATAAATAATCATAAATTTATCCAGATATTTCCGGAAGATGTCATGCATGAAGGACTGAAACACAGAAGGAGCATTAGATAATCCGAAAGGCATCACCAGGTACTCAAAATGACCCTCAGGCGTATTAAATGCCGTTTTCCATTCATCTCCCTGCTTTATGCGCACAAGGTTATACGCACCACGAAGATCTATCTTGGTGAACCAACTGGATCCCTTAATCCGAGCAAACAAATCAGACAACAATGGCAAAGGATACTGAAATTTAACAGTGATCTTATTCAGAAGACGATAATCAATACAAGGTCTCAGAGACCCGTCTTTCTTGCCCACAAAAAAAAATCCTGCACCAAGAGGGGACGAGGATGGGCGAATATGTCCCTTCTCCAAAGACTCCTTTATATAACTCTGCATCGCGGCATGCTCTGGCACAGATAAATTAAAGAGTCGTCCCTTAGGAAACTTACTACCAGGAATCAAATCTATAGCACAATCACAGTCCCTATGAGGAGGAAGGGCACTGGACCTGGCCTCATTAAATACATCCTGAAAGTCTGACAAAAACTCAGGGATCTCAGAAGGAGTAGAAGAAGCAATAGACACCAATGGAGAATCGCCATGAATCCCCTGACACCCCCAACTAGACACAGTCATAGCTTTCCAATCTAAAACTGGATTATGGGCCTGTAACCATGGCAGACCCAAAACGACAACATCATGCATTTTATGCAGTACCAAAAAACGAATCACCTCCTGATGTACAGGAGTCATGCACATGGTCACCTGCGTCCAATACTGAGGTTTATTCTCTGCCAATGGCGTAGAATCAATTCCTCTAAGAGGAATAGGATTTTCCAAAGGCTCCAGGACAAAACCGCAGCGCTTGGCAAACGACAAATCCATCAGACTTAAAGCAGCACCAGAATCCACAAAAGCCATAACTGAGTAAGAAAATAATGAACAAATTAAAGTCACAGACAAAATAAACTTAGGCTGAAAAGTACCAATGGCGACAGGATTAACTTTTTTCTTTAAACGTTTAGAGCATGCTGAGATAACATGTGTTGAATCACCACAGTAGAAACACAACCCATTTTGACGTCTATGATTTTGTCGCTCGGCTCTGGTCAGAATTCTGTCACATTGCATAGAATCAGGTGACCGTTCAGACAGCACCGCCAAAGGATTAACAGATTTGCGCTCCCGCAAACGTCGATCAATTTGAATGGCTAGAGCCATTGAATCATTTAGACCTGTAGGGATAGGAAACCCCACCATCACATCTTTAATGGCTTCAGAAAGACCATTTCTGAAATTTACGGCCAGTGCACACTCATTCCATTGAGTAAGCACGGACCATTTCCGAAATTTTTGGCAATATACCTCAGCTTCGTCCTGACCCTGAGAGATAACCAGCAACATTTTTTCAGCCTGATTTTCAAGATTAGGCTCCTCATAAAGCAAACCAAGTGCCAGAAAAAACGCATCAACAATCACCAATGCAGGATCTCCTGGCGCCAGAGAGAAGGCCCAATCCTGAGGGTCGCCGCGCAAGAAGGAAATAACAATCTTAACTTGCTGAGCGGAATCACCAGAGGAACGAGGTTTCAGAGACAGAAACAATTTACAATTATTCCTAAAATTCAGGAATTTAGATCTATCTCCAAAAAACGGCTCAGGAATAGGTATTTTTGGTTCAGACATAGGGCTATGGATAACAAAATCCTGAATGCTTTCAGTCAGAGTCTGGACATTCATATCTGCAGCAGAGTTTCAGCCACTCAGAGAAAAAGGGGATGGAAGAAGCTAGGCAAACTGCAGCAAAAAAAAACCAAACAAAAAAAAAAACTCAGAACTTCTTTTTAATCCTGCTTCTGCGATGCATTAAACATTTTCTTTTGGCCTGGCATTCTGTTATGATCCCAATGGCAGAGGATCTCTGATATTCCGGCAAGATAGCAAAAATATAAAGACTGCTCTAGGGAGGTGGAAACTGGGCTAACTGTTGTGATCCGCTTTTTGGGCTCCCCTAGTGGTGGCTGGTGGTACTGGAGACTTGTGTGTTCTTTTCTGCCTCAGCTCACCTGCTTCCATCAGTTTTGGGAGTTCCCTATTTAGCCTTGCTCTCCAGTCACTTCCTTGCCGGTCATCATTGTAACCTGAGTCTTTCAGTTGCATGTTCCTGCTACCAGTCTGCTGATCAGCTAAGTGGACTCTTGTCCTTTTTGTTTTGTATTTTTTGTCCAGTTTACAGTTTGTCATTTCCTGTTACTGGAAGCTCTTGTGGACTGAAATTGCCACTCCTGTGTCATGAGTTGACACAGGAGTCTTAAAGTAATTTCAGGATGGGTTTTTGAAAGGGTTTTTCAGCTGACCGTGAAGTCCTCTTTTGTATCCTTCCTCTATCTAGTAAGTGGACCTCGCTTTGCTAAATCTACCTTCATACTGAGTATGTCTTTTCCTCTGAACTCACCGTTAATATATGTGGGGGCTACTATCATCTTTGGGGAATTTCACTAGAGGTAAGCCAGGTCTGTTCCTTCCTCTTCCAGGCGTAGTTAGTTCTCCGGCTGGCGCATGGCATCTAGGCAGCCGTAGGAATGCTTCCTGGCTACTGTTAGTTGTGTGGTAGATTTAGGTCACGGTCAGCTTGAGTTTCCATCACCCGAGGGCTAGTCTGTTATTTTGTGTTTCTGATGTTCCCATGCCATTGGGGAATCATGACAGTATGACCGGCCACTGTTAAAGTAATTGGCAGAAGAAAGGAGAGTAAAAGAAGTCTGTAGATTTTTATTTATTTATTTATTTTTTTTTTTCCTCACATGTTTGCTACTTAGTTGGCTCAGTTGTATTTCTGCTCTATTTACAGCCTTGCATTTCTCTCCTTCTAATCCTTGAATGGCTCTGATCTCTCCGGTGTAAGGATGGACTCTCAGAGTTTGGCTGCAGGTTTAAATAATCTTGCTACGAAGGTTCAGAATTTACAAGATTATGTTATACGTACTCCTATTTCTGAACCTAAGATTCCTACACCAGAGGTATTTTCCGGAGATAGATCTCGGTTTCTGAATTTCAAATGTAATTGTAAATTATTCCTTTCTCTCAGACCTCACTCCTCTGGAGATCCTGTTCAGCAGGTTAAGATTGTGATTTCTTTGCTGCGAGGTGACCCTCAAAATTGGGCATTTTCATTGACACCAGGGGATCCTGCGTTGCTCAATGTGGATGCGTTTTTTCTGGCTTTAGGGTTGCTGTATGAGGAACCTAATTTGGAGATTCAAGCTGAAAAAGCTTTAATAGCCCTGTCTCAAGGGCAAGATGAAGCTGAGATATACTGCCAAACATTTCGTAAATGGTCTGTGCTTACTCAGTGGAATGAGTGTGCCCTAGCGGCAATTTTCAGAGAAGGCCTTTCTGATGCCGTTAAGGATGTCATGGTGGGGTTTCCTACGCCCACAGGTCTGAATGAGTCCATCACAATGGCGATTCAGATTCATCGGCGTTTGCGGGAGCGCAAACCCGTGCACCATTTGGCGGTATCTTCTGAAGGGACGCCAGAGAAAATGCAATGTGACAGAATTCTGTCAAGAAGCGAGCGGCAGAATTATAGGCGCAAAAATGGCTTGTGCTTCTACTGTGGTGATTCCGCGCATGTTATATCAGCATGCTCTAAACGTACTAGGAAGGTTGACAAGTCTGTTTCTATTGGCACTTTACAGTCTAAATTTCTTCTGTCTGTAACTCTGATTTGTTCATTATCAGTTATTACTGTGGATGCCTATGTGGACTCTGGCGCCGCTCATGGATTGGTCCTTCGCCAGGCGCTGTGGGTTTGATTTGGAGCCTCTGGAAGTTCCTATACCTCTGAAGGGTATTGATTCTACACCTCTGGCTTGTAATAGACCACAGTTCTGGACGCAAGTGACTATGCGTATGACTCCAGACCATCAGGAGATGATTCGCTTCCTCGTGTTGCATAATTTACATGATGTGTTAGTGCTTGGATTACCATGGTTGCAATCTCATAACCCAGTACTGGACTGGAAAACTATGTCTGTGTTAAGCTGGGGATGTCGGGGGGCTCATGGGGACATACCCTTGGTTTCTATCTCGTCATCTATTCCCTCTGAGGTTCCGGCATTTTTGTCGGATTTTGGGGATATTTTTGAAGAGCCTAAAATTGGTTCTCTCCCTCCCCACAGAGAGTGTGATTGCGCCATAGATCTGATTCCAGGCAGTAAATTTCCAAAGGGTCGTTTGTTTAACCTATCTGTACCTGAGCATGCTGCCATGCGAGAGTATGTTAAGGAGTCCCTGGAAAAGGGACATATTCGTCCTTCTTCATCACCTTTAGGAGCTGGGTTTTTCTTTGTCTCTAAAAAGGATGGCTCGCTGAGGCCTTGTATTGATTATCGACTCCTGAATAAAATTACTGTCAAATATCAGTATCCGTTGCCGCTGCTTACTGATTTGTTTGCTCGCATAAGGGGGGCTAAGTGGTTCTCCAAGATTGATCTCCGTGGGGCGTATAATTTGGTGCGAATTAAGCAAGGGGATGAGTGGAAAACCGCATTTAATACGCCTGAGGGCCACTTTGAGTATTTAGTAATGCCTTTCGGCCTTTCTAATGCACCTTCAGTTTTTCAGTCCTTTATGCATGATATTTTCCGTGAATATCTGGATAAATTTATGATTGTGTATTTGGACGATATTTTGATTTTTTCTGAGGACTGGGAGTCTCATGTTCAGCAGGTCAGGAGGGTTTTTCAGGTCTTGCAGGAGAATTCTCTGTGTGTAAAGGGTTCTAAGTGTGTTTTTGGGGTTCAAAAGATTTCCTTTTTGGGGTACATTTTTTCCCCTTCTTCTGTTGAGATGGACCCTGTCAAGGTTCGGGCTATTTGTGACTGGACGCAGCCTACTTCTCTAAAGGGTCTTCAGAAGTTCTTGGGCTTTGCTAATTTTTATCGTCGATTTATAACTGGTTTTTCTGGTGTTGCTAAGCCTCTTACGGATTTGACTAAGAAGGGTGCTGATGTTGCCAATTGGTCCTCTGCCGCTGTGGAGGCCTTTCGGGAACTTAAGCGCCGCTTTTCGTCTGCCCCTGTGTTGCGCCAGCCTGATGTCTCTCTCCCCTTTCAGGTTGAGGTCGATGCTTCCGAGATCGGAGCGGGGGCGGTTTTGTCGCAGAAAAGTTCCGATTGCTCAGTGATGAGACCTTGTGCGTTCTTTTCTCGAAAATTTTCTGCCGCCGAAAGAAATTATGATGTCGGTAATCGGGAGCTTTTGGCCATGAAGTGGGCATTTGAGGAGTGGCGTCATTGGCTTGAGGGTGCTAGACATCAGGTGGTGGTTTTGACTGATCACAAGAATCTGATTTATCTTGAGTCTGCCAGGCGCCTGAATCCTAGACAGGCGCGCTGGTCGTTGTTTTTCTCTCGGTTTAATTTTGTGGTCTCATATCTACCAGGTTCTACGAATGTGAAGGCAGATGCCCTTTCTAGGAGTTTTGAGCCTGATTCCCCTGGTGATTCGGAACCTACAGGTATCCTTAAGGATGGGGTGATATTATCCGCCATTTCCCCAGATCTGCGACGTGCTTTGCAAGAGTTTCAGGCGGATAGACCTGATCGCTGTCCACCTGGTAGACTGTTTGTTCCTGATGATTGGACCAGTAGAGTCATCTCGGAGGTTCATTCTTCTACGCTGGCGGGTCATCCTGGAATTTTTGGTACCAGGGATTTGGTGGCTAGATCCTTCTGGTGGCCATCTCTGTCTCGAGATGTGCGTGTTTTTGTGCAGTCTTGTGATGTGTGTGCTCGGGCCAAGCCTTGTTGTTCTAGGGCTAGCGGGTTGTTGTTGCCCTTGCCTATTCCGAAGAGGCCTTGGACGCACATCTCGATGGACTTTATTTCTGATCTTCCTGTCTCTCAGAGGATGTCTGTTATCTGGGTGGTGTGTGACCGTTTTTCTAAGATGGTTCATTTGGTGCCATTGCCGAAGTTGCCTTCCTCGTCTGAGTTGGTTCCTTTGTTTTTTCAAAATGTGGTTCGCTTGCATGGTATTCCTGAAAATATCGTTTCTGATAGGGGTACCCAGTTCGTTTCTAGATTTTGGCGGGCATTCTGTGCCAGGTTGGGCATTGATTTGTCTTTTTCGTCTGCCTTCCATCCTCAGACTAATGGCCAGACGGAGCGAACTAATCAGACTTTGGAGACGTATTTGAGGTGTTTTGTGTCTGCGGATCAGGATGATTGGGTTGCCTTTTTGCCGTTGGCAGAGTTTGCTCTTAATAATCGGGCTAGTTCGGCCACTTTGGTTTCCCCTTTCTTTTGCAATTCGGGGTTTCATCACCGTTTTTCTTCTGGTCAGGCGGAGTCTTCGGATTGTCCTGGAGTAGATGCTGTGGTGGATCGGTTGTATCGGATTTGGGAACAAGTGGTGGACAATTTGAATTTGTCCCAGGAGAGGACTCAGCGGTTTGCTAACCGCCAGCGTCGGGTTGGTCCTCGCCTTCGTGTTGGGGACTTGGTGTGGTTGTCTTCCCGTTTTGTCCCAATGAGGGTTTCTTCTCCTAAATTTAAGCCTCGGTTCATCGGTCCCTATAGGATTTTGGAGATTATTAACCCTGTTTCCTTTCGTTTGGACCTCCCGGCATCTTTCGCTATCCATAATGTGTTCCATCGGTCGTTGTTGCGGAGATACGAGGTGCCGGTGGTTCCTTCTGCTGAGCCTCCTGCTCCTGTGCTGGTTGAGGGTGAATTGGAGTACGTTATAGAGAAGATCTTGGACTCCCGTATTTCCAGGCGGAGACTCCAGTATCTGGTTAAATGGAAGGGCTATGGTCAGGAAGATAATTCTTGGGTAACTGCCTCTGATGTTCATGCCTCGGATTTGGTTCGTGCCTTTCATAGGGCTCATCCAGGTCGCCCTGGCGGTTCTTGTGAGGGTTCGGTGCCCCCTCCTTAAGGGGGGGGTACTGTTGTGATCCGCTTTTTGGGCTCCCCTAGTGGTGGCTGGTGGTACTGGAGACTTGTGTGTTCTTTTCTGCCTCAGCTCACCTGCTTCCATCAGTTTTGGGAGTTCCCTATTTAGCCTTGCTCTCCAGTCACTTCCTTGCCGGTCATCATTGTAACCTGAGTCTTTCAGTTGCATGTTCCTGCTACCAGTCTGCTGATCAGCTAAGTGGACTCTTGTCCTTTTTGTTTTGTATTTTTTGTCCAGTTTACAGTTTGTCATTTCCTGTTACTGGAAGCTCTTGTGGACTGAAATTGCCACTCCTGTGTCATGAGTTGACACAGGAGTCTTAAAGTAATTTCAGGATGGGTTTTTGAAAGGGTTTTTCAGCTGACCGTGAAGTCCTCTTTTGTATCCTTCCTCTATCTAGTAAGTGGACCTCGCTTTGCTAAATCTACCCTCATACTGAGTATGTCTTTTCCTCTGAACTCACCGTTAATATATGTGGGGGCTACTATCATCTTTGGGGAATTTCACTAGAGGTAAGCCAGGTCTGTTCCTTCCTCTTCCAGGCGTAGTTAGTTCTCCGGCTGGCGCATGGCATCTAGGCAGCCGTAGGAATGCTTCCTGGCTACTGTTAGTTGTGTGGTAGATTTAGGTCACGGTCAGCTTGAGTTTCCATCACCCGAGGGCTAGTCTGTTATTTTGTGTTTCTGATGTTCCCATGCCATTGGGGAATCATGACAGCTAACCGCATACCTGATCCTGACACAAACAACTAAAAGTAGCCGGTGAACGTGCCTACGTTGGTTCTAGACGTCTCGAGCCAGCCGGAGAACTGACTACCCCTAGAGGGAAAAAATAAGACCTCGCTTGCCTCCAGAGAAATTGAACCCCAAAGATAAAGAAAGCCCCCAACAAATAATAATGGTGAGGCAAGAGGAAAACACAAACGTAGAGATGAACTAGATTCAGCAAAGTGAGGCCCAATAGTCTAGATAGCAGAAAATAGATAGTGGACTATGCGGTTAGCAGAAAACCCTACAAAACATCCACGCTGAACATTCAAGAACCCCCACACCGACTGATGGTGTGGAGGGAGAATATCAGCCCCCTAGAGCTTCCAGCGAGTCAAAAATCAAATGTAAAGCAAGCTGGATAAAAACACTGAATAATGCAAACGATCCAAATTGTACAAAACAGACTTAGCTTTTCTTGCATGAGGCAGACTGAAAGGAATCCGGAGGAGACCAAATAGGTCTGGATACAACGATGCCAGGCAAGAGACTGAGTCCAGAGGAGACTCAAATAGGAAACACCCGCTGCTTAACGACACAGCTGGAGCTCAGGCCTGCAACAAGACATACCTAACACAATACCGTTAGTGACCACCAGAGGGAGCCCAGAAACACAGTTCACAACAGTTTCCTCAAGGAAAACAACATCTGCTTCAAATGCTGTGCCACAACCTCTCACCTCCCCAGGAACTGTGAAGCTAGTGTGACATGTGAAGAATGCAGCAGCAGGGATCACAATACAGCCTTGCACCCTGGTCCATCTCCATGAGTATTGTCCCAGGCAGAGGAGCATGATAGGAAGCAGAAGAACACTGATGAAGACACTTCTGTGGTCACTTCTCAATGTAAGGAGATCTGTAAGGGACTCACAGGAGGAAGATCCTGTTCAAAAACCTGCCTTGTCCGAGTCTACCCAGCAGGCCGCAGGGACAAAGCGCTCAAGATATATTATGTAATCCTGGATGACCAAAGTAACAGGTCCCTAGCCAAGTCAATCTTCTTTGACAACTTCAAAATTGTAGGCGATGGTTCTCCATATTCCTTGACAACGTGTTCAGGTACCGTTGAGATGGCGGGGAGGAAAGCAACCGGATACAAGTGGAGTCCATAGATGGCCAGACTTGCCTATCGCTACCAACCATCCTGGAGTGCAATCAGATTCCCGACAACAGGTCCAAGATAACTTTACCAGAGGTGGCGACTAGTGTTGAGCATTCCGATACTGCAAATATCGGGTATCGGCCGATATTCGCTGTATCGGATTTCCGATACTGAGTTCCGATATTTTTAAGATATCGGATACCGGAATCGGAAGTTCCTATAGTGCAATTATACACTATAATGGAGTGTGGGCGGTGCGTGGGCGGAGACTGCATCTGTGTGTGCGGGCGGGGTCTGTGCGTGACCATGGGGGGTCTGTGTGGGCCTGCCGGGGGTCTGTGCGGGCCTGCCGGGGGTCTGTACGGGCCTCTCAGGGTCTGTGTGGCCGGCCGGGGGCCTGTGCGGCCTGCCGGGGGTCTGTGCGGCCTGCCGGGGGTCTGTGCAGGCCTCTCGGGGGTCTGTGTGGCCTGCCGGGGGTCTGTGCGGCCTGCCGGGGGTCTGTACGGGCCTCTCTGGGGTCTGTCCGGCCTGCCGGATAAAAAAAGAAAACGGATAGAAACGGAGTGGGCTCCCGCGCAATTTTCTGCACCAGAGGGGGAAAGCCGACGGCCAGGGGCCAATATTTGTAGCCTGCTATGAATATCAGCCCGCAGCTGTCTGCGTAGCCTTTACTGGCTATTAAAATAGGGGGACCCCAAAAAAAATGATGTGGGGTCCCCCTATATTTTATAGCCAGAAAGGCTACGCAGACAGTTGCGGGCTGATATTCATAGCCTAGAGAGGGGCCATGGATATTGGCCCCCCAGCTACAAATACCAGTCCGCAGCCGCCCATCTGCAAGATGCGCCAATTCCGGCACTTAGCCCCTCTCTTCCCACTCCCGTGTAGCGGGGGGATATGGGGTAATAAGGGTTAATGTCACCTTGCTATTGTAAGGTGATATTAAGCCGGGTTAATAACGGAGAGGCGTCAATAAGACGCCTATCCGTTATTAATCCAATGCTAGTAAAGGGTTAATAAAGCACACACACATTAGGAAAAAAGTATTTTAATATTCTTCATTTAACCATACTTACCATACTTCAGCACCTGAAAACGTAAAATAATAAACTGTATACTACCTGTCCGCCGTAGTCCAATTAATAATGAGTGTCCCACGACGATCTCCCCTATAGAACAGTGACATCGGGTGATGTCACTGCTCTATAGGACCCTCAGTGACACACTGACAGGAGACAATGGTTCCTGCAGTGCATCACTGCGAGGTTAGTATAGTTCAAAGTCTTACTTTATGGCAATTGCTGCCTTGGAAAATTTCTCACACAGCAATGCCAAAAGTGAGACTAGGGACTATTTTTTTTTACAGCGGTGGAGAAATACAGTGCGGAAGGATACCTTCCTCCCGTCATTGTGTTCCTGGAGCCCCTAGAGAGCGGTCGCATTAGCTGATGCTGCCGTTCTCCACGGGAGATCATCGTGGGACACTCGTGAATTTCTGCGGATCAGGGAGTATATTGGTTGTTTGTTATTTTAATCTTTTTTACAGATGACACTGGCTTCGGGGATCAAAATGACAAGTGATGGTGAGTATGTACTCTATGTTATATGTACTGTATGTCTATATGTATGTATTGCATGTAATGTCTGAATGTATTGCATGTAATGTATGAATGTATTGTATGTAGTATGTAGTATGTATGTAGTATGTATGTATGTAGTACGTATGTAGTATGTATGTAGTATGTATGTATGTTGTATGCAGTATGTATGTTGTATGGATGTATGTAGTATGTTGCATGCATGTTGTATATATGTAGTATGTATGTAGTATGTATGTATGTTGTATGTATGTTGTATGGATGTATGTTGTATGTATGTTGTATGTATGTGGTATGTAGTATGTATGTATGTATGTAGTATGTTGTATGTATGTTGTATGTATGTTGTATGTATGTATGTAGTATGTATGTAGTATGCATGTAGTATGTTGTATGTATGTAGTATGTATGTAGTATGTATCTAGTATGTAGGGTTTTTTTTTACATTCAACACATTAGCCGGATGATGGAACTACTACTGTCCCATCATTGGCTAATGTGTTATGGTTCCCAATGGCAGGGGAACATCAGAAACATAGAAAAACGGACAAGCTCTCGGGTGATGGAAACTAGAGCTGACCGCGATGCTAAACCTATACACACAACTAATAGTAGCCAGGGAACGTGCCTACGTTTTCGCTAGACGTCTCGCACCAGCCGGAGGACTAACTACCCCTAATAGATGAAACACAGTCCTGGCTTGCCTCCAGAGGAAAATTCCCCACAGGAGATAGTAGCCCCCCACATATAATAACGGTGAGTTAAGGTGAAAAGACAAACGTAGTATGAAAACAGATTTAGCACAGCGAGGCCCACTAACTAGATAGCAGAAGGATACAATAGTGGACTTCGCAGTCAGCTACAAAACCCTATCAAAAACCATCCTGAAATTACCTTAAACTCATGTACCAACTCATGGCACCGGAGTGGCAGTTTCAGCCCACAAGAGCTTCCAGCTGCAGAGAATCACATAACTGCAAACTGGACAAAACATACAAAAATAGACTAAGGACAGAAATGTCCAACTTAGCTGGTCAGCAGACTGGGAGCAGGTACATGCAACAGAAAGACTCTGGTTACATTGATGGCCGGCATTGGAATGACTGAGGAACAAGGCTAAATAGGAAACTCCCACATCCTGATAGAAACAGGTGAAAAGCTCACAAGACACCAGTACCACAAGCGACCACTGGGGGAGCCAAATAACCGAATCACAACAGTACCCCCCCCTTAAGGAGGGGGCACCGAACCCTCACAAGAACCACCAGGGCGATCTGGATGAGCCCTATGAAAGGCACGGACCAAATCAGAGGCATGAACATCTGAAGCTGAAACCCAAGAATTATCCTCCTGACCGTAGCCCTTCCACTTAACCAGATATTGAAGTCTCCGTCTGGAAACACGGGAGTCCAAGATTTTCTCCACCACGTACTCCAATTCACCCTCAACCAGCACAGGAGCAGGAGGCTCAACAGAAGGCACAACTGGCACCTCATACCTCCGCAATAACGACCGATGGAAAACATTATGGATAGCAAAGGATGCTGGGAGGTCCAAACGAAAAGACACAGGGTTAAGAATTTCCAAAATCCTATAAGGACCGATGAACCGAGGCTTAAACTTAGGAGAAGAGACCCTCATAGGGACAAAACGGGAAGACAACCACACCAAGTCCCCAACACGAAGACGAGGACCAACACGACGATGGCGATTAGCAAAATGCTGAGTCCTCTCCTGGGACAACTTTAAATTGTCCACCACCTGACCCCAAATACGATGCAACCTGTCCACCATAGTATCCACTCCAGGACAATCCGAAGATTCCACCTGACCAGATGAAAAACGAGGATGGAACCCCGAATTGCAAAAGAAAGGGGAAACCAAAGTGGCAGAACTGGCCCGATTATTAAGGGCAAACTCTGCCAACGGCAAAAAGGTGACCCAGTCATCCTGATCAGCAGACACAAAACACCTCAAATAAGTCTCCAAGGTCTGATTAGTACGCTCCGTCTGGCCATTCGTCTGAGGATGAAATGCAGACGAAAAAGACAAATCAATGCCCATCCTGACACAAAACGCCCGCCAAAATCTGGACACAAACTGAGATCCCCTGTCAGAAACTATATTCTCCGGGATACCATGCAACCGAACCACATTCTGAAAAAACAGAGGCACCAACTCAGATGAGGAAGGCAACTTGGGCAAAGGTACCAAATGAACCATCTTAGAAAAACGGTCACACACCACCCAGATGACAGACATTTTCTGAGAAACAGGGAGATCAGAAACAAAATCCATAGAGATGTGTGTCCAAGGCCTCTTAGGAATAGGCAAGGACAACAACAATCCACTAGCCCGAGAACAACAAGGCTTGGCCCGAGCACACACATCACAAGACTGCACAAAAGTATGCACGTCCCGAGACAGGGAAGGCCACCAGAAGGACCTAGCCACCAAATCCCTGGTACCAAAAATTCCCAGATGACCTGCCAACGCAGAAGAATGAACCTCCGAGATGACTCTACTGGTCCACTCATCCGGCACAAACAATCTACCAGGCGGACAACGATCAGGCCGATCCGCCTGAAACTCTTGTAAAGCACGTCGCAGGTCAGGGGAGACAGCAGACAATATCACCCCATCCTTAAGGATACCCGTAGGTTTGGAATCACCAGGGAAATCAGGTTCAAAACTCCTAGAAAGGGCATCAGCCTTCACATTTTTAGAACCCGGCAGATACGAGACCACAAAATTAAACCGAGAGAAAAACAACGACCAGCGCGCCTGTCTAGGATTCAGACGTCTGGCCGACTCAAGATAAATCAAATTCTTGTGATCAGTCAAGACCACCACCTGATGTCTAGCACCCTCAAGCCAATGACGCCACTCCTCGAATGCCCATTTCATCGCCAAAAGCTCCCGATTACCAACATCATAGTTTCGCTCGGCGGGCGAAAATTTTCGAGAAAAGAACGCACAAGGTCTCATCACTGAACCATCTGAACTTTTCTGTGACAAAACCGCCCCCGCTCCAATCTCGGAAGCATCAACTTCCACCTGAAAAGGAAGTGAAACATCAGGCTGGCGCAACACAGGGGCAGAAGAAAAGCGGCGCTTAAGCTCTCGAAAGGCCTCCAGAGCAGCAGGAGACCAATCGGCAACATTAGCACCCTTTTTAGTCAAATCAGTCAAAGGCTTGACCACGCTAGAAAAACCAGTTATGAATCGACGATAAAAATTAGCAAAGCCCAAAAATTTCTGAAGGCTCTTAAGAGAAGTCGGCTGCGTCCAGTCACAAATTGCCCGAACCTAAACAGGATCCATCTCAATAGAAGAAGGGGAAAAAATGTACCCCAGAAAAGAAATCTTCTGAACCCCAAAAACACACTTTGCACCCTTTACAAACAGAGAATTGGTCCGCAAAACCTGAAAAACCTTCCTAACCTGTTGAACATGAGACTCCCAGTCATCCGAAAAAATCAAAACATCATCCAGATACACAACCATGAATTTATCCAGATATTCACGGAAAATATTGTGCATAAAAGACTGAAAGACCGAAGGGGCATTTGACAAACCAAAAGGCATTACCAAATACTCAAAATGGCCCTCGGGCGTATTAAATGCGGTTTTCCACTCATCCCCCTGCTTAATTCGCACCAAATTATACGCACCGCGAAGATCAATCTTAGAGAACCACTTAGCTCCCTTAATGCGAGCAAATAAATCTGTCAGCAATGGCAAAGGATACTGATATTTGACTGTGATCTTATTTAAGAGTCTATAATCAATACAAGGTCTCAAAGAACCATCTCTTTTGGCTACAAAAAAGAACCCTGCTCCTAAAGGAGACGAAGAAGGACGAATATGTCCTTTTTCCAAGGACTCCCTAATATACTCTCGCATAGCAGCATGTTCAGGTACAGACAGATTGAATAAACGACCCTTAGGAAATTTACTGCCAGGAATCAAATCTATGGCGCAATCACAATCTCTGTGAGGGGGAAGAGAATTAAGAGTAGACTCCTCAAAAACATCACAATAATCAGACAAAAAAGCCGGGATCTCAGAGGGAATAGATGAAGCAATGGAAACCAAAGGTGCGCCCCCATGATTTCCCTGACATCCCCAGCTTAGTACAGACATTGTTTTCCAGTCAAGGACCGGGTTATGGGTTTGCAACCATGGCAATCCCAGCACTAATACATCATGTAGATTAAACAACACAAGGAAGCGAATCACCTCCTGATGGTCTGGAGTCATACGCATAGTCACTTGTGTCCAGTATTGTGGTTTATTACTAGCCAATGGTGTAGAATCAATGCCCTTTAAAGGTATAGGGACTTCCAGAGGCTCTAGATCAAACCCACAGCGCCTGGCAAAGGACCAATCCATAAGACTCAAAGCGGCACCAGAATCCACATAAGCATCCGCGACAATAGAAGATAACGAACAAATTAAAGTCACAGACAAAATAAACTTGGACTGCAAAGTGCCAATAGCAGAGGATTTAGCAACTTTGTTTGTTCGTTTTGAGCATGCTGATATAACATGAGTTGAATTCCCACAATGGAAGCACAACTTATTTTTGCGCCTATAATTCTGTCGTTCGCTTCTGGACAGAAAACTATCACATTGCATACTCTCTGGTACCCTCTCAGAAGACACCGCCAAATGGTGCACAGGTTTGCGTTCCCGTAAACGCCGATCAATCTGAATAGCCATTGTCATGGACTCATTCAGACCCGTAGGCGTAGGAAACCCCACCATGACGTCTTTTACGGCATCAGAGAGACCTTCTCTGAAATTTGCCGCCAGAGCGCACTCATTCCACTGAGTAAGCACAGACCATTTTCGAAATTTTTGGCAATATATTTCGGCTTCATCTTGCCCCTGAGAGAGGGCTATCAAGGCCTTTTCAGCCTGTATCTCTAAATTAGGTTCCTCATAAAGCAACCCTAAGGCCAGAAAAAACGCATCCACATTGAGCAACGCAGGATCCCCTGGCGCCAATGAAAATGCCCAATTTTGAGGGTCACCCCGCAATAATGAAATCACTATTTTAACCTGCTGTGCAGGATCTCCAGCAGAGTGAGATCTCAGAGAAAGAAACAATTTACAATTGTATTTAAAATTCAGAAAACAAGATCGATCTCCGGAGAAAAACTCTGGTAAAGGAATTTTAGGTTCAGACCGAGGAGCATGTATAACAAAATCTTGTATATTCTGAACTTTAGCAGCAAGATTATTCAAATTTGTAGCCAGACTCTGGAGATCCATATTTCAACAGATAAAATCTGAGCCATTCATGGGTTAAGAGGAGAGGAAAGCAGGAGACTGCAATTAGAGCTGGAGTGCAACTTCAGAGAAAAAAAAAAAAAATTCCACACAGTTCCTTTTTCTCTCCTGCTTCAGCCCATAGATTAAACATGTAGGCCGGCCATACTGTTATGGTTCCCAATGGCAGGGGAACATCAGAAACATAGAAAAACGGACAAGCTCTCGGGTGATGGAAACTAGAGCTGACCGCGATGCTAAACCTATACACACAACTAATAGTAGCCAGGGAACGTGCCTACGTTTTCGCTAGACGTCTCGCACCAGCCAGAGGACAAACTACCCCTAATAGATGAAACACAGTCCTGGCTTGCCTCCAGAGGAAAATTCCCCACAGGAGATAGTAGCCCCCCACATATAATAACGGTGAGTTAAGGTGAAAAGACAAACGTAGTATGAAAACAGATTTAGCACAGCGAGGCCCACTAACTAGATAGCAGAAGGATACAATAGTGGACTTCGCAGTCAGCTACAAAACCCTATCAAAAACCATCCTGAAATTACCTTAAACTCATGTACCAACTCATGGCACCGGAGTGGCAGTTTCAGCCCACAAGAGCTTCCAGCTGCAGAGAATCACATAACTGCAAACTGGACAAAACATACAAAAATAGACTAAGGACAGAAATGTCCAACTTAGCTGGTCAGCAGACTGGGAGCAGGTACATGCAACAGAAAGACTCTGGTTACATTGATGGCCGGCATTGGAATGACTGAGGAACAAGGCTAAATAGGAAACTCCCACATCCTGATAGAAACAGGTGAAAAGCTCACAAGACACCAGTACCACAAGCGACCACTGGGGGAGCCAAATAACCGAATCACAACACTAATGTGTCAATCACTGCCATTGTAGCAGGCCTATACAGACCCCCGGCAGGCCCGCACAGACCCCCGGCAGCCTGCACAGACCCCTGAGAAGCCCGTACAGACCCCCGGCAGGCCCGCACAGACCCCCCCATGGTCCCACACAGTCACACAGTCTCCGCCCACGCACCACCCACACTCTTCCCCCCTCCGGAACTGGATGTACAAGGACAGAAAGGGCTTATTTTAATTCCGATATTTTTGTCCCATTGACTTGCATTGGTATCGGGTATCGGTATCGGCGATATCCGATATTTTTTGGATATCGGCCGATCCAATCCGATACCGATATTTCCGAATATCAGAAGGTATCGCTCAACACTAGTGGCGACTAGTGTTGAGCGATACTTTCCGATATCGGAAAGTATCGGTATCGGAAAGTATCGGCCGATACCGTCACAGTATCGGAATCCAATCCGATACCGATACCCGATCCCAATGCAAGTCAATGGGACGAAAATATCGGAATTAAAATAAACCCTTTCTTTCCTTGTAGGTTAATTCTACATGAAGGAAAACAACTAAGAATAATGTAGGATGTATTGGGGGAGGTGGCGGAGACATTAAAGGCACAGGGGTTTATCCCAATCAAATAGAATAGCAGTATTTTTAATTTTTTTATGACGTTCGGCGTTAGAAAGAATTTGACTATGTTAATTTTTTATTTATTTTGTCAGATATTGATGTTTCACTACTTCCACGCCCTTCACCCTATTTTTTACTTCTCCCACACTTTCTTCTTCATTATCCTCATCATCAGCTTCTGTGACATCAACTTCTTCACCTTATTCATCTTCTTCTTTTCTACGTATATATATTTTTTTTTTTTTACATTGTTCATATTCTTTTTATTTAACTATTATCTTTTTTATATTCAACTTCTTCATCATATTCTTATTTGTGACAGGCATTCCCGTAGTTGTTATCTATAAAAGTTTGAAGATTACACCTTCCGTTCTGCCTGTCACAAAACAGTTACATTTGTCCGCGTTCAGTTTGGCCTGCAGCATCAGGCTTTATCCAGGGGCACCACGAGGAGGAACGGACTCACCCCCATACACTGCTTAGTCTTCTTCTGCTTATAATTTAGATAATATCTTTTGCTCTGATATTTAGTCTTATGCTTAATGTTCTTCTGCTCTTTGTTCTGCAGCCTCTTGTTCTTCTGCTTCTCGGTCTTCCAGGTTGTCGTCGTCATCTCCAGGGTCGTCATCTCCAGGGTCGTCGTCATCGGGGTCGTCGTCATCGGGGTCGTCGTCATCGGGGTCGTCTTCAGGGTCATCGTCTCCAGGGTCGTCGTCATCTCTGTGGTTGTCGTCTCTGGTGTCGTCATCATCTTAGGGGTGGTCTTCCGGGTCATCGTCTTTCGGGTCTTGAACTTGGAAATGTAGCAGAAGGTACAAGAAGGCTGAGAAAATGCCGAGAAACAGCTGATGGAACTGGAACTCGGATGGCTACCCGAAGGTCCAAGAGCCAATGGAACTACCGAGGACCAGCTGACGTTACTGGAACCCGGTTACTAAGCAGGAGGTACCCGTGCCTGAAAGCACTACCAAGGACCACCTGACGTTGGTGGAACTCGGATACCCAGAGGGAGGCACCTAAGCCAAAGGCTCTGCCCGGAACCAGCTGACGGTACTGGAACCAGGATGGGGAGCAGAAGGTACAAGAGCAAAAGACACTGCCGAGAACCAGCTGACGGTACTGGAACCCGGATGGGTAGCCGAAGGTCCAAGAGCCAATGGAACTACCGAGGACCAGCTGACGTTACTGGAACCCGGTTACTAAGCAGGAGGTACCCGTGCCTGAAAGCACTACCAAGGACCACCTGACGTTGGTGGAACTCGGATACCCAGAGGGAGGCACCTAAGCCAAAGGCTCTGCCCGGAACCAGCTGACGGTACTGGAACCAGGATGGGGAGCAGAAGGTACAAGAGCAAAAGACACTGCCGAGAACCAGCTGACGGTACTGGAACCCGGATGGGGACCTATTCAAGCTTGTCTTCCTAGGGCCCCAACTGGCGGTGTGTTAGAGCCCAGGGACAGCAGGAGGAGGAGCAGGAGGAGGAGGAGCAGGGGGAGGGGAGTGTAGGCCGAAGCCTGCACTGGCGGCAGCTTTGGGTGTGTTGTGTCTGCGTGGCTTTTGCAGGACACGTTGCCGGCTACACAGCAGGGGAACAGCTGGCGGTGCTGGACCCCACTGACACATTGGCTGGTGTTTTTCTCTGTGCAGCTAGCACATCTGGGCCCCAACTGGCGGTGTGTTAGAGCCCAGGGACAGCAGGAGGAGGAGCAGGAGGAGGAGGAGCAGGGGGAGGGGAGTGTAGGCCGAAGCCTGCACTGGCGGCAGCTTTGGGTGTGTTGTGTCTGCGTGGCTTTTGCAGGACACGTTGCCGGCTACACAGCAGGGGAACAGCTGGCGGTGCTGGACCCCACTGACACATTGGCGAGGTGTTTGGCTCTGTGCAGCCAGCACTTCCGGACAGCAACTAGCGTTGTTGGAGCCCGGGCTCTGCAGGTGGAGCAGAGTGTAGGCCGAAGCCTAATTGAACCGATTTCAAAAGTCACCTTTAACCCCCCCTCAGGGGTTACAAAGTAGAAGAGCCACAGCTTATGCAGCAGCAGTGCTGCGCAAGTCAAAGGTTGCTCTTGTAATTTTTCTCCTTGCACACGCTGAATGGAACACGTATAACATTTAGCCCTTTATACAGTCAAACTGTGTAATGGAGGCGAGAGTTCCCTTTGTAATGAGACGCAGCACAGGTGTCAAGAATCCCACCTTGGTGCTGGGTGCAGCCTCCCGAGCGTTGTTATTTGCTGTACAGGAGTCTGCGCTGTCGTGTTATCCCCTGGCCTAGCGCCGTTAGCGCTGCCCATCTTCTGGCATCATGTAATGTCGGCCGGTGCGGTTCGCGATGCCCATGAATCCCAGCCCCGCAGTGTCTTAACATTGTTAAAACACTGCGGGGCTGGGATTCAGGGCCTGGCGCAGCACATATGTTCGCCTCTCACACTCGGGTCCTTACACCCGCTTCAGACTGTGCGGCGTCATCTGATCCCTTATCGCATGCCACGGCCATGAAGCCGCACAGTCCGAACAAGGCGGAAGGAGAGGAGGGACAGGCGAACTGATGCACTGATCCTGCCCATGAATCACACCCTCGCAGTCCCAATAAATAAGACACCGAGGGGCGTTGTGTGGGTCAGGGCGGCCGCAGAGGCGCAGCCGGCCAAACAATGATGCCAGAAGACGGGCAGCGCTACCAAGGGGGTTGCAGCGTGTCATTACAAAGGAAAGTCACACCACCGGGACGGTTAAATGGTCACACAGAGGACACATTTCAGACGTGTTTTCAGTTCCACATGTGCGAGGAGAATACGTTTCTGAGCCACCTTGCACACATGCAGCATTACCGCTGTACAAGGTGGCTGGATAACGTAAAAACGCCTGGGGGAGGGGGGACAGGTTCCCTTCAATTTCAGTTCTTGTGTCTGCGTGGCTTTTGCAGGACACGTTGCCGGCTGCACAGCAGGGGAACAGCTGGCGGTGCTGGACCCCACTGACACATTGGCTGGTGTTTTTCTCTGTGCAGCTAGCACATCTGGGCCCCAACTGGCGGTGTGTTAGAGCCCAGGGACAGCAGGAGGAGGAGGAGGAGGAGCAGGGGGAGGGGAGTGTAGGCCGAAGCCTGCACTGGCGGCAGCTTTGGGTGTGTTGTGTCTGCGTGGCTTTTGCAGGACACGTTGCCGGCTACACAGCAGGGGAACAGCTGGCGGTGCTGGACCCCACTGACACATTGGCGAGGTGTTTGGCTCTGTGCAGCCAGCACTTCCGGACAGCAACTAGCGTTGTTGGAGCCCGGGCTCTGCAGGTGGAGCAGAGTGTAGGCCGAAGCCTAATTGAACCGATTTCAAAAGTCACCTTTAACCCCCCCTCAGGGGTTACAAAGTAGAAGAGCCACAGCTTATGCAGCAGCAGTGCTGCGCAAGTCAAAGGTTGCTCTTGTAATTTTTCTCCTTGCACACGCTGAATGGAACACGTATAACATTTAGCCCTTTATACAGTCAAACTGTGTAATGGAGGCGAGAGTTCCCTTTGTAATGAGACGCAGCACAGGTGTCAAGAATCCCACCTTGGTGCTGGGTGCAGCCTCCCGAGCGTTGTTATTTGCTGTACAGGAGTCTGCGCTGTCGTGTTATCCCCTGGCCTAGCGCCGTTAGCGCTGCCCATCTTCTGGCATCATGTAATGTCGGCCGGTGCGGTTCGCGATGCCCATGAATCCCAGCCCCGCAGTGTCTTAACATTGTTAAAACACTGTGGGGCTGGGATTCAGGGCCTGGCGCAGCACATATGTTCGCCTCTCACACTCGGGTCCTTACACCCGCTTCAGACTGTGCGGCGTCATCTGATCCCTTATCGCATGCCACGGCCATGAAGCCGCACAGTCCGAACAAGGCGGAAGGAGAGGAGGGACAGGCGAACTGATGCACTGATCCTGCCCATGAATCACACCCTCGCAGTCCCAATAAATAAGACACCGAGGGGCGTTGTGTGGGTCAGGGCGGCCGCAGAGGCGCAGCCGGCCAAACAATGATGCCAGAAGACGGGCAGCGCTACCAAGGGGGTTGCAGCATGTCATTACAAAGGAAAGTCACACCACCGGGACGGTTAAATGGTCACACAGAGGACACATTTCAGACGTGTTTTCAGTTCCACATGTGCGAGGAGAATACGTTTCTGAGCCACCTTGCACACATGCAGCATTACCGCTGTACAAGGTGGCTGGATAACGTAAAAACGCCTGGGGGAGGGGGGACAGGTTCCCTTCAATTTCAGTTCTTGTGTCTGCGTGGCTTTTGCAGGACACGTTGCCGGCTGCACAGCAGGGGAACAGCTGGCGGTGCTGGACCCCACTGACACATTGGCTGGTGTTTTTCTCTGTGCAGCTAGCACATCTGGGCCCCAACTGGCGGTGTGTTAGAGCCCAGGGACAGCAGGAGGAGGAGCAGGAGGAGGAGGAGCAGGGGGAGGGGAGTGTAGGCCGAAGCCTGCACTGGCGGCAGCTTTGGGTGTGTTGTGTCTGCGTGGCTTTTGCAGGACACGTTGCCGGCTACACAGCAGGGGAACAGCTGGCGGTGCTGAACCCCACTGACACATTGGCTGGTGTTTTTCTCTGTGCAGCTAGCACATCTGGGCAAAAACTGGCGGTGTTAGAGCCCAGGGTCAGCAGGAGGAGCAGGGGGAGCGGAGTGTAGGCCGAAGCCTGCATTCGAGCAAGTTGAAAGGAAACCTTTAACCCCCCCCCCCCCCCAGGCGTTTGTAGCTGAAAGAGCCATTGTGTACAGCACTAATGCTGGAAAAGGTAAACTTAGCTCTTTTAATTATGGTCCTTGTACATGCGGAACCTAACATTTATGAAATGTGTCTCCTCACAGCGTTAAACCGTCCGGTAGGTGGAACTTTCCTTTGTCGTGTGACGCAGCACAGCCATCATTTTTACCCCCTTGGCGCCGTGCGCCGCCTCCTCAGCGTTGTTTGAATCTGTCCCGGAGCCTGCGCTGTTAGGTTACCCCTTGGCCATGCACACATGTTGCGCTGCCCGTCTTCTGACCTCATTTGGTGTCAGGCTGGCTGCGCCTGTGCGGGTGCGCTGGCCGAGATCCCGCCTCGCAGTGTCGTCTAATGTAATCCCACCGCGGGCCTGTGATCCGTGCCCGTGCGCAGTGCATATCCTCTCCTCTCACTCCCCTCCCTACGGCTTCTTTTTCAGACTGTGCGGTGTCACGGCCGTGGCATGCTATTAGGGACCAGCTGACATCGCACAGTCTGAAGAAGCCGTAGGGAGGGGAGTGAGAGGAGAGGATATGCACTGCGCACGGGCACGGATCACAGGCCCGCGGTGGGATTACATTAGACGACACTGCGAGGCGGGATCTCGGCCAGCGCACCCGCACAGGCGCAGCCAGCCTGACACCAAATGAGGTCAGAAGACGGGCAGCGCAACATGTGTGCATGGCCAAGGGCTAACCTAACAGCGCAGGCTCCGGGACAGATTCAAACAACGCTGAGGAGGGGGCGCACGGCGCCAAGGGGGTAAAAATGATGGCTGTGCTGCGTCACACGACAAAGGAAAGTTCCACCTACCGGACGGTTTAACGCTGTGTGGGGACACATTTCATAAGTGTTTGGTTCAGCATGTGCAAGGAGCATCACGAAAAGAGGCACTTTTTCCCTTTGCATCATTACTGCTGCACAAGGTGGCTCCTTCAGTAACAAACGCCTGGGGGGGGGGGGGTCAGGTTCCCTTACATTAAACTTGTTGTGCCTGCGTGGCGGTCGCAGTACACGTTGCCGTATACACAGCAGGGGAACAGCTGGCGGTGCTGAACCCCACTAACACATTGGCGAGGTGTTTGGCTCTGTGCGTACAGCACTTCTGGACGGCAACTGGCGGTGTTGGAGCCCAGGGACAGGTGGAGGAGGAGGAGGTTGGAGGAGGTAGGAGGGATTGCCACACACACAGCAGGGGAACAGCTGACGTTACTGAACCCCAATAACAGAGGAGGGACTGTTGACTGTGCGTACAGCACTTCTGGACGGCAACTGGCGGTGTTGGAGCCCAGGGACAGGTGGAGGAGGAGGAGGTTGGAGGAGGTTGGAGGAGGTAGGAGGGATTGCCACACACACAGCAGGGGAACAGCTGACGTTACTGAACCCCAATAACAGAGGAGGGACTGTTGACTGTGCGTACAGCACTTCTGGACGGCAACTGGCGGTGTTGGAGCCCAGGGACAGGTGGAGGAGGAGGTTGGAGGAGGTAGGAGGGATTGCCACACACACAGCAGGGGAACAGCTGACGTTACTGAACCCCAATAACAGAGGAGGGACTGTTGACTGTGCGTACAGCACTTCTGGACGGCAACTGGCGGTGTTGGAGCCCAGGGACAGGTGGAGGAGGAGGAGGTTGGAGGAGGTAGGAGGGATTGCCACACACACAGCAGGGGAACAGCTGACGTTACTGAACCCCAATAACAGAGGAGGGACTGTTGACTGTGCGTACAGCACTTCTGGACGGCAACTGGCGGTGTTGGAGCCCAGGGACAGGTGGAGGAGGAGGAGGTTGGAGGAGGTTGGAGGAGGTAGGAGGGATTGCCACACACACAGCAGGGGAACAGCTGACGTTACTGAACCCCAATAACAGAGGAGGGACTGTTGACTGTGCGTACAGCACTTCTGGACGGCAACTGGCGGTGTTGGAGCCCAGGGACAGGTGGAGGAGGAGGAGGTTGGAGGAGGTAGGAGGGATTGCCACACAGACAGCAGGGGAACAGCTGACGTTACTGAACCCCAATAACAGAGGAGCGACTGTTGACTGTGCGTACAGCACTTCTGGACGGCAACTGGCGGTGTTGGAGCCCAGGGACAGGTGGAGGAGGAGGAGGTTGGAGGAGGTAGGAGGGATTGCCACACACACAGCAGGGGAACAGCTGACGTTACTGAACCCCAATAACAGAGGAGGGACTGTTGACTGTGCGTACAGCACTTCTGGACGGCAACTGGCGGTGTTGGAGCCCAGGGACAGGTGGAGGAGGAGGAGGTTGGAGGAGGTTGGAGGAGGTAGGAGGGATTGCCACACACACAGCAGGGGAACAGCTGACGTTACTGAACCCCAATAACAGAGGAGGGACTGTTGACTGTGCGTACAGCACTTCTGGACGGCAACTGGCGGTGTTGGAGCCCAGGGACAGGTGGAGGAGGAGGAGGTTGGAGGAGGTAGGAGGGATTGCCACACACACAGCAGGGGAACAGCTGACGTTACTGAACCCCAATAACAGAGGAGGGACTGTTGACTGTGCGTACAGCACTTCTGGACGGCAACTGGCGGTGTTGGAGCCCAGGGACAGGTGGAGGAGGAGGAGGTTGGAGGAGGTAGGAGGGATTGCCACACACACAGCAGGGGAACAGCTGACGTTACTGAACCCCAATAACAGAGGAGCGACTGTTGACTGTGCGTACAGCACTTCTGGACGGCAACTGGCGGTGTTGGAGCCCAGGGACAGGTGGAGGAGGAGGAGGTTGGAGGAGGTAGGAGGGATTGCCACACACACAGCAGGGGAACAGCTGACGTTACTGAACCCCAATAACAGAGGAGGGACTGTTGACTGTGCGTACAGCACTTCTGGACGGCAACTGGCGGTGTTGGAGCCCAGGGACAGGTGGAGGAGGAGGAGGTTGGAGGAGGTAGGAGGGATTGCCACACACACAGCAGGGGAACAGCTGACGTTACTGAACCCCAATAACAGAGGAGCGACTGTTGACTGTGCGTACAGCACTTCTGGACGGCAACTGGCGGTGTTGGAGCCCAGGGACAGGTGGAGGAGGAGGAGGTTGGAGGAGGTAGGAGGGATTGCCACACACACAGCAGGGGAACAGCTGACGTTACTGAACCCCAATAACAGAGGAGCGACTGTTGACTGTGCGTACAGCACTTCTGGACGGCAACTGGCGGTGTTGGAGCCCAGGGACAGGTGGAGGAGGAGGAGGTTGGAGGAGGTAGGAGGGATTGCCACACACACAGCAGGGGAACAGCTGACGTTACTGAACCCCAATAACAGAGGAGCGACTGTTGACTGTGCGTACAGCACTTCTGGACGGCAACTGGCGGTGTTGGAGCCCAGGGACAGGTGGAGGAGGAGGAGGTTGGAGGAGGTTGGAGGAGGTAGGAGGGATTGCCACACACACAGCAGGGGAACAGCTGACGTTACTGAACCCCAATAACAGAGGAGGGACTGTTGACTGTGCGTACAGCACTTCTGGACGGCAACTGGCGGTGTTGGAGCCCAGGGACAGGTGGAGGAGGAGGAGGTTGGAGGAGGTAGGAGGGATTGCCACACACACAGCAGGGGAACAGCTGACGTTACTGAACCCCAATAACAGAGGAGCGACTGTTGACTGTGCGTACAGCACTTCTGGACGGCAACTGGTGGTGTTGGAGCCCAGGGACAGGTGGAGGAGGAGGAGGTTGGAGGAGGTAGGAGGGATTGCCACACACACAGCAGGGGAACAGCTGACGTTACTGAACCCCAATAACAGAGGAGGGACTGTTGACTGTGCGTACAGCACTTCTGGACGGCAACTGGCGGTGTTGGAGCCCAGGGACAGGTGGAGGAGGAGGAGGTTGGAGGAGGTAGGAGGGATTGCCACACACACAGCAGGGGAACAGCTGACGTTACTGAACCCCAATAACAGAGGAGCGACTGTTGACTGTGCGTACAGCACTTCTGGACGGCAACTGGCGGTGTTGGAGCCCAGGGACAGGTGGAGGAGGAGGAGGTTGGAGGAGGTAGGAGGGATTGCCACACACACAGCAGGGGAACAGCTGACGTTACTGAACCCCAATAACAGAGGAGCGACTGTTGACTGTGCGTACAGCACTTCTGGACGGCAACTGGCGGTGTTGGAGCCCAGGGACAGGTGGAGGAGGAGGAGGTTGGAGGAGGTAGGAGGGATTGCCACACACACAGCAGGGGAACAGCTGACGTTACTGAACCCCAATAACAGAGGAGGGACTGTTGACTGTGCGTACAGCACTTCTGGACGGCAACTGGCGGTGTTGGAGCCCAGGGACAGGTGGAGGAGGAGGAGGTTGGAGGAGGTAGGAGGGATTGCCACACACACAGCAGGGGAACAGCTGACGTTACTGAACCCCAATAACAGAGGAGGGACTGTTGACTGTGCGTACAGCACTTCTGGACGGCAACTGGCGGTGTTGGAGCCCAGGGACAGGTGGAGGAGGAGGAGGTTGGAGGAGGTAGGAGGGATTGCCACACACACAGCAGGGGAACAGCTGACGTTACTGAACCCCAATAACAGAGGAGCGACTGTTGACTGTGCGTACAGCACTTCTGGACGGCAACTGGCGGTGTTGGAGCCCAGGGACAGGTGGAGGAGGAGGAGGTTGGAGGAGGTAGGAGGGATTGCCACACACACAGCAGGGGAACAGCTGACGTTACTGAACCCCAATAACAGAGGAGCGACTGTTGACTGTGCGTACAGCACTTCTGGACGGCAACTGGCGGTGTTGGAGCCCAGGGACAGGTGGAGGAGGAGGAGGTTGGAGGAGGTAGGAGGGATTGCCACACACACAGCAGGGGAACAGCTGACGTTACTGAACCCCAATAACAGAGGAGCGACTGTTGACTGTGCGTACAGCACTTCTGGACGGCAACTGGCGGTGTTGGAGCCCAGGGACAGGTGGAGGAGGAGGAGGTTGGAGGAGGTAGGAGGGATTGCCACACACACAGCAGGGGAACAGCTGACGTTACTGAACCCCAATAACAGAGGAGCGACTGTTGACTGTGCGTACAGCACTTCTGGACGGCAACTAGCGGTGTTGGAGCCCAGGGGCAGGTGGAAAAGCAGAGGAACTCAATGTAGGCCGAAGCCTGAGAAAGTCGAAAGGGAACCTTTAACCCCCCCCCCAAGGCGTTTGTAGCTGAAAGAGCCAGCTTGTGCAGCACAAAAGATGCAAAAGGAAAAGGTGGCTCTTTTCATCATGCTCCTTGCAAACACAGAACTAAACACTTTTAAAATGTGTCCCCTGAAGCCGTGAAACCGTCCCGGAGGTGGGACTTTCCTTCGTAATATGACGCAGCACAGCCATCATTACTACCCCCCCGCCGCCGTGCCCCGGCTCCTCAGCGTTGTTTGATTCCGTCCCGGAGCCTGCGCTGTTATGTTATCCCGTGGCCAGGCACACTTAGCGCTGCCCATCTTCTGACATCATTTGGTGTCAGGCTGCCTGCGCCTGTGCGGCCGCGCTGGCCGAGAGCCCGCCTCGCAGTGTCTTCTGATGTAATCCCACTGGGGGCCTGGGATCCATGGCCATGCGCAGTGCATATCCTCGCCTCTCACTCCCCTCCCTACGGCTTCTTTTTAAGACTGTGCGGTGTCACGGCCGTGGCATGCTATTAGGGACCAGCTGACACCGAACAGTCTGAAGAAGCCATAGGGAGATGAGTGAGAGGTGGAGGTTCAGATATGCACTGCGCATGTCCATAGATCCCAGGCCCCCAGTGGGATTAAATCAGAAGACACTGCGAGGCGGGCTCTCGGCCAGCGTGGCCGCACAGGCGCAGCCAGCCTGACACCAAATGATGCCAGAAGACGGGCAGCGCTAAGTGTGCCTGGCCACGGGATAACATAACAGCGCAGGCTCCGGGACGGAATCAAACAACGCTGAGGAGACGGGGCGCGGCGCCGGGGGGGTAGGAATGACGGCTGTGCTGCGTCATATTACGAAGGAAAGTCCCACCTCCGGGACGGTTTTACGGTATCAGTGGACACATTTTATAAGTGTTAAGTTTTGCGTGTGCAAGGAGCAAAACCAAAATAGCTACCTTTTTCCTTGTGCAGCATTACTGCTGCACAAGGTGGCTCTTTCAGTAACAAACGCCTTGGGGGGGGGGGGACAGATTCCCTTACATTTCAGTTGTTGTGTCAGCGTGGCGGTCGCATGACACATTGCCGGCTACACAGCTGGGGATCAGCTGACGTTACTGAAACCCAATAACACTGGGTCGTATGTTTTGACTGTGCAGACGGCACTTCTGAGCCTCAACTGGCGGTGTTGGAGCCCAGGAATCTAAGTTCAGGTGGTAGAAAGATGAACACAACAGGAGACCTGGATAACGTATACAGTGACCTAATTATTTAATCAGGAGGAGGAGTGGCAAATTCCTGCGAGATCCAGGCCTTGTTCATTTTCAGGAAAGTAAGCCGGTCAACGTTATCGGAGGATAGTCGCATGCGACGGTCAGTTAGTACACCACCTGCAGCACTAAAGACACGTTCCGATAATACACTGGCCGCAGAGCAAGACAGCACCTCCAATGCATACTGGCTTAGCTCTGGCCATGTATCCAGCTTTGAGACCCAAAACTTGAAAGGGGAAGAGCCGTCTGGGAGTACAGCAAGAGGGCAAGACATGTAGTCTGTCACCATCTGACGGAACCGTTGCCTCCTGCTGACTGGAGCCGTCTGTGATGGTGTAGACTTTTGTGGGGGGCACAGAAAACTGTGCCACAGTTGGGCCATACTGGTCTTGCCTTGGGCAGAGGCACTGCTTCTGCTCCCTCTTTGTGCAGAGCCTCCACCACTGCCTGGACGCACTGAGCTGCTTTGGAATGCACTAGCAGCACTTCTCTCAGTTGGAATGGAGAAGATGATGGAACTGACCAGTGTGTCTTGGTACTCCCGCATTTTTCGCTCCCGGTTCAACGGTGTGATGAGGCTTTCTACGTTGTCCCGGTAGCGAGGATCGAGGAGGGTGAACACCCAATAATCAGACATGTTGAGAATGTGGTCGATGCGGCGGTCGTTTCTCAGGCACTGCAGCATGTAATCCACCATGTGCTGCAGACTGCCAACTGCCCAAGAAACGCTGTCCCCAGCTGGAGGCGTGATCTCTGCCCGCTCGTCATCACCCCACCCTCGCTGTACACACTGAGTACTGGACAATTCGGGAACTCCCTCCTCTGGACGGATGTCTTCCTCCTCCATTGACTCCTCCTCATCCTCCTCACAAACTGTCCCCTGCCTACGCGTTTGTGAGGAACCACGTGGCGCTGACTGTCCAGAAGATGATGGAAGTGGTGAATCCTCATCCTCCACCTCTTCCACAACATCATCCCTTAGCGCTTGCAGTGATTTTTCAAGCAGGCAGATAAGGGGGACAGTCATGCTGACTAGTGCATCATCTGCACTCGCCATCCGCGTGGAATAATCAAAGGGACGCAAAACCTGGCAGACATCCTTCATAGTGGCCCACTCTGTGGTTGTGAAGTCTGTACGGCGCTGACTGCGACTTTTTTGCGCCTGATACAGCTGGTACTCCATTACAGCTTGCTGCTGCTCACACAACCGCTCCAACATATGTAACGTGGAATTCCACCTGGTAGGTAGGTCACATATGATGCGATGTTCCGGCAGGCGGTGTCGGCGCTGCAGAGCCGCAATGCGCGCTTTTGCCGTGCTGGAACGCCGCAAGTGAGCACACTCTAGGCGGACCTTGTGCAGCAGTGCATCAAGATCCGGATAGTCCCTCAAAAAACTCTGCACGACCAAATTGAGCACATGTGCCAGACATGGGATGTGAGTGAGGTTGCCGAGGCCCAGGGCTGCCACCAGATTTCGGCCATTATCACACACTACCATGCCTGGCTGGAGATTCGCTGGCTCAAACCACACATCGCTCTCCTGCTTGATGGCATTCCAGAGCTCCTGCGCTGTGTGGCTACGATTCCCCAAAAAAATTAATTTCAAGACGGCCTGTTGACGTTTGGCCACGGCTGTGCTCATGTCGGTCGTAACAGGTACACGTTCATCACGGGTCCATGTGGAGGTGGACTGTGACGGCTCCTGCAGCGATGATTCTGAGGAACTGGTGTAAGAGGAGGAGTCAATGCGTACAGAATGGATTCCTGCAATCCTTGGAGTGGGCAGGACACGTCCTGCGCCACTCGCACGGTCTGTACCCGGCTCAACTACATTAACCCAATGGGCAGTGAGGGAAAGGTATCGCCCCTGTCCATGTTGACTGGTCCACGCATCGGTGGTGAGGTGGACCTTGCTACTGACGGCGTTCAGTAGCGCGTGTTTTATGTGTCCCTCCACATGCTTGTGCAGGGCAGGGACGGCTTGCCTGCTGAAGTAAAAGCGGCTAGGCACATTGTACTGTGGGACTGCCAATGACATCAAGTCACGGAAGCTGTCAGTCTCCACCAGCCTGAATGACAGCATTTCCAGTGACAGAAGTTTGGCAATGCCTGCAGTCAGAGCCTGTGCTCGTGGGTGGTTTGACGAGAAAGGCCGCCTTTTCTCCCATGCCTGTACTACCGATGGCTGTAGACTGGGCTGGGAGTGTGTGGATGACTGGGAAAGTGGTGCTGCGGGTGGAATGACAGCGGGTCTCTGGACAACAGGGCCAGAGGTTCTTCCACGGCGATCCTGGGAGGAAGCCGAACCAGCTGCGTGTGAGCTAGAGGAAGAGGCAACACGAGCTGAAGAGGTGGTAGCTGCCGCTGTTGGTTGGCCTAGCTCTTCAGTGTGTTTGTCTAACTCCGCCGGGTGCCTGTTGCGCACATGTTTCCACATGTTGGAGGTATTGAGGTTGGCGACTTTTTGACCTCTTTTGATTTTTTGATGACACACCTTGCATCTGACATAGCAAATGTCATCTGCAACTGTGTCAAAAAAGGACCAGGCACTGCAAGTCTTGGGAGCCCCCCTTTTGACTTTTGGAAGAGACATGCTCCTTACGGGTGCCAAAGCGGAGGCTGCAGGATCCGCAGTCTTCCCCCTCCCTCTCCCTCTTTGGGCCGTACGGGGAATCTCTTCCTCAGAGCTGCTCCCACCACCTTCCTGTCCCTGACGCCAAGATGGGTCAAGGACCTCATCATCAACACTACCCTCTGCCCCCAACTGCTCCTCCTGGGTAGTCTCAGCAGCAGAGCACGCACCAGTAAGTGGCACCTGAGTGTCATCATCAGCTGATGCGGCCTGCGAGGTGGTGACCGGAGCCACTGGCCCACCCGCCTCTTCAGAGGAAGACAGAAAAAGCTGTTGGGCATCACTGCACCCTGCCTCTTCTTCCATTTCTCCAATGCTGCTTGGCTGGCCCCCTGTTTCCAAGCCAAGAGATGATTCAGAGAACAGAAGTAGAGACTGCTCCTGTCCTGGGATCTCTGTCTGCCTGGGCAATTTTGCAGGTGGTGAAGAGACAGATGGCTGCTCTCCAGTGCTCTGTGTCTGAGAGGATGTGGCACTAATGGAAGTTGATGCATTAGCTGCCATCCATCCCACAACGGCTTCAATTTGGTCTTCACGCAGCAGCGGTGTACGGCGCTCGGCGACAAAGCTGCGCATGAACGACTGTTCCCTTGTGAAAGTGGGTGCTGATGATGACTCACCGGTGCCCGCAGCAGGCACAGAATCCCCACGTCCCCTCCCTGCTCCGCGCCCACGCCCACGCCCACGTGCCTTACTCACTGCCTTCTTCATCTTGGTTGACTGATAAAGATAAGCAGAAAAGTACTAACGGCTTTGTGTGCTTATTCCTGAGCAACTCCTCCTAACAGGTATAAGACACACTAATTTTCTAAAGTGTGGACTAGACTTGAATATGAGCTAATGTGGCCTACACAAATGTAAAGTGGTGTAACTGGTGTGTTTGGTGAACTTTATTATTTATTTATTTTTTTGGGGCTGAACTGACAACGGATAGAGCTGCAATCACACGGAGACCGTGCAGACAGCCGTAAACGGCGCTGCAAGGCCCAAAAACCCTCCTCTACTTTATCCTATGTAGTGTTTTTCCACAAATTAGCTGGAGACGGGTGGAAAGACACTAATAGGATTTTTTAAAATAAATTAGCAGCAGACTACACTACTTTGAAAAAAAAGAAAATTGATTTGGCGGTATGACGCAGTGAAAAACCCTGAGCTGCAGACAACCAGGCTACGGCTGCTCACAGACTACAGGGCGAGCTGCAGTCACACGGAGACCGTGCAGACAGCCGTAAACGGCGCTGCAAGGCCCAAAAACCCTCCTCTACTTTATCCTATGTAGTGTTTTTCCACAAATTAGCTGGAGACGGGTGGAAAGACACTAATAGGATTTTTTAAAATAAATTAGCAGCAGACTACACTACTTTGAAAAAAAAGAAAATTGATTTGGCGGTATGACGCAGTGAAAAACCCTGAGCTGGAGACAACCAGGCTATAGCTGCTCACAGATTACAGGGCGAGCTGCAGTCACACGGAGACCGTGCAGACAGCCGTAAACGGCGCTGCAAGGCCCAAAAACCCTCCTCTACTTTATCCTATGTAGTGTTTTTCCACAAATTAGCTGGAGACGGGTGGAAAGACACTAATAGGAATTTTTGGAAAAAATGTGCAGCAGCCTGCACTACTTCAAAAAAAAAAAAAAAAAAGGACAGTATGAGGCAATGAACCACCCTCCCTGAACTGAATACAACCAGCTATGGATGGCCTATGTGGCTGCACTCAGACTAGAGAGTGGGCTGCACTCACACACACACACACACAGAGACCTTGCAGATCGCTGTGAAAACAGCGCTACAAGGCAAAAGCAAGGTGAATAGTAGGTGAACACAGCGGTTGCTAAATTAGCCTTTGGAAAGCACAAAGAAGCAAATCGCTATCTCTAAACTGTCCCTCAGTCAGCAAACAGCGTCCTGTCACTAACTGAATTCACAGCAGAGTGATCGCAAAATGGCGCCAGCGACTTTTAAACTGCATCATGACATCATTTCAGCAGCCAATCACAGCCTTGCCAGTAGTTTCATGCCCTCCATGCTAAACAGGATGTGCCCACACTTGGAATCTTTCTCATTGGCTGAATTTCTGAATTTTGAATCATTGAACTTCCGATTCCGGTATCCGATACGCGCCAAGTATCGGAATCCCGGTATCGGAATTCCGATACCGCTAGTATCGGCCGATACCCGATACTTGCGGTATCGGAATGCTCAACACTAGTGGCGACACATCACTTCCACCTGAAGGGTATAGCCCGCCTGATACCTGAGTTGGATCCAGAAGCCCCAATAAGCTTTACTCCTGGGAAGAGATCTACTGCGAGCCCACAAGAATAGAGACTATATCAATGGCTTCAAGAACGCTCCATACGCACAGAGACTCGACCTCGGATGGATCATCATAGGAGATGTCTGTCTAGGAGGAGCACACAAGCCGGCCTCAGTCCACAGTATGCCAGCACACTAGAAAAAGGACGTCTTTCTCTCTTCCAGCCATGTCACAATAGTCTGCTAGAAAAAGAGTTACCGAGCAGCACTGCCCTACCTTGCCCTTTCTCAGTTCCTACCAACGAAGACCATGCCTGTGAAGGTGAACAAGACCACATAGGATGTACAGTCTTCCACAGGACAAAGGAGGACAACAAGGCAGCATGTCTATAGAAGACAGGATGTTCTTGGACATCATGGATAAAGAAATAGTCAAGGACAAGTCGAACGGTTGGGTCGCACCTCTACCATTTCGGCCTCAGAGAAGACGCCTACCCAACAACAGGGAACAAGTCTGCAGCCGATTCATCTCCCTCAGACACAAGCTTCAGGAGTCACCTGAGAAGAATGAACATTTCTTTACCTTCATGGGGAAGATATTCCAGAACAAACACGCAGAGATTGCACCTGCACTTTGGCACTCAGAAGAGTGTTGGCACTTGCCCATCTTTGGAGTATACCATCCTAAGAAGCCAGGTCAAATAAGAGTGGTGTTCGACTCAAGCGCCAAATGCGAAGACATCTCATTGAATGATATCCTATTGTCAGGCCCAAACCTCAACAACAGACTTCTAGAAGTACTACTCTGTTTCTTCAGAGCTACGGTGGCATTTATGGCTGACATACAACAGATGTTCCACTGTTTTCTCGTCAAAGAGGAACACAGAAACTACTTGAGATTCTTCTGGTACCTCAACAATGACCCGGACAAAGACATCGCAGAGTACCTGTTGAGGGTACACATCTTTGGGAAAAGCCTTTCCTCGGTAGTCGCTATCTACGGCCTCTGAAATTCTGCCAAAGAGGGCGAAGAAGAGTTCGGGTCAGACGTCACATCCTTCGCAGAAATGGACTTCTATGTAGACAACTGTTTGAAGTCCACACCGACAAACGAGGTTGAAATCAGTCTACTAAAAAGGACTTAAGAAATGCTCGCTCAGTCTAACCTAAGGTTGCATAAGATTTCCTCCAACAGCCGAGAGTTGATGGAAGCCTTTCCCTCTCAAGTCTAATCCAGTGATCTAAACGACTTGGACCTAAGTATCGACTCCCTTCCCATGCAGCGGAGCCTTGGATTGCTATGGGATCTGAAGACGGATGCCTTCACTTATCAGATCAGCAAAGGCGAGAAACCCTTCACGTGCAGAGGAGTTCTTTCTTTCGTAAACAGTTTGTACGACACCCTGGGGTTTGTAACTCCAGTAACCATCCAAGAAAAAATTATGCTAAGAGACTTCACCCAAGACACATCTGATTGGGATGATCCACTTCCAGCAGAAAAAGCTGACCTGTGGGCAGAGTGGAGGAAGTCTCTTGAAGCCATGACCTACCTTCGTGTGAAATGACCGTATGCTCCAGTACCATCCACAGAAGTCAGAACACGAAGACTTTGCATCTTCTGTGATGCATCAGTCAAGGCGATCGCAGCAGTAGCGTACCTCAAAACCAAAGACGTAAATGAACAGAGCCACATTGGATTCATGATGAGCCGGACTAAACTAGCGCCACTCCGCGAACACACGATACCCAGACTGGAACTCTGTGCTGCCATCCTCTCAGTTGAGTTGGCCGAGCTTATCTCAGATGCGATGAATCTGGAGACCAAAGATGCAAAGTTCTACACTGATAGCAAGGTGGTACTGGGATACATCTGCAACAAAACACAAGGCTTCTACATCTACTTCAGCAACAGGGTACTGAGGATAAGAAGATCGGCTTGCCCTAATCAGTGTCACTACGTGCCTACTCACCACAATCCTGCAAACAATGCGGCTAGATCCGTTGCAGCAAGTCATCTTAAAGACACTACATGGTTCACAGGCCCTGCCTCCTTGTACCGTTCGATGCCCCACATCAGCAGGCCTAACACATTTGAACTAGTGGATCCAGATACCGATGAAGAGCTCTGTCCTCGAGTGTCTGCTGTACATACTGGAAAGATATACATCTTGGTACCGTGTCTATGTCTGATGAAGGGACCGGAGTAGTCTCGAAAGCTTTCAATTTGTTACCATCTTTTCAGTTAGCCATTAAAAGGTATCAACCACTGAGGACTCTCAATTCTAAATATTGCTCTACACACAGTAATTTCAAGTCATCACCTGGAATCTTATCAGTTTAGCAGGTTCTCAACCTGGAAGTCACTTGTTCGAGCCATCGCTTGTTTACCACATGTAGCCCAGTCCTAGAAGTCGGCACTACCTACAAGCCAGAGACCTTGTAAAGATTGGCATCACTGCAAGCATGCATTTTCCGCTCCCAACCTGGAAAGAGCCAAAGTTACAATACTTCGTGTTGTGCAAGAGGAAACCTACACCAGGGAAATAGACAACCTCAGCAAGGGACAATCCATTTCTAAAGACAGCGTGCTGAAGAAGCTCGACCCGATTGTTGACCAAGATGGGCTTGCCTCATCTATACATTGGAATGTACTCAAAAATATTCTTTATTCTTCACAGCCCACTCTGGACTGATTCTCCACTCAGCACACCCTATCCCTTACTAAAAGGTTAGTGCCATGGGGCATGTAATGTGCTCCATATACTTAGGCTGTAGAATGCATGCATATCACTATCCTATATGGGTCAGATGATGACTATCACTCCCTGACTTTACCACCGTCTTATACTTACCAGAACAGTGCATAGGTGGTTTACATCTTACTATTCATATTCTAGCCTGCTGTGGTCTCCCTCATTATTCTTTATAGCAAATCAAAACAGATAATTAAAGTGGTAGGAATTTGGTTATTGGGTATAAGTATATACAAACTATTGGAATTGGTGCAAATCTGGCAGTCCTCCTCATGATCCTCTTGCTTCTCCTGGTTCTTGAGGGTGTATTTTTTAGGGACACCCTACAGAGTCCCTTTGTTAAAGTACTGTAGTCTGTACAACATTTTGTATATATTAGGTTGTAGATTATTATATGTATAGATTTTCATTGAGTAGGTGTTTATGTCATTATGTTAATAGAATATTTTGTCTTCTGTACCACATGTATATACGTGTACAGCACATTTATATTATGTATTTACATTATGTATTTATTTTTCAGTGTGGTTTTGACAAAGAGCAGCCTTGGTCGAAACGTTAACCCTAACTAAAACTGTCCGTCAATTCTTCTTACGCTAATGAGCACTCGGTGATGACTGTACTAATAAAAAAGTATAATTCCTGCATAAAACCTTCAAGCTTCATGTGTGCGGCTGTTTTTCTATAAGCATTGAGAGTAGGCGGCCCTCTTCAAGAAGCTGAGCAAGAAGTTTCAGAGAAACACCAGGTAATAATTCCTGGACGTCATTATGTCACAACCCTGCCCATTGAGCATCATCATGGCTTAGTGAGACACCAAGGCCATTTGTTTACTGAAGGGAATCTACGGGCGGCTGGACTATGGATAGGCGGAGCAAAGAGAAGCGTGAGCAAACTCATCTTCAACGGCGTAACATGCCGCAAACTCCGTGGCATGTTCCAAAATCCGAGGATGGCCATCTTCCACCCAATAGACTTAGTACGGAACCCCCTTTCACCAACGTTGGACTAGATGTATTCAGTCCTTGGTCTGTGGCTACGCGACACACTAGGAAGAAAAGTGTTGGGCAGTTCTATTCACCTGTCTGTCCATCAGAGCCGTTCATATCGAAGTAATCGAATCTATGGACACTTCCAGTTTTATAAATGCACTTCGACGCTTCATTTCAATCAGAGGCCCTGTGAAGCATATTCGTTCTGATCAAAGTACAAATTTCGTCGGAGCGGCAAGAGAACTCCAAATCCCTTCCAATTTAGACATCACTAATGTTGAAAGGTACTTGAGCGAGCAAGGATGTACCTGGACTTTCAATCTACCAAACTCTTCACACGTGGGAGGTGCCTGGGAAAGAATAATAGGGATAGCACGCAAAATACTTGACTCTATCTTCTTACAAGCGAACACCAGACTCACACACGAGAGTTTAACTATGTTCTTGGCCGAGGTCTCAGCTATCATAAATGCCAAGCCGCTGACAGCATTTTCCAGCGATTCTGGAGACCCAACAGTCCTCACTCCTGCAATGTTACTCACGCTGTAAACCTGTGTCCCGAGAGCTCCACTCGGAGAATTCAATGACAAAGACCTCTACAGGCGACAATGGAGACAAGTACAAAGTGTGTCCAATGTCTTTTGAGACAGATGGAGAAAGCAGCATCTCTCCACTCTGCAAATCAGGACAAAGTGGCAGAAAGACCGCCCAAAGATCCAACCTGGCGATGTTGTACTCATCAAAGACAGTCGCAATGAAACAAGTGGCCACTCGACCTAGTCACCAAGCCCCTTCCCAGCAATGATGGGAAAGTGCGCAAAGTAGAGGTCAGAGTGTGAAAGATGGGGGAGAACAAACTGTTCCTCAGGCCAGTTACTGAACTTGTACTGTTATTTTCCCCAAAAGAACCAAATAGTGGCATCCATCGATGCCAAGTGGGGAGTGTTCTGCCCATTTATGTGCAGCAAGTTAATACATAGTGTAGCACCAGTTATAACCATTAGAGGTCATTAGGTACCCATTTCTCCTGTCTGTTGATTCAGAAAGTTTTCCTCTTTAACAAGTAATGTATTCTAAATAGTACAGCCCCTTAGTTTCCCAGCAAGAAGGTTGCAGACATTCCCCCCCCGGACCTTGAGTCTTACACACGTGTTCCTGGTTCTATCCCTGCAAATCACTGCTCCTGACAAGTGGATACCGGTGAGGGTCAAATGTACATACATGTTTGTGTTAGAACAGTTATGCAGCCACTGTGTAGCATATTGTGTAGTTAGGCATGTTGTGCTTTGTATAATATTGCTGTTTTATCTTTATGCAGATAGATGCATGTCTGTATAAGTAGTACAAGGCTGGCAGCCTGAACTCGCTTTAGATAGCCATGATAACTGTATCTCTGTGTTATGCTGTGTTATGTGCTATCTCTATAATGTCCCTGTTATTCATGTTATTGCATCCTGTGTCATGCTGTAATGTGCCAAGTACTGATACGCTGTTATTTCCTTGTAGTTTTTACCCATTATCATCCACTGTTCATCATTTCAATAAATATAGACTTAAGAATCCATACAGTCTGTTTACTGGGAAGTGGATGAGGGTTAGCTGTATGCTGAAATCCACACAGCACCATACATGGAGGAAGGCAGAACAGACAATAAAATCTATTTACAATGTAACACTGCTGGGACTGTGGTGTACCAGTTTACAGATTGGAAGCATTCTAAGCTGTGAACAAGATCATTCAAGATCTTTTTGCATCAATTGATGACAACAGCTTCTAAATGCTCACCTTTTACATTTCCCATAGAAAGTGAGAGGCCAGGGTGAGCTCTATAGTGCATGTTAATGAAAGAGTGATAAGGCTCTAGTATCACAGGGAGAAGTATGAAGCGTACTGCCAATTAACCCGGGCATAGGAAATAGTCCTTGTTTCAATCAAATTTGTTAACATTTGTTAATTGCAACCCCCAGCACTAGGGCTTGTGTGAATGTTATGCTCTTATAACACATAATTAGTTTTAAGTACAGTATAAATTAGAGTTTATAAAATCTTGTTCTTTTAATCATTAGGTTACAAAATAAATTGAGTCAATGACCTTTTACCGGTAATTCTTTTTCCAGCATGCCATAATGTCTTGCACTCCAAAGTAATCTATTTTCTCTCTACAAGATTCTTTCCTGTCAGGATCTGCAACATTCTCACAATGCTATAATTAATTGTGCAGAGTACTTCTGATAACATAAAACCCCCGGAGACATTCTTGAATCAGTGAAAGAAGACCAGTAAAATGGATGACCATATTTCAAGTGTCAGGGTAGCGCCAACGCTTGGCATACAACAATACAAGGTGATCACTTAATTCAAAGCTGGTGAATAGCATCAATCACTTTAAAAAGTTGGAACACATAAAAAAATTAAGAATTCTATTTTTGCTCTTAAGCACAAATTAGTAGAAATATTAGACTGTATTTTAAAGAAAATTTCATGTCTTTTCTAGTCTTCATTTTTTTGGTGTATATAAGTATAGAATAAGCACTCTAAGCAATTTTGTCTGTGCAATTATTTATGAAATGAATAAAGTAGTTCTGTCACCAGATTTTTTAATACAAACTACACATATTAATGAATAGATTTATTAGACTTGAAAAAGCAGTTGTACTTACTTTGAAAATTCATGTTAAAATGTCTGTATAATAAAATGAGCATTTTATGAACCCAGCTAGATTTTATTGTTAGGCAATTAAACTTTAAAAAAAGGATTATATATCTATTCTGACATATATTTTCAATGTATGTACCGCAAACACACCAGCCTCATCAGGTGTAAGAGATCTATATATTAATGAATGAAGTAGGACAGGGCATATGCAACCTGACACTCCATGCAACTCCTCCTGACTGTGGTCTTGTAAGATGCCCAGGACGGGCCATGGCGAGCTGCTGCTCCTTAACGCCCTGACACATTACAGGCAAGTCGTGTACCAGTCCATTAGTGTCGTGCTGTGTACATTGCATTGTACTCATTTCATGTCCACAGTTCCAGGACCAGTCGCACACACATTAGGGGACACCCAAGTGTTTTAACAAGTTCAACTTTACTGGACAGTTCAAGTACGTAAGTCTTTAACACACAATATTGGGCACTGCACCCTCTGGTTCCTGTTGTATCAGCACAGTAGATTTCAAGCATTTGCTTATGTTCAGCTCGGACTATCCCTACTTTAACAGGTCCCGTTAGCCCTAGGTATTCCCCATCCATCACCACACTATTCCCGAGATCCTTTATGTTTCCCTTACGCGTTTCTCTACCCCACCTCCTCTGTATGGAAGGGATTAATGCACACTTTTCAGTGCCTATTTCGGGTCGCAGGCCCAAGACATTGCAGGAATGTCTGCAGGAAATTCGGTAAGACCTCATACCACCAGAACAATATGGATTTCATGTGCCTCCAGCCTGCTGCACCTTGCACTTAGAATATTTGTGAGAGACAATGCCAACTCTTACTAACTAGGAAGTAGTTCCCTTTCCTTCTTGCCCTAGCCCCTTCCAATCTGGGCTAATCCCAAACATTAACTGTATCTTGCCCAACTGTGCCTACAGTAACTATCTCTATCCTAGGCACTAAACTATATCCTACACTTTCCCTTTATCTGAGCTGAGTGTACCAGAGATATCCTGGGCGTTACCTTTGCAGTATTCACACAGCAGCATCAGTATTTATCGCACTATAGATTAGTTACATTACACTCTATGCATTTTACATTTCACATGACACCATAAAACGCAGTAAAAACAAAGTAATGACTGTATTTTCACTACACAATTGTTGTCTTCAGGGACATGAACATGACAGTTTCTGTCACACCCTTACAGTCTTATAGCCACAAGAGAGCCAGGAAAAAATGTTGTCATGTTCTAGTGATGCTGCATGCATCTAACATAGGAGTAGAGGGTGTGCGTTTGCATATGATATGTGATTTGACTGTGCTGCATGTATCTAATATGTGAGTGGTGTGTATTCTATATGCATCTAATATATGAGCAGTGTGTGCTGTATGTATTAACTATGTGAGCGGTGTGCGTACTGTATACGTCTACTATGTGAGCTATGTGTTCTGTATGTGTCTTATATGGGAGGGACACCTAGGCTGTATAGGATCCAGAAATTCCTGATGGCTGCCCTGCTTCCAAATCTAATGAGGTTGTCTTCTTCTATTAACAATTCTTTACTGTCAGAAAATTCCAATGAAGGTTAGATAATTATATAATAATATAATATATAAAATAATGAAAGGGAATGCCTTTACTAGATGCCCTAGCAATTAGGTGAAATCTGCTGAGAAACTTGAAAGTTAAGGTTGAATTGTCTTGCACTTCCACCTCCAGAGAAATGCAGCATTGCATGCATTAAAATTCAGGTAATGCACAGAAATATGTCAGGTTCTCCATGTTTAAAACACCACTCCAGTGTTCTTTTTTACTGCACCGCTGGAGTGGTGCTTTAAATGTAAGTCTCCTGTCTGATACTCACCTTCCAGCATTTTTCATCTATTTTCGCTGCCTCTCCTGTCCGTCTCCAGTAACCTGCTGGTGAGTCGCCAGCCAGGACCTAGGGGTTCTCGGCACCGGGTCTGGTACTTAAAGGGATATGTCACAGCAGTGGTGACCCAGTCAGTGGTGTTAAGGGGAAGTCTTAAGTGGGGAAGTTAAGGGGTTTGTGAAATAAAAGTTTGTGACTCCACCAGTATATTCGGTCAGGGATGACCGATGCTGCTTACAGGGGTCTGCTGGGGTGATGTTATGGCAGCTGGGATGGTATGGCTTTCCACAGGTGAAGCAGGGTCCCCAGGCTTCCGATCTAGTAGAGAAGATGGTGGTAGGCGGTGTAGTAAGAAAACAGAGGACACAGGGTTGCAGTCTTTTTACCTCTTTACTTGGTTTAAGGCAGCAACAGTCCAGGGTACAGGATCACGGATGCTAGTGTGGTCCGGCCGGCTTGGAAGCAAATTGGGAATCTCTCTAACCAGGTGGAGTTGGAAGCCTTCCTACTAGCGCTGTGGTGTTGTAGTCTCTTGCTGCCTTAGGCCTCACACAAGGTCCTCACGTTTCTTCTCTGTCCCCATTTAGATAGGACACTAACCCGTATGACAGGTAACTCGAGCCTTTTTACAGGATCTCTATTTAGACCCACGGTGTTCTCAGGTGTCTATGGTGGACAGATCAGATGATTGGCCTCGGGGAGACCAAAACATCCAACACCGCGGAGACACCATCACGTGTTTCTCGACGCAGTGATCCAGAACACTGCCCCCATCCCTTATGGGAAATATGCAAATGCATGTAGGATAGCTGCGGAGACACCATCACGTGTTTCTCGACGCAAGTAGTGAATAGCCAGACCTTTCCCCGGGAGGGAACAACCACGGGAAGGGCAGCATCCAATAAAGGAAAACATCCAATACTGGAAAACCACCTATGCCAAGCATGGTATCCATCCACAGACAGCTGTTTCGGGGTGTTTGCCCCTCATCAGTGTGGAGTAGGAATCTGGCTATTAGGAGCAGTGCCTAGTAAAAGACTGTGAAGGAACAGATGATTGGCCTCGGGGAGACCAAAACATCCAACACCGCGGAGACACCATCACGTGTTTCTCGACGCAGTGATCCAGAACACTGCCCCCATCCCTTATGGGAAATATGCAAATGCATGTAGGATAGCTGCGGAGACACCATCACGTGTTTCTCGACGCAAGCAGTGAATAGCCAGACCTTTCCCGGGGAGGGAACAACCACGGGAAGGGCAGCATCCAATAAAGGAAAACATCCAATACTGGAAAACCACCTATGCCAAGCATGGTATCCATCCACAGACAGCTGTTTCGGGGTGTTTGCCCCTCATCAGTGTGGAGTAGGAATCTGGCTATTAGGAGCAGTGCCTAGTAAAAGACTGTGAAGGAACAGATGACTGGCCTCGGGGAGACCAAAACATCCAACACCGCGGAGACACCATCACGTGTTTCTCAACGCAGTGATCCAGAACACTGCCCCCATCCCTTATGGGAAATATGCAAATGCATGTAGGATAGCTGCGGAGACACCATCACGTGTTTCTCGACGCAAGCAGTGAATAGCCAGACCTTTCCCCGGGAGGGAACAACCACGGGAAGGGCAGCATCCAATAAAGGAAAACATCCAATACTGGAAAACCACCTATGCCAAGCATGGTATCCATCCACAGACAGCTGTTTCGGGGTGTTTGCCCCTCATCAGTGTGGAGTAGGAATCTGGCTATTAGGAGCAGTGCCTAGTAAAAGACTGTGAAGGAACAGATGATTGGCCTCGGGGAGACCAAAACATCCAACACCGCGGAGACACCATCACGTGTTTCTCGACGCAGTGATCCAGAACACTGCCCCCATCCCTTATGGGAAATATGCAAATGCATGTAGGATAGCTGCGGAGACACCATCACGTGTTTCTCGACGCAAGCAGTGAATAGCCAGACCTTTCCCCGGGAGGGAACAACCACGGGAAGGGCAGCATCCAATAAAGGAAAACATCCAATACTGGAAAACCACCTATGCCAAGCATGGTATCCATCCACAGACAGCTGTTTCGGGGTGTTTGCCCCTCATCAGTGTGGAGTAGGAATCTGGCTATTAGGAGCAGTGCCTAGTAAAAGACTGTGAAGGAACAGATGATTGGCCTCGGGGAGACCAAAACATCCAACACCGCGGAGACACCATCACGTGTTTCTCAACGCAGTGATCCAGAACACTGCCCCCATCCCTTATGGGAAATATGCAAATGCATGTAGGATAGCTGCGGAGACACCATCACGTGTTTCTCGACGCAAGCAGTGAATAGCCAGACCTTTCCCCGGGAGGGAACAACCACGGGAAGGGCAGCATCCAATAAAGGAAAACATCCAATACTGGAAAACCACCTATGCCAAGCATGGTATCCATCCACAGACAGCTGTTTCGGGGTGTTTGCCCCTCATCAGTGTGGAGTAGGAATCTGGCTATTAGGAGCAGTGCCTAGTAAAAGACTGTGAAGGAACAGATGATTGGCAAACGAAAAAACAGATCAGGCACTCACCCAACGTAGCTGTGATTAATGTCCTTTATTCGCTGAACTCAGCGTTTAGACTTCCATGGAGAGGCGGCAGGAGAATGAACAAAAGAGGGTGCGGGGAAACAGGTGAGGACGACGGCCGTTTCGCACGAATGTGCTTCCACGGGTCCAAGTGCAAACAACACACATGTCACTTCCTTTTAAGGGGATGGACAATAACGTGAAAAAAATGTACAAATGTGCTCAAAATAATTAAAAGTACAATTTGCAATAGATAAGCATACAAAGACATATTACGATCGCAACTAAGCGATCAATAGATAATTTGTCTAAAAAGTTTATGGCTGCAAGTATATCATGTATTTTTTCTATAAGAACACCGCCATATCAAGCTTGTCATTCAAGCCAATTGGACCCTGAGCGTTGGTGTTTAAAATCCACCTTGCTTCATGTTGAAGTAACATTTTATTCCGGTCACCTCCTTGGGGTGGGGGTTTGACCATTTCCAGACCTGCAAACCGCAGGACTTCGGGATTTGCACCATGTCGGTTTTTTATATGCTCAATTAGCCGCAATGAGCCTTTCCCTGTGGAAATTGATTTGTAATGTTCCCTAAATCTAGTGATCAGGGGGCGGATGGTTTTACCGATATAGAAGAATTGGCATGGACAATAAATTATATATACTACATATTTGCTTCTACATAAAATGAAATCCCGAACCGTGTGTATTGTCGCACCTATACGGAGGGGATTTTGCGTTAGGTGAAAGTGGCAGTAATTACAGTTTCCACATTTGTGGTTTCCCTGCGGCAACGATTTTTCTAACCAATTGAGATTTTCAGGTAGAAGGCGGTTACGGACCAAAAGATCACCAAGATTTTTGGTACATTTATAAGCGAATTGTGGTTCTAGAGTGGTAATTTTAGAGAGATCTCTATCGCTTTGCAAGACGTGCCAATTTTTTCTTATTGCCGAGTATATTTCTCTGTCCATTTGACTATGAGTAAACGCAAAGGTGAACTTTTGTTGATTTTGTATCCCTTGTTGCGTTTTTTTACGATTTTTTAACAGTGCATTTTGTGACAATTTTTCTACTCTACGTTCAGCATCTATCAATATACTAGCAGGATAGTTTCTTTTTAGGAACCCTGTTTTAAGCTCTGCAATTTTCTCCTTAAAGATTGTATCATTGTTGTTTATCTTTCTATAACGAACCATTTGACTATACGGTATGCTTTTTCTTGTTCTCCACGGGTGTGCACTATTATAATGAAGTAAGTTGTTTGTGGCCGTGGGTTTTTTATGTACCTTAGTCACGAGGTCACCATTGATGACATTGATTTTTACATCTAGAAATTCTAACTGGCTATCGCCATAGGTGGAAGTAAATCGCATATTATCCTTATTTACACGGTTTAGATGTTCTACAAAACCATCAAAAGCATTTTTTGAACCGTCCCAAATAATGAAAATATCATCCGCAAACCTTAAATATAATTTCATATGTTGAAGAAAGGGGTTCGAAATAGATGTAATGTATTCTTCTTCAAAGGCAGCCAGGAACAGGTTCGCAAAAACGCATGCGACAGGCGTGCCCATGGCTGTGCCTGTGCATTGCAAATACCACTTGTCCAGGAATTTAAAGGCGTTATGCGATAAAACAAATTCTAGACTTTCCAAGATAAAAGTGATGAAGTTCATGTCTTTCTCAGTATTAAGTAAAATTTTTTTAATTGCTTCCAGACCATTTTTTTGGGGAATCCGTGTATATAAGTTTACGATGTCTATAGAAGCCAGGGTGAAGCTAGATTGCCAATCAACTGTATTCAGAACTGATAAAAAATCTCCTGAATCTTTCACAAAGGACGGGATTTTTTGTAATAATGGTTTTAATAGCCAATCCAAAAATTGTGAGAGAGGCTCGGTGAGAGATTCTTTCCCCGAGATTATAGGGCGTCCTGGAGGATGTGTAGCACTCTTGTGAATCTTGGGAATACTGTACCAGTGTGGAGTTTTAGGATATTCAGGCAGCAACTTTTCTGCTCTGGCCTTTGATACAGTGCCATGTATTACAAATTTATTCAATAATGCACGTAATTTTTCTCTAAATTTTGTCGTGGGGTTATTATCTAATGGTACATAAGTTGTTTTGTCATTAAGCTGGGACAAAGCCTCCATAACATAATAGTTTTTATCCAATATAATGATGTTGCCCCCTTTATCCGCTTTTCTGATAACCACGTCTTTCCATTGTTGCATTTCCTGCAACGCTTTTTCCTCATTCTGCGTCAGATTTTTATGAGGCGTACGATACACGAGTGCTTCCACATCCTTCAGGACTAAATCATGAAATAAATCTATAGAATTCCCCGGGGAGATGGCTGGCATATACTTGGACTGGACTCCTCCTCTAAAGGGTTCAGGTGTTACTTCAAACACATCTTTCTCTCTGGCAATTTCGACATCGCCAGCTTCATTACATGAATAAGAAGTATATAATGGAAAATTTGGAGGAAGTACTAATGGATGCGGACACAAACACTCCGAGGGAGTCTGGTTTATTGGCAGGCAGAGAGGGTGCGGTGGAATTCTTTATGGACTGTAACCATAAAGATGAATTAGAAATGATCAGCACAAAGACATTAGAGACTAAGATTCAAACCTTGGCTGAAAAAGAAATAAAATTGTATTGGACCATAAAATCGTTAAAATCTTATGTAGACTGCAACCGAGTCCCAAGAGGATTACGCGTATACAAGGACATATCACAATTTTCGGAAGATGCTTCTTTTAAGGAAGCATGGGAGCAAATTCATCTAGAATGCTCACAAAAACTGCTGCTATTAGTAATTTCGCAAAATGAAAAACAGTATGATCAATTATGTGATCAGCTGAAAAAAGCAAAAAGAGAACTCTGCGCAAGAATAGCAGAAACGCAGTTCAATATGTTCCTGAAAAAACTGGAAAAGAAACTGGTATTAATTCAGATTGAAACAAAACAAAAGAAAAAAGAAAAATTCTTGCGGGATAAAAATGATTTTGTATCAGGGCAGGTCTTCTCCTGGAACAAGCACAGGAGAGGATTTTCATTTAGGAATCGCCCTAGTAGAAGTTTTAATAAGAAAAAATCAATGAAAGACGGATGGATTACGGATTCAGACTCTAGCGGAGTGGAAGAACAGGGAGAAGAGCGTAATACGGCCACCACATCACAATCTACTGAAATCCCTTTAGGAAGAAAACCAGACGAGGGGGCCGGAGACATCGCAAAACAAAAGAAACGCAAGCAAGTGTCGTGGAGGAAGTGAACAGAACTGACGACCAACTTCGAGTAATTAACCTGTCCAATAAAGTGTTATCAGCAGAGCAGGAGCGAGTTTTATCTTTAGGCTTAAACTTCTGTATACCCGAACAATTCAATTTGACCAACTTTAAAATAGACCTGTTTAAAAGTATAAGAAAAATTCATCTGCATAAACACTTTGCTAGCAATAAAACGAAAACACAGACGAGACGCGAATTAACAACAGAGCACCCGGCCACCATAGGAAATTTAGGTTTCATGGCTTTTCCACCCACCGATAACAGTGAAATAGATGATACAGCATTATTGGCAAATCTATGTAATGAAGCTGGCGATGTCGAAATTGCCAGAGAGAAAGATGTGTTTGAAGTAACACCTGAACCCTTTAGAGGAGGAGTCCAGTCCAAGTATATGCCAGCCATCTCCCCGGGGAATTCTATAGATTTATTTCATGATTTAGTCCTGAAGGATGTGGAAGCACTCGTGTATCGTACGCCTCATAAAAATCTGACGCAGAATGAGGAAAAAGCGTTGCAGGAAATGCAACAATGGAAAGACGTGGTTATCAGAAAAGCGGATAAAGGGGGCAACATCATTATATTGGATAAAAACTATTATGTTATGGAGGCTTTGTCCCAGCTTAATGACAAAACAACTTATGTACCATTAGATAATAACCCCACGACAAAATTTAGAGAAAAATTACGTGCATTATTGAATAAATTTGTAATACAGGGCACTGTATCAAAGGCCAGAGCAGAAAAGTTGCTGCCTGAATATCCTAAAACTCCACACTGGTACAGTATTCCCAAGATTCACAAGAGTGCTACACATCCTCCAGGACGCCCTATAATCTCGGGGAAAGAATCTCTCACCGAGCCTCTCTCACAATTTTTGGATTGGCTATTAAAACCATTATTACAAAAAATCCCGTCCTTTGTGAAAGATTCAGGAGATTTTTTATCAGTTCTGAATACAGTTGATTGGCAATCTAGCTTCACCCTGGCTTCTATAGACATCGTAAACTTATATACACGGATTCCCCAAAAAAATGGTCTGGAAGCAATTAAAAAAATTTTACTTAATACTGAGAAAGACATGAACTTCATCACTTTTATCTTGGAAAGTCTAGAATTTGTTTTATCGCATAACGCCTTTAAATTCCTGGACAAGTGGTATTTGCAATGCACAGGCACAGCCATGGGCACGCCTGTCGCATGCGTTTTTGCGAACCTGTTCCTGGCTGCCTTTGAAGAAGAATACATTACATCTATTTCGAACCCCTTTCTTCAACATATGAAATTATATTTAAGGTTTGCGGATGATATTTTCATTATTTGGGACGGTTCAAAAAATGCTTTTGATGGTTTTGTAGAACATCTAAACCGTGTAAATAAGGATAATATGCGATTTACTTCCACCTATGGCGATAGCCAGTTAGAATTTCTAGATGTAAAAATCAATGTCATCAATGGTGACCTCGTGACTAAAGGCCCCGTCTCACATAGCGAGATCGCTAGCGAGATCGCTGCTGAGTCACAAGTTTTGTGACGCAACAGCGACCTCCATAGCGATCTCGCTATGTGTGACACGTACCAGCGATCAGGCCCCTGCTGCGAGATCGCTGGTCGTGTCAGAATGGCCTGGACCTTTTTTTGGTCGTTGAGGCCCCGCTGACATCGCTGAATCGGTGTGTGTGACACCGATCCAGCGATGTCTTCACTGGTAACCAGGGTAAACATCGGGTTACTAAGCGCAGGGCCGCGCTTAGTAACCCGATGTTTACCCTGGTTACCAAAAAAAACAAACAGTACATACTCGCCTTTCGGTGTCCCTTGCCGTCTGCTTCCTGCTCTCACTGACTCCCGGCCGTACAGTGAGAAGTGAGAGCGCAGCAGTGACGTCACCGCTGCGCTCTCACAGTACGGCGGCTCAGTCAGAGCAGGAAGCAGACGGCAAGGGACCTGACGGACACCGAAAGGCGAGTATGTAGTGTTTGTTTTTTTTGGTAACCAGGGTAAACATCGGGTTACTAAGCGCGGCCCTGCGCTTAGTAACCCGATGTTTACCCTGGTTACCCGGGTGCTGCAGGGGGACTTCGGCATCGTTGAAGACAGTTTCAACGATGCCGAAGTCGTTCCCCTGATCGTTGGTCGCTGGGGAGAGCGGTCTGTGTGACAGCTCCCCAGCGACCACACAGCGATTTACCAACGATCACGGCCAGGTCATATCGCTGGTCGTGATCGTTGGTAAATCGCTTAGTGAGACGGGGCCTTAAGGTACATAAAAAACCCACGGCCACAAACAACTTACTTCATTATAATAGTGCACACCCGTGGAGAACAAGAAAAAGCATACCGTATAGTCAAATGGTTCATTATAGAAAGATAAACAACAATGATACAATCTTTAAGGAGCAAATTGCAGAGCTTAAAACAGGGTTCCTAAAAAGAAACTATCCTGCTAGTATATTGATAGATGCTGAACGTAGAGTAGAAAAATTGTCACAAAATGCGCTGTTAAAAAATCGTAAAAAAACGCAACAAGGGATACAAAATCAACAAAAGTTCACCTTTGCGTTTACTCATAGTCAAATGGACAGAGAAATATACTCGGCAATAAGAAAAAATTGGCACGTCTTGCAAAGCGATAGAGATCTCTCTAAAATTACCACTCTAGAACCACAATTCGCTTATAAACGTACCAAAAATCTTGGTGATCTTTTGGTCCGTAACCGCCTTCTACCTGAAAATCTCAATTGGTTAGAAAAATCGTTGCCGCAGGGAAACCACAAATGTGGAAACTGTAATTACTGCCACTTTCACCTAACGCAAAATCCCCTCCGTATAGGTGCGACAATACACACGGTTCGGGATTTCATTTTATGTAGAAGCAAATATGTAGTATATATAATTTATTGTCCATGCCAATTCTTCTATATCGGTAAAACCATCCGCCCCCTGATCACTAGATTTAGGGAACATTACAAATCAATTTCCACAGGGAAAGGCTCATTGCGGCTAATTGAGCATATAAAAAACCGACATGGTGCAAATCCCGAAGTCCTGCGGTTTGCAGGTCTGGAAATGGTCAAACCCACACCCCAAGGAGGTGACCGGAATAAAATGTTACTTCAACATGAAGCAAGGTGGATTTTAAACACCAACGCTCAGGGTCCAATTGGCTTGAATGACAAGCTTGATATGGCGGTGTTCTTATAGAAAAAATACATGATATACTTGCAGCCATAAACTTTTTAGACAAATTATCTATTGATCGCTTAGTTGCGATCGTAATATGTCTTTGTATGCTTATCTATTGCAAATTGTGCTTTTAATTATTTTGAGCACATTTGTACATTTTTTTCACGTTATTGTCCATCCCCTTAAAAGGAAGTGACATGTGTGTTGTTTGCACTTGGACCCGTGGAAGCACATTCGTGCGAAATGGCCGTCGTCCTCACCTGTTTCCCCGCACCCTCTTTTGTTCATTCTCCTGCCGCCTCTCCATGGAAGTCTAAACGCTGAGTTCAGCGAATAAAGGACATTAATCACAGCTACGTTGGGTGAGTGCCTGATCTGTTTTTTCGTTTGCTACACATAAAGTCTTGATTTATCTTTCTTCGGTGCACCACCCCCACGTGCTGATGTCTTGGAAGTGTGGAAGTCTGCTCAGCTCCGCTTAAAGAAATCAACCTGGAAAGAGTATTTCACCTAGTGCCGCAGATTCCTCTGAACCTTCAAACAGTTGAACAGATGATTGGCCTCGGGGAGACCAAAACATCCAACACCGCGGATTCCTTATGGGAAATATAAGGGATGGGGGCAGTGTTCTGGATCACTGCGTCGAGAAACACGTGATGGTGTCTCCGCGGTGTTGGATGTTTTGGTCTCCCCGAGGCCAATCATCTGTTCCTTCACAGTCTTTTACTAGGCACTGCTCCTAATAGCCAGATTCCTACTCCACACTGATGAGGGGCAAACACCCCGAAACAGCTGTCTGTGGATGGATACCATGCTTGGCATAGGTGGTTTTCCAGTATTGGATGTTTTCCTTTATTGGATGCTGCCCTTCCCATGGTTGTTCCCTCCCGGGGAAAGGTCTGGCTATTCACTGCTTGTGTCGAGAAACACATGATGGTGTCTCCGCAGCTATCCTACATGCATTTGCATATTTCCCATAAGGGATGGGGGCAGTGTTCTGGATCACTGCGTCGAGAAACACGTGATGGTGTCTCCGCGGTGTTGGATGTTTTGGTCTCCCCGAGGCCAATCATCTGTTCCTTCACAGTCTTTTACTAGGCACTGCTCCTAATAGCCAGATTCCTACTCCACACTGATGAGGGGCAAACACCCCGAAACAGCTGTCTGTGGATGGATACCATGCTTGGCATAGGTGGTTTTCCAGTATTGGATGTTTTCCTTTATTGGATGCTGCCCTTCCCGTGGTTGTTCCCTCCCGGGGAAAGGTCTGGCTATTCACTGCTTGCGTCGAGAAACACGTGATGGTGTCTCCGCAGCTATCCTACATGCATTTGCATATTTCCCATAAGGGATGGGGGCAGTGTTCTGGATCACTGCGTCGAGAAACACGTGATGGTGTCTCCGCGGTGTTGGATGTTTTGGTCTCCCCGAGGCCAATCATCTGTTCCTTCACAGTCTTTTACTAGGCACTGCTCCTAATAGCCAGATTCCTACTCCACACTGATGAGGGGCAAACACCCCGAAACAGCTGTCTGTGGATGGATACCATGCTTGGCATAGGTGGTTTTCCAGTATTGGATGTTTTCCTTTATTGGATGCTGCCCTTCCCGTGGTTGTTCCCTCCCGGGGAAAGGTCTGGCTATTCACTGCTTGCATCGAGAAACACGTGATGGTGTCTCCGCAGCTATCCTACATGCATTTGCATATTTCCCATAAGGGATGGGGGCAGTGTTCTGGATCACTGCGTCGAGAAACACGTGATGGTGTCTCCGCGGTGTTGGATGTTTTGGTCTCCCCGAGGCCAATCATCTGTTCCTTCACAGTCTTTTACTAGGCACTGCTCCTAATAGCCAGATTCCTACTCCACACTGATGAGGGGCAAACACCCCGAAACAGCTGTCTGTGGATGGATACCATGCTTGGCATAGGTGGTTTTCCAGTATTGGATGTTTTCCTTTATTTGATGCTGCCCTTCCCGTGGTTGTTCCCTCCCGGGGAAAGGTCTGGCTATTCACTGCTTGCGTCGAGAAACACGTGATGGTGTCTCCGCAGCTATCCTACATGTATGGTGGACAGATGACTTGAAGTCCAGCTGTCCACCAGTGTCTGCTGTGATACGTAAAGTGCTGCACAACCTTGGTCTTCCGGCTACCGGTATCTGCGCTCAGCGTGGAGGAAGCCCTGTCGCAGCTTCTCCCTCCAGCTCTATACTCTCCTGTGCTCCACTTCTGCAATCAGTTGCTTTACAGACTGTTCTGCTTTCTCTTTCCTTCCCAGGAGCCAGAGAATCACTTGTCTCCACGACCCCAGCTTTCCTTCTTCACTCCTCGCTCTCCTCTCACCAACTGCCTCTCCCCAACTGCCTAGCAACTGCCTAGCAACTGACTCCTCCTTCCGACCAGAGAGAGCAGCTCCCCTGAAGTCAGGTGTAGAGCTCACCCTTCTGGTCTGGAGTCAAAATGGTGTTGTATGTGCTGAATACATGTTAAAGGTATCCTTCCTCGCTTCCAAGCATGACATCACTCCCCCATGAGGAAAGCAATGCCACTGTAACAACTGGTTACCTGGGGTGTTACACTGGCAGCTCCGGTGTTTCCTGGAGTTAGTCAGAGGTCACTTTTCAGTACAAGTATATGATAGCCTCATTCTGGCTATCATAGATTTGCATTGAAAGCTTGTGATGTAGCTTTTAAGTTCTGGCCAGTGAGAATGTACTTGCACGAGATGGCGCCACGGGGCTGGGGTGGAGCCGAAAAACAGTGAAGTCGCCGGAGGGTGAGCATATGACCAGGAGCTGGGAGCTTACATTTAAAGCACCACTCCGGCGCTGAAAAAAACAAACCTCTTAAAAAAGGACAACCCCTTCTCACTGTGAATGTTTGACCCTGTTAAAATAAAAACACCTACACTCACCTCCCGTGACGGCATCATTACAGCAGTATCGGCACTCGCGTGAGATTGTTATGTCACGTGAGCGTTGCTGGTGTCTATGTCATCACCTTCAGACGTTTTAAGTAAGCAACAGGAAGTGAGAGTTGCGCCTGGCCCCTCACAGTGACACCAGTGCTGATTGGATGCAGGGCTCATATGACATACCAACCTCACGTGAGCCCAGGGAACATGAGTGCCGATACCGCTGGAAAAGCACTGACACGGGAGGTAAATACAGGTGGATTATAGATGTTTTTATTTTCATTTGGACAGACATCCAAAGTGAGAATCCCTTTAAAGGGAACCTGTCACCCTGTTTTTTGAAGATGAGCTAAAAATACCGTTAAATAGGGGCAGAGCTGGGCGTTACATTAGTGTCTTTGTGTGCCTTTATAACCTACCTAAGCTGCCGAAATACCTTTGTAAAGTCGCCGTTTTCTGCTGTCACTCACGCTGGTCTGGTCCTATGGGCGTGGTGACAGCGTTGCTTCTCCCCCAGAAACCTGCTCATCATTACGTTGGTGGCGTAGTGGTGTGCGCATGTCCAAAGAGAATATCCACTGCCCAGGAGATGAAAAACAGCGCGGTCTTCGCTATTCGCCGTTTACCGGTGGGCGCGGCCATCTTTCCTGTGGCCGCGCGTGCGCAGATGGAGCGCTCTGCTGCCCGGGGCTTCAGGAAAATGGCCGCCGCGATCTCCATCTGCGCACGCGTGGAATCCCGCGGCCATTTTCCTGAAGCCCCGGGCAGCAGAGCGCTCCATCTGCGCACGCGCGGCCACAGGAAAGATGGCCGCGCCCACCGGTAAACGGCGAATAGCGAAGACCGCGCTGTTTTTCATCACCTGGGCAGTGGATCTTCACTTTGGACATGCGCACACCACAACGCCACCAACGTAATGATGAGCAGGTTTCTGGGGGAGAAACAGCGCTGTCACCACACCCATATGACCAGACCAGCGTGAGTGACAGCAGAAAACGGCGACTTTACAAAGGTATTTCGGCAGATTAGGTAGGTTATAAAGGCACACAAAGACACTAATGTAACGCCCAGCTCTGCCCCTATTTAACGGTATTTTTAGCTCATCTTCAAAAAACGGGGTGACAGGTTCCCTTTAATATAAAAATGATATTCTAGTAATATGAGCAATATGCCAATACTTTAAATGACTGGCAAACTATGATATAAAATAGAAGACATTATGGACTATAGATTTGAGAGCAGAGAAATATTCCACTGTTACTCTTTGAGCTTTATGTCTGTTCTATCATGCCCTACATGGCTCAAAATAGTCTATACATAGGAGAGATAGTATATCGTTGCATAGTCTTATAGATAAGTTTTTGGCTGATATAATATATATAATATATAACTATGGACATTTTATGGCTGGTTTTATTCATATCATGTCATATTTTCAGGGATGCTTTTTCCTTAATATTGTATTTAATGATATTATTAGATTATAATGGTCCCTTAAATAAGTCACCATCCCTGCAGTATTACTAGCAGCTCAATTCTAGCCTCTGACTTTCCAAACATATTCTCCTATGTCCTCACATAAAGGAATAATTGTAGTAAAAGCTAAGAGAAAATATCTCCAAATTGGCAGTGTAGTAGCTGCATATCTTCTAATTGTGTCTCTTATTTCATGTGAAGCATAAACTTCATAAAAGCATTAGGTATGATGTAACATCTTAGGTCATGGACTTTCAAAAAATGTGCTGTTTCTAAAAGATTTTACAGCTGATGTCACGAATTCTAATAATATAACAATGAAAATGTTACAGACACTTTTCCTATATCTTAAGAATTGAGGTCAGGAATCTCACTAAATTTAAAGCAGAAAAATAGGCCATCTTTAATTAACTTCATGCTATACATAAACTGAATATCATTCATAGTCCAACAATGATTTTATTTACAGGTTTTCATATGAAGTATTTTCAACCACTTCCCCAGTGGCATAACTAGAGTCTGATGGGCCCCAATGCAAAATTTGGACCCTAGCCGCACTTGTTAGTTGGTCACATGTATGGGCCCTTATAGCGTCCTAGAACCTATAAAAACATACGTATTCATCCCCCATGTAATAATGTCCCCCATCCTGCAATCATCCTGAAACAATGTTCCAACCTGGCACCTTCTTGTAATAATGTTCCCTGTCCTTATCCCTTCCTGTAAGAATGTCCTACATCCTGGCACCTGTTCTCCATCCTAGCCTCTTCATGAAATAATGTCCTCCGTCCTGGCCCCTTCCTATAATAATGTCTCCTCTATCTGTTACAATGTGTGCCCCATCTGGTCTATTTATTTAATAATGTCCCCCCGTTTTGCTGCATTTTTCCAACACATTTGAAGAAAAACAAAAAATGATTCTTCTTACTCTCTCACATTGCCAATACATGATGCATTCTCTTTTATAGCCGGCACATTTCACACTGGCGGTGTGAGTTGCAAGGAGTTGGCGAGTCTCTGCTCCACAATATATTGCTTTTGAATGTGCGTCCTTAGATGAACATCCAGTTGAAATAGGCGATGGTGTTGGCAGGCTCCCTTCCCACAATGCCACTATGGATCGTTGCACCCCTGCCCTTTCCTCCTGAGGCAATTTGCATTGTTACTAGAGATGAGCGAATATTTCAATGTTCGGTTCAGATTGCGATCAACAAATTTGGAATATTCAACTATTTATTTGTCAAATATTTGCCGAACATAGCCAAACACCATTGGAGTCAATGGAAGGCAAAAACAAATGCATACACAACACCTTAAAACGGGCCCAAAAGCTGCCAAAACACATCAAATTAGGGGCAGAAAACACATCAAATTAGGGGCAGACACCAGGAAAGTGGCCTCAATTTACCCACATTACAAATTTTAGAATGGCACGGCAGCAATCAGACATGCATGAGGTATCAGGGTCTGGGCCAGCATTTACGGTTTTGAATTGAACTTCAAATTAAGACAAGCTGGGTGAGGGATTGGTGTAGGCCTCCTGTGCTGGGAGCCCTGATACCAAATGCAACAGCTCTACCTGTTTTCATGCTCATCCACACTCAGGTGGCACAAATATCAGTTTCGTAAACTACTATTGTCAGAAAAATCTAAGGATAGTAACACAGGTAGTTGACTCAAAGGAAGTGGAGATCTGCAGGTCTCGGAGACCTACTGCTACAGGCAAAACACATGAAGAAGACCCAACCAGGAGTCTACACATTTACAAAAATTATTGGCATACACCAACAAAATGACATCATATTTACCACAGTAGAAATATTATAATGAGGACTGACACCTCTTCCATTACAACCAACAAAGCAGATGTAGACCCAACAAGGAATGTTCACATTTCGAACAATTAGTGGCAGACACCAAAAAAGGGACATCAATTTCACCAGAGTAGAAATAGTATAATGAGGACCGACACCTCTTCCTCTACAGCCAACTCTGCAGATGGAGACTGTAACGGGCAAGGTTGTGGAACCACTGTGCTGTAGCCCTCAGAAAGCCTGGAGGGACGTAACTAGGTGGCCTTGCAAATCCGACTCAGATAAGCGGCAGGAGGCAAAAACCTGACCCAAGAGGGGACAAAGATGTGGCACCAGGTGATAATCCAGGGCTGACCTACAGAAGGTGGCAGCTGACCCCCCAGAGCGAGTAGGCTGGTAAGGCCCAAAGGTGGGATGAAGAATGTTGGCAGACACTGTAGGGATACTGGAATGATGGGTGCAGATGGGACCGGCTGAGGAACAGAAAAGCTCTGGAGGTGCTGGCAGGATCGGGTGTTAGACAGATAATAATAATAATAATAATCTTTATTTATATAGCACCGACATATTCCGCAGCGCTTTACAGTTTAACAGTTTCAAACACAACAGTCATAGGTAACAATGTTAACAATACAGTAATAAAGCAAAATAAGATAAAATAAGACGACCCTGCTAGTGAGAGCTTACAATCTACAATGAGGTGGGGAGATACAAAGTATAGGTGTGTATTTACAATGATGTATTTACAATGATGGTCCAGCCATCTTCAGGGGGTGGGGGGTAGATGGAGATAGTGAATGGGCTACACACAAACATAAAATGACTGATTAGGGAAAGTGATAGGCCGCTCTGAACAAATGAGTTTTGAGCGAGCGCCTAAAACTATGCAAGTTGTGGATGGTCCTAATATCTTGGGGTAGAGCATTCCAGAGGATTGGCGCAGCACGGGAGAAGTCTTGGAGTCGGGAGTGGGAGGTACGGATTAGTGCAGAGGTTAGTCGAAAGTCGTTTTCAGAGCGCAGCGGTCGGCTAGGCCGATAGACAGAAATGAGGGAGGAGATGTAAGGGGGTGCCACACTGTGGAGAGCTTTGTGGGTGAGAACAAGTACTTTGAATTGTATCCTGTAATGAATGGGCAGCCAGTGTAACGACTGGCGAAGAGCGGACAAGTCCGAGTAACGATTAGCCAGATGGACGACCCTGGCTGCTGCATTAAGGATAGACTGGAGAGGGGAAAGTCGCGTGAGGGGGAGGCCAATTAATAGAGAGTTGCAGTAGTCCAGACGGGAGTGGATTAGGGCGACAGTGAGAATTTTTGTGGTCTCCATGGTGAGAAAAGGGCGTATTCTAGAGATGTTCTTTAGGTGTAAGCGGCATGAGCGGGCAAGAGATTGTATGTGGGAGGTGAAGGAGAGATCGGAGTCAAACATAACACCCAGACAGCGTGCCTGCTGCCTAAGATTTATTATGGTGCCACCCACGGAGAGGGAAATGTCAGATTTAGGGAGGCTAGTAGAAGGCGGGAGCAGAAGAAGTTCAGTTTTGGAGAGGTTGAGTTTCAGATAGAGAGCGGACATGATGTTAGAGACTGCAGACAGACAGTCAGTGGCGTTCTGTAGTACAGCGGGGGTAAGGTCAGGGGCTGACGTGTATAGTTGTGTGTCATCAGCATAAAGATGGTACTGAAAGCCAAATCTGCTGATGGTCTGTCCAATTGGGGCCGTGTAGAGGGAGAAGAGAAGGGGACCAAGGACTGAGCCCTGAGGTACCCCGACAGTGAGAGGAAGAGGAGATGAAGTGGAGCCAGAGAACAGAACAGAGAGGGTGGTCAACAGTGTCGAAAGCTGCAGAAAGATCGAGGAGAATGAGCAGAGAGTGATCACCGTTACATTTTGTTGTCAGAAGGTCATTGGTCACCTTGATGAGTGCAGTTTCTGTCGAATGTAGGGGGCGGAACCCAGACTGTGAAGGGTCTAGGAGGGAGTGAATGGAGAGGTAACGGGTAAGGCGGGAGTAAACTAGGCACTCCAGGAGTTTTGAGATGAAGGGGAGATTGGAGACCGGTCTGTAGTTGTTTGCGCATGATGGGTCAAGGGTGGGTTTTTTTAGTAATGGAGTAATGATAGAGTGTTTGAAGGAGGAGGGGAAAATGCCAGAGGAGAGGGAGAGATTAAAGATTGTAGTTAGGTGAGTTGTGACGACTGGAGAGAGAGACTGGAGGAGGTGTGAGGGAATGGGGTCGGTGGTGCATGTAGTCGGACGAGAAGAGGAGAGGAGCTTGGAGACTTCTTCTTCTGTGATGGGATCGAATGTGGAGAGTGAGCCAGGGGAGATGCAGGGAGGAATGGGAGTCATTGCACTTGGTGTCTGGGAGCGGATCTGGGAACTTGCAGTAGCAATCTGGACCGACTGATGGACAGAAGAGCACAGACAGGTACCAGTAGACGGGTACAGGGTAGATAAGCAGATGGGCAAACCTGGGTAACCTGCCAACTAGCAAGCATGCAAGGCAAACTAACAACACTGCTCAGGCACCTCCATATTGGAGGAGCCTTATATAGAAGGTGTCTCCCAGCTATTCTCTTGGAACTCCTTAGGGCAATGTGCATGGTCCCTTTAAGAGGGAAGGAGCGAGCATGAAATAAGCATAGAGCCCAGGCCTACAACTGAACCTTGGTGGACACCGACACATAGGGGGCAAGATGAGAAGGTGGTGTGTAAGTGTGAGACTCTGAATGTCATGTCTGTTAGGTATGAGGAGATCCAACAAAGGGCCAAGTCTGTAATGGCAAAAGATCAGAAAGTCTGTTGTAAGAGGGAATGGTCCACTGTGGCAAAGGCAGATGCCAGGTCCAGGAGAATGAGGAGGACAAACTAGCATCGCTTACATTTGGCGGTTAGTAGGTCGTTGTTGACTTAAGTTTGCCAGTTTCAGTGGAATGGTGCAGTTGGAAGCCATATTGTAAGCGGTCAAAAAGAGAGCAACAGGAGAAGTAGGAGGACAGTTCAAAATGGATGTGTTGTTCCAGTAGTTTGGAGGCATAGGGGAGATGTGAGATGGGGCGATAGTGAGACAGAATATGAGTCAAGGGAGGGCTTTTTGAGGATGGATGTGATCAAGGTATGTTTGTATCAGGAGGGGAAGACACCAGTTGTTAGTGACTGGTTGAAGAGGTGGGTTAGGCTTGTGATGAAAACTGTGGTAAAGTTTGGAATGAGGTGGGACGTTAATGGGTCAAGGTTACCGGTGTTGAGGCAAAGTATCACCTGAGATGAGAGGGAGGGGGAGCTAGTGGACCTAGGAGAGAATTTAAAGTACAGAATAGCTGTTTAGAGTTGTGAGACAGGTATGACATGAGAAATGAGAAGTAGGTTTGTTTTGCTGCAGTGAGCAATTGTGGAGCATTTTTACAACTTTTGTTACTGGAGGGGCTACTCCACTTCCTTTCTTTGGCAGCCGCACAGTGGTACGCTTTGCAGATGAGGGCCAGAAAGAACATGTGCTCCAGTAGATGGCGAGCGCTGAATCAAGTGGCCTCTGCTCCTCTTCCTCCACCTTAACATCACACTCAGTACAGTCCTCAAGTCTTCAGAGGTGGCACCCCAATTACCCTTGTTTTCCTCCACATCACCGGGGGGTGGAGGTGATCCTGATGAAACTCAGATACTTGAGGCACTTGTGGACTGTACTGTGCTGTCAGGGCAGGAAGAGGAGAAGGGTGACTCAGCGCAAGGAGTGGAAGAATAGAGAGGATGACGATGAGGTAGTGGATCCCACTTGGTGTACACCCAGAGACATGCAGCTGAGTGGCTCAGCAGAGGATGAGGAAGATGAGGAGGTTATGTTGCGGCTTCCCGCAGACACAGAGTTATGCAGCCACAACAAGCAATGCATCCTCAGCCCCAACTCTGTTTGTGGCCAGCAGCGTTCTCGGGTCTGCAGTTGCCTAGCTAGCTTTTTTTTCAGACCTCCAAAAATGACACAAATCACACTATCTGCCAATTTTGTTAAAAACGACAGAGTAGAGTTAAAAAAGGCAATAATTTGACTACTACATGCAAGAACTGGCACATGCGTGATCAACATGTGTTAATCTAAGAATCTCACTGTGCTAAAATGCAGATTACAGGGTCTCAAACAACCACTGTCCACCCCATCAACTTCATCTTTTGATTCTTCCTGCTCCCTCACGTGGCAGTCGAGGTGAGTGAGAGCCTGTCAGCTGATACGGAAGTGGACACTCCTGCTGATTTTGACTGATCTTAGATACCAAGCATACCCATCTTTCTCAATCCACCGTAACATCTCCACCTGCACCTCTCTCAAGTCCAGCAGCTTGTCGTGTTCACCCTACTACACCCTCTGTCAGCACAGCAGCCAGCCCTCGTTTGTGCAGTTGTGCTCAAGTAAAAGATTGTTTCCTCCTACATATGGCAAAACTAAGAGCTTGAACTTCACCATCTTCGATCTTCTAATAATATTATTAACCTTTATTTATGTAGCGCAAACATATTCCGCAGAGCTTTACAAGTCAGCAGTTCATATAAAACATTCAAAAGTGACAAAGTTTACGATAATCAGACAATTAAAACTAAAATGATGACCCTGCTCTTCAGAGCTTACAATCTACAATGAGGTTGGGGTGACCCATAGTACAGGTGCTTATTTACAATGATGGTCCAATCATCTTAAGGAAATGAAGGGTAGACAAAGGCTGCATGATGCTTTTCAGTACGATTGAGTTTGATGGTGAATTATGTTCATAGAAGTAGAGAATAGGCTATATATAAAAAGAACTTTGATTAGGGAACGTGATAGGATGTCCTAAACAGATTTGTTTTAAGGGAGTGCCTAAAAATGTGTAAGTTGTGGTTATACTCCTAATTTCAAGGGGGAGAAAGGGTAAGAGGCGAGTTATCTAGGTGGGAGTTTGAACTGAGCTAGATAAAGACCAGATCAGTGGTGTTACTGTCTTTGTGTGTCTCAAAGGTTGAAAGTTGTGAGATGCCACGAGAAGTGGCTAGAGATAAAAGCTGGGGTGCAGTTGGGGAGGTGAGACTCTTTAAGTGTCACAGGATAAGGGTTGGCAATTCTGAGGACATGAAATGCGGCAGCAAGGTAGAAAAGTTGTCAAGGAAGTGGGTGAGCAAGCCTGGGGACAGTATATGACTGCTACTTGGAGGGAGAGGGGATGGAAGACCCTGATGATGTGAACCTCCAAAGAAGAATGGCGTCTAATGGGCCTGTATTTATTTATTTTTTGATAAACAGGATTGATGGTGGCAGTGAGGAGTGGGAAGTTGTGAAGTTATCGTGGAATTTGCAATGATTGTACGGCGGTATATACACATATTCCATGCGTTGTAATCTGGAGGTGGATATGCCGTACACTCACTATTACTTTTCCAAGAAATAATAGTGAATGGCCTGCCGCCTCCTCAGTTGATCATCACCCAATTGTGTAATTGTCTGGACGATAGGGGCCAGCTGAGAGCTCTTCGCTCCAAAGATCACAGTGGTTCTGTGTGACTCAAAGCCTGTGATCTCTGTGATAATCAGATGGCCAATCCAATCTGTTGGCCACGGAAATGCAGCCTTTCCACCTTGTGGATACAGACAGTTTCTGAAAGCTGATGGCCGTCGCAGTCCCCCAGTACCGGTTGCCATGTCACCATTACTTCTCTAAGAGAGATGATAGCACAAAAAGAGGATTCAGAGCTCCTCCAAAAATTCAGAAAAATATCAAAAAGGGCAGGAGATGCTTACCTGCCTGGGCCTTCAAACAAATACACTATCAGGATGCAGTGGACCCATGTGGTTAAGATGGCGGCAACACAGGTGCAGAAATACCGATGAGGCAGCCACTCACAACCTACCAAATTAATGGAGGGGGTGGCTGCTTGGCATATGACTGCACATTAGAGACTTGTATGTGGCGCTGTTCACACAATGGGAATGCACAGCATCCAGGTTAACAGCCTATTAGTGACGCCCTTCTATTAGCTCAGGTGGGCTGCCCAGTGCTATTAAGATGCATCCCATGTGAACAGACACCACAGTTTACAAGACAGAATGGGCCCAACTGCACCCCGAAAAAATGCAAAAAACACATATATAAAAAAATATGTGAGGTATTTGTTTATATTCTGGCCAAAATATGTAAGCTCGTAACCCACGTCACGGGTCCCCACGCTTACGAGTCCTACTCTAACCAATGCTAGCACAAAAAGAGGATTCAGAGATCCTCCAAAAATTCAGATAAATAGCAAAAAGGGCAGGAGATGCTTACCTGCCTGGGCCTCCAAACAAATGCACTATCAGGATGCAGTAGACCCATGTGGTTAAGATGGCAGCAACACAGGTGCAGAAATACCGATGAGGCAGCCACTCACAACCTACCAAGTTAATGGAGGGGGTGGCTGCTTGGCATATGACTGCACATTAGAGACTTGTATGTGCCGCTGTGCACACAATGGGAATGCACAGCATCCAGGTTAACAGCCTATTAGTGACGCCCTTCTATTAGCTCAGGCAGGCTGCCCAGTGCTATTAACCCCTTCACCCCCAAGGGTGGTTTGCACGTTAATGATCAGGCCAATTTTTACAATTCTGACCACTGTCCTTTTATGAGGTTATAACTCTGGAACGCTTCAACGGATCCTGGTGATTTTGACAATGTTTTCTCTTGACATATTGTACTTCATGATAGTGTTAAAATTTCTTTGATATTAAATGCGTTTATTTGTGAAAAAAATGGAAATTTGGCGAAAATTTTGAAATTTTTGCAATTTTCCAACTTTGATTTTTTATGCAATTAAATCACAGTGATATGTCACACAAAATACTTAATAAATAACATTTCCCACATGTCTACTTTACATCAGCACAATTTTGGAACCAATTTTTTTTTTTGTTAGGGAGTTATAAGGGTTAAAAGTTGACCAGCAATTTCTCATTTTTACAACACCATTAATTTTTAGGGACCACATCTCATTTGAAGTCATTTTGAGGGGTCTATATGATGGAAAATACCCAAGCGTGACACCATTCTAAAAACTGCACCCCTCAAGGTGCTCAAAACCACATTCAAGAAGTTTATTAACCCTTCAGGTGTTTCACAGGAATTTTTGGAATGTTTAAATAAAAATGTACATTTAACTTTTTTTCACACAAAATTTACTTTAGCTCCAATTTGTTTTATTTTACCAAGGGTAACAGGAGAAAATGGACCCCAAAAGATGTTTTCCAATTTGTCCTGAGTAAGCTGATACCCAATATGTGGGGGTAAACCACTATTTGGGCGCATGGGAGAGCTTGGAAGGGAAGGAGCGCCGTTTGACTTTTCAATGCAAAATTGACTGGAATTGAGATGGGATGCCATGTTGCGTTTGGAGAGCCACTGATGCGCCTAAACATTGAAACCCCCCAAAAGTGACACTATTTTGGAAAGTAGACCCCCTAAGGAACTTATCTAGAGGTGTGGTGAGCACTTTGACCCACCAAGTGCTTCACAGAAGTTTATAATGCAGAACCATAAAAATAAAAAATCATATTTTTTCACAAAAATTATCTTTTCGCCCCCAATTTTTTATTTTCCCAAGGGCAAGAGAAGAAATTGGACCCCAAAAGTTGTTGTACAATTTGTCCTGAGTTCGCTGATACCCCATATGTGGGGGTAAACCACTGTTTGGGCGCATGGGAGAGCTCGGAAGGGAAGGAGCGCTGTTTGACTTTTCACTGCAAAATTGACAGGAATTGAGATGGGACGCCATGTTGCGTTTGGAGAGCCACTGATGTGCCTAAACATTGACACCCCCCCACAAGTGACACCATTTTGGAAAGTAGACCCACTAAGGAACTTATCTAAAGGTGTGGTGAGCACTTTGACCCACCAAGTGCTTCACAGAAGTTTATAATGCAGAGCCGTAAAAATAAAACAAAAATTTTTTCCCACAAAAACTATTTTTTAGCCCCCAGTTTTGTATTTTCCCGAGGGTAACAGGAGAAATTGGACCCCAAAAGTTGTTGCCCAATTTGTCCTGAGTACGCTGATACCCCAAATGTGGGGGGGAACCACCGTTTGGGCGCATGGGAGGGCTCGGAAGGGATGGAGTGCCATTTTGAATGCAGACTTAGATGGAATGGTCTGCAGGCGTCACATTGCGTTTGCAGAGCCCCTAATGTACCTAAACAGTAAAAAAAAACCACAAGTGACACCATTTTGGAAAGTAGACCCCCTAAGGAACTCATCTAGATGTGTTGTGAGAGCTTTGAACCCCCAAGTGTTTCACTACAGTTTATAACGCAGAGCCATGCAAATGAAAAATATTTTTTTTCCACAAAAATTATTTTTTAGCCCCCAGTTTTGTATTTTTCCAAGGGTAACAGGAGAAATTGGACACTAAATAGTATTGTCTTATTTGTCCTGAGTACGCTGATACCTGATATGTGGGGGGGAACCACCGTTTGAGCGCATGGCAGAGCTCGGAAGGGAGGGAGCATCATTTGGAATGCAGACTTAGATGGATTGGTCTGCAGGCGTCACATTGCGTTTGCAGAGCCCCTAATGTACCTAAACAGTAAAAAAAAAACCACAAGTGACACCATTTTGGAAAGTAGACCCCCTAAGGAACTCATCTAGATGTGTTGTGAGAGCTTTGAACCCCCAAGTGTTTCACTACAGTTTATAAGGCAGAGCCGTGAAAATACAAAAAACATTTTTCCCCAAAAAATTATTTTTTAGCCCCCAGTTTTGTATTTTCCCAAGGGTAACAGGAGAAATTGGACCCCAAAAGTTGTTCTCTAATGTGTTCCGAGTACGCTGATACCCCATATGATGGGGTAAACCCCTGTTTGGGCGCACGGGAGAGCTCGGAAGGGAAGGAGCACTGTTTTACTTTTTCAACGCAGAATTGGCTGGAATTGAGATCGGACGCTGTTATGGTTCTCAATGGCAAGAGAACATAGCCCAGCAAACATAAGAACTAGCTCTTGGAAGGATGGAAACTAAACTGACCATGAACTAAACCTGCCGCACAACTAACAGTAGCCGGGTAGCGTAGCCTGCGTTTTATCCCTAGACGCCCAGCGCCGGCCGGAGGACTAACTAATCCTGGCAGAGGAAAATATAGTCCTGGCTCACCTCTAGAGAAATTTCCCCGAAAGGCAGACAGAGGCCCCCACAAATATTGGCGGTGATTTTAGATGAAATGACAAACGTAGTATGAAAATAGGTTTAGCAAAATTGAGGTCCGCTTACTAGATAGCAGGAAGACAGAAAGGACACTTTCATGGTCAGCTGAAAACCCTATCAAAAAACCATCCTGAAATTACTTTAAGACTCTAGTATTAACTCATAACATCAGAGTGGCAATTTCAGATCACAAGAGCTTTCCAGACACAGAAACGAAACTACAGCTGTGAACTGGAACAAAATGCAAAAACAAACAAGGACAAAAGTCCAACTTAGCTGGGAGTTGTCTAGCAGCAGGAACATGCACAGAAAGGCTTCTGATTACAATGTTGACCGGCATGGAAGTGACAGAGGAGCAAGGCTAAATAGCGACTCCCACATCCTGATGGAAACAGGTGAACAGAGAGGATGATGCACACCAGTTCAATTCCACCAGTGGCCACCGGGGGAGCCCAAAATCCAATTTCACAACAGTACCCCCCCCTCAAGGAGGGGGCACCGAACCCTCACCAGAACCACCAGGGCGATCAGGATGAGCCCTATGAAAGGCACGGACCAAATCAGAGGCATGAACATCAGAGGCAGTCACCCAAGAATTATCCTCCTGACTGTATCCCTTCCATTTGACCAGATACTGGAGTTTCCGTCTGGAAACACGGGAGTCCAAGATTTTTTCCACAACGTACTCCAACTCGCCCTCAACAACACCGGAGCAGGAGGCTCAACGGAAGGCACAACCGGTACCTCATACCTGCGCAATAATGACCGATGAAAAACATTATGAATAAAAAAAGATGCAGGGAGGTCCAAACGGAAGGACACAGGGTTAAGAATCTCCAATATCTTGTACGGGCCGATGAACCGAGGCTTAAACTTGGGAGAAGAAACCCTCATAGGGACAAAACGAGAAGACAACCACACCAAGTCCCCAACACAAAGCCGAGGACCAACCCGACGCCTGCGGTTGGCAAAAAGCTGAGTCTTCTCCTGGGACAACTTCAAATTGTCCACTACCTGCCCCCAAATCTGATGCAACCTCTCCACCGCAGCATCCACTCCAGGACAATCCGAAGATTCCACCTGACCAGAAGAAAATCGAGGATGAAACCCCGAATTACAGAAAAAGGGAGACACCAAGGTGGCAGAGCTGGCCCGATTATTGAGGGCAAACTCCGCTAAAGGCAAAAAAGCAACCCAATCATCCTGATCTGCAGACACAAAACACCTCAAATATGTCTCCAAGGTCTGATTCGTCCGCTCGGTCTGGCCATTAGTCTGAGGATGGAAAGCAGACGAGAAAGACAAATCTATGCCCATCCTAGCACAGAATGCTCGCCAAAATCTAGACACGAATTGGGTACCTCTGTCAGAAACTATATTCTCCGGAATACCATGCAAACGGACCACATTTTGAAAAAACAGAGGAACCAACTCGGAAGAAGAAGGCAACTTAGGCAGGGGAACCAAATGGACCATCTTAGAGAAACGATCACACACCACCCAGATGACAGACATCTTCTGAGAAACAGGAAGATCCGAAATAAAATCCATCGAGATGTGCGTCCAGGGCCTCTTCGGGATAGGCAAGGGCAACAACAATCCACTAGCCCGAGAACAACAAGGCTTGGCCCGAGCACAAACATCACAAGACTGCACGAAGCCTCGCACATCTCGAGACAGGGAAGGCCACCAGAAGGACCTTGCCACCAAATCCCTGGTACCAAAGATTCCAGGATGACCTGCCAACGCAGAAGAATGAACCTCAGAAATGACTTTACTGGTCCAATCATCAGGAACAAACAGTCTACCAGGTGGGCAACGATCAGGTCTATCCGCCTGAAACTCCTGCAAGGCCCGCCGCAGGTCTGGAGAAACGGCAGACAATATCACTCCATCCTTAAGGATACCTGTAGGTTCAGAATTACCAGGGGAGTCAGGCTCAAAACTCCTAGAAAGGGCATCCGCCTTAACATTCTTAGAACCCGGCAGGTAGGACACCACAAAATTAAACCGAGAGAAAAACAACGACCAGCGCGCCTGTCTAGGATTCAGGCGTCTGGCGGACTCAAGATAAATTAGATTTTTGTGGTCAGTCAATACCACCACCTGATGTCTAGCCCCCTCAAGCCAATGACGCCACTCCTCAAAAGCCCACTTCATGGCCAAAAGCTCCCGATTCCCAACATCATAATTCCGCTCGGCGGGCGAAAATTTACGCGAGAAAAAAGCACAAGGTCTCATCACGGAGCAATCGGAACTTCTCTGCGACAAAACCGCCCCAGCTCCGATTTCAGAAGCGTCGACCTCAACCTGAAAAGGAAGAGCAACATCAGGCTGACGCAACACAGGGGCGGAAGAAAAGCAGCGCTTAAGCTCCCGAAAGGCCTCCACAGCAGCAGGGGACCAATCAGCAACATCAGCACCCTTCTTAGTCAAATCAGTCAATGGTTTAACAACATCAGAAAAACCAGCAATAAATCGACGATAAAAGTTAGCAAAGCCCAAAAATTTCTGAAGACTCTTAAGAGAAGAGGGTTGCGTCCAATCACAAATAGCCTGAACCTTGACAGGATCCACCTCGATGGAAGAGGGGGAAAAAATATATCCCAAAAAGGAAATCTTTTGAACCCCAAAAACGCACTTAGAACCCTTCACACACAAGGAATTAGACCGCAAAACCTGAAAAACCCTCCTGACCTGCTGGACATGAGAGTCCCAGTCATCCGAAAAAATCAAAATATCATCCAGATACACAATCATAAATTTATCCAAATAATCACGGAAAATGTCATGCATAAAGGACTGAAAGACTGAAGGGGCATTTGAAAGACCAAAAGGCATCACCAAATACTCAAAGTGGCCCTCGGGCGTATTAAATGCGGTTTTCCACTCATCCCCCTGCTTAATTCGCACCAAATTATACGCCCCACGGAGATCTATCTTAGAGAACCACTTGGCCCCCTTTATGCGAGCAAACAAATCAGTCAGCAGAAACATGCAAAAAATTAATAAAAGAAGGGGAAGAATCAAAACGTGTAGCATATAAACCCCTTAAAAATATGAACTTTAATGAATATACATTAAAAATACCACTTCCCAGTGAATACAAAAAACAAAACAAAAATGAAAGAGATCTGATAGTGCACCTGTTCCTAATAGGCTGACCCTGCACTGACCTGCTGTCCCTGCCTGACAGTGGAGGTTGGCACCCTGACAGATATTTGGCGCCCCCACTCCGCGACGGCTAATGCCTGCTGGCCCTAGTATATAACTGACCAACTAAAGGCGGGAAAACAATGAGCAAATAATAGATATGAAAGAAAGCAAGGTCAAGGAATCTAAGGTGGTCAGATCTGACCAGGTCTGTCCCAATATCAGGGCACCTGTATCATTGACCTCCGGTTCACTACATCTGCCTGTGCCCCCTGAGGAACCGTATGACGGGGAAACGCGTCGGGGCGTTTTAATTGAGAGCTAAGTGGTTTTGTTTTGGGGACATTATCCCCCTCGCTGGCTGTCTCTAACACCATCTTTTGCCTTGGTCCGCTATACTATGCATGAATACAGATAGTGAATGTTTGCCATCACTGCTTATGGGTGGTTGCTGCAATTTCATCTATTGTGCAGTGTACGTGGTTATATGTTTTTTAGACCCGTGCTAGCATCCAGTAGCACAACTGTTCACTAATACAAAATCAATTGTCCATGCATAATTTATAATTGGACTGAACTGGGTCATTCCTATATATATGTCTTTATCCTCCTATTTAAGTCTCAGGTTTTATGCACACTGATATATCAGCCTACAATTGTGCATAAAGGTTTATTTGTGTATGAGCACTATTGTTATATGCTCCTCTTGCTATATTGTCTTTTTGGGACTTTATTTAGGGAGGCTGTAAGCATATCATTTTTTTGTGCACCTTAGATTCCTTGACCTTGCTTTCTTTCATATCTATTATTTGCTCATTGTTTTCCCGCCTTTAGTTGGTCAGTTATATACTAGGGCCAGCAGGCATTAGCCGTCGCGGAGTGGGGGCGCCAAATATCTGTCAGGGTGCCAACCTCCACTGTCAGGCAGGGACAGCAGGTCAGTGCAGGGTCAGCCTATTAGGAACAGGTGCACTATCAGATCTCTTTCATTTTTGTTTTGTTTTTTGTATTCACTGGGAAGTGGTATTTTTAATGTATATTCATTAAAGTTCATATTTTTAAGGGGTTTATATGCTACACAAATCAGTCAGCAGTGGCAACGGATATTGATATTTAACCGTGATTTTATTCAAAAGCCGATAATCAATGCACGGCCTCAAAGAGCCATCTTTCTTAGCCACAAAGAAAAAACCGGCTCCTAAGGGAGATGACGAAGGACGAATATGTCCCTTTTCCAAGGACTCCTTTATATATTCTCGCATAGCCGCATGTTCAGGCACCGACAGATTAAATAAACGACCCTTAGGGTATTTACTACCCGGAATCAAATCTATGGCACAATCACACTCCCGGTGCGGAGGTAATGAACCAAGCTTAGGTTCTTCAAAAACGTCACGATATTCAGTCAAGAATTCAGGAATCTCAGAAGGAATAGATGATGAAATGGAAATCACAGGTACGTCCCCATGCGTCCCCTTACATCCCCAGCTTAACACAGACATAGCTTTCCAGTCAAGGACTGGGTTATGAGATTGCAGCCATGGCAATCCAAGCACCAACACATCATGTAGGTTATACAGCACAAGAAAGCGAATAATCTCCTGGTGATCCGGATTAATCCGCATAGTTACTTGTGTCCAGTATTGTGGTTTATTGCTAGCCAATGGGGTGGAGTCAATCCCCTTCAGGGGTATAGGAGTTTCAAGAGGCTCCAAATCATACCCACAGCGTTTGGCAAAGGACCAATCCATAAGACTCAAAGCGGCGCCAGAGTCGACATAGGCATCCGCGGTAATAGATGATAAAGAACAAATCAGGGTCACAGATAGAATAAACTTAGACTGTAAAGTGCCAATTGAAACAGACTTATCAAGCTTCTTAGTACGCTTAGAGCATGCTGATATAACATGAGTTGAATCACCGCAATAGAAGCACAACCCATTTTTTCGTCTAAAATTCTGCCGTTCACTTCTAGACAGAATTCTATCACATTGCAAATTCTCTGGCGTCTTCTCAGTAGACACCGCCAAATGGTGCACAGGTTTGCGCTCCCGCAGACGCCTATCGATCTGGATAGCCATTGTCATGGACTCATTCAGACCCGCAGGCACAGGGAACCCCACCATAACATCCTTAATGGCATCAGAGAGACCCTCTCTGAAATTCGCCGCCAGGGCGCACTCATTCCACTGAGTAAGCACAGCCCATTTACGGAATTTCTGGCAGTATATTTCAGCTTCGTCTTGCCCCTGAGATAGGGACATCAAGGCCTTTTCCGCCTGAAGTTCTAACTGAGGTTCCTCATAAAGCAACCCCAAGGCCAGAAAAAACGCATCCACATTGAGCAACGCAGGATCCCCTGGAGCCAATGCAAAAGCCCAATCCTGAGGGTCGCCCCGGAGCAAGGAAATCACAATCCTGACCTGCTGAGCAGGATCTCCAGCAGAGCGAGATTTCAGGGACAAAAACAACTTGCAATTATTTTTGAAATTTTGAAAGCAAGATCTATTCCCCGAGAAAAATTCAGGCAAAGGAATTCTAGGTTCAGATATAGGAACATGAACAACAAAATCTTGTAAATTTTGAACTTTCGTGGTGAGATTATTCAAACCTGCAGCTAAACTCTGAATATCCATTTTAAACAGGTGAACACAGAGCCATTCCAGGATTAGAAGGAGAGAGAGAGAAAGGCTGCAATATAGGCAGACTTGCAAGAGATTCAATTACAAGCACACTCAGAACTGAAGGAAAAAAAAAAAAAAAACTTCAGCAGACTTCTCTTTTCTCTGTCAATTAATTTAACCCTTTGCGGCCGGTCAAACTGTTATGGTTCTCAATGGCAAGAGAACATAGCCCAGCAAACATAAGAACTAGCTCTTGGAAGGATGGAAACTAAACTGACCATGAACTAAACCTGCCGCACAACTAACAGTAGCCGGGTAGCGTAGCCTGCGTTTTATCCCTAGACGCCCAGCGCCGGCCGGAGGACTAACTAATCCTGGCAGAGGAAAATATAGTCCTGGCTCACCTCTAGAGAAATTTCCCCGAAAGGCAGACAGAGGCCCCCACAAATATTGGCGGTGATTTTAGATGAAATGACAAACGTAGTATGAAAATAGGTTTAGCAAAATTGAGGTCCGCTTACTAGATAGCAGGAAGACAGAAAGGACACTTTCATGGTCAGCTGAAAACCCTATCAAAAAACCATCCTGAAATTACTTTAAGACTCTAGTATTAACTCATAACATCAGAGTGGCAATTTCAGATCACAAGAGCTTTCCAGACACAGAAACGAAACTACAGCTGTGAACTGGAACAAAATGCAAAAACAAACAAGGACAAAAGTCCAACTTAGCTGGGAGTTGTCTAGCAGCAGGAACATGCACAGAAAGGCTTCTGATTACAATGTTGACCGGCATGGAAGTGACAGAGGAGCAAGGCTAAATAGCGACTCCCACATCCTGATGGAAACAGGTGAACAGAGAGGATGATGCACACCAGTTCAATTCCACCAGTGGCCACCGGGGGAGCCCAAAATCCAATTTCACAACAGGACGCCGTGTCGCGTTTGGAGAGCTCCTGATTTGCCTAAACAGTGGAAACCTCCCAATTATAACTGAAACCCTAATCCAAACACACCCCTAACCCTAATCCCAACGGTAACCCTAACCACACGTCTAACCCAGACACACCCCTAACCCTAATCCCAATCCTATTCCCAACCGTAAATGTAATCCAAACCCTAACCCTAACTTTAGCCCCAACCCTAACCCTAACTTTAGCCCCAACCCTAACTGTAGCCTTAACCCTAGCCCCAACCCTAACCCTAGCCCTAACCCTAACCCCCTAGCCCTAACCCTAGCCCTAGCCCTAACCCTAGCCCTACCCCTAACCCTAATGGGAAAATGGAAATAAATACATTTTTTAAATTTTTTAATTTTTCCCTAACTAAGCGCGTGATGAAGGGGGGTTTGATTTACTTTTATAGCGGGTTTTTAGCGGATTTTTATGATTGGCAGCCGTCACATACTGAAAGACGCTTTTTATTGCAAAAAATATTTTTTGTGTTACCACATTTTGAGAGCTATAATTTTTCCATATTTGAGTCCACAGAGTCATGTGAGGTCTTGTTTTTTGCGGGTCGAGTTGACGTTTTTATTGGTAACATGTTCGGGCACGGGAGATTTTTTGATCGCTTTTTATTCCGATTTTTGTGAGGCAGAATGACCAAAAAACAGCTATTCATGAATTTCTTTTGGGGGAGGCGTTTATACCATTCCGCGTTTGGTAAAATTGATAAAGCAGTTTTATTCTTCGGGTCAGTACGATTACAGCGATACCTCATTTATATCATTTTTTTATGTTTTGGCGCTTTTATACAATGAAAACTATTTTATAGAAAAAATAATTATTTTGGCATCGCTTTATTCTGAGGACTATAACTTTTTTATTTTTTCGCTGATGATGCTGTGTGGTGGCTCGTTTTTTGCGGGACAAGATGACGTTTTCAGCGGTACCATGGTTATTTATATCCGTCTTTTTGATCTCGTGTTATTCCACTTTTTGTTTGGCGGTATGAGAATAAAGCGTTGTTTTTTGCCTTTTTTTTTTTTTTTTTACGGTGTTCACTGAAGGGGTTAACTAGTTTTATAGGTGGGGGCAATACTAAATATGTGTACTTTTATGGTTTGATTTTTTTTAATTTAGATAAAGAAATGTATTTATGGGAATAATATATATATTTTTTTTCTTTATTTAGGAATTTTGTTTTTAAACTTTTTTACTTTGTCCCTGGGGGGACATCACAGATCGCTGATCTGACAGTTTGCACAGCACTCTGTCAGATCGGCGATCTGACTTACAGTGCTGCAGGCTTACCAGAGCCTGGTCTGTACCCGGAAGTAATCCCTGAAGGACCCGGATGCAGCCCTGCGGCCATTTTGGATCCGGGGCCTGCAGGGATAGGAGGTAAGAGACCCTCGCAGCAACGCGATCACATCGCGTTGCTCCTGGGGTCTCAGGGAAGCACGCAGGGAGCCCCCTCCCTGCGCGATGCTTCCCTATACCGCCGGCACACCACGATCATGTTTGATCGCGGTGTGCCGGGGGTTAATGTGCCGGGGGCGGACCGTGACCGCTCCTGGCACATAGTGTCAGATGTCAGCTGCGATAGGCAGCTGACACCCGGCCGCGATCGGCCGCGCTCCCCCCATGAGTGCGGCCGATCGCGCTGGACGTACTATTCCGTCCTTGGGAATTAGGGCCCACCCCACATGGACGGAATAGTACGTCCAATGGCAGAAAGGGGTTAAGATGCATCTTTCCCTGAAAAATTCTATGTCTGCTAGGGTGCATTTCAACATTGACACCTGGACAAGCAAGCACGAACATGGGCGTTACGGCTCGCTGACTGGGCACTGGGTGACTCTGGTGGCTGTGAGGGCAGTCGGGGAAGGGGCTGCTCCACAAGTCTTTGAATCCCCAAGGCTTGCAGAGTGCTTGGGTATGGTGAACTAAACCACTACACACCATGACATGGAAAACTAAACTACTTGACAACAGAGGTTGGAGAACTAAACTACTAAACAGCTAGGGTTGGAGAACGAAACAAATACACACCATAAGATGAAGAACTAAACTAATAGACAACAGGGGTTGGAGAACTAAACTAGTACACACCAGGGGACGGAGAACTAAATCACTAGACACTAAGGTGTCAGAATACACCAAGTCTTGGAATCCACAGGGCTTGCAAGACAAACATCTGTATCTAACACTTCTTCCAGTGCTTCTGCCTCCTCTACCCCCACTAGGGCCTCCACCTGTGCCCTCAACCTCTGCCTTAATGTGATACATGTTACAACACTGCACAGGTTATCCCCCCCCCCCACCTCCATACTGTGCAGCCAGGTTTCACCGCAATCAGGCAGTGTTTCAATTAATATGCCTTGGAGATCAGTCACACAGATCAAGAGTTTTAGACAGCTATCAATGCCGAGTTTGAGCAATGGCTTTCCTTGTGTAAGATGCCCAAGCGAGTTAGTCGTGGGTGAGCTTTGGTCCCCACTCGCTCTGGCATCCTACAAACAAGAAGTGTCTTAGTCCTGGCATGCTGCTAAGTATGTGCTGCTTTCCACTTACTTCTGGCTTGCAGGCCTCTTCTGACTCCAAACTTTTACTTTGAGAATGGCAGTCTCCGCAGATTCAAAGGATAAGGCCCAACTGGTTGTCATCTTTCCCACAGGTATCAGATAAAACTTTAGCCCTGGTTCTCGGTATAGGTTGAATATCCCCCTTTCTGGCTTTCCTAGCCCTTGGGGATCTTCCTCAACTCTAGCAGTATATCTGGATTGCAATACCTTCCTCCTCATGTAGTCTGAGTCCATCTTTCCCTGTAGCTTCACAAGCTGAGTATGCCTCTGGCCCCCAAAGTCAATCTCGAAGTTGCCCCAGGCCATTAGACGGAATCACATGGAAGTGTATTTACAGCAATCCACTGCCCTGAATCTTAGGCTCACGTTGTCCCTAGCAGCCCGAGTTCTGCTGCTCACTTACTGCTGCCTTTGCATTGACTGACTGTCACTTCTTGCCTCTGTCTTTAGCACTTAGTTCCCCCCTCCCTACTGGGCTGGCCATTTCAGTTAACCCTGTTCCAGCTAACTTCAGTCCCAGGGGATATTATACCTTGTAGTGCAGTGGGGTTGGTTCAATGTGACAGACAGTGACCACAGGAAAGGTTCACAGCAAACATGTTTTAATGTCCACACTCACACAGTGTACAGCATACGACATCCTCTGGAACGCAGCCGGGAAACAAAACAGTCTGTGGAAGTCTGGTTTCCGAGGGTGACGGCACCACCATATCACGCTGCGGGGTGCATGGAGATCACTCTGCTGGCTCTGTGTTAACTCACAGGCTGAGCTTCTGCAGAGCCAAATGCTCCGCAAGTTGCTAAGTCCAAACTGACACACCCAAACCCTTGCTGTAGGTTTTTTTTTAACTGGAATCTGTGGCCATCGACCTCTTGCAAGACCCGGCCTGGAGGAAATGGACCAAGCCGTTACCTGTTGTGAACTATACTTTTTGGCTCCCTCTTGTGGTCACTAGTGATTTGGCACTTGGATTGTCTTTTACCAGGTTGGTGCTCACCTGCTTCGTTAGGCCTGGGGTGTTGCTATTTAAACTTCCTGGATTCTCAGTCCAGTGCCTGGCATCGTTGTAATCAGTTCACTTCTGTTTGCTCCTGTCTTCAGGTCCTGGTTCTTTGCAAGATAAGCTAAGTTCTGCTTTCGTACTCTTGATCATTTGCATTGTTCATATTTTTTTGTCCAGCTTGTACAATATGTGATTCCTGTTATTGCTGGAAGCTCTAGGGGGGCTGATATTCTCCCCCCACACCGTCAGTCGGTTTGGGGGTTCTTGGATATTCAGCGTGGATATTTTGCAGGGTTTTTTGCTGACCATATAAGTCTTCTTACTATATTCTGCTATTAGTCAGTGGGCCTCTCTTTGCTAAATCTAGTTCATTCTTACGTTTGTCTTTTCTTCTTACCTCACCGTTATTATTTGTTGGGGGCTTGTATTACTTTGGGGTCTTTTCTCTGGAGGCAAGAGAGGTCTTATTTTCCCTGATAGGGGTAGTTAGTTCTCCGGCTGGCGCGAGACGTCTAGGATCAACGTAGGCACGTTCCCCGGCTGCTGTTAGTGTTTGCGCTAGGATCAGGTATATGGTCAGCCTAGTTACCACTTCCCTATGAGCTGGTATTTATGTTTTGCAGACTTTGCTGTAATCTTTGAGGTCCCTTGCCATTGGGATCATAACAGTTACCTCTCTGTAGTCTGTTTTGAAAAATAAAAGCCCATAACAGGTTTTCCTGAACAATACCTTTTTTGTTGAAGTGCTCGACTAACCCGTCTGTCTGGGGTTGGTACACTGACGTGCGCAACTGTTTTATTTTTAGAAGCTTGCACAGTTCCTTTGTCACCTTGGACATATAAGGAGTCCCCTGATCAGTGACTATCTCCTTCGGTAGCCCAAGGCGACAGAACATCGCAAACAACTCCCGGGCGATAAGTTTAGCTGAGGTGTGCTGAAGCGGAATGGCCTCCGGGTACCGGGTGGCGTAATCTACGACCACCAATATGTGTTGGTGGCCCAGGGCAGATTTTACTATCTGCCCCACTAGATCCATTGCAATCCACTCAAAAGGTACCTCTATGATGGGCAGAGGTACCAATGGACTCTGGTAGTTTTCAGTGGGTGAGGTCAGTTGGCACTCCGGACATAAGTCACAGTACTTCTGGACCTCCGCGTCGACCCTAGGCCAGAAAAACACTGCAGTATGTGTTCGTGCATTTTTTTGGCCCCTAAGTGCCCTCCCAGCATGTGGGTGTGACCCATTATGAGCACTGCCCAATGGTAGGATTGAGGCACTACCAGTTATTCTACCACTACATCCTGGATTTTTTCAACCCTATACAATAGGTCTTGGTTGACAGCCATGCGGGGAAAAAACGTTTCTGCACCCGGTTGCTGAGCCACTCCATTAACCTCAATCGCCCTTTCTCGTGCTCGAGCAAGGGTGGGATCCTGGAGCTGAGCTGTCCCAAAATTACCAGGGAACACTTCAAGCTCAGGGATCGGTGGGGTTGCCCCAACCTCTCCTTCCAATACCTCTAGGGGAAACCTATCAGGGTTACACTCTATCCCTAAGTCGGCGACCCCTTCGGCAGGTATCCCTGAATCGGGATCTTTGGGTTCCATGCCCAGAATATCATTTACCTTGTGAGGGTTAAAGGGGTTGTCCACTACTTTCAATTACCCCCTCCAATGTATCCCCCGGGGGCCCCTAATGAATTGTGCAAATAAATTCCGTTGCCGTTTTTGCCTGTGAGCGGCGCTATTCCGGCGGCTGAGTCCGGGTCACGTGACCCCCAGGCTGCAGCCGCCGCTTATTTCCGCTGATGTCACATCAATTTCCAGACTCTGGAAATTGACGTGATGCCAGCAGCAGGCGTGACCAGCCTCCACAGGCAGCAGTCATTCATCAAGAGTGACTGGGCTGTGGGCGGGGCTGGGGGCTGCCTGCGGGGCTGTGCTGGGGGTGGGCGGGGCTGTGCTGGGGCAGGCGGGGCTGTGCTGGGGCGGGCAGGGCTAGGCAGGGATGATTGTGTGGACGCCGGGGGTCTGCGTGCCGGCGCCGGTATGTGCGGGCAATGCTGGGGTCAGCGGTGGGTCTGCTGCGGAGGGTGGTCATTGGTGTGTGTGTGTGTCTCTGTGTGCAGGCATCGTCCGATGGGACTACAAGTCCCATCGGGCTCTGCCTGCTACAGTGACAGTGAGTGACACATTAGCCAATGATGGGACAGTAGTAGTCCCATCATCCGGCTAATGTGTTGAATGTAAAAAAAAAAAAAACACACATATATACAGTACATACATACATACAACACACACCATGTGACATCATGTAACATGTGACATCATGCAACATGTGACAACATGCGACATGCGACAACATGCGACATGCAACATACGGCATGCAATGACATGTGACGACATGCGACATGTGACAACATGCAACGACATGCAGCATGCGACGACATGCAAAATGTAACATGCACCATGTGACATGCACCATGCGACGACATGCACCATGCGGCAACATGCAACATGTGACATGCAACATGCGACGACATGCACCATGCGACATGCACCATGCAACGACATGCACCATGCAACGACATGCGATGACATGCGACATGCACCAGGCGATGTCATGCAACATATGACATGCAACATGCGATGACATGCAACATGTGACAACATGCATCATGCAACATACGACATGCAATGACATGCGACAACATGCGACATGTGACAACATGCAACGACATGCAGCATGCGACAACATGCAACATGTGACATGCACCATGCGACATGCACCATGCGATGACATGCAACATGCGGTGACACGCAACATGCGACGACATCCAACATGTGACATGCAACATGCGACGACATGCAAGATATGACATGCAAGATGCGATGAGATGCGACATGCAGCATGCAACATGCGATGACATGCAACATGCGATGACATGCGACATGTGACAACATGCGACGACATGCAACATATGACATGCAACATGCGATGACATGCGACATGCAGCATGTAACATGTGATTACATGCAACATGCGGCAACATGCAACATGCGATAACATGTGACATGTGACAACATGCGACGACATGCACCATGTGACGACATGCAACATATGACATGCAACATGCGATGACATGCGACATGCAGCATGCAACATGCGATGACATGCAACATGCGATGACATGCGATGACATGCAACATGCAACATATGAATTTACCCACATTAAATAGACCAATAAGTAAATATGGTGTACTGCCAGAAGATAATGTATATCAAAAGAAAGGGGAAGTACTAACCAAATATAAAATATAAAATATTTTATTGGTGAAGATTAAAAACAACAATAGTAAAGAATATACATAATACATAAAAAATGGGGACAAGGCAGAGTAACCCCAAAGCAATCCAATAAATTAACCGAGAATATATCCCTAAGTAGATCATATACAATAAATAGAGGACAATAAATATATATATTTCATATACACCAGCAGGTGTCAGTAGAGTTCTCACAAAAATATCTTAATCAATAGTCCTAAAAGTGGACAAACATCAAAAATAATTAGTAAATAAAGTGTGCCAACACAATTTGGCTACAATAAAAATAGAAAAAAGTATATACTCAGCTGTAATAAATATCGAAAAAAGTGCCAATGCATGTGCAAATGTTGAGTCTACATAGACAGGTATGAGGCAGAAAAGAAAGTATATATCGATAAAGTGCATGTACAAATACAGAATCTGTATAAACTAGTGTGAGGCAGAAACTGAATATACATAAAGTGCTAATGCATGTGCAAAATATAAAGTCCGTATAGACTAGTATGGAGCAAATAAGGAGAGCTCTGAATCAATAAATACCTGCTGGTGGAAGGATTGCTGTGGAGAGGAAAACCCCGACGCGCGTTTCGCAGCGTAGCTTCTTCCTGGGGGTTGTGTTAGTTAGGGGGACACAGTGCAGATCTTATATATGCAGCGGTTGTCTTGGCGCTGGCGTCCATTGAGCACAAAACAGGAAGCGGCAGGTCCGGCCTCCCACGTCACCAAGTCCCGCCCAACTCAGGAAGCGGCAGCGGTAACGTGTCCCGCAGCGTCGCCTTGCTCCCCACCTCTCTGACGCGTCGGAGTTGGGCGGGACTTGGTGACGTGGGACGCCGGACCTGCCGCTTCCTGTTTTGTGCTCAATGGACGCCAGCGCCAAGACAACCGCTGCATATATAAGATCTGCACTGTGTCCCCCTAACTAACACAACCCCCAGGAAGAAGCTACGCTGCGAAACGCGCGTCGGGGTTTTCCTCTCCACAGCAATCCTTCCACCAGCAGGTATTTATTGATTCAGAGCTCTCCTTATTTGCTCCATACTAGTCTATACGGACTTTATATTTTGCACATGCATTAGCACTTTATGTATATTCAGTTTCTGCCTCACACTAGTTTATACAGATTCTGTATTTGTACATGCACTTTATCGATATATACTTTCTTTTCTGCCTCATACCTGTCTATGTAGACTCAACATTTGCACATGCATTGGCACTTTTTTCGATATTTATTACAGCTGAGTATATACTTTTTTCTATTTTTATTGTAGCCAAATTGTGTTGGCACACTTTATTTACTAATTATTTTTGATGTTTGTCCACTTTTAGGACTATTGATTAAGATATTTTTGTGAGAACTCTACTGACACCTGCTGGTGTATATGAAATATATATATTTATTGTCCTCTATTTATTGTATATGATCTACTTAGGGATATATTCTCGGTTAATTTATTGGATTGCTTTGGGGTTACTCTGCCTTGTCCCCATTTTTTATGTATTATGTATATTCTTTACTATTGTTGTTTTTAATCTTCACCAATAAAATATTTTATATTTTATATTTGGTTAGTACTTCCCCTTTCTTTTGATATGCAACATATGACATGCAACATGCGATGAAATGCGACATGAAGCATGTAACATGCGATTACATGCAACATGCGATGACATGCAACAAGTGACAACATGCGACGACATGCACAATGCGACGACATGCAACATGTGACATGCAACATGCGACATGCACAATGCGACGACATGCAACATGCGACATGCACCATGCGATGACATGCAACATGCGACATGCAACATGCGACATGCACCATGCTACGACATGCAACATATGACATGCAACATGCGATGACATGCGACGACATGCAACATGTGACATGCAGTGACATGCGACATGCAACATGCGATGACATGCAGCATGCGACATGTGACAACGTGCGACATGCGATGACATGCACCATGCGACGACATGCAACATGTGACACGCGACATGCCACATACAGTACATACATACAACATACATATAGACATACAGTGCATATAACATAGAGTACATACTCACCATCACTTGTCACCTTGATCCCCGAAGCCAGTGTCATCTGTAAAAAATATTAAAATAATAAACAAACACTATACTCCCTGATCCGCAGGAATCCAATTAAAACGAGTGTCCCTCAACGATCTCCCATGGAGAGCAGGAGCATCAGCTGATGCGACCGCTCTCCAGGGGCTCCAGGAATACAATGATGGAAGGTATCCTTCCACAATGTATTCCTCACAATGTATTCCTACGCCCCTGTGAGAAAATAGTCCCTAGTCTCACTTATGGCATTGCTGTGTGAGAAATTTTCCCAGGCAGCAATTGCCATAAAGTGAGACTTTGTCCTAAGGTAACCTCTCAGTGATGCACTGCAGGAGCCATTCTCTCCTGTCAGTGTGTCACTGAGGGTCCTATAGAGCAGTGACATCACCTGATGTCACTGTTCTATAGGGGAGATCGTCGTGGGACACTCATTATTAATTGGACTATGGCGGACAGGTAGTATACGGTTTATTATTTTACGTTTTTTTTGCAGGCGCTGAAGTATGGTAAGTATGGTTAAATGAAGAATATTAAAATACTTTTTTCCTAATGTGTGTGTCTTTTATTAACCTTTTATTAGTATTGGATTAATAATGGATAGGCGTCTTATTGACGCCTCTCCGTTATTAACCCGGCTTAATGTCACCTTACGATAGCAAGGTGACATTAACCCCTTATTACCCCATATCCCACCGCTACACAGGAGTGGGAATAGAGGGGCTAAGTGCCGGAATTGGCGCAACTTATAGATGCGCCATTTCTGGGGCAGCTGCGGACTGGTATTTGTAGCCGGGGGGGACCAATATCCATGGCCCCTCGCTAGGTAATGAATATCAGCCTGCAGCTGTCTGCGTAGCCTTTCTGGCTGTAAAATATAGGGGGACCCCACGTCATTTTTTTGGGGGGTCCCCCTATTTTAATAGCCAGTAAAGGCTACGCAGACAGCTGCGGGCTGATATTCATAGCATATCATTTATGCATATATGCATTTGGTTGATCCCTGATTCACTCGCATTTGTGGTGCCCGCTATCTCCTTTGTGTACTGATATTCATAGCAGGCTACAAATATTGGCCCCCGGCCGTCAGCTTTCCCTCTCTGGTGCAGAAAATTGCGCGGAAGCCCACGCCGTTTTTTTTAAATTAAATTAAACACTCATTAAGGCCTTTTTCACACTTGCGTCGGTACAGGTCCGTTGCTATGCGTCGGGCCTACGCACATGCACTGTAGAAAATGGCGGACGCGATGGACAAAAAAAGTTCACTTGAATGTTTTTTCGTGCCAACCGTCTGCCAAAACACGACGGATCCGTTGCACGATGGACGCGACGTGTGGCCATCCGTCGCGATCCGTCACTAATACAAGTCTATGGGTAAAAAACGCATCCTGCGAGCACATTTGCAGGATGCGTTTTCCCAAACAGACGGATTGCGACGGATTGCTAAAAACGCAAGTGTGAAAGTAGCCTTAGAAACATCGGCCTTTCTATTATATATCTATGGATATATCTATCTATATATATATTTATAGATAGATATATCTATAGATACATAGATGTATCTATCCATATATCTGGCTGCTTTCACACATCAGGTTTTTGCTGTCAGGCACAATCCGGCGAGTTTTGAAAAAAACGGATCCTTTTTTTCCGCCGGATCCATTTTTTTCTCATAGAGTTGTATTAGCGCCGGATTGCGCCTGATGGCCACACGTTTCATCCGTTTTTTGCCAGATCCGTCAAAAAAGCTGTTTCCACTGGACGGAAAACACATACAGAGGAACTGTTTTTCTGTCTGTCGAAAAAACCCACAGCGATGGATCCGGCAAAAAACGTATGAAACTGAGATGTGAAATGATGAATCCGGCCTCCGAATCCGTTTTTTTTCATGCATGTTTCCATTCAAATCATGCACATTTTCCGTTTATTTATTTCCAAAAACTGCATCAAAACCACGCAAAAAACAGCATAAAAACTGCACCAAAAACTGCATCAAAACTGCACCCAAATCTGCATCAAAACCTGGTGCAGTTTTGGTGCGGTTTTGATGCAGTTTTTGGTGTGGTTTTGATGCAATTTGTGGTGCGGTTTTGATGCAGTTTTTGGTGCGGGTTTGATGCAGTTTTTGGTGCGGTTTTGATGCAGTCTTTGGTGCGGTTTTGATGCGTTTTTGATGCAGTTTTTTTGTGCGGTTTTGATGCAGTTCTTGGTGTGGTTTTGATGCAGTTTTTGGTGCAGTTTTGAAGCAGTTTTTGATGAAGTTTTTGATGCGGCTTTGATGCAGTTATTGGTGTGGTTTTTGCACGGTTTTGATGCAGTTTTTGGTGCAGTTTTGATGCAGTTTTTGGTGCTGCTTTGGTGCAGTGTTGATGCAATTTTGGTGCGGTTTTGATGCAGTTTTAGGTGCGGTTTTGATGCAGTTTTTGGTGCAGTTTTGATGCGCTTCTGGTGCAGTTTTTGGTGCGTTTTTTGCGCGGTTTTGATGCATTTTTTAATTCGCTTTTGGTGCGGTTTTTGCGCGGTTTTTATGCGTTTTGGTGCGTTTTTGATAGCTAAATAAAGATGTATTGTTGAACAAAAAAATAGATTTGTGATGTTATTATTGTCCAACCTCCTCTTTTACATTTGTCCAACCCACACTCCATTACACACACAGATAGACAGATAGATGATAGATGAAATGGATAGACAGATCTACATATAGATAGATCTATAGATGCATAGATCTATCTATTCATATATCTATCTATAGATATATCTGGATAGATATATCTATTGATAGATGTATGGATAGCGTAGGGTGTGTGGGCACTGTCCGGATTACATCCGAATGAGCTGCAGATTGGATGCTGCATACTTGTAGTCCCATCGGATGATGCCTGCACACACACCCCAAAAGACCCCCCACACAGCCCTGCACACACCCGAACAGCCAGGCAGCCACCCGAAAAGCCCCGCACACACCCGAACAGTCCCGCACACACCCGAACAGCCCCGCACACACCCGAACAGTCCCGCACACACACAGTCACACACACATCCGAACAGCCCGCAGACCCAGCACACACACAAGCACACAGTCACCGCCCACACACTTCCCTCCTCCCGAACTGCAGCGTTTCTCGGACCCACATCCGCATCTAAACTGCAGATCTTTTTTACATCTGCAGTTTTGCTGCGGATGTACCCGACTCAATGAAAGTCTAAGGGTGCACAAACGCTGCAGTTCCGCACAAAAGAAGTGACATGCACAAAAGCTGCGTTTCGGTGATGCTTTTTCCGCAGCATGTGCACAACAAGTCTGCGGCTCCCATAGACTTACATTGGTTGCGCACTACACTGCGGATTTGATGCAATTCTGTGCGGCAAAAAACCCTGTGGATCTGCAATCAAATCCGCAATGTGTGCACACAGCCTTAGCATTCAGTGCACCTAGCAAAAAAGCCAAGCAAAAAACAAATGTGGGATTGCACTTTTTTGCAATTTCATCGCACTTTGAATTTTTTTCACATTTTCTGTTACACGACATGGTAAAACCAATGGTGTCGTTCAAAAGTAGAACTTGTCCCACAAAAAATAAGCCCCCACATGGCCATATTGACGGAAAAATTATGGCCCTGGAAAGAAGGGGAGCGATAAACAAAATCAAAAAAGCTCCAGGGGTGAAGGGGTTTAGAAACATGGATATGGACATATCTATGGAAATAGACATAGAGATATAGATATATCTGTATGTATTCATCTATCTATTTGTTATCTATCTATCTATCTATCTATCTATCTATCTGTGTGTAATGGAGTGTGGGTTGGACAAATGTAAAAGAGGAGGTTAGACAGAAATGACATCACAAATCTTTTTGAAGATAGAGGGGGAGAGGAGGGAGGGGTTTGGGTGTGTTTTGGAGTGGGTGTGTCAGGTGCAGAGTTGCAGGTGAGTGCAATGCATCATGGAACTTGTAGTATTAGAGCACAATAAGTCAGGAGAAAGGAAGTTGTCGATTAACCCCATGAGAGCTGGATCCAGCACTAAAGATGTGTTGCTACAGCATGATAAAAGGTAATATTGCTAAAATAAACACAGTAGATGTTTTCAGTGGCACATAATAGCAAGATTTATGAAAAAAAAAAAAAAAAAGTTATAGTAGTGGACAACTTCTTTAACCCTGGTCTCCCACAGGGACCAGAACAGGGCTAAGTCTCTTCCCAATACAGTCCCATACGGAAGAGTCTTTACTACTCCCACAGCATGTCTTATCTCTCCACATGGGGTGGAAAACGTAACCTCCGCGGTGGGTTACTCTCAGAGTTCCCCATGTATGAATGTAACCCCTACCTTCCGTCCATTGGGGTTTCCCCAGCAACAAGGGACCCATGTACCAGAGTCACTAAGCTCCCCGAGTCCAAGAGAGTGTCCGTCTGGTACCCATTAACAAGTACCTTGCACAGCTGGGGTTCGGTGCCTGTAGTGACTGTGCAGACTGGCTGGGAATACATAGACACACGGCAAGTATACATGTAGTCCATGGGTTCAGCTGTCAGGGGGCAGTTGGCAGCCACATGTCTAGGGCCCTGGCACTGCCAACACTTTATAACTGCGGCGCGACTGGACCTTAGAGCCGACTTAGGGGACATGGGTCTGTTGTCACTCTCCCTTCAGGATACCCCCTCGGTACGGACTCGGTCCTGATTGGCCCCAGTAGAAGGACGTGGATTTTTCCCAGGCTTCTTTGTTGGTCGGGCCTGACGTGACAACTGTAATGGAGCCGTGTCCCGTATAAAGTCCTCAATGGCGCTCAATCAGTCCCACCACCTGGTCCAGAGTGCCCGGGTCCCCTTGCCCCACCCAACGCTGTATGGCTGTTGGCAGAGCTCTCACCAGCCGGTCGACCACACCCTCTCCATCATCTGGGCCATAGTCAAAGTCTCAGGTTGGAGTCATCTTTTCACAAGCTGCAGCAAGTCACAAACCTGAGACCAAGCAGGCTGGGCTTCCACAAAAGTCCATGAAAACACCCGTTAGGCTGTCACGTAGGTAATAACTCCCAGTCGGGCAAGGACCTCACCTCAAAGTAGGCCTTTAGCCAGGAACAGAGCCACATCTTTGGCCCACTGGGACATTGGCAGGTTCTCCCTCTCTGCTGTGTGCTCATAGATGGTGAGGAAAGCTTCCACGTCATCTTCCGGACTCAGTTTCCTCAAAGCCGAGCGGACCTTGTCTCAGGCCTCGCAATGTTCCGGGGTTGGTGCTGGAGGTGCCTCATGCAGGGCTGCAATATGCTGCAGCAACAGGTTATTAATAATAATATAATAATCTTTATATAGCGCTAACATATTCCGCAGCACTTTACAGTTTTTAACACATTATCATCGCTGTCCCCAATGGGCTCACAATCTAGAATCCCTATCAGTATGTTTTTGGAATGTGGGAGGAAACCGGAGAACCCGGAGGAAACCCACATAAACACGGGGAGAACATACAAGCTCCTTGCAGATGTTGCCCTTGGCGGGATTTGAACCCAGGACCCCAGCGCTGCAAGGCTGCAGTGCTAACCACTGAGTCACCGTGCTCAGTTATTGATCTGTTGCTGTTGTTGCTGCGTGAGGACCAGCTGCTTCAGGATTTCCTCCATTTTGTCCACAGGCCTGGGTTGCAGAGTGGCAGGCCTAATGAAAGACATGCAGCTGGCATTGGGGTATGCCTCAATTCACACTGCCTGCTTTCTCCACCAACTGTAGTGCAGCGGAGTTGGTTCAGTGTCAGTGACCACATGAAAAGTTCACAGCAAACGTGTTTTAATGTCCAAGCTCACACAGTGTGCAGCATATGACATCCTCTGGATCGCAGCCGAGAAACAAAGCAGTCCATGGGAGTCTGGTTGCTGAGGGTGATGGCACCCCGTATCATGCTGTGGGGTGCCCGGAGTTTGCTCTGCTGGCTCTGTGTTAACTCACACAGGCTGAGCTTCTGCAGAGCCGACTGCTCCGCAAGTTGCAAACTCCAAACTGACACACCCAAGCCCTTGCTGCAGGGTTTTTTTTTAAACTGGAGTCTGTGGCCATGGACCACTTGCAAGACCCAGCCTGGAGGAAACGAAACACCCCGCTACCTTTCTGTAGTTGTTTCAAAAATAAAACTCCATAATGGGTTTTTCTAAACAATGCCTTGGCCAAATAGCTTGAACAGGTCCATGCTTACTTTTATTTTGCTTTGTGACTCACAGGCATCCTGCTGTAACCACAAGGCACTCCAACAGGTCTAATAGGATTCCGTCCACATCCTGGGGGATACATATTGACCCTCTCATATGATCCCCCTCCCTGCCTCACAACCTGTACCACATACAAGTGCATAAAAATACATTCAACCCTTGCATGTCGCTGAGCAATCCATCAGCTCACACCATCGTTACACTTGCCAAAAACTATTGCGGGGCTAATCAGCAGTGTACATCTAATCCGGCGGTGCACACATTGAGTGGTGCATAGGGAAGGGGAGAAGAAAAATTAGTAAGTAAAAAAAAAATTTGTGGAAAACAGCAAGCACGAGTGCGGATCAGTGATTTATGACATTGATCAACGCTCGGCAGCTGCAGTATGCAGGAAAAAGAAAAAACTGCCAAAAATCAAGCAAACAGGTACTGATCAGTGATCAAGTACTGATCAGCGCCTGGTGGCAGAAAGGAGAGGTACGGAAGTGGGAGGGGGAAAAAGGGGGGAAAAGGTGGAGTAGAGGGTGAGAGGGGGATTAGGAAATATCAGGCAAGGAACAGGGAGGGATCAGGAACTCTTTTTTTCTTCTTCTTTTCAGCAGCAGTAGGAGCAGGAGCACAGCAATTGTGATGTCACAAGTTTTTGTGGCACCACAAGGCCCAGCACGGTGCACAGAGGTACAGAGTGACCGTCCTGTACAAATCTGCAGCTATAATGAGAAAGTACAGGGTGGTCACTGCTAGGTCACACTGCATCTGTGCGCTCTGATTGGTGCAATCAATGTCATCGTCGATCGCACCAATCAGAGCTGACCCTGGTGAGGCTGGTCTTACAGCACCGATCATAGGCTGGACATCAATGTTTCAGGCAATCTGAAAAACTCTGCGATTGGCTGTTCAGAACTGAACAGATAATCACAACGATCATAGTTACGTGGTGGCGTCACCACCCCCAGGACAACTCCATGTGGTCTGAGGTAATTGGAATTTTAATACAATCGGTGCCGCATTAAAGATATGACGTATCTATATGTCCAAATGTCTTTGCGTATCAGGTGACCTAGATGTATGGATACATCCAAGGTTGTCAAGGGGTTAGTAAAAATAAACTTTTAATAGTGATGAGCGAACGTACATTAACGCTTTATCTGAGCATGTTTGTGAGTCAACCAAATGTCTTTGGCTTGCTCGAAAAATATGTTTGAGTCCCTGTGGCTGCATGTCTCTCGGCTGCTCGACAGCTGCAACACATGCAGGCATTGCCTGTTTGTTAGCTAACCCCTGTATGTATAGTGGCTGTCGAACAGCTGCGAGACATGCAGCCGCCGGGAATCGAACATATTTTTCGAGCACGCTGAAGACTTACACCTTATCCGTGCACGTTGGCTCATCACTACTAACATTTCTATTTTTAAATTCTAGGAATTCTAGAAATGTATGCATCTTTGCATTTCTACCTTTCAGTTCATTGTTGTCCTGTAAATGATCAGTAGGGTTTTTTATATGTTTCTTGATCATTACAAAACAATTTTTTCTAGTTCCAGATGAATACGTCAAGATTGTACTACAGTGTACCTATAAACTATAATAATTATAATAGATTTATAAGCTGTGGGAAGAACACTATACTAGAAAATTAAAGCAATAAGTTAAATCCCATATACTTCTGCACTCACAGCATACGGGTGAAGTGAGAATGACTAATAATGAAACTGTAAATCTCTAAGTAACAGATGTTTAATATAAACTTACCTCCTACATTATGAAAAGCCACAAACAACAATGGCAAACAAAGCTAATAAAAAAACAGAGGCGTAATTGCTGGACCCTTGTGCAAAATCCGGGCTAGTGCCATGTTCCCATGTGTGCAATGAAACATTCATAATGCATATGTATAATAATATATCGCCTGGGTCATTTTTTTATATTATTGTAAAATGATCATGGAATGCCATTGCACCTCTCTAATACCCTTTAGATACAATGGTGTTTCATGTGTCCGACTATTTTGGGAAATCCAACAGAAATGAAAGGAGAGAGCAACAAATGTCTGGCAATGTGAGACGGGGACCCGTTCTTGCGATAGCTGCAGGTTTCAGAGGTGGAATCCTTATGTATTACACATTTATGCCATACTGACACTTTACAGCAATGTGTTCACATAGGGATTGTTAGTGCTGTAGAACCACTTGCCATGAAAGTGCTTAAGGGGTGAAAGTGACTGAAATGATGCCTGCAAGGATGTTGCTGCTCGTTTTCAAAATGCAAGTGCTAGAGGTTATTTTGTGGATGTGTGACATCTACTCAAATTATGAATGGCTTCAATTTTACCAATATATGCAGAAATTGATGCTGGGATTTCCTGTAGAACAACATTGTTTTGCTTGTCTGACTGTATAATTTTTAGATGCCCTTTATAAGAGGAGTATTACTGTAAAATACGTTATTACTAAAAAATAAGTTTGGATTGCATTTTTTATGGATAGATTTAGGAATATGAGTGGCCCACCAGGGCAGTGGGGTTACTTGGTACCGGGTCTGGTCGCTCTTAAAGGGGATGTCACGGTGGCTGCGACACGGTCCGTGGCCCTGGGACTCAATTAAAGGGGAACAATATTTTAAGGGGTATTGTGAAAGTCTATTTTCGTGACACCACCTGTGGTTCTTGGTCAGTAGGGACCGACGCCACTTAAAGGGGTCCTCTGGGGTGATGGTATGGTGGCTGGATGGTGACGCTTCCCACAGGTGAAGCAGGGTCCCCAGGGCTCCCAAGGTATATGGCAGGGATGATGTGTTGCCGGTAAATAACAGAGAACTCAAGGGTTGCAGTCTTTACCTGGTTTACTGTTGGTAGCAGGCCACAGTCCAGGGCACCGGCAACAGGTACAGAAGGAGTCCAGGCAGCCCAGAAACAAGAACAAGTCCCCTTGGCAGGTCAGGTTGGGAGCCTTCCTCTATGCGCTGGGTTTCTGGTACCTTGCTATCTGTGGTTTGCTGGCAAGGTACTCCTTTCTCTCTCCTGTCCTGGGACAGAACCTGCACAGCAGGTAGCTTGAGCTGTACTCTTGGGGGTCTCTGACACGGTGACTCCAGGTTCTATCTGCTGCTTTGCCTTAGGTATCATATGGGTAGTATACTTACAGTCCTATGCCCTTCGGCTCTGCTGTGGACCTTACAGCTATCCACAACCTCAGGCTCCCGGTGCCCGGTTTCTGCACTCTGGCTCTTAGGGGCCTAATTGTCACCTCCTTGAGCCCTCAATCTCTCCTCTGCTTCTTTCCTGTCTGCTCCAGACTGAACTCAACTCTACTGACTTGACTCCTCCTCCAGACCAGGATCTTTATTTAGGGAAGCTGCCCTAAAACAGGGTTAAGAGCTCCCCCTCCTGGCCTGAATTCAGAAGGTGTTGTGTGTGAGATTACCTGCCAAAGGGATCCCTCTTGTCTCCAGGTATAGCACTACCCTCCCCGAGAGGAAGGCAGCACTACTGTGGTACCCAAACTCCTGGGGTGCCACAAATGCAATTAGTGATTGATTAAACGAAGGGCAAACAAACCATTGGTGCAACCTGTGCAGCAACACAGAAGCTCCAAACGTAAGGGGCTCACTTTCACCTCCAAGGCAGCAAGCAGCTTCTGTCACTGATGCTTAAAAGCATGCACTGTAATAAGCTATTGGAATGCAAATGGCACATATACTGTACTAGGACAGGGGCCCTTTTTGGACTGTGTCCGCCAATGGAAAAACTAATTTTCCATGGATCTTAATGTTTATTTGTCTGCAATCCAAGTTATAAACTCATGACTAATTCACATCTTACTGCAGAAATTCAATGTTTGATTGTATTAAAGGTAACATGTATACACTCCTCACCATTAAAACTGCAACACCAAGAAGGAAAAGTCGAGAAATTACGGGAATCATATGATTAATAGACATGTTAATTATATGCAAATAATGACAAAAATGGACACAAAGTTTACAAAACATTTTGATATATTCAGTATTGTGTATGAGCATAATGTGCAGAAATCAGTGCACTTACATGTCTTAGGATGTTATTATATGAGGTTATTAATGGTAGTCCAAGGAATGTTCTTCCACACTGAGTGCAAATCATCAAGTTCTGCTGCTGGCAGCTCCTTTTGCATTTGCTGACCAACGATGTCCCAGATATGCTCGATGGTTGACAATTCTGGAGATGCTGCAGGCCTTGGTAGCATGCAGGCTGCTCTCAGTAGCATTAGTAACATACAGTATGGACTGGGACTATCATAGCCTGTATAAAAGCTGAGGCAGAAAATGCAACAGCTATTAAAGGTGTTTCAGGATGGCTAAAGGGCATCAGAGCTCACAGCTCTGCAATAGAATAGGAAGTGAAGCCCTAAAAAAAATATTTCAGAAATTCCTTGTACGTCTTGCAATCCTGAAAAAGATGAGTGTAGTAGTTTGCGAATAAGGCTAGATATACACATCCGTATGAGTGTTACTATCTGAGATTAATGGACCAATTTCTCTCTCAGCTGTCATCTTAGTTGCATCCTAGGTCCTTCCTAGTTACAGTTTGTTTCTCATCCCATATTTTTCACTGAAGCAGGTAGATTGTCTAAACTATTTTTACCAATTGACTCTTAACAATGTCACAGTTAAAAATAGATGGAACTCCTTGTCTCATGGATCCCCATAGACTTTAAAGGGAATCTGTCACCTAATTTTGGCCCTATAAACTGTGGCCACTGCCATCAGGGGCTTATCTACAGCATTCTGTAAAGCTGTAGATAAGCCCATGATGCAACCTGAAAGATAAGAAAAACAAGTTATATTATACTCACCTGGGGGTGCGGTCCGGTCCGATGGGCATCGCAAGTCCGGGTCCGTCGCCTCCCATCTTCATACGATGTCATCATCTTCCTTGCTTCTGTTGCGGCTCCTACGCAGGCATATTGATTTGCCCTATTGAGGGCAGCGTAAAGTACTGCAGTGCACAGGCCTCTCTGACCTTTCCCGGTGCCTGCGCACTGCAGTTCTTTGCTCTACCCTCAACAGGCCAGAGAATTACACCTGCACAGGAGCTGTGACAGCAGCAAGGAAGAGGACGACATCATATGAAGATGGGAGGCACCAGACCCAGACCTGCGACGCCCATCGGACCTGGACCGCAACGGACAGTCCCTGGGTGAGTATAATCTAACTTGTTTTTCTTATCTTTCAGGTTACATCGGCAACTTATCTACAGCATTACAGAATGCTGTAGATAAGCCCCTGATGGCGGTGGCCGCAGTTTATAGGGCCGAAATTAGGAGACAGATTCTCTTTAAGGGCTCATGCTCACTTGCGTGAAATACGGCCTAGTCTCTCATGGTAACACCCAGGCCTGCTGCCGGCACTCCAGAGCGGAGCGTGCAGCCGCATAGCAATACATGCAGCTGCATGCTCCGCTCCCAAGTGCCGGCGGCAGAGCTGGGTGTTACCATGCGAGACTCGGCCGTATTTCACGCAAGTGAGTATGAGCCCTAATGGCTGAGTTTGATCCAAAAAATGGATGAGAATAGGACTTGCCCTGAATCTTTTGGATCTGAGACATGAATTTGTTTTTAAAAATGATGTGTGCATGGCTTAATGATTCAGAAAAAGAAGAGGGGCCAGCATTCGCATGTGGTAAGATCGATAGAAGTTTATTTAAAATTATATTAAATATGCCTTGGCAATAAAGCAAAGTACAATAAAGGAAAGAGTTTATATTATAATGTGTTTCAAGCCGATATGGTCTATACCAGACCTGGGTAAAATGCGACCCGCGGGCCACATCCGGCAGTCTGGCTGTCTCAGCCCGGCCCCCGGACCAAGACATCCATGGGGCTGAAAACCAGCTTGCCCCCTGTCTCCCGCAGTCAGCATTGGTGGAGGAGGGGCCTCTGGCCACTTCCTCCACCAATCAGCCTGTGAAACAGCTGACGCAATGACGTCATGTCATCGTGTGAAACAGCGTCAGCTGTGTACCACCGGAGAGTCAGCGCATCGGAGACAGCAACAGAAGCAGAAGCAGGGCGCCTGGGAATGGTACCGAGGTGAATATGTGGTGGGTTTTTTTTCATGTGTATGAACATGGGGATTCTATGGGGTGAAGATAGGGATTCTATGAGAGTGAACATGGGGATTCTATGGGGGTGAACATGGGGATTCTATAGGGTGAACATGGATATTCTATGGAGGTGAACATGGGGATTCTATGGGGTAAACATGGGGATTCTATGGGGTAAACATGGGGATTCCATGGGAGTGAACATGGGGAGTCTATGGGGGTGAACAAGGGGATTCTATGGGGTCAACATGGGGATTCTCTGGGGGTGAACATGGGGATTCTATGGGGTGAACATGGGGATTCTATGGGGGTGAACATGGGTATTCTATAGGGTGAACATGGATATTCTATGGGGGTGAACATGGGGATTCTATAAGGTGAACATGGGGATTCTATGGGGGTGAACATGGGGATTCTATTGGGGTGAACATGGGGATTCTATGTGGTGAACATGGGGATTCTATGGGCGTGAAATGGGGATTCTATGGGGGTGTCATGCTGCACATGGGGAGGCTATGGGGGTGTTATGCTCTACATGGGGAGGCTATGGGGGTATCATGCTGCACATGGGGAGGCTATGGGGGTGACATGCTGCACATGGGGAGGCTATGGGAAGGCTGTATACTGTCATGCAATATATGGGGAGGCTGTATGGGGTTCAATCAATATATGGGAAGGCTGTGGGGGCCTCATGCAGCATATGGGAGGCTGTGTGGGGCCTAATTCAGTAAGCGGAGAGACTGTGGGGCTCAATCAATATATGGGAAGGCTGTGGGGGCCTCATGCAGCATATGGGAGGCTGTGTGGGGCCTAATTCAGTATGCGGAGAGACTGTGGGGCTCATGCTGTATATAGGAAGGCTGTGTGGGGCCTCCTGCAGTATATGGGGAAACTGGGGCTCATGCAGTACATGGGGAGGCTTTGTGGGGCTCATGCTGTACATGGGGAGGCTGTGTGGGGCTCATTTTTTATTCAGAAAAATTCCCACTCTAGAGTTAATATATTATTATTTATTATTATAGGGCCATTTATTCCATGGCGCTTTACATGTGAGGAGGGGTATACATAATAAAAACAAGTACAATAATCTAAAACAATACAGGTCACAACTGGTACAGGAGGAGAGAGGACCCTGCCCGTGAGGGCTCACAATCTACAAGGGATGGGTGAGAATACAGTAGGCGAGGGTAGAGCTGGTCTTGCAGCGGTTTGGTCGATCGGTGGTTACTGCAGGTTGTAGGCTTGTCGGAAGAGGTAGGTCTTCCGGTTCTTTTTGAAGGTTTCGATGGTAGGTGAGAGTCTGATATGTTGTGGTAGAGGGTTCCAGAGTAGGGGGATGCACGAGAGAAATCTTGTATACGATTGTGGGAAGAGAAGATAAGAGGGGAGTAGAGAAGGAGATCTTGTGATAATAGGAGGTTGCGTGCAGGTAAGTACCGGGAGACGAGGTCACAGATGTATGGCGGAGACAAGTTGTGGATGGCTTTGTATGTCATGGTTAGGGTTTTGTACTGGAGTCTCTGGGTAATGGGGAGCCAGTGAAGGGATTGACAGAGGGGAGAGGCCGGGGAATAGCGGGGGGACAGGTGGATTAGTCGGGCAGCAGAGTTTAGAATAGATTGGAGGGGTGTGAGAGTGTTCGAGGGGAGGCCACAGAGTAGGAGGTTGCAGTAGTCAAGGTGAGAGATGATGAGGGCATGGACTAGGGTTTTTGCAGATTTTTGATTGAGGAATGTACTGATCCGTGAAATATTTTTGAGTTGAAGTCGGCAGGAAGTGGAAAGTGCTTGGATATGTGGTTTGAAGGAGAGATCAGTGTCAAGGATTACCCCAAGGCAGCGAGCTTGTGGGACTGGGGAGAGTGGTCAGCCGTTTACTGTAATGGATTGGTTCATTGGGGGGGTCGCGTGAGATGGGGGAAAGATCATGAATTCTGTTTTGTCCATGTTAAGTTTCAGAAATCTAGCGGAAAGGGATGAAATAGTTGACAGACATTGAGGGATTCTGGTTAGTAGTGAGGTGATATCTGGTCCAGAGATGTAGATCTGTGAGTCATCAGCATAGAGGAGATACTGGAAGCTGTGAGATTCTATGAGCTGTCCCAGCCCAAAGGTGTAAATGGAGAAGAGCAGGGGCCCTAGGACTGAACCTTGCGGGACTCCGACAGATAGGGGGCGAGGTGAGGAGGTGGTGTGTGAGTGGGAGATGCTGAATGTCCGGTCTGTTAGGTATGATGAGATCCAGGATAGGGCCAAGTCTGTGATGCCAAGGGATGAGAGGGTCTGTAGTAATAGGGAATGGTCCACTGTGTCAAAGGCAGAGGACATGTCCAGGAGGAGGAGGACAGAGTAGTGTCGCTTGCTCTTGGCGGTTAATAGGTCATTGGTGACTTTAGTTAGGGAAGTTTCAGTGCAGTAGTGTGACCGGAAGCCAGATTGTAAGCGGTTGAAGAGGGAGCAAGAAGAGAGATGGGCGGACAGTTCAAGATAGACGTGTTGTTCCAGTAGTTTAGAGGCATGGGGAGAAGTGATATAGGGCGATAGCTAGATACAGAGGATGGGTCAAGAGAGGGCTTTTTGAAGATAGGTGTGATTGAGGCATGTTTAAAGCTTGAGGGGAATACACCAGTTGTTAGTGATAGGTTGAAGAGATGGGTTAGGGTTGGGATGAAGACTGTGGTGAGGTTTGGGATGAAGTGGGATGCGTTCGGGTCAAGTGCACAGGTGGTGAGATGCGATCTTGAGAGTAGAGTGGAGAGTCGATCTTCTGTAATGGTGGAGAAGTTGGTTTTGGAGGTGGAGGGCTGGGAAGTTGGGAGGAAGGGCTCTGGGGGTTGTTGACCAAAATTGTCTCTGATGTTATCAATCTTATGCTTGAAAAATGAGGCAAAATCTTCAGCTGAGATGAGTGGGGAGGGAGGAGGTGATGGGGGACGGAGGAGAGAATTGAAGGTGTTGAATAACTGTTTAGGGTTGTGAGACAGGGAGTATATGAGAGATGAGAAGTAGGTTTGTTTAGCTGTGGTGAGTGGGCCGCTTCACCGCAAGTCTACGAAGCTACATTCCCCTGCATTCTATTCATTCCCCAGTCTTTTACAGCCAGAGGTGGCTGCATTAGCAGGCTCCTGGTTGTAAAATTATTTAACCCCTTCAGATGGATTTACAGAGAGACATGACTGTACGGCGGACATGTATGGGATATTGTTGCTTTTTTATTTTCCCTTTTTTTTAGATAACAAGGGTCGTCAGTTGGATTGAGAGTACAATAAAGATGTTAAAACCCCATGTGTATTTATTTCATTATAATACTTTATTCATAATGTGTGTGTGTTTAACCCTTTATTACTATTGGATTAATAATGGATAGGTGTCTTATTGACACCTCTCCATTATTAACCAGGCTTAATGTCACCTTACAGTAGCAAGGTGACATTAACCTGTTATTACCCCATATCCCACCGCTACTCGGGAGTGGGAAGAGAGTGGCTAAGTGCCAGAATAGGCGCATCTTACAGATGTGCCTTTTCTGGGGTAGCTGGGGGCAGATGTTTTTAGCCGTGGGGCAATAACCATGGTCGCTCTCTAGGCAATTAATATCTGCCCTCAGTCACTGGCTTTCCCACTCTGGCGGAGAAAATTGCGCGGGAGCAGTTTTTTCCGGGATTTAACCGTTTATTCTAATACCTAGAGCTCCCAAATTTTGCACACAGACGCTTCTAACATTATTAGTAAGGAATATGTAAAAATATAACAGATATGAAATGTTTTACTGTATGTAAACCATGTCTCATATCCTGTCCGGTTTGATAAGGAGATAGCAAAAGCCAGCAATTGAATTAACGGCTTTTCTGCTATCTAGCTCTGTATTAAATATAAATATATATACTGTATATGTGTGTCTCACTGACATACTGTATATATACTGTATATATACTGTATATATATATATATATATAGACTGTATATATGTTTTCATGAATATTTGAGCCCGTGGATCCATTCTATGTCCATTTTGTAAGCCGGCGAGATTTCTTGCCGTATAGATGTCGTACAGATGCCATATGGAGGTTTACATGCGGAAAATACGCAGCCACGGATGCTTACGGATGACATACGGATCACTGTTCAGGGAACATTTCTGCGTATTTGGTCTGTAAGAAATGGACCGTATTTTTATATGTTGTGTGTGACTCCAGCCTAATACATACAGATGCTGACTTCCCTACTTTTTCTGATTCAAGATGGGCCAAAACCTTGCCATGCACGCTATATAGGGTGAGATGCCAATTTATTTTTTCTCTATGGCTTAATGAGACTTTATGGTTCAGTGTGCTGTCTGAGAAAAGGGATAACACTAGGATGTATCACATGGAAGAGTAGATAGGGGGAAGAGAGATGTATGAGATGTGTTAGCAAAGCAGCAGTAACAGACTCAGTGTGATTGATGAGTGATATGGTGTAGCTGGCATCTGTCCTAATAATGCATTTGAATTATAATTACACATTATTTCTATATTTTTAATGCACTAGAAAGCAGCATGCTATCACAATATTATTTATAGTAAAAATAAATCCGAAACCAGTGTGAGTCAGAGATGATGTGCTTCTTTATCACAAGTGACCGTTCTAAGTTTTTGCATTTCTTCTGTAAATTGTCTCTTCAGAGAGGAAGAGGACTAGAACTCTAGTGCCACCTATTGGAAGTAGCAATCCTAACAGTCAATGTCGACTCTTTAACCCCTTTCTGACATCGGACGTACTATCCCGTCGAGGTGGGGTGGGCCCGTATGACCACCGATGGGATAGTACGTCCAGCGCGATCGGCCGTGCTCACGGGGGGAGCGCGGCCGGGAGACAGCTGACTATCGCAGCTGAGATCAGGCACTATGTGCCAGGAGCGGTCACGGACCGCCCCCGGCACATTAACCCCCGGCACACTGCGATCAAACATGATCGCAGTGTTCCGGGAGTATAGGTAAGCATCGCGCAGGGAGGGGGCTCCCTGCGTGCTTCCCTGAGACCCTCGGAGCAACGCGATGTGATCGCGTTGCTCCAAGCGTCTCTAACCTCCTATCCCTGCAGGCCCTGGATCCAAAATGGCCACGGGGCTGCATCCGGGTCCTGCAGGGACTACTTCTGGGTCCAGAGCAGGCGCTGGTAAGCCTGCAGCACTGTGAGTCAGATCGCTGATCTGACAGTGCTGTGCAAACTGTCAGATCAGCGATCTGTGATGTCCCCCCCGGGACAAAGTAAAAAAAAAAATTCCTAAATAAAGAAAAAAAAAATATTATTCCCATAAATACATTTCTTTATCTAAGTTAAAAAAAACAAAACAATAAATGTACACATATTTAGTATCGCCGCGTCCGTAACGACCCAACCTATAAAACTGTCCCACTAGTTAACCCCTTCAGTGAACACCGTAAGAAAAAACAAAACAAAAAAAAAACGAGGCAGAAAACAACGCTTTATTATCATACCGCCGAACAAAAAGTGGAATAACACGCGATCAAAAAGACGGATATAAATAACCATGGTACCGCTGAAAAAGTCATCTTGTCCCGCAAAAAACGAGCTGCGATACAGTATAATAAGCCAAAAAAAAAGTTATAGTCCTTAGAATAAAGCGATGCCAAAATAATTATTTTTTCTATAAAATAGCTTTTATCGTATAAAAGCGCCTAAACATAAAAAAATGATATAAATGAGGTATCGCTGTAATCGTACTGACCCGAAGAATAAAACTGCTTTATCAATTTTACCAAACGTGGAATGGTATAAACGCCTCCCCCAAAAGAAATTCATGAATAGCTGGTTTTTGGTCATTCTGCCTCACAAAAATCGGAATAAAAAGCGATCAAAAACTGTCACGTGTCCGAAAATGTTACCAATAAAAACGTCAACTCGTCCCGCAAAAAAACAAGACCTCACAAGACTCTGTGGACCAAAATATGGAAAAATTATAGATCTCAAAATGTGGAGATGCAAAAACTTTTTTGCTATAAAAAGCTTCTTTTAGTGTGTGACATGTCATGATCTCAATGGCAAGAGAACATAGCATAAGCATATATAGGAACTAGCTCTTGGAAGATGGGAACTGAGCTGACCATGAACTAAACCTAACGCACAACTAGCAGTGGCCGGGTAGCATGCCTACGTTGATTCTAGATGCCCAGCCCAGCCGGAGGACTAAATAAAGCTAGCAGAGGAAAATATTAGTCCTAGCTCACCTCTAGAGAAATACCCCGAAAGGAGACAGAGGCCCCCCACATGTATTGGCGGTGAGTTGAGATGAAATAACAAACGTAGTATGAAAATAGGTTTAGCAAATTTGAGGTCCACTTACTACATAGCAGAAGACAGAAAGGACACTTTCATGGTCAGCTGAAAACCCTATCAAAAACACCATCCAGAAATTACTTTAAAACTCTGGCATTAACTCATAACACCAGAGTGGCAATTCCCGTACACAAGAGCTTTCCAGACACAGTAACGAAACTACAGCTGTGAACTGGAACAAAATGCAAAAACAAACATGGACAAGAGTCCAACTTATCTAGTAGTTGTCTAGGAGCAGGAACAAGCACAGAGAGGCTTCTGATAACATTGTTGACCGGCAAGCAACTAACAGAGCAGCAAGGTTATATAGCGACTCCCACATCTTGATGGGAACAGGTGAACAGAGAAGATGAAGACACCAGTTCAATTCCACCAGTAGCCACCGGGGGAGCCCAGAGTCCAAATTCACAACAGTACCCCCCCCTCAAGGAGGGGGCACCGAACCCTCACCAGAACCACCAGGGCGATCAGGATGGGCCCTATGAAAGGCACGAACCAGGTCGGAGGCATGAACATCAGATGCATTCACCCAAGAATTATCCTCCTGGCCGTATCCCTTCCACTTGACCAGATACTGGAGTCTCCGTCTGGAAACACGAGAGTCCAAGATTTTCTCCACAACGTACTCCAACTCACCCTCAACCAACACCGGAGCAGGAGGCTCAACGGAAGGCACAACCGGTACCTCATACCTGCGCAATAATGACCGATGAAAAACGTTATGAATAGAAAAGGATGCAGGGAGGTCCAAACGGAAGGAAACAGGGTTAAGAATCTCCAATATCTTATACGGGCCGATAAACCGAGGCTTAAACTTAGGAGAAGAGACCCTCATAGGGACAAAACGAGAAGACAACCACACCAAATCCCCAACAGAAAGCCGAGGACCAACACGACGGTGGCGGTTGGCAAAAAGCTGAGTCTTCTCCTGGGACAACCTCAAATTGTCCACCACCTGCCCCCAGATCTGATGCAATCTCTCCACCACAGCATCCACTCCAGGACAATCCGAAGATTCCACCTGACCAGAGGAAAATCGAGGATGAAACCCCGAATTACAGAAAAACGGGGACACCAAAGTGGCAGAGCTGGCCCGATTATTGAGAGCGAACTCCGCCAATGGCAAAAAAGCAACCCAATCATCCTGGTCAGCAGACACAAAACACCTCAGATATGTCTCCAGGGTCTGATTAATCCGCTCGGTCTGGCCATTCGTCTGAGGATGGAAAGCGGACGAAAAAGATAAATCTATGCCCATCCTAGCACAGAATGCCCGCCAAAATCTAGACACGAATTGGGTCCCTCTGTCAGAAACGATATTCTCAGGAATACCATGCAAACGAACAACATTTTGAAAAAACAGAGGAACCAACTCGGAAGAAGAAGGTAACTTGGGCAGAGGAACCAAATGGACCATCTTAGAAAAACGGTCACACACCACCCAAATGACAGACATCTTCTGAGAAACAGGCAGATCTGAAATAAAATCCATCGAGATGTGCGTCCAAGGCCTCTTAGGAATAGGCAAGGGCAACAATAATCCACTAGCCCGAGAACAACAAGGCTTGGCCCGAGCACAAACGTCACAAGACTGCACAAAGCCTCGCACATCTCGTGACAGGGAAGGCCACCAGAAGGACCTTGCCACCAAATCCCTGGTACCAAAAATGCCAGGATGACCTGCCAACGCAGAAGAATGAACCTCAGAGATGACTCTACTGGTCCAATCATCAGGAACAAACAGTTTATCAGGTGGGCAACGATCAGGTCTCTCCGCCTGAAACTCCTGCAAGGCCCGCCGCAGGTCTGGAGAAACGGCTGACAATACCACTCCATCCTTAAGGATACCTGTGGGCTCAGAGTTACCAGGCGAGTCAGGCTCAAAACTCCTAGAAAGGGCATCCGCCTTAACATTTTTAGAACCCGGTAGGTATGACACCACAAAATTAAACCGAGAGAAAAATAATGACCAGCGCGCCTGTCTAGGATTCAGGCGCCTGGCGGTCTCAAGATAAATCAAATTTTTGTGGTCAGTCAATACCACCACCTGATGTCTGGCCCCCTCAAGCCAATGGCGCCACTCCTCAAAAGCCCACTTCATGGCCAAAAGCTCCCGATTCCCAACATCATAATTCCGCTCAGCGGGCGAAAATTTACGGGAAAAGAAGGCACAAGGCCTCATCACGGAGCAGTCAGAACTTTTCTGCGACAACACTGCCCCAGCTCCGATCTCAGAAGCGTCGACCTCAACCTGAAAAGGTAGAGCAACATCAGGCTGACGCAACACAGGGGCAGAGGAAAAACGGCGCTTAAGCTCCCGAAAGGCCTCCACAGCATCAGGGGACCAATCAGCAACATCAGCACCCTTCTTAGTCAAATCGGTCAATGGCTTAGCAATATCCGAAAAACCAGCAATAAATCGACGATAAAAGTTAGCAAAGCCCAAAAATTTCTGAAGACTCTTAAGAGAAGAGGGCTGCGTCCAATCACAAATAGCTTGAACCTTGACAGGATCCATTTCAATGGAAGAGGGGGAAAAAATATATCCCAAAAAGGAAATCCTCTGTACCCCAAAAACACACTTAGAACCCTTCACACACAAAGAATTAGACCGCAAAACCTGAAAAACCCTCCTGACTTGCTGGACATGAGAGTCCCAGTCATCCGAAAAAATCAGAATATCATCCAGATACACAATCATAAATTTATCCAAATAATCGCGAAAAATATCATGCATAAAGGACTGGAAAACTGACGGAGCATTAGAAAGACCAAAAGGCATCACTAAATACTCAAAGTGGCCCTCGGGCGTATTAAATGCGGTTTTCCACTCATCCCCCTGCCTGATTCGCACCAAATTATACGCCCCACGAAGGTCAATCTTAGAGAACCACTTGGCCCCCTTTATGCGAGCAAACAAATCAGTCAGCAACGGCAATGGGTATTGATATTTAACAGTGATTTTATTCAAAAGCCGATAATCAATACATGGTCTCAAAGAGCCGTCTTTTTTTGACACAAAGAAAAAACCGGCTCCTAAGGGAGATGACGATGGACGAATATGTCCCTTTTCCAAGGACTCCTTTATATATTCTCGCATAGCAGCATGTTCAGGCACAGACAGATTAAATAAACGACCCTTTGGGTATTTACTACCCGGAATTAAATCTATGGCACAATCGCACTCTCGGTGCGGAGGTAACGAACCAAGCTTGGATTCTTCAAAGACGTCACGATAGTCAGACAGGAACTCAGGAATTTCAGAGGGAATGGATGATGAAATGGAAACCACAGGTACATCCCCATGAGCCCCCTTACATCCCCAGCTCAACACAGACATAGCTCTCCAGTCGAGGACTGGGTTGTGAGATTGCAGCCAAGGCAATCCTAGCACCAAATCATCATGTAGATTATACAGCACCAGAAAGCGAATAATCTCCTGGTGATCCGGATTAATACGCATAGTTACTTGTGTCCAGTATTGTGGTTTATTATTAGCCAATGGGGTGGAGTCAATCCCCTTCAGAGGAATAGGAGTCTCCAAAGGCTCTAAATCATACCCACAGCGTTTGGCAAAGGACCAATCCATAAGACTCAAAGCGGCGCCAGAGTCGACATAGGCGTCCGTGGTAATAGATGACAAAGAGCAAATCAGGGTCACAGATAGAATAAATTTAGACGGTAAGGTGCAAATGGAAACAGATTTACCAAGCTTTTTAGTGCGCTTAGAGCATGCTGATATAACATGAGTAGAATCACCACAATAGAAACATAACCCATTTTTCCGTCTAAAATTCTGCCGCTCGCTTCGGGACAGAATTCTATCACACTGCATACTCTCTGGCGACTTCTCAGTGGACACCGCCAGATGGTGCACTGGTTTGCGCTCCCGCAAACGCCTATCGATCTGAATAGCCATTGTCATGGACTCATTCAGACCCGCAGGCACAGGGAACCCCACCATAACATCCTTAATGGCATCAGAGAGACCCTCTCTGAAAGTCGCCGCCAGGGCGCACTCATTCCACTGAGTAAGCACAGACCATTTACGGAATCTTTGGCAGTAAATTTCCGCTTCATCTTGCCCCTGAGATAGGGACATCAAAGTTTTTTCTGCCTGAAGCTCCAAATGAGGTTCGTCATAAAGCAACCCCAAGGCCAGAAAAAACGCATCCACATTGAGCAACGCAGGATCCCCTGGTGTCAATGAAAAAGCCCAGTCTTGAGGGTCGCCCCGGAGCAAGGAAATCACAATCCTGACCTGCTGTGCAGGGTCTCCGGCAAAGCGAGATTTCAGAGACAAAAATAATTTGCAATTATTTCGAAAATTCTGAAACCCGGATCTATTCCCCGAGAAAAATTCCGGCAAAGGAATTCTCGGCTCAGATACAGGTGCATGACAAACAAAATCTTGCAAATTTTGTACCTTCGTGGCGAGATTATTCAAACCTGCAGTTACACTCTGAAGATCCATTACAAACAGGTGGACACAGAGCCATTCAAGGGTTAAGAGGAGGTAAGAAGCAGCTAGACAGCAATTAAGGGCTAGGCAGCAAAACTCTGAGGGGGGGAAAAAAAAAAATTTCCCTTCAACACTTCTTTTTCTCCTGCTTCAGCCCAAACAATTAACACTTTGCTGGCCGGTCAAACTGTCATGATCTCAATGGCAAGAGAACATAGCATAAGCATATATAGGAACTAGCTCTTGGAAGATGGGAACTGAGCTGACCATGAACTAAACCTAACGCACAACTAGCAGTGGCCGGGTAGCATGCCTACGTTGATTCTAGATGCCCAGCCCAGCCGGAGGACTAAATAAAGCTAGCAGAGGAAAATATTAGTCCTAGCTCACCTCTAGAGAAATACCCCGAAAGGAGACAGAGGCCCCCCACATGTATTGGCGGTGAGTTGAGATGAAATAACAAACGTAGTATGAAAATAGGTTTAGCAAATTTGAGGTCCACTTACTACATAGCAGAAGACAGAAAGGACACTTTCATGGTCAGCTGAAAACCCTATCAAAAACACCATCCAGAAATTACTTTAAAACTCTGGCATTAACTCATAACACCAGAGTGGCAATTCCCGTACACAAGAGCTTTCCAGACACAGTAACGAAACTACAGCTGTGAACTGGAACAAAATGCAAAAACAAACATGGACAAGAGTCCAACTTATCTAGTAGTTGTCTAGGAGCAGGAACAAGCACAGAGAGGCTTCTGATAACATTGTTGACCGGCAAGCAACTAACAGAGCAGCAAGGTTATATAGCGACTCCCACATCTTGATGGGAACAGGTGAACAGAGAAGATGAAGACACCAGTTCAATTCCACCAGTAGCCACCGGGGGAGCCCAGAGTCCAAATTCACAACAGTAACAGCTGCCAATCATAAAAATCCGATATAAAAAACACTATAAAAGTAAATCAAACCCCCCTTCATCCCCCCTTAGTTAGGGAAAAATAATAACATTAAAAAAATGTATTTATTTCCATTTTCCCATTAGGGTTAGGGCTAGGGTTAGGGTTAGGGTTGGGGCTAGGGTTGGGGCTAAAGTAAGGGTTAGGGTTGGGGCTAAAGTTAGGGTTAGGGTTGGGGCTAAAGTTAGGGTTAGGGTTGGGGCTAAAGTTAGGGTTAGGGTTTGGATTACATTTACGGTTGGGATTGGAGTTAGGGGTGTGTCAGGGTTAGTGGTGTGGTTAGGGTTACCGTTGGGATTAGGGTTAGGGGTGTGTTTGGATTAGGGTTTCAGGTAGAATTGGGGAGTTTCCACTGTTCAGGCACATCAGGGGCTCTCCAAACGCATCATGGTGTCCGATCTCAATTCCAGCCAATTCTGCGTTGAAAAAGTAAAACAGTGCTCCTTCCCTTCCGAGCTCTCCCGTGCGCCCAAACAGGGGTTTACCCAAACATATGGGGTATCAGCGTACTCAGGACAAATTAGACAACAACTTTTGGGGTCCAAGTTCTCTTTGTTATCCTTGGGAAAATAAAAATTTTGGGGACTAAAAGTCATTTTTGTGGGAAAAAAGGATTTTTTATTTTCACGGCTCTGCGTTGTAAACTGTAGTGAAACACTTGGGGGTTCAAAGTTCTCACAACACATCTAGATAAGTTCCTTGGGAGGTCTAGTTTCCAATATGAGGTCACTTGTGGGGGGTTTGTACTGTTTGGGTACATCAGGGGCTCTGCAAATGCAACGTGACGCCTGCAGACCAATCCATCTAAGTCTGCATTCCAAATGGCGCTCCTTCCCTTCCGAACTCTGCCATGAGCCCAAACAGTGGTTCCCCCCCACATATGGGGTATCAGCTGTTATGATCCCAATGGCAAGGATCTCAGAGAATACAGCAAAAGTCTGCAAACATAAATACCAGCTCATAGGGACGTGGTAACTAGGCTGACCATATACCTGATCCTAGCACAAACACTAACAGTAGCCGGGGAACGTGCCTACGTTGATCCTAGACGTCTCGCACCAGCCGGAGAACTAACTAACCCTATCAGGGAAAATAAGACCTCTCTTGCCTCCAGAGAAAAGACCCCAGAGTAATACAAGCCCCCAACAAATAATAACGGTGAGGTAAGAAGAAAAGACAAACGTAAGAATGAACTAGATTTTAGCAAAGAGAGGCCCACTGACTAATAGCAGAAAATAGTAAGATGACTTATATGGTCAGCAAAAAACCCAGCAAAATATCCACGCTGAATATCCAAGAACCCCCAAACCGACTAACGGTGAGGGGGGAGAATATCAGCCCCCTAGAGCTTCCAGGAATATCAGGAATCACATATTGTACAAGCTGGACAAAAATATGAACAAAGCAAAATAACAAAAAATAAGAAAGCAGGACTTAGCTTATCTTGCAAAGAACCAGGACCTGAAGACAGGAGCAAACAGAAATGAACTGATTACAACGATGCCAGGCACTGGACTGAGAATCCAGGAAGTTTAAATAGCAACACCCCAGGCCTAACGAAGCAGGTGAGTACCAACCTGGTAAAAGACAATCCAAGTGCCAAATCACTAGTGACCACAAGAGGGAGCCAAGAAGTATAGTTCACAACAATCAGCGTACTCAGGACAAATTGGACAACAACTGTTGGGGTCCAATTTATCCTGTTACCCTTGTGAAAATACAAAACTAGGGGCTAAAAAATAATTTTTTGTGAAAAAAAAAAATTATTTTCACGGCTCTCCGTTATAAACTGTAGTAAAACACTTGGGGGTTCAAAGCTCTCAAAACACATCTAGATAAGTTCCTTAGGGGGTCTACTTTCCAAAATGGTGTCACTTGTGGGGGGGTTTGTTATGATCTGGTGACCCAAGAGCAGCATGGGACGTACTCTGGAGAAGGTGGTACCTGTACTGACCGCAGACCCTGAACCTAACACCGCAACTAGAGGTAGCCGTGGAATGTACCTAGCGCTCCCTAGACATCTCGACACAGCCGGAGGACTAATTGCCCCTAGAGATAGAAAAGGGAAAACTATCTTGCCTCAGAGAAAATCCCCAAAGAACAGGCAGCCCCCCAGAAATATTGACTGTGAGAGGAGAGGGAAAAAACATACACAGACTGAAATGAGAATTTAGCAAAGGAGGCCACTTCTAGCTAAATAGAAAGGACAGGACAGAGTACTATGCGGTCAGTATTAAAATACTAGAAAATATCCACCACAGAGAATACAAAAACTTCACATCTAACTAAAGACATGGAGGGTATATCTGCCTCTCCAGAGATTCCAGCTTGGCGGCATAAATCCTTACACAGATTAAGCTGGACAAGAAAAAACATGAAATGCACTGAACAATAAGGCCCACAAAATGTGGCTGCAAAAACAAGCAGAACTTATCTTGGTTGCAAAGAACAGCAAGCAGGAGAGACCAGGAAGGGATGTGAATTCTCCAGGAACAATGGACAACTGGCACTGACTAAAGGGTGAAGCAAGACTAAATAGCCCTGTCCAAATTGCAAAAGGTGAAAACACCTGATAAATGCTGTGATTCAGAGACAGCAGCGCTACCACTTACAACCACCGGAGGGAGCCCAAGAGCAGAATTCACAACAGGGGTTTTAATGTTTAGGCACATCAGGGGCTCTCCAAACGCGACATGGTGTCCCATCTCAATTCCAGTCAATTTTGCATTGAAAAGTCAAATGGCGCTCCTTCCCTTCTGAGCTCTACCACACATCTTCCCTTCCGAGCTCTGCCATGCGCCCAAACAGTGGTTTACCCCCACATATGGAGTATCAGCGTACTCAGGACAAATTGTACAACAACATTTGTGGTCCATTTACTCCTATTACCCTTGGTAAAATAAAACAAATTGGAGCTGAAATAAATTTTGTGTGAAAAAAGTTAAATGTTCATTTTTATTTAAACATTCCAAAAATTCCTGTGAAACACCTGAAGGGTTAATAAACTTCTTGAATGTGGTTTTGAGCACCTTGAGGGGTGCAGTTTTTAGAATGGTGTCACACTTGGGTATTTTCCATCATATAGACCCCTCAAAATGACTTCAAATGAGATGTGGTCCCTAAAAAAAGATGGTGTTGTAAAAATGAGAAATTTCTGGTCAACTTTTAACCCTTATAACTCCCTAACAAAAAAAAAATTTGGTTCCAAAATTGTGCTGATGTAAAGTAGACATGTGGGAAATGTTACTTATTAAGTATTTTGCATGACATATCTCTGTGATTTAAGGGCATGAAAATTCAAAGTTGGAAAATTGCAAAATTTTCAAAATTTTTGCCAAATTTCCATTTTTTCACAAATAAACACAGGTAATATCAAATAAATTTTACCACTATCATGAAGTACAATATGTCACGAGAAAACAGTGTCAGAATCACCAGGATCCATTGAAGCGTTCCAGAGTTAAAACCTCATAAAGGGACAGTGGTCAGAATTGTAAAAATTGGCCTGGTCATTAACGTGCAAACCACCCTTGGGGGTAAAGGGGTTAACAAGCCTTGTCACATGACTTAGGATAATAGATACATTTCTTCTGAAATCCTTTAGTTGAAGAGACAGGAAAGATATATATCTTGGCACCATGTTAGCCAGTAGATAGAAAAATATTTAGAATTGAGAGTCCTCAGTTGTTGATACCTTTTAATGGCTAACTGAAAAGATGGTAACAAATTGCAAGCTTTCGAGACTACACAGGTCTCTTCATCAGGCAAAGACTAAAAGAAATTCTGAAGAATCACATATTTATGCACAACATAGCACAGAAAAAAAAACAAATTTCTGTACTATGTTGTGCATAAATATGTGATTATTCAGAATTTCTTTTAGTCTTTGCCTGATGAAGAGACCTGTGTAGTCTCGAAAGCTTGCAGTTTGTTACCATCTTTTCGGTTAGCCATTAAAAGGTATCAAACACTGAGGACTCTCAATTCTAAATATTTTTTTAGTTGAAGAGAGGGATAATTGATTTTTAAAAATAAAAAATTCAAAAATTCGAACATTTAATTATGACTGTCTACGTCACAAACTATGTATATTGCAAACATTTTGGGGTATGTGCACACGTAGGTGGGATGTCTGCGGATCTTTCCGCACCTGTTTTGGTAAATCCGCAGGTAAACCGCACTGTGGATTACATGCGGATTCACTGCGGAATTACCGCGGATTTACCGCGGCTTTTGTGCGGATTCCACCTGCGGTTTTACGCCTGCGGATTCCTATTATGGAGCAGGTGTAAACCACAGCGGAATCCGCACAAAGAATTGACATGCTGTGGAACGTAAACCGCTGCGTTTCTGCGCGTTTTTTTCCACAGCATGTGCACTGCGGATTTTGTTTTTCATAGGCTTACATGGTACTGTAAACTCATGGAAAATAGCTGCAGATCCGCAGCGTCAAAACCGCTGCGGATCCGCAGCAAAATCCGCACCGTGTGCACATACCCTTTCTGTTTTGCACCTCAGTTTTACTAGTTCAATTCTACTTCCCAATACACCATACCAATACTGTTCCCTGTTAAATTAATGACTGTTTCTGGCGTTTCTCATTTTATTTTTAGGAAGGATGTTGAATATTGTTAAATAGAAAAAAAATTTGCCATTTAACAGTGCTTGTCTGTTTTTCTGTTTTATACACCTGTTTTAAGAAAGCGAAATCAAAAGAAATGAACTAAAGTATAAGTTGGTATACATGCAATGTGCAGGAGCATGTTCACACTGTTCATTATTTTTTCATGTTTTTAAAAACATTTTTTTTACTCTTTGCATGCTTCAATAGTCTCCATGGGAGACTAGAAGCAGGAGCACTTTGATTGCCTCTGCTACACACAGGTGATGATCAGATGTGTAGAAAAATGCTCACTTGCTATGTATGCTGACCACGGGGTGGCGCTTATAGCAATCTGGCAATGACAACCATAGAGGTCTGCTGCAGGCCTCTAGTTGTCATGCCACCCCTTCGGTTACCCATGATCATTTTACGGGGTCACCGATGGGCGGGATTAGCGACAAGCTTCTGGTAAGCGCGAGTTGAAAGCCGCTATCAGAGATTTGACAGCAGCATTTAATTAGTTAACAGCTGTGGAGATCAGCTGTTATGTGCCCGAATGGTGCGGGCTGTCGCCGGAGCCCGCACCAAACAGGGGGAGTCAGACATGGGCATACTATTATGCCCGATGTTGGAAAGGGGTTAAATTACATTGTCAACGGCATATAATATGATTGCAAATTGATTGTTTTATTGTCTACGATAGCATTAAATTGTTTGACTATTGAGGTTTGTATTACTTTTGACATTATCAGGCTTGTTAACGTACCACATACTTTTAAGTATCAGTGCCCTCACTCCTACTCGTACTGTACATATTGCAGAAATCAATAATATGTTCTCAGTTTATGGCACTTCAGTGCACCAGGGAGTTACAATGATATATTCAGGTTATGCTCCACTTGTCAAGCATGGTGACCTATACCGAAAATTAAGATGCTATAATTGGCCAGAGCTATTTAAAAAAAAAAACAAGAATCAATTGATGGAAGTTACAGGTTTTTCTAATCGGATTACAATGACTCCAACAGTTGTTTGCAAGGGAATATATACATTAATGAGGTTCTTAAGTTGTTAATATATTAACGCTTTAGTTACCGGGCTAATTTTGACCTTAATGACCAGTTCAAATTTTAGAAATCTGACCAGTATCACTTTATTAAACCTATAAAGAACCAGGAGTGCATACTCTCACGGGTACAAGTTAGGTAATAAGTGAAGCCCAAATAGTTTAAGTATAGTATGAAAAAAATCTTTATTACAAAAAGCTCACTCACAATAAATAACGGCTGTCTGCCAAAATACAAAATACATGACGCGAAATGAAAAGGGGAGAAAAACAAACAAACAAAACAAAACAACCAATCAAAATGCCTCCATAACTGTTAGAGCTAAGAGCAAGTGAAAAAACCGTAACATGAGCACCCTTTAGTCCTGGCCCGTTTATCTGTCAATAGGGAACCCACACCGGCAGTTGCCGGTCTAGTTCAAACAAATATAACATTGCTCATTAGCCCAAACATAAGTCGTGCTTACCCATGTGGGAAGGAGGGACCTCGACAGGATGAATGTAGAAGCCCCGACGCGCATTTCGCGTAGATGGCTTCCTCGGGGGGCCCAGTGTTACTTTATGCAGTAATAACTCTGGAGCGCTTCAATGTATGGGCTCATTTCCACTTGTGATGAAATCGGACGAATGCAGTCGGATTGCATTCGGACCAATATTATTCTATCATTGTGTGTTCATCTGCATTTTGCCTTTTTTTCTGAGTCAGATTGGATCCCGATTGGACTGGAAAAAAATCGCAGCATGCTGCGATTGTAATAGGAAATCGGATTGCATTTGGCAATAGAAGTCAGTTGGTGCGAGAAAATCCCACAGCCCTCGGATCTTGTAAGTGTTGTCCAATTTTTACACACCAATCGCATTTGAAAAGCCGGCAATTCATCTGCCTCGTACAGTAAAATCACATCGGGACCCGACAGGAAAGAATAGATAGATTACATACAGTATATTAGAAATATAAAAGATAGATATAAAGATGTCAGTGACTTATAGAATTAGCACAGTGTGTGTGCAGCTCACTGAACATGTATTTAGCATGTATTTAACATGTACCTTTCTTCATCAGGGTTGCTGTCTACACCTTTGACCTGTCTATATATACACCCCCACAAATCCCCCTACTATGACCCGTTGATCTACTGTAACCCTATGTGTGTTATGCCTCTGTGTTCACTGGAGTGATTAAAGGGTCTCAACATTATATAGTGTGCTGGAAAATAAAGTTCTGTCAGATATTGAATATACTGAAGAAAAAAAGTGAAAAATAGGGGTGTGTCATTAAAAGTCACGCTTGTTGTAGTTTGAACAATGTTTGTTGGTTGCAGGGCAAGTGTTTATGTGTATGCCCATACGTACACAGAGCATCTTGAGGATCTCAGATAGAAAAAATTGGGGAGATATATATATTTAAAAACATTACTTTATTTTAAATACTTTAAAAATATGTGCGGATGATGCAGGGATGCGTCATCCACATGAACCAAGACGGTGGATATAAGAAGATGGGAGGAGCCGGACCAAGAAGAGCGACGCTCCTCGGATAGGACCACCCCACAGGTGAGTATAATAAATGTTATTTTTCAGTTCTTCTAGGTCGGGTTGGGGGCAGATATACAGTATTATAGAATGCTGTATATCAGCCCTGAAAGGTAGTGGCCGGAACTCGTGACAATTTCACTTTAATGCTTATTTCCATTTTTGCATATATACAGATGCTCTAATTGTTACACTAATATCATTGGCTTATGCTTGTCATGTGACTAACAGGATTTTTTATTTTAAGACAGTTTTGATTCACATTTTTGTAATCATGAGTAAGGTGAAACGCGTTGGTTGGAGAACAACTGGAGGAACGGGTATGGCTTTTAACCATCCCTAATAAATGACAATTTTTTTTGCTTCACTTGCTGCCTAGCTAAATACTTCCTCCTTCTGATTGATTGCAGCACCTTGCTCTTGGCGGCTCCCTGCTAGGACATCAATGGCTTCCCTTCTGCTACTTCACCAGTGAGCTGACTCTCTCCCTCCCCCGCTCTCCCTGTTTCCATACTATAAACTAAAGTAACATCACCTCCGGAGGAGTTAATTTTTGCAAAATGGAAGACATTGTAACAGTATACTTATCGGTGAATGTTGGGTACGTTGTGGTAGTCCCTTCCATGTAAACTTTTTATTGCCATGAAAAAATGCCAAAACAATTAAATATTGGCAGTCTGGGTGCACATTCAAGTAAATCATCATAACATGCTTTGATGTTTTCCCAAAGAAAAACAATTAGTTGCATGCATAACAGACTTCCCTGCTCCATTATTTATTATAAAGAAAAACTTCTGTCCTCAGTTAATTTAAACACTGGGCAGGACTGGAAAATGTAAAACTTTAATGGCAGAAATGCTATCTACTGGTTGCCAACCATTAGGATGAAGGAAAAAAATAATAATTCACAGCAATCTGCTATGTGATCTCTCCACCCCATTTGCTCTCTGCAAGGCAAAACTTGTTCCCTTTGTTCTACAAGTTTTAATCAACTACTGCTTCGCCACTTTAGTTAATTACAAAAGGTCTTTTAAATCCTTCCTTCTTTTTAAGACACATTTTAACAAACTCCTTACTAGTGGACTCCTTTCTTTCATTTAGAAAAGCAGTTCCTAACATGCATCTCTCAGGTCCATTCAATTCATACACAAATTCCAAATCTTCTTATCTTTTTCTGAGGTATGTCATTTAAAATTAATGGATTGTTCAATCTTTGTTGTCAGACCCCAATGCTGCAGGACTTTACAGTACTCTTCCCCTGAGTCTTACTTTTGAAAATATTCTGTTCCATATCTACTAATTAGATATTATTTTGACTGTCCGGTATATTATTTTATCAATTTGTGCAGTCAAATCTTTCTCCTTTGCATTGACCAATTCCTCAAGGTTTTCAACCTGTTCAGTTATATCTGACTTGCAAATCCAAGCCATCCTGAAGGCTCAGGGTGCATTAGTGTCATCATGAACTATCCTTCAACATTTTAATTAAATTAAATTCTATGGCAGGAGACCCAGGAGGACCCCACTGCTGATACAGAGACATAAAAAAGATAGATTGCAGTTTGCCAAAATGTAATTGAGTATGCCAAAATCCTTCAGGGGAAGTGTCATGTGGACAGATAAGACCAATGTAGAGCTTTTTTGGGAAAGCACACAATTCTACTGATTACCGAAAATGGAATGAGGCCTACAAAGAAAAGAACATAGCACCTAAAGTCAAATATGGTGGAGGTTCAATGTTGGTCACACCTTTGTGCACCTAACGTCTGCACTTGGTTTGAACAGTCATTCTGTGCTAACAGTCCCTTTAAGTCCACCAGCCTCTTTCACAATGATCCACTAACATGCTGATATCTATTGCCACAGCCCAAGCAGACTCACAAAGCTAAGCACATGTTCTGACAGTACAGCTGAGCCATTACCAATTAGGCAGCAGCCCACACACAACTCGTGCAAGCTAGCCCCGTTCCACCCTACCAGTCCCACACCTGTTGTGAAATTGGATTTTGGGCTCCCCCGGTGGCCACTGGTGGAATTGAACTGGTGTGCATCATCCTCTCTGTTCACCTGTTTCCATCAGGATGTGGGAGTCGCTATTTAGCCTTGCTCCTCTGTCACTTCCATGCCGGTCAACATTGTAATCAGAAGCCTTTCTGTGCATGTTCCTGCTGCTAGACAACTCCCAGCTAAGTTGGACTTAGTCCTTGTTTGTTTTTGCATTTTGCTCCAGTTCACAGCTGTAGTTTCGTTTCTGTGTCTGGAAAGCTCTTGTGATCTGAAATTGCCACTCTGATGTTATGAGTTAATACTAGAGTCTTAAAGTAATTTCAGGATGGTATTTTGATAGGGTTTTCAGCTGACCATGAAAGTGCCCTTTCTGTCTTCCTGCTATCTAGTAAGCGGACCTCAATTTTGCTAAACCTATTTTCATACTACGTTTGTCATTTCATCTAAAATCACCGCCAATATTTGTGGGGGCCTCTGTCTGCCTTTCGGGGAAATTTCTCTAGAGGTGAGCCAGGACTATATTTTCCTCTGCCAGGATTAGTTAGTCCTCCGGCCGGCGCTGGGCGTCTAGGGATAAAACGCAGGCTACGCTACCCGGCTACTGTTAGTTGTGCGGCAGGTTTAGGTCATGGTCAGTTTAGTTTCCATCCTTCCAAGAGCTAGTTCGTATGTTTGCTGGGCTATGTTCTCTTGCCATTGAGAACCATAACACACACCATTAACAGTTATGTTATTGTAAGGAGGAAGACCGGACCTCGGGTACCTGTACTTAACCAGGTCCGGAACTGTCGAGGCTCCGTCCCATGTTGTCTGGGGGAAGGCAAAAAGGCTCGGGCAGGTGCCTTCACCTGGAAGCTGGGGGCACGGTTTAAAGTCAAAGCACATGCAGCATCAGCCAGTTTCCCGCCAGCAGTGACAGAGGCGAGGTGCGTGCACAGCGTACTCCATGGTGTGTGCATCCGGGCCATAGTGACACGGCTGATCTGAAGCCAGAACACTGCCGGGGCCCACCGCAGTAACAGGGAGAGAGCCAAGAGCCCTGTATAGCTGATCGCTGCATGTGAGCCTGAGGGCCAGAGAAGGGTGCAGGACTGTACACCTCTGCTCTCGTTGCCAGACATTGCCACGCCGCTCGACTGGCGCCCTGACAGTACTGCGGCCTTGTTTGCATTGGCCACATTCATTTATGGACTAGGGTACCGGACACCGACCGCTTCTGCCAGAAGATGGACTACCGTTGTCTGCAGGACCACATTGGACAAGCACCGCGCCAGCCGTTGTTGACGCTACTGACTCCCAAGCATCATCTGCAGCCAGAGAAATATCTGACCTGATAAGTGTTTGAAAGAACTGCCGTTACCACAGTCATTGTTCATTAACTCTGCAAATCCGTTGCAATTTAACTGTTTATTCCCTCATTTAACTGTTTGCCTATCTGCATGGAGTATCCCACTGTTAAATTAAATTGTTAACCCTTGTTCTGCTTCTCATGCGTCACTGCATCCCGCAACCTGCTCACACTTGGAGTCGTCGGCAGGATGCAGTCTACAAGCGCAGAGACAGCAGATCAAGTGGCCATTGGTGCCCCAAGGGCCAGCTTGTCATTGGGGCCAATGCTCAGCAAACTCCCAAAATTCACAGGGGGCAATTCACTGCTATGGGACTGGACCGAGCGAGTCAAGGGTTTGCTGAAAATGCACCCCATGACTCCCGCTATGCAGGCAGAGATTGCTGTGATGGCCCTGGATGTGGAAGCCAGATGTTCTGTGATGTTTCGGCCCCCCACGAGTGGAACACCTTTACTAAGGTTCTGCAAATTCTAGAGGAGATGCATAGAGGCCCCACAGATATTGGGGAATTGCACATGTGTCTGTTCAGTGTGCAGAGTGAGGGGGAGTCCGTGACTCAATATATGAATGCCTTGCAAGAGATCCACGCAGCAATTACCAAGTGGGATGATGTAGGTGTGGGGCCTCCTGACGTAGTACTAAGAGACCAACTGATAGCCGGTCTTAGAAGCCCCTTTTCTTAAGCTGGCCCTGCGAGAGCATTTGCGCATTAATCCCCGCATGTCCATTCTAGAAATTGAGGCAGAGGCACGCTCACGTGAGCAAGAGCAGGGGATGGCAGCCTCGGCAGGGAAGGTTCGGAGTGGGGAGGTACCCGCTTCACCTGAAGCTGAACCAGGATGGGTCAGAGAGATCCGGAAGGAGAAACAGGGAATGCAGGAAGAGTGGTCTGACTTCAGAAGAACCTCTCTGGTGGCCTCGGATCTATCCAGAGACAGGACAAGCCCTGAGTCCTGCTTGCCTTCCGAACCTTGTCAAGTTACGAGACAGCTCAAGACAGAGAGTCAGGCGATCTGCTTCAGATGTGGAGACATTGGACACTATGCTTGAGGGTGCGTGAAGCTCGGCAGCTGTTAAACTAGTGGGCTCCGTGGCCGGGGAGGCGACGCCCAGAGCCTGATCAGCCAAGAAGGAGAGAAGGTAGTCCCAAAAGTTTAGTTTCCCTGAGTCCTCTAATATGGGCTGAAATGGATGGCCAAGCCATACGCTGCTTAGTTGACACCGGTTCCCAGGTCAAGAATATGCCCGAAGCATACTTCAGACGTCATTTCTCTGGGGCCCATTAATTAAGCTGAAGGTGGCCAACCAATTACCCATCCCGGTCTCAGGGGTGGTCTGGATGCAAGTTACCATATGCGGCAAAGATGTAGGCTGAAAAGGAATAGTGTTGCTTGCCAGCGACCCTAGTGACAGCCCTCTGGTGACCCTGTGGATGAATTTGCTGAAAGAACTCGAATCTCTACTGATCTACTCTCCGGACCCCTCAAAGGAAAGTGTTTCAGCAACTGATTCGGGTTTGCCCAGGTACAAGAGACGACAAGTGACGGAAAGATCCTAGGAAAGGTGGTCGTCCCTGCTGCTACCAAGTTCATTTTTCCGCCTGGCCAGATGGTTCTCACACTGCCCGTATGAGCCTGCACACCACTTGAATTGGTAGAAGTCCAGATTGAACCAACCGTTGTGGATCAGATACCCCCGGGACTCCTCATTGCTCGGACATTGGCCACTGTTCGTGCAGTGTGTCAACCTAGAGGAAGACAATTTGACCCTCTCGTCCAGAAGTGAAGTGGCACAGGTGCTGGGTATGCCGGAAGAACTGGTGCCTCCAGAGGCCATCCAGTTAGCAGTGAAACAGGGACATTCTTGAACTGTAGCTGTCACCATGACCCCAAAGCGTCCCCATGGAAGTACAAGAGAAGGGCGCTGGATCTTGGAACAGATGTGGGCTGAACTGTCGGGACTCTCCCCACAGCAGATGCAACAGGTCGAAGCCATGCTGGAGTGTTACCAGGATGTCTTCGCCCGTCACGAGGATGACTTTGGGTGCACTACTGCTATCACCCACGAGATACCCATGGGAAGTGCCACCCCAATCCGGGAGAGATACAGCCAGATTTTGCCCCAGATGTACCAGGAGGTGAAGGAAATGTTGGCGCACATGCTGCAGAGTGAAGTCATCCGGGAGAGCTAGAGTCCATGGGTGGCTCCCATCGTGTTGATTCAGAAGAAAGATGGGACCCTGCATTTCTGTATTGACTATAGGGGACTGAATGCCTGCACAGTGCGGGGTTCGTACCCTTACCCAGAATTGAGGAGTCACTATCTGCCTTGGGAAAGTTGAAGTATTTCTCATCTCTAGACCTGGCCAGTGGATATTGGCAGGTGCCCATGGCTGCGCAGGACCGGCCGAAGACAGCGTTCATTCTTCTTATGGGATTGTTTGAGTTCAATCTGATGACTAACGCTCCTGGGACTTTTCAGCATTTGATGAAAAGTTGTTTGGGGATCTGATTTTCAAGGCAACCCTTATCTACCTCAATGACATCCTTGTCTACGCGGCCACCTTTGAAGAACATCTTCGGCGATTAGAACAAATGCTGAGTCGGCTGCAGAAATATGGCCTGAAAGTGAAGCCAAAGACTAGGACCATTCAGTGGGAGAGCAGCTGAAGATGGCTCTGACAGAAGCTCCAATCTTGGCCTATGCCAACTTCTCGCAACCTTTCATTCTACACACCGATGGAAGTCTCCATGGTCTGGGGGCCATGCTCTCTCAAATGCAAGAGGGTAAAGAACAAGTGATTGCCACACAAGCACATAAGCCTGAGGGCCAGAGAAGGGTGCAGGACTGTACGCCGCTGCTCTCATTGCCGGACATTGCCACGCCGCTTGCCCAGGATCCTGACAGTACTGCGGCCTTGTTTGTGTTGGCCACATTCAATTATGGACTAGGGGCTCAGCGGAAGGTACCGGAGACTGACCGCTGCCGCCAGAAGACGGACTATCGTTGCCTGCAGGACCACATTGGACAAGCACCGCGCAGGCTATTGTTGGCACTACTGACTCCCAACCATCATCTGCAGCCAGAGGAATATCTGACCTGATAAGAGTTTGAAAGAACTGTCGTTACCACATTCATTGTTCACTAACTCTGCATATCCGTTACAAATTAACTGTTTATTCCCTCATTTAACTGTTTGCTTCCCTGCGTGGAGTATCCCACTGTTAAATTAAATTGTTAACCCTTGTTCTGCCTCTCGTGTGTCACTGCATCCCACATCCTGCTCACATTATCTTCATGACTTACTCACTTGTCAAGACAATATAGCAAAACCCTTCAAAGGCTGCCATCACTGCCACCTCTTACTGTTGATGCAACACTCCAACTTAGCAACTTTCCAGTCACTCTCTTTCTCACCACAGACAAATAATTAGACACATCAAGAAAAATACATGGAAAAGCCTCACCATGTAATATACAGTATGGATGCTCTCATTGAATATGCCTGTATCCACATCCGTTGGCGATCGGTGATCTATAGAAAGAAAAATGGATCCGCATGGCAAAGTTATAAAAAAGGTAAAGTCATATGATTAAAAGGTAGGATATCCAAGAGAGCTAAATACCGTGCCCATTCTCTGACACGTTTCTGGCTGAAGCACTTAGTCGTAGAATATGGCAGCTAACATCGGAAATGATATATAAAGGTTGACTAGACACTCTCAGTCACCAAAGTCGCAGTCTATCTGTTGCCCAGATCAAAGGTGTCTCAACTCAGCACATCGCGTATTACACTGGACACACCTTACAACAGTGCAAAACCTTCCCAATTTATGGGCTCCCTCTCGCCTCCTAGTATTGTAGTGGCACAGCATATCTACATTGACATCCTGTTATCGCCCCAGTCAGCAACCAGCTTTTCCTGGGCTTAATCATCCAAACAAAATAATTGTTTGGATCATTTCCACATCCAGCCAGCACCTATCTAACCATACACTGAGTGCACGCCTTCTTCTCTATAACTTAATTAGAAAAGCACACCTGTACTTTTTCTGACCCAAAGAAGACTTTAATTCTTTCGTCTAGTCACTACAAAAATTCACATGCATCGGAGCCACAGGACATCATTGTCCACCCTTGCAGTCAGCTTTCAATAAGCACAAGTTTTAAAGTTTGAGACAGTTATATACAGACAACTATGGGTTAAGCCTAGAAGGAAATCAAGCATAAGAATGAGACTATAGGAGACCAAACATAAGACCTTGGTGTAATTACAGTACTGGGATGGAAGCATCCTTTTACCTTATGCAAATTATAAATACATTATCTGGCTGGTGGTTTGGTGACGACTGTGGGAATCTCATCAGACTAACAAGGACGGCGTCACTCACATGGTGTAATATCTTGTATAGGTGGTGGAAAATGAATCATTCTTGAAGACAGACGTGTGTGGGAAATTTAAAGATTCACTCTCGACTAACACTGTTATCACTGCAGCTGCATAAGAAAATGCAACTAAAGTCAAATTAAATTTAGTTACTGTGCACATGACAAGATATCCATAGATATCGTTACCCCATCTTCCTAAGCTAAACAAATAGCAAATACATTTACTGTGGACTGGAGCCCATACCTGATCCGTTGATCCATTGTGTTAAAGGGAACCTGTCAGGTGTAAAAATGCAATTAATCTGCAAATATGAGGTTAATCGTACAATGGCTATCTTTCATACCTTTCACATTGGGCTTGGATGTGTGTGTTTTCTCTATGGGGATAGGTAAGTAAGCTGCTCAAAGACATCTCTGCAGGGGCTCAAGAATCAGTGTCTGTAATTCAACATGATTTATTTTTCTCTCAGCAACATAATCTGTTAAGTGATAATCAGGAGATCCCCATACACATTGAATGAATAAATGGCATCTCTGGCAGGTTTGGCTTAAATTATCCTATGTGTATGGCAGTGCTGATTCTATAGTTGGTAGTTTCTTAATTTATGTTTTAAATATAGATGTCCCAAATTCCAATTCAGTCATTTAATTTCCATCATTTATATATAATGAAGCTATTCTGTTTTTGGATATTTATTTGATAGCATGATACCACTGTAATGTTCGTGGGGTGGATTCTTCACTTAGGATCTGCAACAAAATACAGTACAATAGATGTGAATGGGGTAACTAAAACCCATTCACAAGCTGTAACATGCTCATGTTTGTATTTTGGCAAGTGCAGGGGACGTTCCACTGCATGTGAACAATAAGTGAAAATGTGCCGTTATTGAACATCAAACTTTTTCTTTTTTATCTAAATGAATGAAAAATCATTTATCATGACTTTGGGATATGGGATGGACCCTCACTCTACTATAAAACCATAACTACAGTAAACCTGTAAAGTGGAACAAATATACAAATCACTGTAGATGTCAGGTGAAGTGCTATACCAATGGGATTAATAAATACTGTAATATTCCTGGCTGACTGAGATACAGCATTGGGCCAGAGAGCCATAAACGGGTGGCACACATTGGCTGGCTTGCCATTCAAGTAGACAACCAGAGCCAGTAAACTTTAAGGACGTCAATTACTCGTTTTAAGAGTGTCGCTCATATTCTTAACTAGAGTTGAGCAAATTTGTTTGGCTTCCTTGATCGCGCCGGCCGATCAGCACCGCAAATGCATGTGTAGCGGCTGTGTCACAGTCTCAGCACATGCATGGACAGCCTGTTTGTTGGGCTCTCAATGCATGTGCTGTGACTGTGACAGAGCCGTGACACATGCAGCTGAGGCGCCCATCAGCCGTCGCGATCCAGGAAGCCAGGTTCCCTCTGCTGCTTATTCTGCAAGCGCTATAGCTTGCTGAATAAGAGGGAACAATTGCATCTGCCCCAAATGACGTTACCATCACAACATCCTTGGAGCTGACCTTCAAAGCCCAGCCTGTTCATCACCATGAGATTTTACATCCTCAAGTAGTTAAAATGAGCCCACTGTAAGTTGCCTTTAACTTCCACATGACTCTTAAACTGCAAAACTGTGACAGTTTATTTAAAATGACAAGTCACAAAGACACTTTACTTTTCTTTACACTTAATTCAATTCTGTGAACATATAAACTAGATGCCACGGCAAAAGCTATAAAAAGGATACTAAATACGGCAAAACTCTGACTCATGCAGAATCATCCTACAGTGATCATTGAGAGGAAACCCCCTATAGAGGAAACCACTGGGTAATTATGGCTAAAGGATTGCCATTCTTTTGGGCTTAGAAGGTTAGTGCCAACTTTAACTCACTATAGACTTGCTAGAATTTCACATAGCACAAGATAGTTGATTCAACAAATACAATAAGACACGAATCCTTATACAAGTAATGGTTAAATAAGCATTTGTAAAATAGTGGGAGGTGGGAAAAATTTGCTCCAATTTTTCTGGTATGAGAAAGAGGAAGAGAAAGATAAGACTGGAGGCTACATATCTTCATAAACCGCACTTTCTTCAAGCTAAATCACTGGATATTCCCATTCTATACTCCTTTGTATTAATGGAGAACCATCCTTGCTTCAAGCATACACAAGTGCAATAACAAAACTACAGGTGTTCTATATCTCTTCCCTCCCAAAGTCATGCTGTTCTTTGCTTCGTGCTCTTGGGGTGTCTCAACTTTTTGATATGGGACGGACCCTCATTCCGACTTAAATTAACATAACTACACAAAACCTAGAAACTAAAATAAATATACCAAAATGTTACGTTGGTTGTCAAAATGACCACAGCTTTATTTAAATTACAGGATAAAAACAATCACAGCAAGAGACAGGTGAAGTGGTAGGCCATTGGGATTCATGAATATTATCTGACATTCAGCACAGCGCCAGAAAGCAATAAAGGGGCAGCGAGCACTGGCTTGCCATTCAAGCAGAGTCAGTAAACTTCAAGGACACCAATGACCCTTTTGAAGATTGTCACTCCTCACCACCATGTCACACTTTCTTAGGGTTTGGCGGAACACACCAAATATATATTTATAGAGAAATAGGTACGTTCGCAACCCGGGGTCCACCGTGCAGGAGTAAAATCCGCTGCTAGTAACTGACGGTACTATATGGCGGTATAAGTGAACTCTGTTACTTCACAGAGTCACTTAAGACAAGAGAACGCTGTGCCCTGTTAACCTCACAGAGGAACACAGCTACCAAATAGAGCGAACAGTGGTCATGCAGTGAGAATAGCACACGCAAAACTCCTCACCTGAGATGTCGGTATTCTAGGGGCTTATTTCAGCCGAACCCTGAAACCACATACACATGACCACACTGGCGCAGAACACACAACTTAGTTGATACTAGCGCATGGCCGTGCGGCCATGCGAACCTTTTATAGCTGCAGCAACTAAAGGACCTTCCTAGAGAACCAATGGGAGCTGCTACATTACCTGAGCCACTTCAGGACCTTCTTAGAGGACCAATGGGAGCTGCAGCAGTACCTGAGCATGTGACCCCCGACCTCCAATGAGAGGACTTACCCTTGGCACGCTCAGAAGGGGAAAAGCAGGACTTAGTCCCAGAGACGTCTGCTCACCACTGACCAGTACTGGCTACAATGGCTGAGCCTGGAAAGGCAGCAGTAACCATCCGCACCGTATCAGGCTGAGCCAGACGCTGAGCAGGCTCCACTGCGGCTGGACAAGAATGGGAGACCGCAGCGGAGATGGTTCGAGATTCCGCCTGTGCAGAGGCGGGAACTCGACCCCTAACACACTTGAGTAACGTTACTTGAGACAAGTGGATCTTTTGAAATTTTAATTCACCGTCGTTATCAAATTTTCTCATACAATTTGATCTGTGGAGAATAAACTTGAATTGCATAATTATAAAGCCTCTATTGCCTGTAAAATATTATTTTAATATTGTGTGTTTATCCTAATCCTCTCCCATTTGTTTTACTCCATCTACTGTTCCCTTGATTTCCACTCAGTTTTTTGGTGAGTGTATTTGTATGATCTTAGTTTGTTTCATCCCTATTTGTTTTCCCTGTCTGTCAGGTTTATGTTATTCTATACACTTCTGTCCCATACCTCCCTGGGTGGGGGAGAAAACATCAGCGTGCAGCATGTGACTTGTATTTTGACACAAGGTGCCCATGAAGAAATTGAAATTGTTCTTGCTTTATCCTCTTGCATGATAGTGAGTTTTTTTTTCAAGATAAGCAGGATTACAAAATTGATTCCACAGTTCTGTACTGCCAAATGTTTTCTCCTATTCAAAAGGGTTCGGTAGGTCAGTGCACATATCTCAGTGTCTGCCAATGTCAGATCTCAAAGTAAACTATGCTAAAACTTGACTTCTGCGTGATTTAGTTCATCACTACTTAATGCTGATTGCAATATGTCCGCTTTATGGATTTTCTCCCTCAGGTTTCCATGCTGCTAAACTGTTTGAAAAAGGAACCAAAAGAGAGGATGAAGACCCCTTAAAAATTAACTTTTATTGATATATTAAAGTATACTCAATATAAAAGGTGCTAGAGTCAACCATGAACCACCCAATAAACAATGTACACAGAAAAAGGTATAATAACCAAATATAGAAAGGAAAGGGGCTACTCTCTCCCTAGAAGGCCCTAAAAGCAGCCCTGCCTATCAGCGGAGGTTGGCACCCTAGTTGTTGATGTAATGGCACACCCATTCAATCTTGGCCTGTGAACCCTAGACATACCAAAAAATGGGACACACAAGAAAAACGCACACACATAAAGAAACCGTAAAAATACCCCTAGTGGGGAGACAAAATAGTCTCATTGGGAACTGGATCTCAATTATCTCGGAGTGCTAAAGTGCTGATGTGCTGTATAAGGCTGTCGTGGGGTAGAGCCAGAATCCACCCTAGCATAAGGGGTATGTCAATCCTTATCCTAAAAAACACAGATTAACAGACAGAAAAATAGATGGTTCAATAGCCACAGTATTGTGGACATACCACAGCAGCACACCTTATCCCAAACATGTAGATAAGTATCTACTTGAAAGAAAAAGGAGGTGCATATGAGTTTTGCAGTTATACTCAATGAAAATCACACAGTACTCCCATATACATTATATACCCAGCAAGAATTTGATGATTCACTCCAGTGCTCATCTACTAATTATAAACATATAATGTAAAAAAAATTTCAAGGTTAGAGAGAGTCAAAATAGGGTCAGGGTATTTATCATTCATGAGTAAGTCTTAATCTCAATACTCCCATATGAGTTAGGCACCCAATATATATGCATACAGTGGGAAAAAAAAGTATTTATTCAGCCACCAACTGTGCAAGTTATCCCACTTAAAAAGATCAGAGAGGCCTGTAATTGACATCATAGGTAGACCACAACTATGAGAGTCAAAATGAGAAAACAAATCCATAAAATCACTTTGTCTGATTTGGCAAGATTTATTTTGCAAATTATGGCGGAAAATAAGTATTTTGTCACCTAAAAACATGCAAGATTTCTGGCTCTCAGAGACCTGTAACTTCTTCTTTAAGAGGCTCCTCTGTCCTGTTTGAACTTGTTATCAGTATAAAAGACACCTGTCCACAACCTCAAACAGTCACACTCCAAACTCCACTGTGGTGAAGATCAAAGAGCTGTTGAAGGACACCAGAAACAAAATTGTAGCCCTGCACCAAGCTGGGAAGACGGAATCTGCAATAGGCAAGCAGCTTACTGTGATGAAATCAACTGTGGGAGCAATAATAAGAAAATGGAAGACATACAAGACCACTGATAATCTCCCTCAATCTGGGGGCTCCACGCAAGATCTCAAAATCATCACAAGAACGGTGACCATTTTCATCATTTTCCATTATGTTGCTCATCAATATTCATCATAATCTTTCACATTATCCATAAATATTAATAATTCCTATTATTCAGCAACATCAGCATTGTTACAGGGAGTCCTATAACTTAATTAACATTTAATTCAGATTGATTTTTCTAACAATAACCTTTTATTTTGTCTTCTACATATCTAATTTTACATATGATATTCCTAGAGTCCTGGATCTTATAGCTTGTTAATATGGAATCAGCTTTCCACAATAGTAAATGTCATGAAATTAATTTTTTTTGTGCAAGTATTTGGGAAATGTGTATTTTATTAGTCTAAAAAATTGACAGTCATTAGGGTCTGATAACTGTGTAAGTAGATGCCTGAAGCTCTCAGACACTGACATTAAAAAAGCACACTTGCACATTTCTCCACTCCTCCTTAAATATTCCACTATCCCAAAGCTGTCAGCAGTTTAACCACCCCTTCAGACCATCTCTTATGTCTTTTTGCTTTGAGACAGGTCATTTAAAGAAGATCTTTCACCACATTTTTCATATTGAACTGGACACACTGTGTAATAGTAGCTTTAGAATGGAAGAAAACATTTATTTTTGTTTATTATGCCTCTCAGTTGCGGAGATATTAACAATCAAAGTATTTGGCAATTAATAAGTTAAGCTATTGATATGCATGTCTCCCAGTTTGATGCCGACCGATCATAAGCAGGCACCAACACTCAAAGGAAAAAATAACACTCCCCCACCATATCTGACAGCCGGTTTCTCAGTGTGTGAGATGTAATGATACAGTTCTGATCTCCTGGTATAACCTCCTGCCTGAGGCAGTGGAGGAAGAGGGACAGTGCAGCTGAGTTTAGCTGTGTCAGATTACAAACCCTTCTTTCAGCTCTCTTCTCCAATCGCTTGTCAGCTCAACTGTACTGCCCATACCCACATCCAACAATGCTTGTCCAGAGATGTGTCAGTGTCACTCTGCTTGAAATCACTCTGCAGTGAGATCAGAGCAGGGTCCCATTACATCTCAGACATTAGTAGTCTAGAATAGGCATGTTACTCCTGTATGAGAATTCAGCCTGCTCTCACTGTAGAATGGGTGCAAGTTGCTTGAGCACCATAGACATAAGTTTGATTACTGATGCAATCAGTAATCAGGAGAGCTGATAGACAGGTTAGTAATGTGACACAAGTAATCTGAGCTGGGCTACTCCTCCTCCACACTGATTCATAAAGAAGATTAAACCCTGAAATCAGAGATATATTATCAAATCTCATATACAGGGAACCAGAGCCAGGGCAAGGGGTAGAAAGGGTAAGCACCTGCCTACTGTGCTATCTCTTGCCTGCCAGAGGGGGCTGTTGTGAATTCTGCTCTTGGGCTCCCTCCGGTGGTTGTTGGTGGTAGTGCAGTTGTCTTGGGGTTGTAATCCTGGCAGGTGTTTCTGCTGATTGCAGCTCTATTAGGTATTTAGGTGTGCAGGATCCATGAGTCTGTGCCAGTTGTCCATTGTACTTGGAGGGATTGCATCTCTCTCTGGCTCCTCATGCCCTGCTGCCAAGTCATCTAAGATAAGTGTCTGGTTTTTTGTCTCTGTGCACACATGCAGTGTGCTTTGCAATTCAGTGCAATTTATTGTGTTTTTGTCCAGCTTAGACTTTGTTTGGATTTTTCAGTCATGCTGGATTCTCAGGAGATGCAGATATACTTTCTATGTCTTTAGTTAGATGTGGAATATTTGTATTATCTGCTGTGGATATTTTTAGGATTTTAATACTGACCGCTTAGAATTCTGTCCTATCCTTTTCTATTTAGCTAGAAGTGCCTCTTTTGCTAAATCCTGTTTTTCTGCCTGCGTGTGTCTTTCCTCTTATACTCACAGTCAATATTTGTGGAGGGCTGCCTATCCTTTGGGGTTCTGCTCTGAGGCAAGATAGAATTCCCATTTCCATCTATAGGGGTATTTAGTCCTCCGGCTGTGTCGAGATGTCTAGGACGTGTTAGGTACATCCCACGGCTACTTCTAGTTGCGGTGTTAGTTTAGGGTTTGCGGTCAGTACAGGTACCACCTACTCCTGAGAAAGTCTCTCATGCGGCTCCAAGGTCACCAGATCATAACAGTACAACTGGCCAACAATGAGTTAAATGCATCTCAGAAGAAGGGAAGAAAGAGCCATTTTTTTTTCTGTAGTCTGCTTTGTCTTTTCTTCCCTCTTTTCCTCTGGGTGACTGAGGAGTCTTGTGCTAGCATGGATATTCAGGGATTAGTTTCTCGTGTAGACCAGCTTGCTGCTAGGGTACAGGGTATTTCTGATTATATTGCTCAGACTCCGCTTTTAGAGCCTAGGTATCCTACTCCTGATTTGTTTTTTGGAAACAGGTCCAAATTTTTGAGTTTTAAAAACAACTGTAAACTGTTTTTTGCTCTGAAGCCTCGTTCCTCTGGTGATCCCATTCAGCAGATTAAAATTGTCATCTCCCTGCTGCGTGGCGACCCTCAGGATTGGGCATTTTCCCTGGAATCTGGGAATCCGGCCTTGCTTAATGTAGATGCCTTTTTTCAGGCTGTAGGATTATTATATGATGAACCAAATTCTGTGGATCAAGCGGAGAAGACCTTGTTGGCCCTGTCTCAGGGTCAAGAAGCGGCAGAATTGTATTGTCAGAAATTTAGAAAATGGTCTGTGCTGACTAAATGGAATGAGGATGCTTTGGCGGCAATTTTTAGAAAGGGTCTTTCTGAATCTGTTAAAGATGTTATGGTGGGGTTTCCCACGCCTGTTGGTCTGAGTGATTCTATGTGTCTGGCCATTCAGATTGATCGGCGCTTGCGGGAGCGCAGAACTGTGCGCGCTGTGGCGTTGTCCTCAGAGCAGATGCCTGAGCCTATGCAGTGTGATAGGATTCTGTCTAGAACAGAACAACAAGGATTCAGACGTCAGAATAGGTTGTGTTTTTATTGTGGCGATGCTTCTCATGTCATTTCAGTCTGCCCAAAGCGTACAAAGAGAATCGCTAGTTCAGTTACCATCGGAACTGTACAACCTAAATTTCTGTTATCTGTGAACTTGATCTGCTCATTGTCGTCATTTTCTGTCATGGCGTTTGTGGATTCAGGCGCCGCTTTGAACTTAATGGACTTTGAATTTGCCAGGCATTGTGGTTTTCCCTTGCAGTCTTTGCAGAACCCTATTCCTTTAAGGGGCATTGATGCTACACCTTTGGCTAAAAATAAACCCCAGTTTTGGACACAGGTGACCATGTGCATGGCGCCAGCCCATCAGGAAGATTGTCGTTTTCTGGTGTTGCATAATTTGCATGATGCTACTGTGCTGGGTTTTCCATGGTTGCAGATACATAATCCTGTGTTGGATTGGAAGTCTATGTCTGTGACTAGTAGGGGTTGTCAGGGGGTTCATAATGACGTTCCTGTGATGTCAATCTCCTCTTCCTCCTCTTCTGAAGTTCCAGAGTTTTTGTCTGATTTTCAGGATGTATTCGATGAGCCCAAGTCCAGTTCCCTTCCACCGCATAGGGACTGTGATTGTGCTATTGACTTGATTCCAGGCTGTAAGTTTCCTAAGGGCCGGCTTTTCAACCTGTTTGTGCCTGAACATACCGCCATGCGGAGTTAGGTTAAGGAGTCTCTGGAGAAAGGGCATATTTGGCCATCTTCTTCACCGTTGGGAGCGGGATTTTTTTTTGTTGCTAAGAAGGATGGCTCCTTGAGACCCTGTATTGATTATCGCCTCTTGAATAAGATCACGGTCAAGTTTCAATACCCTTTACCTTTGCTTTCCGATTTGTTTGCCAGGATTAAGGGGGCTAGTTGGTTTACTAAAATTGATCTTCGGGGGCATATAATCTTGTTAGTATTAAGCAGGGTGACAAATGGAAAACTGCGTTTAATACGCCCGAAGGCCATTTTGAATACCTTGTGATGCCATTCGGGCTCTCTAATGTTTTTCCATCTGTTTTTCAGTCCTTCATGCATGATATCTTCCAGAATTATCTTGATAAATTCATGATTGTATATTTGGATGACATCTTAATTTTTTCCGATGATTGGGAGTCTCATGTGAAACAGGTCAGGATGGTATTTCAGATCCTTCATGATAATGCTTTGTTTGTAAGTGTCTCTTTGGAGTGCAGAAGGTTTCTTTTTTGGGTTTCATTTTTTCTCCCTCATCTATAGAGATGGATCCGGTTAAGGTTCAGGCCATTCATGATTGGATTCAGCCCACATCCGTGAAGAGCCTTCAGAAATTTTTGGGCTTTTCTAATTTTTATCGCCGTTTCATTGCTAACTTCTCCAGTGTGGTTAAACCCCTGACCGATTTGACGAAGAAAGGCGCTGATGTAACGAATTGGTCCTCTGTGGCTGTCTCTGCCTTTCAGGAGCTTAAACGCCGATTTACTTCTGCCCCGGTGTTGCGTCAGCCAGATGTTTCTCTTCCGTTTCAGGTTGAGGTTGACGCTTCTGAGATTGGGGCAGGGGACGTTTTGTCTCAGAGGAATTCTGATGGTTCCCTGATGAAACCGTGTGCCTTCTTTTCCCGTAAGTTTTCGCCTGCTGAACGCAATTATGATGTCGGCAATCGGGAGTTGTTGGCTATGAAGTGGGCGTTTGAGGAATGGCGACATTGGCTTGAGGGAGCCAAGCACCGTATTGTGGTCTTGACCGATCATAAAAATCTGATTTACCTCGAATCTGCCAAACGGCTGAATCCTAGACAGGCTCGTTGGTCCCTGTTTTTCTCCCGTTTTGATTTCGTGGTTTCGTATCTTCCGGGTTCTAAGAATATTAAGGCTGATGCCCTCTCTAGGAGTTTTTTGCCTGATTCTCCTGAGGTACTTGAGCCGGTCGGCATTCTGAAGGAAGGGGTGGTCCTTTCTGCCATTTCCCCTGATTTGCGACGGGTTCTGCAGGAATTTCAGACTTACAGACCTGACCGCTGTCCAGTGGGGAAACTGTTTGTTCCTGATAGATAGACTAGTAGAGTGATTTCTGAGGTTCATTGTTCTGTGTTGGCTGGCCATCCTGGTATTTTTGGTACCAGAGATTTGGTTGGTAGGTCCTTTTGGTGGCCTTCTTTGTCGCGTGATGTGCGTTCTTTTGTGCAGTCCTGTGGGACTTGTGCGCGGGCCAAGCCTTGTTGTTCCCGTGCTAGTGGGTTGCTTTTGCCTTTGCCGGTCCCTGAGAGGCCCTGGACGCATATTTCTATGGATTTTATTTCAGATCTTCCGGTTTCCCAGAGGATGTCGGTTATCTGGGTGGTTTGTGACCGGTTTTCTAAGATGGTTCATTTGGTGCCGTTGCCTAAATTGCCTTCTTCCTCTGATTTGGTTCCGTTGTTTTTTCAGCATGTGGTTCGTTTGCATGGTATTCCGGAGAATATTGTGTCTGACAGAGGTTCCCAGTTTGTTTCTAGGTTTTGGCGGGCCTTTTGTGCTAGGCTGGGCATTGATTTGTCTTTTTCTTCCGCATTTCATCCTCAGACAAATGGCAAGACCGAGCGAACTAATCAGACTTTGGAAACTTATTTGAGATGCTTTGTGTCTGCTGATCAGGATGATTGGGTGGCTTTCTTGCCATTGGCCGAGTTCGCCCTTAATAATCGGGCTAGTTCGGCTACCTTGGTTTCGCCCTTCTTTTGTAATTTTGGTTTTCATCCTCGTTTTTCTTCGGGGCAAGTTGAACCTTCTGATTGTCCTGGTGTGGATTCTGTGGTTGACAGGTTGCAGCAGATTTGGGCTCATGTGGTGGACAATTTGGTGTTGTCTCAGGAGGAGGCTCAGCGTTTTGCTAACCGTCGTCGGTGTGTTGGTTCCCGGCTTCGGGTTGGGGATTTGTCCTGGTTGTCTTCCCGTCATGTTCCTATGAAGGTTTCTTCCCCTAAGTTTAAGCCTCGGTTTATTGGTCCTTATAGGATTTCTGAGATTATCAATCCGGTGTCTTTTCATTTGGCTCTTCCGGCCTCTTTTGCCATCCATAATGTTTTCCATAGATCTTTATTGCGGAAATATGTGGTGCCCGTTGTTCCCTCTGTTGATCCTCCTGCTCCTGTGTTTGTTGATGGGGAGTTGGAGTATGTGGTTGAGAAGATTTTGGATTCTCGCTTTTCGAGGCGGAGGCTTCAGTACCTTGTCAAATGGAAGGGTTATGGCCAGGAGGATAATTCTTGGGTTTTTGCCTCTGATGTCCATGCTGCTGATTTGGTCCGTGCCTTTCATCTGGCTCGTCCTGATCGGCCTGGGGGCTCTGGTGAGGGTTCGGTGACCCCTCTTCAAGGGGGGGGTACTGTTGTGAATTCTGCTCTTGGGCTCCCTCCGGTGGTTGTTGGTGGTAGTGCAGTTGTCTTGGGGTTGTAATCCTGGCAGGTGTTTCTGCTGATTGCAGCTCTATTAGGTATTTAGGTGTACAGGATCCATGAGTCTGTGCCAGTTGTCCATTGTACTTGGAGGGATTGTATCTCCCTCTGGCTCCTCATGCCCTGCTGCCAATTCATCTAAGATAAGTGTCTGGTTTTTTTGTCTCTGTGCACACATGCAGTGTGCTTTGCAATTCAGTGCAATTTATTGTGTTTTTGTCCAGCTTAGACTTTGTTTGGATTTTTCAGTTATGCTGGATTCTCAGGAGATGCAGATATACTTTCTATGTCTTTAGTTAGATGTGGAATATTTGTATTATCTGCTGTGGATATTTTTAGGATTTTAATACTGACCGCTTAGAATTCTGTCCTATCCTTTTCTATTTAGCTAGAAGTGCCTCTTTTGCTAAATCCTATTTTCTGCCTGCGTGTGTCTTTCCTCTTATACTCACAGTCAATATTTGTGGGGGTCTGCCTATCCTTTGGGGTTCTGCTCTGAGGCAAGATAGAATTCCCATTTCCATCTATAGGGGTATTTAGTCCTCCGGCTGTGTCGAGATGTCTAGGACGTGTTAGGTACATCCCATGGCTACTTCTAGTTGCGGTGTTAGTTTAGGGTTTGCGGTCAGTACAGGTACCACCTACTCCTGAGAAAGTCTCTCATGCAGCTGGCTCCAAGGTCACCAGATCATAACAGGGGGCGCACTTTGAAAACGAAATTCTGAATGTCTTTATTTGAACAGCGCCTTCCTCCAGCCGCAGGCATTCAGCACAATGACGAGTCACTGACACCGCTCATCTTTCTCGCTGATTACGCCCCTGTCGTCGTTCCCTCCCCGCACTCGATTGTACTTGCGTCTATGAGACGTGAATTCAATTGCTGTGATCGCTGCCTAGCACAAAAGCAGAGGAGCTGTTATCTCCCCTGCTACGCTGGGATCTCGAGCAAGACCAGGTAATTTAAGACCCACCTGCACCTTGTTGTAGAAGGCACTCGCAGGGGATGTAAGAAGACATAATGCCACTAAGTGCCCACTGTTCCACAGAGGAAATGATGGATGGGGAGCCTGAAGTAGGTGAGTATAAACCTTTTTTTATATTACTTAATGAGGGGCAGTGCAAGGGGGGAATAAATTGAGAGGCTGTGAAGGGGGGCATAAAATGAGGTGCTGTGCATGGGGTTACATAATGAAGGGCATAAAATGAGAGGCAATGCAGGTGGAGCATTAAATGAGGGTTTGTGCAGGGGGCATAAAATGAGGGTCTGTGTGGGTAGGCACATAAGATGAGGGACTGTGCAGGAGGCATAAAATGAGGCACTGTGCAGAAGGATATAAAATGAGGGGCTATGCAGGGAGGGCATAAAATGTGGGGCTGTGCAGAGGACATTAAATGAGGGGCTGTGTAGGGAGGAATAAAATGAGGGACAGTGCAGGGTGAACATAACATGAGGGGCAGTGGAGGGGCACATGAAATGAGGGACTTGCTGTGCGGTGGAACAGCAAATGAGGACCTGTGCTGGGGGTAGCAAATGAGGGACTGTACTGGGGAATAGCAAAATATGAGGAGCTGTGGTGACCATACTCTATATGGAACTGTTGAAAACATTACATTGGAGCTTGCGGTGACCATACTTGATAGGGAGCTATGGTGAATATCACACTGTTTGGGGTGCTTTTTGTGGGCCATAATACTGTATGAAATGCTGTGTAGAGTCATCATTAGTGATGAGCGAGCACTAAAATGCTCGGGTCGAGCAGATTGGAATACTCGGGTACTCTGACAGAACAACGAACCCAATGTAAGGAGACCTGAGTATTTTTACCGCGATCCCCCCCTGGGGTCCTTTTAAGGTCTAAAAACGTCTGAAAATGATGGCAACACTGCTCAAATGACACAGGGACATCATGGGGATCGCCCCTGGAAGCATTCCTGACTCCTAGTTCACAGCTGTAAACATTTTTTTCCTAGATTCATGCCATTTTTTCCGGTGCAACAAAAAACACACTAAAACAAAACCAAAATGGATTTTGTAGGGAAATATGTTAAGGTACATCCTTTGCAGGTTAATGACTTGCCTGTAAGGCCAAATTATTAACCTCAGATCGAAATGTTCCTCCCCCACTTGGGCTTAGTTCAGACGCAGCGTTTTTGAAGCGTTTTTCAACTTTAACATTGCTTTCAAATACTACAAATGCATTCACTGTGAAATGTCATTGTAACATTTAACAACCCTAGCTGGCCATGTGGTGTGTGCCACATAAGCAGACCAATCTTGTTTCATTTATGAAGGAGGGACTCAAAAAGTCACAGAGCCTATTTTTACTGGTGCATCAGGCGGCATTAATCTTCTTAAAGGGCCATTATTAAACAGTGGGTCTCCTAAACTGTTGTAGCCTATGCTGTGAGTGGATGGGCTGCCAAGAATTACAACGCACCACAATACCCCTTTCATAAGATGTCCAGGGGGACTCCTGAAAAAGTGTTGCATTGAATTCAAGGCCTGCCCTGCTACCAATTCATATGCACCCCAATAAGCCTTTGAACCCACATACTGGATGGGCCCATGAAAATCCACTTAACAATATGCTTTTTGTGCTCCGTATTCCTTTGTTTTACACATTGGCACCAAGGCGAGCCCTGCTGCATAGACATATGCACCCCATTACTCCTTGGAACCCACATACTGGATGGGCCCATGAAAATCCACTTCACAATATTCATTTTGTACTCCCATACAGCTTTGTTTACACAGTGACAGCAATGTCTGCCCTACTGCATAGTCATATGCACCCCATTACTCCTTGGAATCCACATACTGGATGGGCCCATGAAAATCCACTTCACAATATGCAATACTTACAATACAATGCAATTTTATTGCAAAGTTCAAAATTCAAGGAATAGTATGATTGAATAGTATGAGTGCGTACACTTTTGTATTTGTTAACATACAAAGGTTAAGTACATGTAAGGATTAAATACATATAATGATTAAGTATATATAAAGATTAACTACATACAGTATACTTACATCATCACCAAGAGGCTTTTAAACATCATCCGTCTGGAATATCAGAGAAGCAACACCAAGACAGAGAACCTATGTGAGATTACCTATACTGCATGGGCATCTACAATTATTCAGGTATGAGCACACTGTACATGTACAAGTACCCCAGTTTTTGCATCTGTCTTAGTCAGGTTTCTCTGGTCTTATATAGTGATTTACACTATGTAGCAACTCTAATTTCACCCAGCCCTTCAAGTGGCCAGCTTTCAAGGTGGTATGAAACTGAGATATCATGGAGTCGTCAGACGAGGGGCCATAAACCCCTATGATATAAAAGCCACAAGGATTTAGATCAAACCACCACAGGCAGAGTTTCAGTAAACCTTAATGTTTTACAATGACAAACAGCAAACATAGAGGCTTAGAACTGTTTGTGAAGTGAATAAACAAACATTTCTAAAGTTTGTGTCACTAAGAGCATTGTCTGTCACATATGTAAATGTTTTACAAGAAATGCAGCTATGTAATTGTGTGAATGCATTCGGTATACAGTATTTTAATCTGGACTCCAAATCGCCATTTGTATATTCGCCATTTGTACATTTGATGCAGCCCAAGTTATGGCTCTCAAGGAGAGAAACTAATATAGTGGACAAAGAAATATTTGTAATGAACTACTGAGCAAAACTAACAGCATTGTTTATCAAATTTATATGAAGTGTATTATGTCCAATTTGAGCAACTAGGCAACACAAAAAGGAGCTTTTCAAATGAGTTCTTTAAGGTACACAAATGTTACGAAGTCTGTGCCAACAAGGATGTGGTTTCACCAATGGGGGGGTACCTTTTTTAAAAATATACTATTGCCATCACAGCCCCCCTTGCCCAATATTCTGTGGCCTATAACAGTACAGAACACGTTCACCCAGGTCATGTAGTCGGAGATAAGGAAGAGACATTGCAGGAAACAGAGTTAAGAAGTAGCCCAATGTAGGTGTGTGGGTCTCTGTGACTTGTAATGGAGTGCATGAGCTGACAAACAATTGGCCAATGGTGGTCCCTTTTTAATAAATAAAATAGTGCCATCACAGCCCCCTTGCCCTAAAATTCACTGGCCTATAACAGTACAGAGCACGTTCACCCTGGTCATCTAGTGGCAGGTAAAGAAGAGACATTGCAGGAGACAGAGTTAAGAAGTAGGCCCAATGTAGGGGTGTGGATCTCTGAGACTTCTAATGGAGTGCCTGGCCTGACAAGCATTTGCTCAAGGGAGGTAAATTTTTAAAAAATATTTCATGTGGATCATAGACACCATTTCCAAAAAATTTACTGTCTGTAGCAGCATGGAACACGTGAACCCTGGTGATCTAGTGGTGGAGAATGAGGAGACATTGCTGAAGGCCTCATTAAAACCTAGGCCCAGTTAAAAGGAGCATTTCTCCTACATGTTTAATGCCCATACAATAAGAGTATAGGCTGACAAACATTTCCCCAAGGGGGATACATTTATTAAAAACATACTATGGGCATCCTAGACACCCTTGCCAAAAAATTGACTGCCTGTAGTGGCACAGATGCCGTTAAGCCTGGTGATCTAGTGGTGGAGAATGAGGAGACATAAAGCTAAATCATAATGAAATAAAACAAATAAATAAAAAATGTGAATCCACCGATGAAAGTAAATAACAAAAGGGAGGGGCGAACACAGGTTCATAGATTTGAAGCCTGAATGTGTCCAACGAGATATGTTTGTCCCTAGCAATTGCTCAGAGACAGGGCTAAAAATAAAAATAAATTATAAAAGTCTTTGAATAATTTTCTATTGTAGAGGTATACACTACCTCATTAGAGCACTGTCCAGAGATTAGGAAAATGGAAAATATAACAATAAATGGGAATAATAGACTTACATCTTTTTTATGACATTTCCTCCTGTGGGAGTAACATTTGTTTTGGTTTCCAATTAGTTACAGGCATAATAGTTACACCCTTGCAAAAAAAAAAAAAAATTGTGACTTTGGCATCACAGAATCCATTCACTCTGGTGCTCTACTGGTTGTGGCTGATGAGGACGAGGATAAGGAGGAGGATAACAGCAAACTGACCAAATCTGGAAGCGTATACCCATATGTGGTTGTGAAGAGGTGCATGAGAATACACCTCCCCAAAACAGAGAATGTATTTGAGGTTATGTTTCACTGTTTTCACTTGGTGGTGTGCAGAAGTCTTTCCCAATCCAGCCCTTGTTCATTTTTAGAAGAGTCAGCATTTTCAGTTGACAGGCGGATGCGCTTATTTGTTATAATTCCACCATCGGTACTAAAATCCCGCGCTGACAGAACGTTAGCAGCAGGGCAGGACAGGACCTCCAAGGTGTAGAAAGCCAGGTCATGCCACGTGTCCAGCTTGGATACCCAATAATTAAAAGGCGCAGAGGAATCCCGGAGGACGTTTGTATGATCTGCAATGTACTCCCTCAGCATCTTCCCAAACATTGCACGTCTTGTGACAGCACCCCTTGCCTTGTCCAGGGACGATGGGAGGGTCTGAGAAAACTGTCCCAGAACTTTGCCATTGTTCCCCTGCCTGAGCTGGATTGTACTTCTGTCTCTCTCGCTTGGACTCCTTGGTTGTGCAACAAACTCTGACATCTGCTGCCAGCCTTTTTACATGGGAATTTTCTAAGTAATTCCGCTACAAGGGCCGTCTGGTACTGCAACATTTTAGTACACCTCTCTGCCTCTGGCAGAAGACATTGAAAGTTCTCCTTGTATCGTGGGTCTAGAATAGGGTTGAGCGAAACGGGTCGGCAATTTTCAGAAGTCGCCGACTTTTGGCAAAGTCGGGTTTCATGAAACCCGACCCGACCCCTGTGTGGGGTCGGCCATGAAGTCGGCGATCTTCTGAATCTGGAATCGGAATTCCGATACCGATTCCCGATATGTTTAAGATATCGGGAATTGGTATCGGAATTCAGATTTAAGTGTAAAATAAAGAATTAAAATAAAAAATATCGCTATACTTACCCTCTGATGCGCCCTGGTACTAAGCGGGAACCTTCCTTCCTTAGAATCAGCCTTCCAGGACCTTGCGGTGATGTCGCGGTGACGTCGCGGCTTGTGATTGGTCGCGCGGCCGCCCATGTGACCGCTCGCGCGACCAATCAAAAGCCGCGACGTCACCATGACGTCACCGAAGGTCCTGGAAGGGCTGATTCTTAGGAAGGAAGGCTGCCGGAAAGAAGCAGGGCGCGTCCGAGGGTGAGTATATACCTAATAGGTATATACACACCCTCGGCTTCTTTCCGGCAGCCTTCCTTCCTAAAAATCAGCCCTTCCAGGACCTTCGGTGACGTCACGGTGACGTTGCGGCTTGTGATTGGTCGCGCGAGCGGTCACATGGGCGGCCGCGCGACCAATCACAAGCCGCAACGTCACCGCGACGTCACCGCAAGGTCCTGGAAGGCTGATTCTAAGGAAGGAAGGTTCCCGCTTAGTACCAGGGCGCATCAGAGGGTAAGTATGGCGATATTTTTTATTTTAATTCTTTATTTTACACTTAAATATGGATCCCAGGGCCTGAAGGAGAGTTTCCGCTCCTTCAGACCCTGGGAACCATTGGAAACCCAATGCACTGCATTGGGTTTCGAGTTTCGGCCGACCCCGACTTTTTTATAGGATCGGCCGATTTCACTCGACCCGACTTTTGAAAAAGTCGCGTTTCGTGAAACCCGACCCGATCCTATAAATGTAAAGGTCGCTCAACCCTAGTCTAGAAGTGTCACCAACCAGTAATGAGTGTCACCCAAAATTTTTATAATGTGAGGGTCACGTGAAATGCAGCACAACATAAAGTCAGCCATGTGTGCCAGACTGCTAACTGTCATGATCTCTGCAGGCAGAGATCATAGCAAGCCTATAGAGGGACAAGCTCTCGGAAGATGGAACTATACTGACCATGAACTAAGCCTGCCGCGCAACTAGAAATAGCCAGGTAGCATTTCCTATTTATCGCTAGATGCCCAGCTCTGGCCTAAGACCTAAATAGCTAGCAGAGGGAAATATAAGACCTGGCTCACCTCTAGAGAAATATTCCAAAGAAGACAGTAGCCCCCCACATATAATGACGGTGAGTTCAGATGAAACAACAAACGCAGCAGGAAAATAGTCTTAGCAAATTTGAGGTCCGCTTACTAGATAGCAGAAGACAGATAGTATACTTTCATGGTCAGCAGAAAAACACTAACAAAACACCATCCAGAGATTACCTTAAACTCTGGCATTAACTCATAACGCCAGAGTAGCAATCCCTGATCAACGAGAGCTTTCCAGACACAGTAACAAAACTTCAGCTGTGAACTGGAACAAATAGGCAAAACAAAACATGGACAAAAGTCCAACTTATCTAGAAGTTGTCTAGAAGCAGGAACAAGCACTGAGAGGCATCAGATAACATTGTTGACCGGCAAGAAACCACCAGAGAAATGAGCTTAAATAGCGACACCCACTACTGATGGAACCAGGTGAAACAGGAAAGAGGATGACAAGTCCAATTCCACAAGCGGCCACCGGGGGAGCCCAGAATCCAAATTCACAACAGTACCCCCCCCTCAAGGAGGGGGCACCGAACCCTCACCAGATCCACCAGGGCGACCAGGATGAGCCCTATGGAAGGCACGAACAAGATCAGAAGCATGAACATCAGATGCATTGACCCAAGAATTATCCTCCTGGCCGTAACCCTTCCAGTTGACCAGATACTGGAGTTTCCGTCTGGAAACACGAGAGTCCAAAATTTTCTCCACAACGTACTCCAACTCACCCTCAACCAACACCGGAGCAGGAGGCTCAACTGAAGGTACAACAGGTACCTCATACCTGCGCAATAACGACCGATGAAAAACGTTATGAATGGAAAAGGACGCAGGGAGGTCCAAACGGAAAGAAACAGGATTAAGAATCTCCAATATTCTATAAGGGCCGATGAACCGAGGTTTAAACTTAGGAGAAGAGACCCTCATAGGGACAAAACGAGAAGACAACCACACCAAATCTCCAACACAAAGCCGAGAACCAACACGACGATGACGGTTGGCAAAACGCTGAGTCTTCTCCTGGGACAACTTCAAATTGTCCATAACCTGCCCCCAGATGTGATGCAATCTCTCCACCACCGCATCCACTCCAGGACAATCCGAGGATTCCACCTGACCGGAGGAAAATCGAGGGTGAAACCCCGAATTACAGAAAAACGGGGACACCAAGGTGGAAGAACTGGCCCGATTATTGAGGGCGAACTCTGCCAATGGCAAAAAAGCAACCCAATCATCCTGGTCAGCAGAGACAAAACACCTCAGATATGTCTCAAGGGTCTGATTAGTCCGCTCGGTCAGGCCATTAGTCTGAGGGTGAAAAGCAGATGAAAAAGACAAATCTATGCCCATCCTAGCACAGAATGCCCGCCAAAATCTAGACACAAATTGGGTACCTCTGTCAGAAACAATATTCTCAGGAATACCGTGCAATCGGACAACATTCTGAAAAAACAGAGGAACCAACTCAGAAGAAGAAGGCAACTTGGGCAGAGGAACCAAATGGACCATTTTAGAGAAACGGTCACAGACCACCCAGATGACAGACATCTTCTGGGAAACAGGCAGATCTGAAATAAAATCCATCGAGATGTGTGTCCAAGGCCTCTTAGGAATAGGCAAGGGCAACAGCAGTCCGCTAGCCCGAGAACTACAAGACTTGGCCCGAGCACAAACGTCACATGACTGCACAAAGACTCGCACATCTCGTGACAGGGAAGGCCACCAGAAGGATCTTGCCACCAAATCCCTGGTACCAAAAATTCCGGGATGACCTGCCAATGCAGAAGAATGTACCTCAGAGATGACTCTGCTGGTCCAATCATCCGGAACAAACAGTCTATCAGGCGGACAACGATCCGGTCTATCCGCCTGAAACTCTTGCAAGGACCGCCGCAGATCAGGAGAAACGGCCGACAAAATTACTCCCTCCCTAAGGATACCTGTGGGTTCAGAATTACCAGGAGAGTCCGGGTCAAAACTCCTAGAAAGGGCATCTGCCTTAACATTCTTAGAACCCGGTAGGTATGACACCACAAAATTAAAGCGAGAAAAAAATAAAGACCAGCGCGCCTGTCTAGGATTCAGGCGTCTGGCAGTCTCAAGATAAATCAAATTTTTGTGGTCAGTCAATACCACCACCTGATGCCTAGCCCCCTCGAGCCAATGGCGCCACTCCTCAAAAGCCCACTTCATGGCCAAAAGCTCCCGATTCCCAACATCATAATTCCGCTCTGCGGGCGAAAATTTGCGAGAAAAGAAGGCACAAGGCCTAATGACGGAGCAGTCGGAACCTTTCTGCGACAACACTGCCCCAGCTCCGATCTCCGAAGCGTCAACCTCAACCTGAAAAGGCAGATTCACATCAGGCTGACGCAACACAGGGGCAGAGGCAAAACGGCGCTTAAGCTCCTGAAAGGCCTCTACAGCATGAGGGGACCAATTAGCAACATCAGCGCCTTGTCTGGTCAAATCAGTCAGTGGTTTAACGACATCCGAAAAACCAGCAATAAATCGGCGGTAAAAGTTGGCAAAGCCCAAAAATCTCTGAAGACCCTTAAGAGAGGAGGGCTGAGTCCAGTCACAAATAGCTTGCACCTTGACGGGATCCATCTCAATGGAAGAGGGAGAAAAAATATACCCCAAAAAGGAAATTTTCTGGACCCCAAAAACGCACTTAGACCCCTTCACACATAAAGAATTAGACCGCAGAACCTGAAAAACTCTCCTGACCTGCTGGACATGAGAGTCCCAGTCATCAGAAAAAATCAGAATATCATCCAGATATATTATCATAAATTTATCCAGAAAATCGCGGAAAATATCATGCATAAAAGACTGGAAAACTGAAGGGGCATTAGAAAGACCAAAAGGCATGACCAAATACTCAAAGTGGCCCTCGGGCGTATTAAATGCGGTCTTCCACTCATCCCCCTGCCTGATCCGCACCAAATTATACGCCCCACGAAGATCAATTTTAGAGAACCACTTAGCACCCTCTATACGAGCAAACAAATCAGTAAGCAATGGCAATGGGTATTGATACTTAACAGTGATCTTATTCAGAAGCCGATAATCAATACATGGTCTCAAAGAGCCGTCTTTTTTTGAGACAAAGAAAAACCCAGCTCCCAAGGGAGAAGAAGATGGACGAATATGTCCCTTTTCCAAAGACTCCTTTATATATTCCCGCATAGCAGCATGTTCCGGCACAGACAAATTAAACAAACGACCCTTTGGATATTTACAACCCGGTATCAAATCTATGGCACAATCGCACTCACGGTGCGGAGGTAACGACCCAAGCTTGGGTTCGTCAAAGACGTCTTGATAATCAGAGAGGAACTCAGGGACTTCAGAGGGAATGGACGACGAAATAGAAACCAAAGGTACGTCCCCATGAATACCCTTACATCCCCAGCTCAACACAGACATTGCTCTCCAGTCCAAGACTGGGTTGTGAGACTGCAACCATGGCAATCCCAGTACCAAATCGTCATGTAAATTATACAGCACCAGGAAACGAATAATCTCCTGGTGATCCGGATCGATACGCATGGTTACTTGTGTCCAGTATTGTGGTTTATTATTAGCCAATGGGGTGGAGTCAATCCCCTTCAGAGGAATAAGAGTCTCCAAAGGCTCTAAATCAAAACCACAACGATTGGCAAAGGACCAATCCATAAGACTCAGAGCGGCGCCAGAGTCAACATAGGCGTCCGTGGCAATGGATGACAAAGAACAAATCAGGGTTACAGACAAAATAAACTTAGACTGAATGGTGCCAATGGAAACAGACTTATCAAGCTTCTTTGTACGCCTAGAGCATGCTGATATAACATGAGTAGAATCCCCACAATAGAAACACAATCCATTCTTCCGTCTAAAATTCTGTCGCTCGCTCCTGGACAGAATTCTATCACACTGCATACTTTCTGGCGTCTTTTCCATAGACACCGCCAGATGGTGCACCGGTTTGCGCTCCCGCAGACGCCTATCAATCTGAATAGCCATTGTCATGGACTCATTCAGACCTGCAGGCAAAGGGAACCCCACCATAACATCCTTAACGGCATCAGAGAGACCTTCTCTGAAAGTTGCCGCCAAGGCGCACTCATTCCACTGAGTAAGCACAGACCATTTACGGAATTTTTGGCAGAAAACTTCAGCTTCGTCTTGCCCCTGAGATAGTGCCATCAAAGTTTTTTCTGCCTGAAGTTCCAAATGAGGTTCCTCATAAAGCAAGCCCAAGGCCAGAAAAAACGCATCCACATCGCGTAACGCAGGATCCCCTGCTGGCAATGAGAAGGCCCAATCTTGAGGGTCACCCCTGAGCAAGGAAATCACAATCCTAACCTGCTGAGCAGGGTCTCCAGCTGAACGAGACTTCAGGGACAAATAAAGCTTACAATTATTTCGGAAATTCTGGAAGCTAGCTCTATTCCCTGTGAAGAACTCCGGCAAAGGAATTCTCGGCTCAGATACCGGAGCATGTACCACAAAATCTTGTAAATTTTGTACTTTCGTGATGAGATTATTCAAACCCGCAGTTACACTCTGGAGATCCATTATTGTCAGGTGCACACAGAGCATACAGAGATTAGGAGGAGAGAGAGAAAAAAGACTGCAGCAAGGCAGACTGGAGGAAAAAAAAAAAAAAAAAAATTCCAGCAGACTTCTTATAACTCTCCTTTCTCAACCTGGGTCTTTAACACTTTATTGGCCGGTCAAACTGTCATGATCTCTGCAGGCAGAGATCATAGCAAGCCTATAGAGGGACAAGCTCTCGGAAGATGGAACTATACTGACCATGAACTAAGCCTGCCGCGCAACTAGAAATAGCCAGGTAGCATTTCCTATTTATCGCTAGATGCCCAGCTCTGGCCTAAGACCTAAATAGCTAGCAGAGGGAAATATAAGACCTGGCTCACCTCTAGAGAAATATTCCAAAGAAGACAGTAGCCCCCCACATATAATGACGGTGAGTTCAGATGAAACAACAAACGCAGCAGGAAAATAGTCTTAGCAAATTTGAGGTCCGCTTACTAGATAGCAGAAGACAGATAGTATACTTTCATGGTCAGCAGAAAAACACTAACAAAACACCATCCAGAGATTACCTTAAACTCTGGCATTAACTCATAACGCCAGAGTAGCAATCCCTGATCAACGAGAGCTTTCCAGACACAGTAACAAAACTTCAGCTGTGAACTGGAACAAATAGGCAAAACAAAACATGGACAAAAGTCCAACTTATCTAGAAGTTGTCTAGAAGCAGGAACAAGCACTGAGAGGCATCAGATAACATTGTTGACCGGCAAGAAACCACCAGAGAAATGAGCTTAAATAGCGACACCCACTACTGATGGAACCAGGTGAAACAGGAAAGAGGATGACAAGTCCAATTCCACAAGCGGCCACCGGGGGAGCCCAGAATCCAAATTCACAACAGCTAACAGGAAAGACTTCAATGTCCTCACCAATAGGATGACTGAACATGCTGTCCTCCTCCTCCTCCCTGTCCTAAGACCATCCTTGCTGAACAGACGGTAGGACAGCTGTGTTTGTAGTACCATCTATAGCACATGAAAGTAGCTCCTGTTCTTCCTCCTCCTCCTCATTGACTACCAATCCACGTTGAGAAGACATGAGGCTGGGCTGAGTGTAATCCCCCTGTATGGTTCCTTGCTCCATGTCTTCGTTCTCTGCCTGCAATGCATCCTCTTTAATTGTGAGCAGAGAGGTTTTCAAAATGCTCAGAAGTGGGATGGTGAAGCTAATTATGGCTTCATCGCCGCTCACCATCTTGATGCAGTTCTCAAAGTTTTGGAGGATGTAACATATGTCTGACATCCATGTCCACTCCTGAGGTCTTATGTGTGGAGTCTGCACTGAATATCAATGGCCTTGTTGATGTTGGTAGTCAACAACTGCCCTCTTTGTTGTGAATTCTGCTTTTGGGTTCCCTCCGGTGGTGATAGGTGGTAATGCAGTTGTCCCTGAGCTGCAGTCCTGGTCAGGTGTTTCTGCTGATTGCATTTCTGACTGGGATATTTAGGTGTGCAGGATCCATTAGTCCTTGCCAGTTGTCAATTGTTGTTGGGAGGTGTTGGACCTCTGCCTGGTTCCTCCTGCCTTTCTGCCAAATCAGCAAAGATAAGTGTCTGTTTTTTTTTCTGTGGCACACATGCTGTGTGCTTCATGATTCAGTGCTATTCTTTTGTGTTTTCTTGTCCAGCTTAGATTGTGTCAGTATTTTCTCAGTCTTGTTGGATTCTCTGGGGTTGCAGATATTCATTCCATGTCTTTAGTTAGATTGTGGAATTTTTTGTATTATCTGCTGTGGATATTTTTTGAAGGGTTTTAATACTGACCGCCTAGTATTCTGTCCTATCCTTTCCTATTTAGCTAGAGTGGCCTCTTTTGCTAAATCTTGTTTTCTGCCTGCGTGTGTCTTTTCTTCTCCTACTCACAGTCAATATTCGTGGGGGCTGCTGTTGTGAATTCCGTTCTCGGGCTCCCTCCTGTGGTCGTGAATGGTACTTTGGTGAGTTCTGTCCTTGGACACCCTTTGTGGCTTTGAGTGGAACTGCTGATCTTTGAGGTTGGCTTTCTCAGCTGCTCTCGTTTATTGCTTCTGCTGGCTTCCCTATTTAGCTCTGCCCAGGTCGTTAGTCCATGCCAGCTGTCAATGTCTCAGTACTGGTTCAGATCTCTCTTGGATTTCTCAGATGACCTGTCTACTCCAGCAGAAGCTAAGTCCTCGCTAGTTCATTTGCTGTTCATTGGTTTTTGAATATATTTCTCAGTACATGCTATGTTTCAGTCCAGCCTGCTATTATGATATTTCCTTGCTAGCTGGAAGCTCTGGGGGTGCAGAGCTGCACTTCCACACCGTGAGTCGGTGTGGAGGTCTTTTTGCACACTCTGCGTGGTTTTTGTAGTTTTTATTACTGACCGCATAGTTCCCTTTCCTATCCTCTGTCTGTCTAGAGAAGATTCGGCCTCCTTTGCTAAAATCTGTTTCATTCCTGTGTTTGTTACTTCCTCTTAACTCACAGTCAATATTTGTGGGGGGCTACCTTTACTTTGGGGAATTTCTCTGAGGCAAGGTAGGCTGCTATTTCTATCTTTAGGGGTAGTTAGCTCTTAGGCTGTGAAGAGGCGTCTAGGGAGAGTTAGGTACGCTCCACGGCTATTTCTAGTGTGTGTGATAGGATTAGGGATTGCGGTCAGTAGAGTTACCACTTCCTCAGAGCTTGTCCCAGGTTTTTCCATTTTAACCATCAGGTCATTTCGGGTGCTCCTAACCACCAGGTCCATAACAGTACAGCTGGCCAACAAAGTGTTAATGCATCTCAAAAGAGGGAAAAGAGAAGTTCTGAGTCAATTTTTTTTTCTTTGCTGCTTGTTTTGTCTTTCTTTTCCCCTTAACCTCTGGGTGGTTCAGGACTCAGGTGTAGATATGGATATTCAGGGTTTGTCCTCTTGTGTGGATCAACTCGCTGTTAGGGTACAGAGTATTCAAGATTATGTAGTTCAGAATCCGATGTTAGAGCCTAGAATTCCAATTCCTGATTTGTTTTCTGGGGATAGATCTAAATTTTTGAATTTCAAAAATAATTGCAGACTGTTTCTTGCTCTGAAACCTCGCTCTTCTGGTGACCCCATTCAGCAAGTAAAGATTGTTATTTCTTTGTTGCGTGGTGACCCGCAAGACTGGGCATTCTCCCTTGAGCCAGGAAATCCTGCATTGCTTAATGTAGATGCATTTTTTCTAGCGCTTGGATTGCTTTATGATGAACCTAATTCTGTGGATCAGGCAGAAAAGATCTTGCTGACTCTATGTCAGGGTCAGGATGAAGCAGAAGTATATTGCCAGAAGTTTAGAAAGTGGTCTGTGCTTACACAATGGAATGAGTGTGCCCTGGCAGCAATTTTCAGAAAGGGTCTTTCTGAAGCCCTTAAAGATGTTATGGTGGGGTTCCCCACGCCTGCTGCTCTGAATGAATCAATGTCTTTGGCCATTCAGATTGATCGGCGTTTGCGTAAGCGCAAAGTTGTGCACCATTTGGCGTGTCCTCTGAGCAAAGGCCTGAGCCTATGCAATGTGATAGGACTTTGACCAGAGCTGAACGGCAAGAACACAGACGTCAGAATGGGCTGTGTTTTTACTGTGGTGACTCTTCTCATGCTATCTCTGATTGTCCTAAGCGCACTAAGAGGTTCGCTAGGTCTGTCACCATTAGTACTGTGCAGCCTAAATTTCTCTTATCTGTTACTCTGATTTGCTCATTGTCGTCCTACTCTGTTATGGCATTTGTGGATTCGGGCGCTGCTCTGAATTTGATGGACTTGGAGTTTGCCAGGCGCTGTGGTTTTTTCTTGGAGCCTTTGCAGATTCCTATTCCCTTAAGGGGGATTGATGCTACGCCATTGGCCAAGAATAAACCCCAGTACTGGACTCAGCTGACCATGTGCATGGCTCCCGCACATCAGGAAAGTATTCGCTTTTTGGTGTTGCATAATTTGCATGATGTTGTCGTGTTGGGTTTGCCATGGTTACAGGTTCATAATCCAGTACTGGATTGGAAATCAATGTCTGTGTCTAGTTGGGGTTGTCAAGGGATACATACTGATGTTCCTTTGATATCAATTTCTTCTTCCACTCCTTCTGAAATTCCTGAGTTTTTGTCGGATTACCAGGATGTATTTGATGAGCCCAAGTCCAGTGCCCTACCTCCTCATAGGGACTGTGATGGCGCTATTAATTTGATTCCTGGTAGTAAGTTCCCTAAGGGCCGACTGTTTAATTTATCTGTGCCAGAACATGCCGCTATGCGGAGTTATGTAAAGGAGTCCTTGGAGAAAGGACATATTCGCCCGTCTTCGTCACCGTTGGGAGCAGGGTTCTTTTTTGTGGCCAAGAAGGATGGCTCTCTAAGACCCTGTATAGATTACCGCCTTCTCAATAAAATCACGGTCAAATTTCAGTACCCTTTGCCTCTGTTGTCTGATTTGTTTGCTCGGATTAAGGGGGCTAGTTGGTTTACCAAGATTGATCTTCGAGGGGCGTATAATCTTGTGCGTATTAAACAGGGCGATGAATGGAAAACAGCATTTAATACGCCCGAGGGCCATTTTAAGTACCTGGTGATGCCATTCGGGCTTTCTAATGCCCCATCTGTGTTTCAGTTCTTTATGCACGACATCTTCCGGAAGTATCTGGATAGGTTCATGATTGTATATTTGGATGATATTTTGGTCTTTTCGGATGACTGGGAGTCTCATGTAAGGCAGGTCAGGATGGTGTTCCAGGTCCTTCGTGCTAATGCGTTGTTTGTGAAGGGGTCTAAATGCCTCTTTGGAGTTCAGAAGGTTTCCTTTTTGGGCTTCATTTTTTCCCCTTCTACTATCGAGATGGACCCTGTTAAAGTTCAGGCCATTTATGATTGGACTCAACCTACATCTGTGAAGAGTCTTCAGAAGTTCCTGGGCTTTGCTAATTTTTACCGTCGCTTCATCGCTAATTTTTCTAGTGTGGTTAAGCCTTTGACTGATTTGACGAAGAAAGGCGCTGATGTGGTGAACTGGTCCCCTGCGGCCGTTGAGGCTTTTCAGGAGCTTAAACGTCGTTTTACTTCGGCCCCTGTGTTGCGTCAGCCAGATGTTTTGCTCCCTTTTCAGGTCGAGGTTGATGCTTCTGAGATTGGGGCAGGGGCTGTTTTGTCTCAGAGAAGTTCTGATGGCTCTTTGATGAAGCCGTGTGCTTTCTTTTCTAGAAAGTTTTCGCCTGCTGAGCGTAATTATGATGTCGGCAATCGGGAGTTGTTGGCTATGAAGTGGGCATTCGAGGAGTGGCGACATTGGATTGAGGGAGCCAAACATCGCGTGGTGGTCTTGACTGATCACAAGAATCTGACTTACCTCGAGTCCGCCAAGAGGTTGAATCCTAGACAGGCTCGATGGTCACTGTTTTTCTCCCATTTCGATTTTGTGGTCTCATACCTTCCGGGATCTAAGAATGTGAAGGCTGATGCCCTTTCTAGGAGTTTTTTGCCTGATTCTCCGGGAGTCTCTGAGCCGGCTGGTATTCTCAAAGAGGGGGTGATTTTGTCTGCCATCTCCCCTGATTTGCGGCGGGTGCTGCAGGAGTTTCAGGCTGACAGACCTGACCGCTGTCCAGTGGAGAAACTGTTTGTCCCTGATAGATGGACTAGTAGGGTTATTTCTGAGGTTCATTGTTCAGTATTGGCTGGTCATCCTGGGATTTTTGGTACCAGAGATTTGGTTGCTAGGTCCTTTTGGTGGCCTTCCTTGTCACACGATGTGCGTTCTTTTGTGCAGTCCTGTGGGACTTGTGCTCGGGCCAAACCTTGCTGTTCTCGTGCCAGTGGGTTGCTTTTGCCTGTCCCGAAGAGGCCCTGGACGCATATTTCCATGGATTTCATTTCTGATCTTCCTGTCTCTCAAAGGATGTCTGTCATCTAGGTGGTTTGTGATCGGTTTTCTAAGATGGTCCATTTGGTACCCTTGCCTAAATTGCCTTCCTCCTCTGATTTGGTTCCATTATTTTTTCAGCATGTGGTTCGTTTGCATGGCATTCCGGAGAACATTGTGTCGGACAGAGGTTCCCAGTTTGTTTCTAGGTTTTGGCGGTCCTTTTGTGCTAAGATGGGAATTGATTTGTCTTTTTCTTCAGCGTTCCATCCTCAGACAAATGGCCAAACCGAACGAACTAATCAGACCTTGGAGACCTATCTGAGATGCTTTGTCTCTGCTGATCAGGATGATTGGGTGACCTTCTTGCCATTGGCTGAGTTCGCCCTTAATAATCGGGCTAGTTCTGCTACTTTGGTTTCGCCTTTTTTTTGTATTTCTGGTTTTCATCCTTGTTTTTCTTCAGGGCAGGTTGAGCCTTCTGACTGTCCTGGTGTGGATTCTGTAGTGGACAGGTTGCAGCAAATTTGGACTCACGTGGTGGACAATTTGACGTTGTGTCAGGAGAAGGCGCAACGTTTTGCTAACCGCCGTCGCTGTGTTGGTCCCCGACTTCGTGTTGGGGATTTGGTTTGGTTGTCTTCTCGTTTTGTTCCTATGAAGGTTTCTTCTCCTAAGTTCAAGCCTCGTTTCATTGGTCCTTATAAGATTTCTGAAATTATCAATCCTGTGTCGTTTCGTTTGGCCCTTCCAGCTTCTTTTGCCATCCATAATGTGTTCCATAGGTCGTTGTTGCGGAGATATGTGGCGCCTATGGTTCCTTCCGTTGATCCTCCTGCTCCGGTATTGGTTGAGGGGGAGTTGGAGTATGTGGTGGAGAAGATTTTAGATTCTCGTATTTCGAGATGGAAGCTTCAGTACCTGGTTAAATGGAAGGGATATGGTCAGGAGGATAATTCCTGGGTTGTTGCCTCCGATGTCCATGCTGCCAATTTGGTTCGTGCCTTTCATTTGGCTCGTCCTGATCGGCCTGGGGGCTCTGGTGAGGGTTCGGTGACCCCTCCTCAAGGGGGGGTACTGTTTTGAATTCCGTTCTCGGGCTCCCTCCTGTGGTCGTGAATGGTACTTTGGTGAGTTCTGTCCTTGGACACCCTCTGGTGGCTTTGAGTGGAACTGCTGATCTTTGAGGTTGGCTTTCTCAGCTGCTCTCGTTTATTGCTTCTGCTGGCTTCCCTATTTAACTCTGCCCAGGTCGTTAGTCCATGCCAGCTGTCAATGTCTCAGTACTGGTTCAGATCTCTCTTGGATTTCTCAGATGACCTGTCTACTCCAGCAGAAGCTAAGTCCTCGCTAGTTCATTTGCTGTTCATTGGTTTTTGAATATATTTCTCAGTACATGCTATGTTTCAGTCCAGCCTGCTACTATGATATTTCCTTGCTAGCTGGAAGCTCTGGGGGTGCAGAGCTGCACCTCCACACCGTGAGTCGGTGTGGAGGTCTTTTTGCACACTCTGCGTGGTTTTTGTAGTTTTTATTACTGACCGCATAGTTCCCTTTCCTATCCTCTGTCTGTCTAGAGAAGATTCGGCCTCCTTTGCTAAAATCTGTTTCATTCCTGTGATTGTTACTTCCTCTTAACTCACAGTCAATATTTGTGGGGGGCTACCTTTACTTTGGGGAATTTCTCTGAGGCAAGGTAGGCTGCTATTTCTATCTTTAGGGGTAGTTAGCTCTTAGGCTGTGAAGAGGCGTCTAGGGAGAGTTAGGTACGCTCCACGGCTATTTCTAGTGTGTGTCATAGGATTAGGGATTGCGGTCAGTAGAGTTACCACCTCCTCAGAGCTTGTCCCAGGTTTTCTGTTTTAACCATCAGGTCATTTCGGGTGCTCCTATGTTGTGAATTTGCTTTTTGCTCCCTCTAGTGGTTACTAGTTTTTTGACTCTGGTTTTTCTGTCATTCCTTTTATCCGCACCTGGGTCGTTAGTTAGGGGTGTTGCTATATAAGCTCCCTGGACCTTCAGTTCAATGCCTGGCAACGTAGTTATCAGAGCTAGTCTGCTGTGCTCTTGTCTACTGATCCTGGTTCCAGTTATATCAGCTAAGTCTGCCTTTTGCTTTTTGCTATTTGTTTTGGTTTTGTATTTTTGTCCAGCTTGTTCCAAATCTATATCCTGACCTTTGCTGGAAGCTCTAGGGGGGCTGGTGTTCTCCCCCCGGACCGTTAGACGGTTCGGGGGTTCTTGAATTTCCAGTGTGGATTTTGATAGGGTTTTTGTTGACCATATAAGTTACCTTTCTTTATTCTGCTATCAGTAAGCGGGCCTCTCTGTGCTAAACCTGGTTCATTTCTGTGTTTGTCATTTCCTCTTACCTAACCGTCATTATTTGTGGGGGGCTTCTATCCAGCTTTGGGGTCCCCTTCTCTGGAGGCAAGAAAGGTCTTTGTTTTCCTCTACTAGGGGTAGCTAGATTCTCCGGCTGGCGCGTGTCATCTAGAATCAACGTAGGAATGATCCCCGGCTACTTCTAGTGTTGGCGTTAGGAGTAGATATATGGTCAACCCAGTTACCACTGCCCTATGAGCTGGATTTTTGTACTCTGCAGACTTCCACGTTCCTCTGAGACCCTCGCCATTGGGGTCATAACAGTTTGCCAGGCCAGTATTAAATGTTTAATGCATTGCAGAAGAGGGATTATAAGAAAGAAGATTCTGAGTTTTTTTTTTTTTTTTTTTTCTTCTTCCCCTTTACCTCAGAGTGGCTATGCTTGCTGCAGACATGAATGTCCAGACCTTGATTACAAGTGTGGACCAGCTGGCTACTCGTGTGCAGGGCATACAAGACTATGTTATCAGAAATCCTAGGTCAGAACCTAAAATACCGATTCCTGAACTGTTTTCCGGAGACAGGTTTAAGTTTAGGAATTTCGTGAATAATTGTAAATTGTTTTTGTCCCTGAGACCCTGTTCATCTGGAGATTCTGCTCAGCAAGTAAAAATTGTTATTTCGTTCTTACGGGGCGACCCTCAGGATTGGGCTTTTTCGCTGGCGCCAGGAGATCCGGCATTGGCTGATCTTGATGCGTTTTTTCTGGCGCTCGGTTTACTTTATGAGGAACCCAATCTTGAGATTCAGGCAGAAAAGGCCTTGCTGGCTATGTCTCAGGGGCAGGACGAGGCTGAAGTGTATTGCCAAAAATTTCGGAAATGGTCCGTGCTGACACATTGGAACGAGTGTGCACTGGCCGCTAATTTTAGAAATGGCCTTTCTGAAGCCATTAAGAATGTTATGGTGGGTTTTCCCATTCCCACAGGTCTGAATGATACTATGGCACTGGCTATTCAAATTGACCGGCGGTTGCGGGAGCGCAAAACCGCAAATTCCCTCATGGTGTTGTCTGAACAGACACCTAATTCGGTGCAATGTGATAGAAAAACTGCAAATTCCCTCATGGTGTTGTCTGAACAGACACCTGATTTAATGCAATGTGATAGAATCCTGACTAGAAATGAGCGGAAAATTCATAGACGCCGGAATGGCTTGTGCTACTACTGTGGTGATTCTACACATGTTATCTCAGCATGCTCTAAACGTATAGCTAAGGTTGTTAGTCCTGTCACCGTTGGTAATTTGCAACCTAAATTTATTCTGTCTGTAACTTTGATTTGCTCACTGTCATCTTATCCTGTCATGGCGTTTGTAGATTCAGGTGCTGCCCTGAGTCTCATGGATCTCTCATTTGCTAAGCGCTGTGGTTTTACTCTTGAACCATTAGAAAATCCTATTCCTCTTAGGGGTATTGATGCTACACCATTGGCAGCAAATAAACCGCAGTATTGGACACAGGTTACCATGTGCATGACTCCTGAACACCGCGAGGTGATACGTTTCCTGGTTTTACATAAAATGCATGATTTGGTTGTTTTAGGGCTGCCATGGTTACAGACTCATAATCCAGTCCTGGACTGGAAGGCTATGTCAGTCTCAAGTTGGGGCTGTCGTGGTATTCATGGGGATTCCCTGCCTGTGTCTATTGCTTCTTCTACGCCTTCGGAAGTTCCGGAGTATTTGTCTGATTATCAGGATGTCTTCAGTGAGTCTGAGTCCAGTGCACTGCCTCCTCATAGGGACTGTGACTGTGCTATAGATTTGATCCCAGGCAGTAAATTTCCTAAGGGAAGACTGTTTAATCTGTCGGTACCTGAACATACCGCTATGCGTTCATATATCAAGGAGTCTCTGGAGAAAGGACATATTCGTCCGTCTTCTTCTCCTCTTGGTGCGGGATTCTTTTTTGTGGCAAAAAAGGACGGATCTTTGAGACCTTGTATTGATTATCGGCTTTTAAATAAGATCACTGTCAAATTTCAGTATCCTTTGCCGCTGTTGTCTGACTTGTTTGCCCGGATTAAGGGTGCCAAGTGGTTCACCAAGATAGACCTTCGTGGTGCGTACAACCTTGTGCGCATTAAGCAAGGTGATGAATGGAAAACCGCATTCAATACGCCCGAAGGTCATTTTGAGTACTTGGTGATGCCTTTTGGGCTCTCCAATGCGCCTTCAGTTTTTCAGTCCTTTATGCATGACATTTTCCGGAAGTATCTGGATAAATTTTTGATTGTTTATCTGGATGATATTTTGGTTTTTTCTGATAATTGGGATTCGCATGTGGAGCAGGTCAGGTTGGTCTTTAAAATTTTGCGTGAAAATTCTTTGTTTGTCAAGGGCTCTAAGTGTCTCTTTGGTGTACAGAAGGTTCCCTTTTTGGGGTTCATTTTTTCCCCTTCTGCTGTGGAGATGGACCCAGTCAAGGTCCGAGCTATTCTTGATTGGACTCAGCCCTCGTCAGTTAAGAGTCTTCAGAAGTTCTTGGGCTTCGCTAACTTCTACCGTCGTTTTATCGCTAATTTTTCTAGCATTGTGAAACCTTTGACGGATATGACCAAGAAGGGCTCCGATGTAGCTAACTGGGCTCCTGCTGCCGTGGAGGCTTTCCAGGAGTTGAAACGCCGGTTTACTTCGGCGCCTGTTTTGTGCCAGCCTGACGTCTCACTTCCCTTTCAGGTTGAGGTGGATGCTTCGGAGATTGGGGCAGGGGGCGTTTTGTCGCAGAGAGGCCCTGGTTGCTCTGTTATGAAACCTTGTGCCTTTTTCTCTAGGAAGTTTTCGCCTGCCGAGCGAAATTATGATGTGGGCAATCGGGAGTTGTTGGCCATGAAATGGGCATTTGAGGAGTGGCGTCATTGGCTCGAGGGTGCTAAGCATCGTGTGGTGGTCTTGACTGATCACAAAAATCTGATGTATCTCGAGTCTGCTAAACGCCTTAATCCGAGACAGGCCCGCTGGTCATTGTTTTTCTCCCGCTTTGATTTTGTTGTCTCGTATTTACCAGGTTCAAAGAATGTGAAGGCCGATGCTCTTTCTAGGAGCTTTGTGCCTGATGCTCCTGGAGTCGCTGATCCTGTTGGTATTCTTAAAGATGGAGTTATCTTGTCAGCTATTTCTCCGGATCTGCGACGTGTGTTGCAGAGATTTCAGGCTGATAGGCCTGAGTCTTGTCCACCTGACAGACTGTTTGTCCCGGATAAGTGGACCAGCAGAGTCATTTCCGAGGTTCATTCCTCGGTGTTGGCAGGTCACCCGGGAATTTTTGGCACCAGAGATCTGGTGGCCAGGTCCTTTTGGTGGCCTTCCTTGTCAAGGGATGTGCGGTCATTTGTGCAGTCCTGTGGGACTTGTGCTCGAGCTAAGCCTTGCTGTTCTCGTGCCAGCGGTTTGCTCTTGCCCTTGCCTGTCCCGAAGAGACCTTGGACACATATCTCCATGGATTTCATTTCTGATCTTCCGCTATCTCAGGGCATGTCCGTTATCTGGGTGATATGTGATCGCTTCTCCAAGATGGTCCATTTGGTTCCTTTGCCTAAGCTGCCTTCCTCTTCCGATCTGGTTCCTGTGTTTTTCCAGAACGTGGTTCGTTTGCACGGCATCCCTGAGAATATTGTGTCAGACAGAGGATCCCAGTTCGTTTCCAGGTTCTGGCGATCCTTTTGTAGTAGGATGGGCATTGATTTGTCGTTTTCGTCTGCTTTCCATCCTCAGACTAATGGACAGACGGAGCGAACCAATCAGACTTTGGAGGCTTATTTGAGGTGTTTTGTCTCTGCTGATCAGGACGATTGGGTGACATTCTTGCCGTTGGCTGAGTTTGCCCTTAATAATCGGGCTAGTTCCGCCACCTTGGTTTCGCCTTTTTTCTGCAACTCTGGTTTCCATCCTCGCTTTTCTTCGGGTCATGTGGAGCCTTCTGACTGTCCTGAGGTGGATTCTGTGGTGGATAGGTTGCAGCAGATCTGGAATCATGTGGTGGACAACTTGAAGTTGTCACAGGAGAAGGCTCAGCGCTTTGCCAACCGCCGCCGCGGTGTGGGTCCCCGACTACGCGTTGGGGATTTGGTATGGCTTTCTTCCCGCTTTGTTCCTATGAAGGTCTCCTCTCCCAAATTTAAACCTCGTTTTATTGGGCCTTACAAGATATTGGAAATCCTTAATCCTGTATCTTTTCGTCTGGATCTTCCTGTGTCGTTTGCTATTCACAATGTATTTCATAGGTCCTTGTTGCGGCGGTACATTGTGCCTGTAGTTCCTTCTGCTGAGCCTCCTGCTCCGGTGTTGGTTGAGGGCGAGTTGGAGTACGTGGTGGAGAAGATCTTGGATTCTCGCCTCTCCAGGCGGAGGCTTCAGTACCTGGTCAAGTGGAAGGGCTATGGTCAGGAGGATAATTCCTGGGTGGTCGCCTCTGATGTTCATGCGGCCGATTTAGTTCGTGCCTTTCATGCCGCTCATCCTGATCGCCCTGGTGGTCGTGGTGAGGGTTCGGTGACCCCTCACTAAGGGGGGGGTACTGTTGTGAATTTGCTTTTTGCTCCCTCTAGTGGTTACTAGTTTTTTGACTCTGGTTTTTCTGTCATTCCTTTTATCCGCACCTGGGTCGTTAGTTAGGGGTGTTGCTATATAAGCTCCCTGGACCTTCAGTTCAATGCCTGGCAACGTAGTTATCAGAGCTAGTCTGCTGTGCTCTTGTCTACTGATCCTGGTTCCAGTTATATCAGCTAAGTCTGCCTTTTGCTTTTTGCTATTTGTTTTGGTTTTGTATTTTTGTCCAGCTTGTTCCAAATCTATATCCTGACCTTTGCTGGAAGCTCTAGAGGGGCTGGTGTTCTCCCCCCGGACCGTTAGACGGTTCGGGGGTTCTTGAATTTCCAGTGTGGATTTTGATAGGGTTTTTGTTGACCATATAAGTTACCTTTCTTTATTCTGCTATCAGTAAGCGGGCCTCTCTGTGCTAAACCTGGTTCATTTCTGTGTTTGTCATTTCCTCTTACCTAACCGTCATTATTTGTGGGGGGCTTCTATCCAGCTTTGGGGTCCCCTTCTCTGGAGGCAAGAAAGGTCTTTGTTTTCCTCTACTAGGGGTAGCTAGATTCTCCGGCTGGCGCGTGTCATCTAGAATCAACGTAGGAATGATCCCCGGCTACTTCTAGTGTTGGCGTTAGGAGTAGATATATGGTCAACCCAGTTACCACTGCCCTATGAGCTGGATTTTTGTACTCTGCAGACTTCCACGTTCCTCTGAGACCCTCGCCATTGGGGTCATAACACTCCTAACCACCAGGTCCATAACAGTACAGTACATAGTGCTGCACTTGGTTCCGCGTCGATGTTGTCGTTTACTGACCTGCCCCTTGGATATGACAAATGGTGGATTAGTCTGAATGTATTGGGTTCATTTTTTGGCACAACTCCCAATGGGGGTACCACTACATCTTCTAAGCAAAGTGTTCTGAATGGACCCGCCGCCATTCTACCTAAAGATATTTCTTTTTTAATTTTTTTTGTCAAGACGTCTGGGTGTTGGTAGAGGGAGTTTAGATTTTTCTCCAGCCTTTCTTGATTTTAGATGGGCATGACATGCCTATATCTGTGTCTCCTCCTCCTTTTACTCCTCCACCTTTTTTCTTTTCGCATGACTATATGTAGTTGTGACTTTTCCATGTGTTTGTTGTGTCTTCTGAGCAGTTTGTCAGCTTTTGGACACCTTTTAAGGTGTTTTCTATGTGTTTTCCATGTGTTTGTATGTGTTTGTGTTTGCCTGCCATTGGTTTCATTGGGGTTCGATGGTGTGCGTCGAACGTTCGACGAACAGTTCGTCGAACACATCCCTGTTCGACGAACTGAACCCGAACACTAGGGAGGTGGCTCATCTCTACTTGTAATACTGACTGTGATCTCATCGGTACGATGATTCCTGTGTGGTCTGTAGTCTGATAGTGGCAGTTGTTACTAACAGCCATCATCTCCGTACCATTGTTAAGAATATACTGGTAGTTGTAGTGTTGTAGGTTCATGCAATACAATTGTTTTTTGGGCTGACTTGACACTACAATTGATCGTTGTACTAAGCTTGGTTCTTGTATTCAAGTACTTTTGGTTCTGGTAATGTATTCAGGTACTTATGGTGTTTCTGGTGACATATTCATGTACTGATGGTTGTTCTGGTGATGTAGTCATGAACTGATGGTGTTGCTGTTGATGAATTCATGTACTGATGGTGGCTTCTAATGATGCATTCATGTACTGATGGTGGCTTCTAGTGATGCATTTATTTACTGATGATGTTTCTGGTGCCATATTTATGTACTATTGATGGCTCTGGTGCTATTATGTACTAATGATGACTTTGGTTTTGTATTCATGCACTTATGATGGTTCTGCTGATGAATAGAGCAACAAAATCATCTTCACTACATGAATACAGCACCAGAACAACCATCACTACATGAATATGTCTCCAGAACCGGAATACATCACTATAACCACCATCATTTTTGTGCAAGCTGTATTTGTCGCATGACTGATGCAAAAACCATCAAATTGATCCCTTTATCTATAATGGGGGTCTGTTTGTTTTCCATTAGGGTATTTGCCAAATGCTGAACACCTTAATTGAAACCAAATAACCCCCATTATAGTTACGCTATATTAGTTTCCATGTCTATGCTTGGGTTTGTCATTTAAAACACAGAACATCAGGGATGATTATTGCTATTTCTTCACCTGTATTGTGTAAATAGTCTGCAAAGAATTGATTTTGTATCTAACTTTGAAATTGCATTCCTTATTAAGTCACCTCTCTAAAGTAGACAAAAAGAGAAATGATCCAGCTGGAGGTGGAGGCAGTTCAGACTTTGTGAGACTTTATTAGACAACTAAAGCGATAAATAGTTCTTCAAAATGAAAAATCTTTACATAGCAAACACCTGGCACACCAGTGAGGAGGATCAACGCGCTTCAGCTATGAAGTCTTACTCATGATCATGATCTGAACTGCCTCCACCTCCAGCTGGATCATTTCTCTTTTTGTCTTCATTTGCTGTGGGCGCTCACCCCGAACCGTGCTGGGCGTTGGCAGGTCTGGGGATTTCGTCTAAGACCGGTAAGCTGACTATATTCCTTTTTTCTTTTGTTACCTCTCTAAAGTACTCCACTTTTTTTTTTTACGTTTACTGACATTTTTTGTGAAAAACATAACAATTCTAGTGGAAGTGGTCATCAGAGCTTTTTACCTTACCCATTGGAGGGGAAGATGCATTAGGTGTCCTGTTGCCTTAGTGTTTGATCTATTCCTTTGCTTTGGGGTGTGAGGCACCATTGGCTTCATCTGCCTAGGGAACCAAAATACCTTGTCCCAGCCCTTCAGGGAACCTTGCTTTCATCTATTGTGGAGGCATGCTCTCTCTCCTTCTGTACTTGTTAGTGCCTTGTTTTTGCTCATGTTTATTGTACTTATCTATACTTGCCCCCTTTTCACATGCAAAGCGCCATGGAATAAATGGCGCTATAAAAATGTATAATAATAAAAATAAAAATGTTCTTTTTTCCTTTGAGTGTTGCTGCCTTCTTATGATTGGACAGCATCATACTGGGAGAAGAAGTACATGCCCCCAGTGAAAACTATCTGATAACACCCATTTATTAACAATTTCAGTGCCAAATACTTTGATTGCTAATATATGCAACAGAGAGGTGAAATTTAATAATGAAACAAAAAAAAAACACATTTTATTCCACCCTGCAGCCACTATAACATCCCATATCCAACTTAATTTTTTAACTTGAAAAATTTGGTAAAGGCCAGGATCCTTTTTAATGTCTGCCGGATGTGATTTAATTTCTTTGACTTGAGCCCATCAATAGCATATTGGTATCTTCAGTTGCATTGTTCAAAACTGGAACATGAGGCCAATCTTTATCTTAGGTTGTAATTTAAATTTCAATTCAATAGAATCAGAACCCTACATAATTTTTTTCTTTTTATTTATAAAAATAACTTATCTTAATATCTTAAAAATATATAACTCAACCTATATTCTGATTAAAGCTGTCAGGTTAATAAGAGTCATAGACAGTCATCTTCCATACATTTATGTATTTATTTTTCCTTTGTGTCATCATTTGTAAGGCTCGGCAGCTCTCTGTTGTAAGGCATATTATCCACATGACATACATTTGAGCATTTTTTTGCCCCGATATATACTTTCCTTTATCTTGCATATCATTCATTACCAGTGTGACTTGATCTGACGCTTTGTAGTTTAGTACCAATACCTTAATAAAGAAAAGGTCATTGACTTTATTCTTTTCCATGTATAAGTCAAATGATGTCAACCAGAAATGTGTATTACAAAAGTCACACAATGCCTTTTCGCGCACTGTGAAAGGTCATCAATCTGCACACATCTAACCTAGAAATTACATAAGAATGTCTATAGAGTTGACATCAATTGTGGCTAAATCTGCAGTTTTATTCGATCAGTGGGAAAAAGAACATACATTAATTTAGTATCTACAGAACTTGGGTCCCCTGACCACCCTTCTACCTTGTCATTCTGCCATCCAGATGTGGCATTCACTTCTATTTGAGTTAGGCCAGGTTCACATTGCGTTAACAGCAGCACATTCAACACATGCGTTAACGGGCTGCTGTTAACGCAAGTGCCGAATTTCGCTAGCGCAGATAGAGCTAGCAGATGCTCTATCTGCGCTAGCAGTGATGGACCCGGAAACGCTGCAGCCCGCGTCCCAAGGTCCATCACTCAATGACGGCACATCGCTAGCGCACGCCCACTGTGAGCGTGCACTACCAATGCGTCCGCCATAGGACTTAATGGCGGCATTAACGAACTGCGTTACACCGCGTTATGCCACGGTGTAGCGTAGTCCATCTAACGGACGCCAAAGATGCAATGTGAACCCAGCCTTAGTGGAGCAAGAGTACTCACATGTTTCTGTGACTCCCGAAGAATTGTATGGACTGAGCCATATACATAAGGGGCCAATGTGTATTCATTCTCATACAGAACTTGGGTTTAGTTACTGTTTATTTAGGCAGTATAAGATTTAGGAGATCATCATTCTTGAAACAGTTATGGGTCCTATATATAGGTACTATATGCCATAAATGTTACAGAACAAAGTACCCCATTGAAGAAACAGTTGATAACTATGCTTATCATCTTCTTCATGTTTTTGCCATTCTGTAACACTTGCAAAATCTGCAAATTGATATATCAGTAAAGAAACATTGATTTCTAGCACATAGCTCTCATGAGACACCTGTGGCTAAGCAATATTAATAATCCTCACCCAGCCAGGAGTAAACTATTTCCCGACAACTCAAGGAACTGAAAATGGATCTTGTTGTTGCATATAAATGGGCCTTACAACACCTAATGAGGCTAATACTCATTATTCATTACATTTTAAAGAAACATAATGTCAGAAAATAACCTATTGTTCGGTCAATGTTTTAAAACATCTTGAAATCTATTTGTAGAGTGCAATTAGGTTGTGGTGTATCCGTTTAAATATATAGTAGGCTGCAATAGCAAAATCACAGGGAGGCACCATGCTTGGTGGTGACATAATTATGCATGGGGCACTGTGTTGGATGGTTACAGTTACATAAAACTTAGTTGAAAAGAGGTATCGGTCTTCTGACAAACTCCCCAACAGGTTCTCCTCTAATCTGTCACAGTCTATAAGTCACTATCGAACCCCTCTGTTGGTCATCTCTCTTGGCTGCTATTCCCTGTAATAGCCTTTTAACAAGAGGTGATATCCCCAGAAATATGATGTGGGGTCCCCCTATTTTTAATGTGAAGGAACAGATGATTGGCCTCGGGGAGACCAAAACATCCAACACCGCGGAGACACCATCACGTGTTTCTCAACGCAGTGATCCAGAACACTGCCCCCATCCCTTATGGGAAATATGCAAATGCATGTAGGATAGCTGCGGAGACACCATCACGTGTTTCTCGACGCAAGCAGTGAATAGCCAGACCTTTCCCCGGGAGGGAACAACCACGGGAAGGGCAGCATCCAATAAAGGAAAACATCCATCCTTTTACTAGGCACTGCTCCTAATAGCCAGATTCCTACTCCACACTGATGAGGGGCAAACACCCCGAAACAGCTGTCTGTGGATGGATACCATGCTTGGCATAGGTGGTTTTCCTGTATTGGATGTTTTCCTTTATTGGATGCTGCCCTTCCCGTGGTTGTTCCCTCCCGGGGAAAGGTCTGGCTATTCACTGCTTGCGTCGAGAAACACGTGATGGTGTCTCCGCAGCTATCCTACATGCATTTGCATATTTCCCATAAGGGATGGGGGCAGTGTTCTGGATCACTGCGTTGAGAAACACGTGATGGTGTCTCCGCGGTGTTGGATGTTTTGGTCTCCCCGAGGCCAATCATCTGTTCCTTCACAGCCTTTTACTAGGCACTGCTCCTAATAGCCAGATTCCTACTCCACACTGATGAGGGGCAAACACCCCGAAACAGCTGTCTGTGGATGGATACCATGCTTGGCATAGGTGGTTTTCCTGTATTGGATGTTTTCCTTTATTGGATGCTGCCCTTCCCGTGGTTGTTCCCTCCCGGGGAAAGGTCTGGCTATTCACTGCTTGCGTCGAGAAACACGTGATGGTGTCTCCGCAGCTATCCTACATGCCCCTATTTTTAATAACCAGAAAAGGCTATGGGTAATGGCTCACTCCCAGACTAAGAACATCAGCCCTCAGACTCCCCAGAAATGACACATCCATTAGATGTGCTAATTTTGGCGCTCAGCCTCCGCTCTTCTCCCTTGCCCTTGTGCGGTAGCAAGTGGGGTAATAGTATTGGGGTTGATGTCGGCTTTGTAAATGTCAATTGACATCAAGCTCAGTGGTTAGTAATGGAGAGGCATCTATAAGACACCTCAATTGCTAACCCCGTCAGTTTAAATAAAAAAAACACACACAGAGAGCAAAATCCATTGTTTGAAAAAGAAAAAAAAACACTACCCGACCCTGTTTTAAGCATTTAACCTTTTACATATGTAAAAGAAAATTAAATGCAAAAAGTTAAATTTGATTTTTATTAAAATACTTAGATATCTTACCCAGGATCCAAAAATTAGTCACTTGGAACACATAAGTCTCACAATTCCAAGTACTATTTTACAGTTTTTAAAGCCTCTTTTTTATTTTTAATTAAACTTTCAAGCATATAGTGTTCAGTGTATCACTTTAATTTAATCTCCTGACGACATTTTATGCAGTATGCTACAACTACTTCATTATAGATCATTCAGTGTTTAATACCATCTCATAAAATAGAAAGCTTTACGCACATTTCTCTATCAGAATGCTGCTTATGTCTCTCTCCTCCTTGATTGATGGTAGTCTTAAAATGCTGATCGATCTGATCAACAGCGTCAGCCCCTAAACGATTGGGCAAATCGTAATGACATGCTTGAGTAATAGATTCCCCTTTAAATGTCAAGCTGCTATGTTAACACAGGCTAATATTAGAGTTTACAGCACATTAATGCACAGATGCAAATACTAATTTTTTTTAAAAAAATAGTAACATAAAATATTCTGGTTTATTTGTCTTACATCATTTCTACATATATAATTTACAGTAGGAAATAGAGATGGTCGCATCTTGGCACCGTCCAGGTTGAAAACTTTTTATCCCCAGACACGGATTACTGCGTGGGACAGAACGACAGGCAGGTGAGGGATATTGTTGTTTTTTATTTTCAGAAGACGAGGCCTTCAATGAAATGGGCATTAGGTGAGTATAACTGAGTTTGTTATTTTTAAATCAAAAAATAAAAGTCTGGGTTTTTTATTTCAAATAAAAGACTTTATTCTGGCTGTGTATTTATTTACAATATAACTATAGGATTAGCAATGGATAGGTGTCTTATAGACGCCTCTCCATAACTAAGCCATGGGCTTGATGTTACCGGACAATACAAAGGTGACATCAATTACACAAGTATGAACCCCACTTGCCACCGCTACTGGGAAAGTGGGAAGAGCCGGGCAAAGTGCCTGAATTGGCACATCTAAAAGATGTGCCTTTTCTGGGCAGGTGCAGGCTATTTTTAAGGCAGGTGGGGGGCCAATGTCCATGGCCCCTTACCAGCCCTCAGAGGCTAGTTGTCAAAAAATGAGGGGGACCCCACTCTGTTTTTTAAAATTATTTATTTAAATAATTAAAAAAATATGCCTTCAGTGTGAATGTGCAATTTTCATAGTCATGAAAATACAGAAAAATCTTTAAATGAGGTGTGTCCAAACTTTTGGTCTGTACTATATAGATAGATAGATAGATAGATAGATAGATAGATAGATAGATAGATAGATAGATAGATAGTAGAAAAAGGAACAGCACAATAGTTGTTCACAGCGGGTGACAGGCCTCCAGGTAAACAGTCTAATACTTGCCAAACTAAACAGAAGAAAAAAATGAAGGCAGCACTGGAGTGCTGCCTTCATTTTTTTCTTATATGTATATCAGTTCTTCAATAGAGAAAGTGAAACTCATATATAGAGTCTTTCCAGACAGGGCGATCTATTTCAAGTGTTTATTTATGTTAATGTTGATGTTTATGGCTTGCAGCCAATGAAAACCCAAAAGTCATTATCTCAGTAAATTAGAATAATTAACAAAAAACACTAATTTAGTGAGAAGCACCTGTATATACCCCTCAGCCCAAGCCCACTAGTATCTATACTGTATATATTTATATATGTATATTACATATCATCTGATCTCCTATAGAGGATGCCTGGTCAGTCAAGGTAGTGGTAGGGCTATAGAGGGGCAGTCAACGAGGAGTGGGGGCGCCATACCTTTTTAACTGAGGGTGCCAACCTCCGCTGTCAGGAAGGGAATTGTGAAGGGCAAAACCAGTCCCTATCTCCCCTCATTTCTGCTCTTTTAAGAAAATTACAAAAAATCACTGGTTTCTGTGCAAATATGTGTGCATGTATGTCTTTATGTATTGGGTTTTTACACTGACTAAAAGAGAGAATCTTTTAAGGGATTTATTTGTTATGGTTTGTTTACATGTATAAGGGGGCTATGTGGTGGGTTATACTGTATATAGTGGGATTTCAGCATACTTAATTCTGCTTAATATTAAGTCAAACAATTATTAATATATATTTTTTATATTATGTTAACCCCTGGGCCATTTTCCGTTTTTGTTTTTTGCTCCCTTTCTTCCCAGAGCCATAACTTTTTTATTTTTCTGTCAATATGGCCATCTGAGGGCTTGTTTTTTGCAGGACAAGTTGTACTTTTGAACGACACCATTGGTTATTGTGTACTGGAAAATGGGGAAAAAATTCCAAGAGAGGTGAAAATGCAAAAATAAGTGCAATTCCACAGTTGTTGTTTTTTTTTGCCATTTTCACTAAATGCTAAAACTGACGTGCCAATATGATTCTCCAGATCATTACGAGTTCACAGTCACCAAACATGTACAGTTTTTTTTATTTTAGTGGTGAAAAATAAATCCAAAATGTATAAAAAAAAAAAAAAATCTGCCATTTTCCGAGACCTGTAGCGTTTCCATTTTTCTTGATCTGGGGCAGGTGAGGGCTTATTTTTTGTGCACCCAGCTGCCGTTTTTATTGATACCATATTGGTGTAGGTACGATCTTTTGATCGCCCATTATTGCATTTTATTGTAATGTAGTGGCTACCAAAAAAACATAATTCGGGTGAATTTTTTTCTTGTTACACCATTTAGCAATCAGATTAATTCTTTATTGTATTGATAGATCAGGGAATTCTGAACTTGGTGATACCAAATATGTGTATATTTGATTTTTTTATTGTTATATTTTGAATGGGGAGAAAGGGGGGTGTTTTAAACTTTTATTTTTTCTTATTTTTTCATATTTTTAAAAACTTTTTTTTTTTTTAAGTTTTTTCATGCTTCAATAGTCTCCATAGGAGACTAGAAGCTGCAGTACTTTGATCGCCTCTGCTACACACAGGTGATGATCAGATCGCCTGTGTGTAGGCAGAAATGCTCACTCACTATGAGCGCCGACCACGCTGTGGCACTCATACCAATCTGGCTATGACAACCATAGAGGTCTGCTGCAGACCTCTAGTTGTCGTGTCAACCCATTGGTGTCCCGTGATCACGTGATGTTGTCAACAATGGGCTGCATTAGTGGCGAGCTTCCTGTAAGCACGAGTTAAATGCCGCTGTCAGAGATTGGCAGCGGCATTTAACTAGTTAACAGCCGCGGCTGGATCGCGATTCCACCTGCAGCTGTTGTGGGCACATGTCAGCTGTATAGATCAGCTATCAAGTGCCCGGAAAGGTGTGGGCTCAGGACCGGAGCCCGCTCCAAACAGGTGAAGTCCAACATGTGCGTACTATTACGCCATATGTTGGAAAGGGTTTAATATCGCGCAGAATTAATTTCAGCCTATTGGTTCGGCCTCCACAATAGTCACGGTGTGTCATGTGACCCCATGAGAAAATTAATCTCTCACCCCTGCTGTATTTTGTATAGAGCTATGTTATTTATAGTGCCGTACATAAGGGAAAAAGTTGCACAGCGCACTATGTGCTCCACTATCTCTGGCGTTTTCCTTGTGAGTCGCCTGTCAGGGCTCTGAGGTACTCGGTACCGGGTCCGGTACTTAAAGGGATGTGTCACGGCAGCGGCGACCTGGTCCATGGCCCTGGGCGCCCATGTAAAAGGGAATGTCTTTAAAGGGGTTTGAATAAAGTTTGTGTTTGTGACACTATCTGTGGTTCTCGGTCAGAGGTGACCGACGCTGCTTAAAGGAGTCCACTGGGGTGATGTTATGGCAGCTAAAATGGTATAGCTTACCACAGGTGAAGTTTGGTCCCCAGGGCTCCCGGTGTGTAGATGGAGATGGTGGGTAGTGTAGAAAGAAACGGTTTACCGAAGACTTCAGGCAGCCATAGTCCGGGGCACCAGATCACAGGTACAGGCAGGTTCCGGCCTGCTTGGAACCAAATTCAGAGTCCCCTTTACCTGGTGGAGTTAGAAGCCTTCCTGCTAGCGCTGTGGTGTAGTCCCTTGCTTCCTGTGGCTTCTATCAAGGTACTCACTGTTCTCTCTGTCCTCCTTAAAGGTGGGACACAAACTCGTATGACAGGTGACTCGAAACATTTTACAGGGTCTCTATCACAACCTGGGCTCTATGCGCCACTGTGTCTCCAGGTGTTAGGGCGGACAGGTGGCATGTAGTCCAGCTGTCCTGACAGTTTCTGTTGTAAGTCTTGGAGTCCCTCACAACCTCGGTCTTTCAGCTACTGGTGTCTGCGCTCTGTAGGGAGGTAGCCCAGTCACAGCTGTCCTCCCCAGTTCTCCCCTGTGCTTCACTTCTCCAACACGCTTTCTACAAATTGTTCAGCTTTTTCCTTCTCTTTCTCTAGGAGCTGCAGCACTTCTCGTGGTGGCCCCTCTGCTTCCTTCTTCTCTGTCTCTCTGACAGGAACTAACTCTCAGACTGGCTGACTTTCCCTCCAGACCAGAATATATATAGGGGAGCCATCCACAAGCTGGATCAGAGCTCCCCCTTCTGTCCTGGAGTGTGAACATGTTGCATGCTTGTGTGTACCTGATGGAGAGGATCCTCCTTCGCTTCCAAGCATGACATCACTCTGACCGTGAGGAAAGCAATGCCACTGTGACAACCAGGAACCTGGGGTGTCACACTTGTGTCACATCTGTGTGTCATTCACATGATCTATCACATGATCTATTGGGGGATTATGTGACATGTCAGGTGATACATCAGATACTGGGGGCCCTGCCTTCTAAACTGTCCAGGGCCCTGGCTAATGTTAATCCACCCCTGGATGTGGGTACCAAGTGGGGTACCCACATATGATGTGCATATGGATTAATAGGATCTATAGACATCATCTTATCTGATACTGCATACTGGAACTATATTTACTGCGCTATGCATCTTGTAAGAATGGTTAGGGACTGATGTAATTTATGCATTTTTATTTTTATACTATTGGAAATGTATGAGTCTAATACATGCATTAGACTGAATAGTACACTCATCTGTGCAGTCTGATTGCCACAATACATGCATGAGCAGAAAGACATTAAACTTCCCAATTTCCCAGAGGTCTGCGTGTAGAGTTGTAAGATTATTGTCATTTGCATCCCTTAAAGACCTCATTGAAATTATACAACCAGGCTGAAAACTTAATGGTAAAAATTATATTGCTCAGAGAACTTCAACTTTTTTGGCAGGAGGCAATACCAGATTGCTAACATCAAATGACGTAGATTTTAATTATTGCTTAGTAATGAGAATTTCAAACCAGCTTATTGCCTCTTGGGGGAAAGCAAATCAGAGGAACATTTCAATGTATGTAAAACATGATTGCATTTTCTTAATAAAACACAGTAGATATTAAACAATAGAAAGGAAAATGTTGTCTTTATATGCAGTTAGATGCAAAAATGCAATTAATTTGAAATATTCGTAAACTTGCTAAAATGTAAAAAAAATAGATTCAGCAGAGATGAAATTTGAAATATTTAAAATATTGTATTTTTTATTCTTATTTAAAAATCACATCTTAAAATTTTCCAAAGCCTTCTCACTCAATGATGCAGTTTATACACGTAGAGAAAGGAAATGCTTGGGCTTCATTGAGGACCATAGGTTGCCATAGATTTTCTCCATGCATATGTGTTCTTCCATTAACAAATTCTACGGGATACCAATGAGAACAGACGATGATCCATCACTACTTCACAGTCAGACATGTTATCGTAGTTGATTTATTTTTGGAAGATGATTAAGTTTTAATCATTGGTACCAGACATTTTATTGGATGGCAAATATAGGTAAAATTACATAGCTTGTCATCCAAAGATTGTTCTTATATAAAAATAGAAAAACTTCCTAAAGGCTACACACAGCATGAAACAAGAAATGTGACCTAATAGTTTATTTGCCCAGTGGTGTAACTGTCATTCAGGCTCTCACAATGCACTATGCCATGATCAGAATTATGAATTTAGCTTTAGGAGTAAAATTCCTGAAACTCAAAGTCAAGAAATATATTAACAACATTACTACATTTTAAGTGTAAAGCGTTGTACGTTAAAGTTTTGTTTCTCTTTAAAACCTCAAATATAAGTACACTTGGATAATTATTGTACTAAATAAGATACAGGAAAAATAGATATCTTTGTACCATTTTAGCTAGTAGACAGAAAAAAATAAAAATTTGAGTTTTCATTGGTTGATACCTTTAATGACTAACTGGCTACGATCTTTTCAGTTAGCCATTAAAAGGTATCAACCAATGAGGACTCTCAAATTTTAATACTAAATATTAAGTTTAAGGGGATTTCTATCACTTCTCCAATAATTTCCAAAAGTATTTTTCAAACATTCTTACTTTACAAAAGTGCCATCATTTTACTATCCATTGGTTGTGCAATGTAATGCGCCACTCTGCTCCATGATTTAGAGAATTTCTATAACATTTTTACTACCCTGGCAATAAATGAAACTTCATAAAGGGAACAAGTCATGTAAAAAAGCCCGATATTAACCTGCAGATTAATAGGGTTCTAAAAATTCACTAAGAGCCCCACTGCTGGGAGAAAATTGACTTTCAGTTACAGAGGTGCTTTCAGTCATAGAGACACCGCTTCAGTCACGCAGAGACTGTAACCACACCCTGGCACTGACTTACAGCTCTCTCTATTGCTGAGCTGGATGTCCGTCAGTGCTGGGGCGTAGTTACAGCCGCCGCTCACTATGCACTGAGCAGTTACTGAAGCCACATCTAGGACTGAAATCCAGAGGCTGCTGGGAGAAATAAACTTAAAGGGAACCTGTCACCCCGTTTTTTCCGTATGAGATAAAAATACTGTTAAATAGGGCCTGAGCTGTGCATTACAATAGTGTATTTTGTGGACCCCGATTCCCCACCTATGCTGCCAAAATATGTTACCAAAGTAGCCGTTTTTGCCTGTCAATCAGGCTGGTCTGGTCAGATGGGCGTGGTGTCTTCCCCCAGATCTTGCTTATTTTTCCGTTGGTGGCGTAGTGGTTTGCGCATGCCCAAGTCCAGAATCCACTGCACAGGGGAGGGAAAAGAGCGCGATCTGCGCTATTCCCCTGGTGATCGGTGGGGGCGGCCATCTTCCTGTGGCCGCGCGTGCGCAGATGGAGCGCTCTGCTGCCCGGGGCTTCAAGAAAATGGCCGCGGGATGCCGCGCATGCACAGATGGAGATCACGGCGGCCATTTTCCTGAAGCAGAGTTCGCATCTCGGCTGATTGACAGGCAAAAACGGCTACTTTGGTAACATATTTTGGCAGCATAGGTGGGGAATCGGGGTCCACAAAATACACTATTGTAATGCACAGCTCAGGCCCTATTTAACAGTATTTTTATCTCATACGGAAAAAACGGGGTGACAGGTGCCCTTTAATTTCCTCTCGGCAGGGGTTTCTGAGTATGGCTGGTGGACATCTTCAGCAGATTAACCCTGTATCTGCAGGTTAATAGCTTTTTTTTTACACAACAAGTTTCCTATAACTGATGTCTCATAAAGGTCTAGCCGCATGTGCCTTTCTGAGAAAGGTCATGCACAGCTGAATGGTGGGATGAAAGTAAAGGGTTTGGCTGGCTGGTACAGTAGAATGTTTTGCTGGGCAAAGATAACACTGGATAAAAAGCCAACGCTATAGGACCAGAAAGTCCCTATAGTGTTGGTGGAGAGCCCCTTTAATTTTTGTGGACATAGCTGATTTCCATGAAATCTGACAAAATTGAGACAATAAGGCTACTTTCACACTAGCGTTAACTGCAATACGTCACAATGCGTCGTTTTGCCGAAAAAACGCATCCTGCAAAAGTGCTTGCAGGATGCGTTTTTTCTGCATTGACTAACATTAGCGACGCATTTGCAACGCATTGACACACGTCGCAACCGTCATGCGACGGTTGCGCCGTGTTGTGGCGGACCGTCGGGAGCAAAAAACGTTACATGTAACGTTTTTTGCTCACGACGGTCCGCTTTTCCCGACCGCACATGCGCGGCCGGAACTCCGCCCCCACCTCCCCGCACTTCCCCGCACCTCACAATGGGGCAGCGGATGCACTGCAAAAATGCATCCGCTGCCCCCGTTGTGCGGCGGAGACAACGCTAGCGTCGGTGACCTCGGCCCGACGCACTGCGACGGACCGAGCCCGACGCTAGTGTGAAAGTAGCCTTAGTCGTCTGGTTGGATATAAATATTAGCAATACTACAAAATAACAGAATGTAACATATTTTTTTAGCTTTGCTGCATATTGTAATATTCTATAATCTATATCTATCTATATAAAAATGAGTGTGTGTGTGTGTGTGTGTGTGTGTGTGTGTGTGTGTGTGTGTGTGTGTGTGTGTGTATGTATCGGCAACCAATCACTAAGCATCTTTCATTTACCAGAGCTGTTTATAAGAAGCTGAGCTGTGATTGGTTGCTATGAGCAACAGTTTTCCTTGTAGACAGTTGTGGTAACTGAGGCCTATTATTCTTATAATTTCTGTAAAGCTGGAAATAACATAATTTATTACTGTGCTGACACAGACTGCATAGGATTAGATACATGGCTCAGCAGACTGTATCACACAGAATAGAATTAAATACACGGCTCAGCAGACAGTAACACACAGGATAGGATTAGATACATGGCTCAGCAGACAGTAACACACAGGATAGGATTAGATACACAGCTCAGCAGACAGTTTCACACAGGATAGTATTATATACATGGCTCAGCAGACTGTGGAGTGCCCTACCAGGGCAGCGGGGTACTCGGTACTGGGTCCGGTCTTAAAGGGGATGTCACGGTGGCTGCGACCCGGTCCGTGGCCCATGGCGCCTAATAAAAGGGAACGGTCTTTAAAGGGGAATTGTGAATAAGTGTGACGTGACACCACCTGTGGTATTCGGTCAATAGGGGGACCGATGCTGCTTTAAAGGGGTCCTCTGGGGATGATGTTGCAGCAATGATGGTGACGCTTCCCACAGGTGAAGCGGGGTCCCCAGGGGTCCTAGAGTGTATGGTGATGATGGTGTTTGCCGGTCAATGAGTAAAGGACACAAGTTGTAAAGTCTTTACCTGGTTTAATGTAGTTGGCAGGCCACAGTCCAGGGTACCGGCAAAAGGTACATTAGGAGTCCAGGCAGCCCGGAAACAAGTGAAATCCCCTTGGCAAGTCAGGTTGGGAGCCTTACACTGTGCAATTGTAGGAGGGTGGTGCTGTTATGAACAGTAAGGAACAGGCTGTAACTTTAAGAGACTGCACCCTCTTGTCTGGCGTAATGGAATGTTCTGCTTCTCCCCTGCAATAGACTGTATGAATGGACTGGACTGTGCAGATGGCAGGGGTGGAGCCTGAACTGTGTGTGTGAACTGAGGCTGCTGCAGAGAGGACTTTGTGCTCTTAGCTGCAAGAGAGGAGGACTGTGTCCTGATATAGATGCAAGAGAGGACCCCCAGCCTGTAACAATGTGGACTTGTGAGATTTGACACTTTTCTGGGTGCAGCGAGGGTGGCTGTCCTGTGTTAGTTCAAGGAGCCACGAAGATACCGAGAAAGGGATTTACAGTTTACAGGAGCACCTCCAGGACCCAGAAGAAAGGAGAAGACCATGTTTCACTGAGCTGGCAGAGAGCCATGTGCACCACCGTACTAGACTGCTGGGCCCCCCTGGGACTGGATATGAGTTCCCAACATCACCGTGAGTTTGTTCCTGCTTTGTGCAGATGTCAGGGCCTAGTGTAGGCTTCAATAGTCAGAACATGGCAGCCATGTGGCCTGCTTAGTAAAGGCCAGGGAGGTTATACGTAGAGTAGCATAATTCTTTGTTTATTGTTTGCATTTACTTGTGTAACATATATTGAGTCTGTAACAGTTGTGGCACCATGCTATTTTACGGACAAACTAAAGAATATAACTCTTGTAAATTATCTTTTGCCATTGCATACCCCTGTTTGCATCTTCCTCATCCACTTCATTCCTTGCCTTCCAATTAGTCTACCCTTTGTTGTTTGCACCTCATCTTGTGTACAGTAGTCTTCCTGCACCGTGGTGGTCCCCCGGCCATCGGTTCACGCTTGCTATAGTCCCTTGCTGTCTGTAATGTCCTAACAAGGTCCTGGTTCCTTCCCTGTCCTGGGACAGGTATGTCCTGTATGGTAGGCAGCTTGAGCCATTCCTTCTGGGGTCTCTACACAGTGACTCCAGGCTCCAGGGTGCTGCTGTACCACAGGCTTAATTTGGGCAGTATACATGTAGTTCTGTGCCCTCCGGTTCTGCTAGGTGTCCTACAGTTCCACTCTAGCCTCCGGCTCCCGGTACCCGGTCTCTGCGCTCCGGCTCCTCGGAGGCCCACTCGCAGCCTCCTTGAGCCTTGTAATCTCTCCTCTGCTCCTTTTCTGTCTGACCTTCAGAATGTCTGATCAAGACTAAACTAGCTCCTCCTCCAAACCAGGATCTTTATTCAGGGAAGCTGCCCTAAAACAGGGTTTTGAGCTCCCCCTCCTGGCCTGGATTCAGAAGGTGTTGTGTGAGTGATTTACCTGCCAATGAGATCCCTCTTGTTTCCAGGCATAGCACTACCATCCTTGAGAGGAAAGCAGCACTACTGTGATACCTGAACTCCTGGGGTGCCACAACTGTATCACACAGGAGAGCATTAGATACATGGCTCAGCACACAGTATCACACAGGATAGAATTAGATACATGGCTCAGCAGACTGTATCACACAGTATAGGATTAGATACACAGTTAAGCAGACTGTATCACACAGGATAGGAATAGATACATGGCTCACCAAATAGTATCACACAGGATACGATTAGATACATGGCTCAGCACACAGTTTCACACAGGATAGGTGTTGTGAACTCTATTTTTGGGCTCCCTCTAGTGGTCACAAGCGGTACTGTGTAGTGTTGTCTTTCTGCAGGTTGGCAGCATCGTTATCCTTGGTTGGTTCGTTATCCTTGGTTGGTTTCCTATTTAGCTCACCTGGATACTCAGTTCCTTGCCTGCTCTCAATGTATTCAGTGCTCTTCAGATTCCTTGTGACTACCTTGCTCCCAGTCTCTCCAAGACAAGCTAAGTTTTTGTTTGTTTATTTTTTGATTATCAGCATTCATCATGTTTCTTATCCAGCTTGCTAAAATGTGATTTCCTCGCTTGCTGGTTGCTCTAGGGGACTGAGTTTCTCCCCCCACACCGTTAGTTGGTGCGGGGGTTCTTGAAATCTCAGTGTGGATATTTTGTAAGGGTTTTTTACTGACCGCACAGACCCCTTTTCTATTTTCTGCTATCTAGTATTAGTGGGCCTCATTTGCTGAATCTGCTTTCACCCCTGTGTATGTGCCTTCCTCTTACCTCACCGTTATTATTTGTTGGGGGCTTCTATATCTTTGGGGATTATTTCTCTGGAGGCAAGTGAGGTCTTTCTTTCTCTCTAGGGGTAGTTAGTTCCTCAGGCTGGCTCGAGACGTCTAGGATTTTAGACACGTTCACCGGCTACCTTTAGTGTGTTGGATAGGTTCAGATTTGCGGTCAGTCCAGTTTACCACCTCTCTAGAGCTTGTGCTATGTTTTGTTACTTAGCTGGAGTATTTTGTGATCCTCAACCACTAAGGATCATAACAGATAGGGTTAGATATACAGCTCAGCAGACTATCACACAGGATAGGATTATAGGATTAGAGACACGGCTCAACAGACTGTATGACACGATAGGATTAGATACATGGCTCAGCAGACAGTAACACAGGACAGGATTAGATACATGGCTCAGCAGACAGTATAACACAGGATAGGATTAGATACACAGCTCAGCAGTCAGTATCACACAGGATAGGATTAGATACACAGCTCAGCAGACAGTACCACCCAGGATAAGATTAGATACACGGTTCAGCAGACTGTATCACACAGGATAGGGTTAGATTCACAGCTCAGCAGACTGTATCACACAGGATAGGATTAGATACACAGCTCAGCAACAGGATGTGCCAAAGGAGAGGACCTTTTCATTCCTAGAATTCCTCTCATTCCATCTGATTTGCCTTTTGGTTTTAAATGCCTACAGTTTCCACTTTGACTGGCATTTGCAATGCCCATTAACAAGGCTCAGGGACAGTCCTTGAAAGTAGTAGGGATCAATTTGGAATCTCCATGCTTTTCTCATGGTCAACTTGACGTGGCCTGTTCAAGAGTTGGAACTGCCAAAAATCTGTTCATCTTTGCACTGGAAGGAAAAACCAAAAATGTTGTTTATCCAAAAAGCTCTTGAATGAGTTGAAAATAAAATACCATCAATACTTAGGTAATCATTTAGTTAATTTGTGTTGCAAATCTGTAGTGTTGAGTATTGAGTATATGATGTGAAATGTTTTTATGTGCAATATAATCATTGTAATGTATTATAACCAACCACAGTTAGTTACTATGCCCGGGCGCCGACGGGCTCTTCAGCTAGTTATATTATAAATCAGTAAATGCTCAGTTAACATTAAGTAGGACGGTCATTACATCAGCCATTGTAAATGCCACAGAGGAAACAGAGAATGAATCCGTACCATAAGCCCTTAATGAAAAGTATAGCATTATGTATTTGCGTTGAATAGAAAGGATAAACTAATGGTGATCTTTTTATCACAATGTTATTGTTAACAGTTCATGAACCTGAAATCATCACACTGAAGATTTTTATATTCATAACAAGTATTAAAACCTTTCTATTATTACATGCAGTGTACTTCAGGGTATATTAACACAACACAATTTTTGCCCATCACATCAATTTCTTCATGCCCCATTTAGATGAATGCAACAGTTGTAAAAATGTCTCCAAAAATGTGCCATGTGTATGTAGCCCAGAGAGAGGTAGAAGAGCTCAAGAAGCGTTCAGGGAACAATGTTTGTAGAATGTGTCAGAAAAGGACAGTTTAAAAATAGGAAGCTAGTACTAGCAGAGATGATTCAGTGTCTAACAAAGTACCAGTGAAGGTCACACCATGTGATGCTCAAAATGCCTAAAAAAATGGATTTTGCAGCAAGATAACCAGGGTGGCAGAAACCCTGTATCATTAGTTGAAAGTTTGTCTTAAGTTGTCCTAAAAGCAAAGAGAAGACTGCAGAGCTAATCGATGAGGGAAAGACTTGAAAGTATCCAGTTGGCACCTGGTGTACCGACTCCACAACTAAAATTGAAGTCAAACTGTTCAAGGGAGGCTTCATAATGTGCAACTGTGGTGCCGAAGAGAGATATTGTAAGTAGTGTAGACTGTGTTACATTTTACAATTGTTTTTTGTTGCTCCAGGAGTGAGGCCATTAACATACCGAAAAGGATGTTGATTTTGTTGCTAGAAGAATCCATTACACAAATATCAAAAGCTGAAAGAAGTCGTGGTACTCACTAATCATAATCTCTTTATTTGAAAACATCCATACAATTGTGCATAAAGAATTCAGAAGAATAACATGCTTCACTCCACACGACGGACGTTTCAAGTGTATCGGCACCTCTTCTGGCCAATAACACTTTCTGTATGTTAATAATATCCCGCCTTGAATAGCAGGTGCAATGGAAAAGTTTACATCAATCTACAAATGATATTTATTTTCGGCATCAAACTTGAATAACGTGCAGCCTCTATGAAACATTATTTTGGTTGTGTTGTGTTGTACTAAGCCAGAAGAGGTGTCCAAACAGCCGTCACCTGGAGCATGCCGCTAGATTTTTCACTACCACCTTATGCTCTATTATATGGACATTTTTACACAAGTAGAAGAGATTACCATTGGTGAATAGGGTTGAGCGAAACGGGTCGGCCATTTTCAGAAGTCGCCGACTTTTGGCAAAGTCGGGTTTCATGAAACCCGACCTGACCCCTGTGTGGGGTCAGCCATGAGGTCGGCGATCTTCTGAATCTGGTATCAGAATTCCGATACCGAGTTCCGATATGTTTGCGATATCGACCAATCACAGGCCGCGACGTCATCTAAGGTCTTTCAAGCGCTCATTCTGAGGTACCGAAGCTGCCGGTTACATCGGGCTGCGTCGGAGAGGTGAGTATATCAATATTTTTTATTTTTATTCTTTATTTTACACTTAAATATGGATCCCAGGGCCTGAAGGAGAGTTTCCTCTCCTTCAGACCCTGGGAACCATAGTATCCCATTGCACTGCATTGGGTTTCGTGTTTCGGCCGACCCCGACCCCGACTTTTTTATAGGATCGGCCGATTTCACTCGACCCGACTTTTGAGAAAGTCGGGTTTCGTGAAACCCGACCCGATCCTATAAAAATAAAAGTCGCTCAACCCTATTGGTGAATGCTACTAGTTCTTTTACTTTTTCATTTTTATTCAATAAACTTATGGATTTTAGTAACAGAGCACCATGTATGGCTTTAGCCAATGATGTAATCATACCTATGTAAAGTGATTTATCCCTAGCAGAGTAGTACTGGTCTATCAAAAATGTTTGTATTATTTTTTAATAGATTATTTAATTAATGTATGATTATAGTTCCGTAAACTGAGAGTGTTTTTATATTTTGTTTCTTCATTTCTAGAGTGGTGAATACCCACAGTAGCTCTCTAACCTGCCAACATGAGTAAAAAGTTACTAAAAGGAGTTAGCCCCCTACTTTGTTTATTGATAGCCTATCTTTAGGATTGACCACCAATATCTGATCGGGGGGCTGTGACATCAAGCACTCCCACCAAACAGTATCAGTTTTGTCACTTCTATCTGCGGCTGGGTACCACAGATCCATCCCCTATTCTAACAGGTGGTAGATCTGTAGTACCCAGCTGTGGCTGGAATATCTTAGAAGCTGCAGAAACACAGCAACTCCATAATTTCTATAGTGGTCACGGCCTGGTACTGCACATTAATGCTCTATTCATTAGGCAATCGATAAAAAAAGTAGCAACTAACTACTTTAACTGCAGCTAAGGCTATGCTCACATGTCTGGTAATCGTCCTTTAGAATGGAAGATGTTGGTGAAAAAGTTGTTTAAACACAACTTTTCTGTCTGTTTTTAACCCCTTTACCCCCAATGATGGTTTGCATGTTAATGACCAGGCCAGGTTTTACAATTCTGACCACTGTCCATTTATGAGGCTATAACTCTGGAACGCTTCAACGGATCCCGGTGATTCTGACAATGTTTTCTCATGACATATTGTACTTCATGATAGTGGTAAAATTTATTTGATATTACCTGCTTCATATGTGAAAAAAACGGAATTTTGGTGAAAATTTTGCAATTTTCCAACATTGAATTTTCATGCCCTTAAATCACACAGATACGTCACACAAAATACTTAATAAGTAACATTTCCCACATGTCTACTTTACATCAGAACAATTTTGGTACCAACACTTTTTTTTGTTAGGGAGTTATAAGGGTTAAAAGTTGACCAGCGATTTTTAATTTTCACAACACCATTTTTTGTTAGGGACCACATCACATTTGAAGTCACTTTGAGGGGTCTACATGATAGAAAATACGCAAAAGTGACACCATTCTAAAAACTGCACCCCTAAGTTTATTAACCCTTCAGATGTTTCACAGGAATTTTTGGAATGTTTAAAAAAAAAATGAACATTTAACTTTTTTTCACAAAAATGTATTTCAGATCCAAATTATTTTATTTTACCAAGGGTAACAGGAGAAATTAGACGCCAAAAGTTGTTGTATAATTTGTCCTGAGTATGCCGATACCCCATATATGCAGGTAAACTTCTGTTTGGGCGCATGGCAGAGCTCGGAAGGGAAGGAGCGAAGTTTGACTTTTCAATCCAAAATTGGCTGGAATTGGGATCAGACGCCATGTCATGTTTGAAGAGCCCCTGATGTGCCTAAACACTGGAAACCCCCAATTCTAACTCCAACCCTAACCCCAACACACCCCTAACCCTAATCCCAACCATAACCATAACCCTAACCACAAATTTAACCCTAACACACCCCTAACCCTAATCCCGACTATAACCCTAATCCCAATCATAACCCTAACCTTAGCCCAAACCCTAACCCTAACTTTAGCCCCAACCCTGTTATGACCTGGTGGTTAAGAGGCCACACTGATATGACCTGGTGGCTAAAACGCAACATGGGACGAGCTCTGAAAAGGTGGTATCTCTACTGACCGCAGTCCATAATCCTAACAACAACACTAGTAATAGCAGTGGGATGTTCCTGACTCTCCCTAGACACCTCTTCAAAGCCTAAGAACTAACTACCCCTAAAGAAGGAAAGAGAAAGCTATCTTGCCTCAGAGAAAACCCCAAAAGGAAAGACAGCCCCCACAAATACTGGCTGTGAGTGAAGAGGGAAATGACGTACACAGAAATGAAATCAGATTTCAGCAAAGGAGGCCAATACTAAACTCGATAGACAGAGAGAAAAGGATACTGTGCGGTCAGTATTAAAAACTACAAAATCCACGCAGAGTTTACAAAAATGAACTCCACACCGACTCACGGTGTGGAGGGGCAAATCTGCTTTCCCAGAGCTTCCAGCTAGCCTGAATATGACATAGTGACAAGCTGGACAAAAAGAGACATATTTGCAGAGCAATAGAGTCCAAGCAAATGGACAAACAAGAACTAGCAAAAACTTATCTTTTGCTGACAAGGACAGGCCATATGAGAAATCCAAGGAGAGAACCAAATCCAACCAAGAACATTGACAGCTGGCATGAACTAAAGCCCAGAGCAGGTTTAAATATCAAACCCAGGCAAGGCGATCAGTGAAGGCAGCTGCCACAGCTACCTAAAGGAGCAGCAGTTCCACTCGAAACCACCAGAGGGAGCCCAAGGACAGAACTCACAAAAATACCATTAGCAACCACAGGAGGGAGCTCCAGAACGGAATTCACAACAGTACCCCCCCCCCTTGAGGAGGTGTCACCAAACCCTCACCAGAGCTCCCAGGCCGATCAGGACGAGCCAAATGGAAAGTACGAACCAAATCGGCAGCATGAACATCGGAGGCAACAACCCACGAATTATCCTCCTGGCCATAACCCTTCCACTTGACCAGATATTGAAGCTTCCGCCTCGAAAAACGAGAATCCAAAATCTTCTCCACCACATATTCCAATTCCCCCTCAACCAACACCGGAGCAGGAGGATCAACGGAGGGAACCATAGGTACCACATATCTCCGCAACAAAGATCTATGGAACACATTATGAATGGAAAAGGAAGCTGGAAGGGCCAAACGAAAAGACACCAGATTGATAATTTCAGAAATCTTATAAGGCCCAATAAAGCGAGGCTTGAACTTAGGGGAAGAAACCTTCATAGGAACATGACGAGAAGACAACCAGACCAAATCCCCAACATGAAGCCGGGGACCAACACACCGACGACGGTTAGCAAAACGTTGAGCCTTTTCCTGAGACAACGTCAAATTGTCCACCACATGAGTCCAAATTTGCTGCAACCTGTCCACCACAGAATCCACACCAGGACAGTCAGAAGGCTCAAGCTGCCCCGAAGAAAAACGAGGATGAAAACTAAAATTACAAAAGAAAGGTGAAACCAAGGTAGCCGAACTAGCCCGATTATTAAGGGAAAACTCGGCCAACGGCAAAAAGGTCACCCAATCATCCTGATCAGCAGACACGAAGCATCTCAAATAGGTTTCCAAGGTCTGATTGGTTCGCTCCGTTTGGCCATTTGTCTGAGGATGGAATGCTGAAGAAAAAGACAAATCAATGCCCATTCTAGCACAAAAGTACCGCCAAAACCTAGAAACGAACTGGGAACCTCTGTCAGACACAATATTCTCCAGAATACCATGCAAACGAACCACATGCTGAAAAAATAATGGAACCAAATCAGAGGAGGAAGGCAACTTAGGCAACGGTACCAAATGGACCATCTTAGAAAACCGGTCACAAACCACCCAGATGACAGACATCTTCTGAGAAACAGGAAGATCAGAAATAAAATCCATGGAAATATGCATCCAGGGCCTCTCAGGAATAGGCAAAGGCAAAAGCAACCCACTGGCACGGGAACAGCAAGGCTTAGCCCGAGCACAGGTCCCACAGGGCTGCACAAACGAACGCACATCCTGCGACAAGGAAGGCCACCAAAAGGACCTAGCCACCAAATCTCTGGTACCGAAAATCCCAGGGTGACCAGCCAACACCGAACAATGAACCTCAGAAATTACCCTACTAGTCCATCTATCAGGAACAAACAGTTTCCCCACAGGACAGCGGTCAGATTTATCAGCCTGAAACTCCTGAAGTACCCGCCGCAAATCAGGGGAGATGGCAGAAAGAATCACCCCCTCCTTGAGGATCCCAGCCGGCTCAAGAACTCCCGGAGAATCAGGCAAAAAACTCCTAGAAAGGGCATCAGCCTTCACATTCTTAGATCCCGGAATATACGAGACCACAAAATCAAAACGTGAGAAAAACAGAGACCACCGAGCTTGTCTAGGATTCAACCGCTTGGCAGACTCGAGGTAAATCAGATTCTTATGATCAGTCAAGACCACCACGCGATGCTTGGATCCCTCAAGCCAATGTCACCACTCCTCAAATGCCCACTTCATAGCCAACAACTCCCGATTGCCGACATCATAATTACGCTCAGCAGGCGAAAACTTTCTGGAGAAGAAAGCACATGGTTTCATCAAAGAGCCATCAGAATTTCTCTGAGACAAAACGGCCCCTGCCCCAATTTCAGAAGCATCAACCTCAACCTGAAAAGGGAGAGAAACATCTGGCTGACGCAACACAGGGGTAGAAGTAAAACGACGTTTAAGCTCCTGAAAGGCCTCAACAGCCGCAGAGGACCAATTCATCACATCAGCACTAGTGTTGAGCATTCCGATACCGCAAGTATCGGGTATCGGCCGATACTTGCGGTATCGGAATTCCGATACCGGTATTCCGATACTTGCCGCGTATCGGATACCGGAATCGGAAGTTCCCAGATTCAAAATGCACAAATTCAGCCAATGAGAATGATTCCAAGTGTGGGCACATCCTGTTTAGCATGGAGGGCATGAAACTACTGGCAAGGCTGTGATTGGCTGCTGAAATGATGTCATGATGCAGTTTAAAAGTCGCTGGCGCCATTTTGCGATCACTCTGCTGTGAATTCAGTTAGTGACAGGACGCTGTTTGCTGACTGAGGGCCAGTTTAGAGATAGCGATTTGCTTCTTTGTGCTTTCCAAAGGCTAATTTAGCAACCGCTGTGTTCACCTACTATTCACCTTGCTTTTGCCTTGTAGCGCTGTTTTCACAGCGATCTGCAAGGTCTGTGTGTGTGTGTGTGAGTGCAGCCCACTCTCTAGTCTGAGTGCAGCCACATAGGCCATCCATAGCTGGTTGTATTCAGTTCAGGGAGGGTGGTTCATTGCCTCATACTGTTCTTTTTTTTTTTTTTTTTCCAAGTAGTGTAGTCTGCTGCTAATTTATTCAAAAAAATCCTATTAGTGTCTTTCCACCCGTCTCCAGCTAATTTGTGGAAAAACACTACATAGGATAACGTAGAGGAGGGTTTTTGGGCCTTGCAGCGCCGTTTACGGCTGTCTGCACGGTCTCCGTGTGACTGCAGCTCGCCCTGTAGTCTGTGAGCAGCCATAGCCTGGTTGTCTCCAGCTCAGGGTTCTTCACTGCATCATACCGCCAAATCAATTTTCATTTTGTTTTAAGTAGTGCAGGCTGCTGCACATTTTTTCAAAAAATTCCTATTAGTGTCTTTCCACCCGTCTCCAGCTAATTTGTGGAAAAACACTACATAGGATAACATAGAGGAGGGTTTTTGGGCCTTGCAGCGCCGTTTACGGCTGTCTGCACGGTCTCCGTGTGACTGCAGCTCGCCCTGTAGTCTGTGAGCAGCCATAGCCTGGTTGTCTCCAGCTCAGGGTTCTTCACTGCGTCATACCGCCAAATCAATTTTCATTTTGTTTTAAGTAGTGCAGGCTGCTGCACATTTTTTCAAAAAATTCCTATTAGTGTCTTTCCACCCGTCTCCAGCTAACTTGTGGAAAAACACTACATAGGATAACGTAGAGGAGGGTTTTTGGGCCTTGCAGCGCCGTTTACGGCTGTCTGCACGGTCTCCGTGTGACTGCAGCTCTATCTGTTGTCAGTTCAGCCCCCAAAAAATAAATAAATAATAAAGTTCACCAAACACACCAGTTACACCACTTTACATTTGTGTAGGCCACATTAGCTCATATTAAAGTCTAGTCCACACTTTAGAAAATTAGTGTTTCTTATACCTGTTAGGAGGAGTTGTTCAGGAATAAGCACACAAAGCCGTTAGTACTTTTCTGCTTATCTTTATCAGTCAACCAAGATGAAGAAGGCAGTGAGTAAGGCACGTGGGCGTGGGCGCGGAGCAGGGAGGGGACGTGGGGATTCTGTGCCTGCTGCGGGCACCGGTGACTCATCAGCACCCACTTTCACCAGGCAACAGTCATTCATGCGCAGCTTTGTGTCAGAGCGCCATACACCGCTGCTGCGTGAAGAACAAATTGAAGCCGTTGTCGGATGGATGGCAGCTAATGCATCAACTTCAATTAGTGCCACATCCTCTCAGACACAGAGCACTGGAGAGCAGCCATCTGTCTCTTCACCACCTGCCAAATTGCCCAGGCAGACAGAGAGCCCAGGACAGGAGCCGTTTCTACTTCTGTTCTCTGAATCTCTTGGCTTGGAAACAGGGGGCCAGCCAAGCAGCATTGGAGAAATGGAAGAAGAGGCAGGGTGCAGTGATGCCCAACAGCTTTTTCTCTCTTCCTCTGAAGAGGCGGGTGAGCCAGTGGCTCCGGTCACCACATCGCAGGCCGCATCAGCTGATGATGACACTCAGGTGCCACTTACTGGTGCGTGCTCTGCTGCTGAGACTACCCAGGAGGAGCAGTTGGGGGCAGAGGGTAGTGTAGATGATGAGGTCCTTGACCCATCTTGGCGTGAGGGACAGGAAGGTGGTGGGAGCAGCTCTGAGGAAGAGATTCCCCGTACGGCCCAAAGAGGGAGAGGGAGTGGGAAGACTGCGGATCCTGCAGCCTCCGCTTTGGCACCCGTTAGGAGCATGTCTCTTCCAAAAGCCAAAAAGGGCGCTCCCAAGACTTGCAGTGCCTGGTCCTTTTTTGACACAGTTGCAGATGACATTTGCTATGTCAGATGCAAGGTGTGTCATCAAAAAGTCAAAAGAGGGAAAAATGTCAGCAACCTCAATACCTCCAACATGTGGAAACATGTGCGCACCAGGCACCCGGCGGAGTTAGAAAAACACACTGAAGAGCTAGGCCAACCAACAGCGGCAGCTACCACCTCTTCAGCTCGTGTTGCCTCTTCCTCCAGCTCACACGCAGCTGGTTCGGCTTCCTCCCAGGATCGCCGTGGAAGAACCTCTGGCCCTGTTGTCCAGAGACCCGCTGTAATTCCACCCGCAGCACCACTTTCCCAGTCATCCACACACTCCCAGCCCAGTCTACAGCCATCGGTAGTACAGGCATGGGAGAAAAGGCGGCCTTTCTCGTCAAACCACCCACGAGCACAGGCTCTGACTGCAGGCATTGCCAAACTTCTGTCACTGGAAATGCTGTCATTCAGGCTGGTGGAGACTGACAGCTTCCGTGACTTGATGTCATTGGCAGTCCCACAGTACAATGTGCCCAGCCGCTTTTACTTCAGCAGGCAAGCCGTCCCTGCCCTGCACAAGCATGTGGAGGGACACATAAAACACGCGCTACTGAACGCCGTCAGTAGCAAGGTCCACCTCACCACCGATGCGTGGACCAGTCAACATGGACAGGGGCGATACCTTTCCCTCACTGCCCATTGGGTTAACGTCGTTGAGCCGGGTACAGACCGTGCGAGTGGCGCAGGACGTGTCCTGCCCACTCCAAGGATTGCAGGAATCCATTCTGTACGCATTGACTCCTCCTCTTACACCAGTTCCTCAGAATCATCGCTGCAGGAGCCGTCACAGTCCACCTCCACATGGACCCGTGATGAACGTGTACCTGTTACGACCGACATGAGCACAGCCGTGGCCAAACGTCAACAGGCCGTCTTGAAATTAATTTTTTGGGGGAATCGTAGCCACACAGCGCAGGAGCTCTGGAATGCCATCAAGCAGGAGAGCGATGTGTGGTTTGTGCCAGCGAATCTCCAGCCAGGCATGGTAGTGTGTGATAATGGCCGAAATCTGGTGGCAGCTCTGGGCCTCGGCAACCTCACTCACATCCCATGTCTGGCACATGTGCTCAATTTGGTCGTGCAGAGCTTTTTGAGGGACTATCCGGATCTTGATGCACTGCTGCACAAGGTCCGCCTAGAGTGTGCTCACTTGCGGCGTTCCAGCACGGCAAAAGCGCACCGCCTGCCGGAACATCGCATCATATGTGACCTACCTACCAGGTGGAATTCCACGTTACATATGTTGGAGCGGTTGTGTGAGCAGCAGCAAGCTGTAATGGAGTACCAGCTGCTTCAGGCGCAAAGAAGTCGCACTCAGCGCCGTACAGACTTCACAACCACAGAGTGGGCCACTATGAATGACGTCTGCCAGGTTTTGCGTCCCTTTGATTATTCCACGCGGATGGCGAGTGCAGATGATGCACTAGTCAGCATGACTGTCCCCCTTATCTGCCTGCTTGAAAAATCACTGCAAGCGCTAAGGGATGATGTTGTGGAAGAGGTGGAGGATGAGGATTCACCATTTCCATCATCTTCTGGACAGTCAGCGCCACGTGGTTCCTCACAAACGCGTAGGCAGGGGACAGTTTGTGAGGAGGAGGAGTCAATGGAGGAGGAAGACATCCGTCCAGAGGAGGGAGTTACACAATTGTCCAGTACTCAGTGTGTACAGCGAGGGTGGGGTGATGACGAGCGGGCAGAGATCACGCCTCCAGCAGGGGACAGCGTTTCTTGGGCAGTTGGCAGTCTGCAGCACATGGTGGATTACATGCTGCAGTGCCTGAGAAACGACCGCCGCATCGCCCACATTCTCAACATGTCTGATTATTGGGTGTTCACCCTCCTCGATCCTCGCTACCGGGACAACGTAGAAAGCCTCATCACACCGTTGAACCGGGAGCGAAAAATGCGGGAGTACCAAGACACACTGGTGAATTCCATCATCTTCTCCATTCCAACTGAGAGAAGTGCTGCTAGTGCATTCCAAAGCAGCTCAGTGCGTCCAGGCAGTGGTGGAGGCTCTGCACAAAGAGGGAGCAGAAGCAGTGCCTCTGCCCAAGGCAAGACCAGTATGGCCCAACTGTGGCACAGTTTTCTGTGCCCCCCACAAAAGTCTACACCATCACAGACGGCTCCAGTCAGCAGGAGGCAACGGTTCCGTCAGATGGTGACAGACTACATGTCTTGCCCTCTTGCTGTACTCCCAGACGGCTCTTCCCCTTTCAAGTTTTGGGTCTCAAAGCTGGATACATGGCCAGAGTTAAGCCAGTATGCATTGGAGGTGCTGTCTTGCCCTGCGGCCAGTGTATTATCGGAACGTGTCTTTAGTGCTGCAGGTGGTGTACTAACTGACCGTCGCATGCGACTATCCTCCGATAACGTTGACCGGCTTACTTTCCTGAAAATGAACAAGGCCTGGATCTCGCAGGAATTTGCCACTCCTCTTCCTGATTAAATAATTAGGTCACTGTATACGTTATCCAGGTCTCCTGTTGTGTTCATCTTTCTACCACCTGAACTTAAATTCCTGGGCTCCAACACCGCCAGTTGAGGCTCAGAAGTGCCGTCTGCACAGTCAAAACATACGACCCAGTGTTATTGGGTTTCAGTAACGTCAGCTGATCCCCAGCTGTGTAGCCGGCAATGTGTCCTGCGACCGCCACGCTGACACAACAACTGAAATGTAAGGGAATCTGTCCCCCCCCCCCCCCAAGGCGTTTGTTACTGAAAGAGCCACCTTGTGCAGCAGTAATGCTGCACAAGGAAAAGGTAGCTATTTTTGTTTAGCTCCTTGCACACGCAGAACTTAACACTTATAAAATGTGTCCACTGATACCGTAAAACCGTCCCGGAGGTGGGACTTTCCTTCGTAATATGACGCAGCACAGCCGTCATTCCTACCCCCCCGGCGCCGTGCCACGGCTCCTCAGCGTTGTTTGATTCCGTCCCGGAGCCTGCGCTGTTATGTTATCCCGTGGCCAGGCACACCTAGCGCTGCCCGTCTTCTGGCATCATTTGGTGTCAGGATGGCTGCGCCTGTGCGGCCGCGCTGGCCGAGAGCCCGCCTCGCAGTGTCTTCTGATTTAATCCCACTGGGGGCCTGGGATCCATGGACATGCGCAGTGCATATCTGAACCTCCACCTCTCACTCATCTCCCTATGGCTTCTTCAGACTGTTCGGTGTCAGCTGGTCCCTAATAGCATGCCACGGCCGTGACACCGCACAGTCTTAAGAAGCTGTAGGGAGGGGAGTGAGAGGCGAGGATATGCACTGCGCATGGCCATGGATCCCAGGCCCCCAGTGGGATTAAATCAGAAGACACTGCGAGGCGGGCTCTCGGCCAGCGCGGCCGCACAGGCGCAGCCAGCCTGACACCAAATGATGTCAGAAGATGGGCAGCGCTAAGTATCCCTGGCCACGGGATAACATAACAGCGCAGGCTCCGGGACGGAATCAAACAACGCTGAGGAGCCGGGGCACGGCGCCGGGGGGTTAGGAATGACGGCTGTGCTGCGTCATATTACGAAGGAAAGTCCCACCTCCGGGACGGTTTCACGGTTTCAGGGGACACATTTTATAAGTGTTTAGTTCTGTATTTGCAAGGAGCATGATGAAAAGAGCCACCTTTTCCTTTTGCATCTTCTGTGCTGCACAAGCTGGCTCTTTCAGCTACAAACGCCTTGGGGGGGGTTAAAGGTTCCCTTTCGACTTTCTCAGGCTTCGGCCTACATTGTGTTCCTCTGCTTTTTCACCTGTCCCTGGGCTCCAACACCGCTAGTTGCCGTCCAGAAGTGCTGTCCGCACAGTCCCAACAGTCCCTCCTCTGTTATTGGGGTTCAGTAACGTCAGCTGTTCCCCAGCGGTGTGTTTGGCAATCCCTCCTACCTCCTCCACCTCCTCCTCCTCCACCTGTCCCTGGGCTCCAACACCGCTAGTTGCCGTCCAGAAGTGCTGTACGCACAGTCCCAACAGTCCCTCCTCTGTTATTGGGGTTCAGTAACGTCAGCTGTTCCCCAGCTGTGTGTGTGGCAATCCCTCCTACCTCCACCTACCTCCTCCACCTCCTCCTCCTCCACCTGTCCCTGGGCTCCAACACCGCTAGTTGCCGTCCAGAAGTGCTGTACGCACAGTCCCAACAGTCCCTCCTCTGTTATTGGGGTTCAGTAACGTCAGCTGTTCCCCAGCTGTGTGTGTGGCAATCCTTCCTACCTCCTCCACCTCCTCCTCCTCCACCTGTCCCTGGGCTCCAACACCGCTAGTTGTCGTCCAGAAGTGCTGTCCGCACAGTCCCAACAGTCCCTCCTCTGTTATTGGGGTTCAGTAACGTCAGCTGTTCCCCAGCTGTGTGTGTGGCAATCCCTCCTACCTCCTCCACCTCCTCCTCCTCCACCTGTCCCTGGGCTCCAACACCGCTAGTTGCCGTCCAGAAGTGCTGTCCGCACAGTCCCAACAGTCCCTCCTCTGTTATTGGGGTTCAGTAACGTCAGCTGTTCCCCAGCTGTGTGTGTGGCAATCCCTCCTACCTCCTCCACCTCCTCCTCCTCCACCTGTCCCTGGGCTCCAACAGCGCTAGTTGCCGTCCAGAAGTGCTGTCCGCACAGTCCCAACAGTCCCTCCTCTGTTATTGGGGTTCAGTAACGTCAGCTGTTCCCCAGCTGTGTGTGTGGCAATCCCTCCTACCTCCTCCTACCTCCTCCACCTCCTCCTCCTCCACCTGTCCCTGGGCTCCAACACCGCTAGTTGCCGTCCAGAAGTGCTGTACGCACAGTCCCAACAGTCCCTCCTCTGTTATTGGGGTTCAGTAACATCAGCTGTTCCCCAGCTGTGTGTGTGGCAATCCCTCCTACCTCCTCCTACCTCCTCCACCTCCTCCTCCTCCACCTGTCCCTGGGCTCCAACACCGCTAGTTGCCGTCCAGAAGTGCTGTACGCACAGTCCCAACAGTCCCTCCTCTGTTATTGGGGTTCAGTAACATCAGCTGTTCCCCTGCTGTGTGTGTGGCAATCCCTCCTACCTCCTCCTACCTCCTCCACCTCCTCCTCCTCCACCTGTCCCTGGGCTCCAACACCGCTGGTTGCCGTCCAGAAGTGCTGTCCGCACAGTCCCAACAGTCCCTCCTCTGTTATTGGGGTTCAGTAACGTCAGCTGTTCCCCAGCTGTGTGTGTGGCAATCCCTCCTACCTCCTTCACCTCCTCCTCCTCCACCTGTCCCTGGGCTCCAACATCGCTAGTTGCCGTCCAGAAGTGCTGTACGCACAGTACCAACAGTCCCTCCTCTGTTATTGGGGTTCAGTAACGTCAGCTGTTCCCCTGCTGTGTGTGTGGCAATCCCTCCTACCTCCTCCTACCTCCTCCACCTCCTCCTCCTCCACCTGTCCCTGGGCTCCAACACCGCTAGTTGCCATCCAGAAGTGCTGTCCGCACAGTCCCAACAGTCCCTCCTCTGTTATTGGGGTTCAGTAACGTCAGCTGTTCCCCAGCTGTGTGTGTGGCAATCCCTCCTACCTCCTCCACCTCCACCTGTCCCTGGGCTCCAACACCGCTAGTTGCCGTCCAGAAGTGCTGTACGCACAGTCCCAACAGTCCCTCCTCTGTTATTGGGGTTCAGTAACGTCAGCTGTTTCCCTGCTGTGTGTGTGGCAATCCCTCCTACCTCCTCCTACCTCCTCCACCTCCTCCACCTGTCCCTGGGCTCCAACACCGCTAGTTGCCATCCAGAAGTGCTGTACGCACAGTCCCAACAGTCCCTCCTCTGTTATTGGGGTTCAGTAACGTCAGCTGTTCCCCAGCTGTGTGTGTGGCAATCCCTCCTACCTCCTCCTACCTCCTCCTCCTCCACCTGTCCCTGGGCTCCAACACCGCTAGTTGCCGTCCAGAAGTGCTGTCCGCACAGTCCCAACAGTCGCTCCTCTGTTATTGGGGTTCAGTAACGTCAGCTGTTCCCCAGCTGTGTGTGTGGCAATCCCTCCTACCTCCTCCTACCTCCTCCTCCTCCACCTGTCCCTGGGCTACAACACCGCTAGTTGCCGTCCAGAAGTACTGTACGCACAGAGCCAAACACCTCGCCAATGTGTTAGTGGGGTTCAGCACCGCCAGCTGTTCCCCTGCTGTGTATACGGCAACGTGTACTGCGACCGCCACGCAGGCACAACAAGTTAAATTTAAGGGAACCTGTCCCCCCCCCCCCCCCAGGCGTTTGTTACTGAAGGAGCCACCTTGTGCAGCAGTAATGATGCAAAGGGAAAAAGTGCCTCTTTTCGTGGTGCTCCTTGCACATGCTGAACCTAACACTTATGAAATGTGTCCCCACACACCGTTAAACCGTCCGGTAGGTGGAACTTTCCTTTGTCGTGTGACACAGCACAGCCATCATTTTTACCCCCTTGGCGCCGTGCGCCGCCTCCTCAGCGTTGTTTGAATCTGTCCCGGAGCCTGCGCTGTTAGGTTAGCCCTTGGCCATGCACACATGTTGCGCTGCCCGTCTTCTGACATCATTTGGTGTCAGGCTGGCTGCGCCTGTGCGGGTGCGCTGGCCGAGATCCCGCCTCGCAGTGTCGTCTAATGTAATCCCACCGCGGGCCTGGGATCCGTGGCCATGCGCAGTGCATATCCTCGCCTCTCACTCCCCTCCCTACGGCTTCTTCAGACTGTGCGGTGTCAGCTGATCCCTAATAGCATGCCACGGCCGTGACATCGCACAGTCTGAAGAAACCGTAGGGAGGGGAGTGAGAGGCGAGGATATGCACTGCGCATGGCCACGGATCCCAGGCCCGCGGTGGGATTACATTAGATTACATTTATTTTGACTGCGAGGGTGTGATTGACGGGCATGAACAGTGCATTTCTTCGCCTGTCTCTCATCTCCTTCCGCCTTCTTCGGACTGTGCGGCTTCATGGCCGTGGCATGCGATAAGGGATCAGCTGACACCGCATAGTCTGAAGCAGGTGTAAGGACCCGAGTGTGAGAGGCGAACATATGTGCTGCGCCAGGCCATTAATCCCAGCCCCGCAGTGTTTTAACTATGTCAAGACACTGCGGGGCTGGGATTCGGATTCATGGGCATCGCGAACCGCACCGGCCGACATCAAATGATGCCAGAACATGGGCAGCGCTAACAGCGCTAGGCCAGGGGATAACACGACAGCGCAGACTCCTGTGCAACAAATAACGATGCTCAGGAGGCCGCGCAAAGCACCAAGGTGGCATTTTTGCAAGCTGTGCTGCGTCTCCTTACGAGGGGAACTCACGCCTCCAAAACAGTTTGACTGTGTAAGGGCCTAAATGTTGTACGTGTTCCTTTCAGCGTGTGCAAGGAGCAAAATTAAAAGAGCAACCTTTCACTTGTGCAGCATTACTGCTGCCGAAGCTGTGGCTCTTGTAGTTTTTCACCCCTGAGGGGGGGTTAAAGGTTACTTTTAAAATCGGTTCAATTAGGCTTCGGCCTACACTCTGCTCCGCCTGCAGAGCCCGTGCTCCAACACCGTTAGTTGCTGTCCGGAAGTGCTGGCTGCACAGAGCCAAACACCTCGCCAATGTGTCAGTGGGGTTCAGCACCGCCAACTGTTCCCCTGCTGTGTAGCCGGCAACGTGTCCTGCAACTGCCACGCAGGCACAACAGACCCAAAGCTGCCGCCAGTGCAGGCTTCGGCCTACACTCTGCTCCCTCTCCTCCTCCTGCTGACCCCGGGCTCTAACACCGCCAGTTGGGGCCCGGTACTGCTAGCTGCACAGAGAAAAACACCAGCCAATGTGTCAGTGGGGTTCAGCACCGCCAGCTGTTCCCCTGCTGTGCAGCCGGCATCGTGTCCTGCAAAAGCCACGCAGACACCAGAACTGAAATTGAAGGGAACCTGTCCCCCCTCCCCCAGGCGTTTGTACGTTTTACAGCCACCTTGTACAGCGGTAATGCTGCATGTGTGCAAGGTGGCTCATAAACGTATTCTCCTCGCACATGTGGAACTGAAAACACGTCTAAAATGTGTCCTCTGTGTGACCATTTAACCGTCCCGGAGGTGTGACTTTCCTTTGTAATGACACGCTGCAACCCCCTTGGTAGCGCTGCCCGTCTTCTGGCATCATTGTTTGGCTGCCTGCGCCTCTGCGGCCGCCCTGACTCACACAACGCCCCTCGGTGTCTTATTTATTGGGACTGCGAGGGTGTGATTGATGGGCATGATCAGTGCATCAGTTCACCTGTCCCTCATCTCCTTCCGCCTTCTTCAGACTGTGCGGCTTCATGGCCGTGGCATGCGATAAGGGATCAGCTGACGCCGCACAGTCTGAAGCGGGTGTAAGGACCCGAGTGCGAGAGGCGAACATATGTGCTGCGCCAGGCCATGAATCCCAGCCCCGCAGTGTTTTAACAATGTTAAGACACCGCGGGGCTGGGATTCATGGTCATCGCGAACCGCACCGGCCGACATTAAATGAGGTCAGAAGATGGGCAGCGCTAACAGCGCTAGGCCAGGGGATAACACGACAGCGCAGACTCCTGTACAGCAAATAACAACGCTCAGGAGGCTGCACCCAGCACCAAGGTGGGATTCTTGACATCTTTGCTGCGTCTCATTACAAAGGGAACTCACGCCTCCAACACAGTTTGACTGTATAAAGGGCTAAATGTTATACGTGTTTCATTCAGCGTGTGCAAGGAGCAAAATTAAAAGAGCAACCTTTGACTTGTGCAGCACTACTGCTGCATAAGCTGTGGCTCTTCTACTTTGTAACCCCTGAGGGGGGGTTAAAGGTTACCTTTGAAATTGGTTCAATTAGGCTTCGGCCTACACTCTGCTCCCCCTGCAGAGCCCGGGCTCCAACACCGCCAGTTGGGGCCCGGTACTGCTAGCTGCACAGAGAAAAACACCAGCCAATGTGTCAGTGGGGTTCAGCACCGCCAGCTGTTCCCCTGCTGTGCAGCCGGCAACGTGTCCTGCAACTGCCACGCAGGCACAACAGACCCAAAGCTGCCGCCAGTGCAGGCTTCGGCCTACACTCTGCTCCCTCTCCTCCTCCTGCTGACCCCGGGCTCTAACACCGCCAGTTGGGGCCCGGTACTGCTAGCTGCACAGAGAAAAACACCAGCCAATGTGTCAGTGGGGTTCAGCACCGCCAGCTGTTCCCCTGCTGTGCAGCCGGCATCGTGTCCTGCAAAAGCCACGCAGACACCAGAACTGAAATTGAAGGGAACCTGTCCCCCCTCCCCCAGGCGTTTGTACGTTTTACAGCCACCTTGTACAGCGGTAATGCTGCATGTGTGCAAGGTGGCTCATAAACGTATTCTCCTCGCACATGTGGAACTGAAAACACGTCTAAAATGTGTCCTCTGTGTGACCATTTAACCGTCCCGGAGGTGTGACTTTCCTTTGTAATGACACGCTGCAACCCCCTTGGTAGCGCTGCCCATCTTCTGGCATCATTGTTTGGCTGCCTGCGCCTCTGCGGCCGCCCTGACCCACACAACGCCCCTCGGTGTCTTATTTATTGGGACTGCGAGGGTGTGATTGATGGGCATGATCAGTGCATCAGTTCGCCTGTCCCTCATCTCCTTCCGCCTTCTTCAGACTGTGCGGCTTCATGGCCGTGGCATGCGATAAGGGATCAGCTGACGCCGCACAGTCTGAAGCGGGTGTAAGGACCCGAGTGCGAGAGGCGAACATATGTGCTGCGCCAGGCCATGAATCCCAGCCCCGCAGTGTTTTAACAATGTTAAGACACCGCGGGGCTGGGATTCATGGTCATCGTGAACCGCACCGGCCGACATTAAATGAGGTCAGAAGATGGGCAGCGCTAACAGCGCTGGGCCAGGGGATAACACGACAGCGCAGACTCCTGTACAGCAAATAACAACGCTCAGGAGGCTGCACCCAGCACCAAGGTGGGATTCTTGACATCTGTGCTGCGTCTCATTACAAAGGGAACTCGCGCCTCCAACACAGTTTGACTGTATAAAGGGCTAAATGTTATACGTGTTTCATTCAGCGTGTGCAAGGAGCAAAATTAAAAGAGCAACCTTTGACTTGTGCAGCACTACTGCTGCATAAGCTGTGGCTCTTCTACTTTGTAACCCCTGAGGGGGGGTTAAAGGTTACCTTTGAAATTGGTTCAATTAGGCTTCGGCCTACACTCTGCTCCCCCTGCAGAGCCCGGGCTCCAACACCGCCAGTTGGGGCCCGGTACTGCTAGCTGCACAGAGAAAAACACCAGCCAATGTGTCAGTGGGGTTCAGCACCGCCAGCTGTTCCCCTGCTGTGCAGCCGGCAACGTGTCCTGCAACTGCCACGCAGGCACAACAGACCCAAAGCTGCCGCCAGTGCAGGCTTCGGCCTACACTCTGCTCCCTCTCCTCCTCCTGCTGACCCCGGGCTCTAACACCGCCAGTTGGGGCCCGGTACTGCTAGCTGCACAGAGAAAAACACCAGCCAATGTGTCAGTGGGGTTCAGCACCGCCAGCTGTTCCCCTGCTGTGCAGCCGGCATCGTGTCCTGCAAAAGCCACGCAGACACTTGCTCTTGTACCTTCTGCTCCCCATCCTGGTTCCAGTACCGTCAGCTGGTTCCGGGCAGAGCCTTTGGCTTAGGTGCCTCCCTCTGGGTATCCGAGTTCCACCAACGTCAGGTGATCCTTGGTAGTGCTTTCAAGCACGGGTACCTCCTGCTTAGTAACCGGGTTCCAGTAACGTCAGCTGGTCCTCGATAGTTCCATTGGCTCTTGGACCTTCGGGTAGCCATCCGAGTTCCAGTTCCATCAGCTGGTTCTCGGCATTTTCTCAGCCTTCTTGTACCTTCTGCTACATTTCCAAGTTCAAGAGACTAAACACGATGACCCGGAAGACCACCCCTAAGATGACGACGACACCAGAGACGACAACCACCGTGATGACGACGACCCTGGAGACGATGACCCTGAAGACCACCCCGATGACGACGACCCCGGAGACGACGACCCTGAAGACCACCCCGATGACGACGACCCCGGAGATGACGACCCTGGAGACGACGACGACCTGGAAGACCGAGAAGCAGAAGAACAAGAGGCTGCAGAACAAAGAGCAGAAGAACATTAAGCATAACACTAAATATCAGAGCAAAAAATATTATCTAAATTATAAGCAGAAGAAGACTAAGCAGTGTATGGGGGTGAGTCCGTTCCTCCTCGTGGTGCCCCTGGATAAAGCCTGATGCTGCAGGCCAAACTGAACGCAGACAAATGTAACTGTTTTGTGACAGGCAGAACGGAAGGTGTAATCTTCAAACTTTTATAGATAACAACTACGGGAATGCCTGTCACAAATAAGAATATGATGAAGAAGTAGAATATGATGAAGATAATAGTAAAATAAAAAGAATATGAACAATGTAACCAAAAAAATAATAGGTAGAAGATGAAGAAGAAGATGAATAAGGTGAAGAAGTTGATGTCAAAGAAGCTGATGATGAGGATAATGAAGAAGAAAGTGTGGGAGAAGTAAAAAAGAAGGTGAAGGGCGTGGAAGTAGTGAAACATCAATATCTGACAAAATAAAAAAAAAATTAACATAGTCAAAATCTTTCTAACGCCGAACGTCATAAAAAAAAAACCAAAATCCTGCTATTCTATTACATTGGGCTAAACCTCTGTGCCTTTAATGTCTCCGCCACGTCCCCCAATACATCCTACATTATTCTTAGTTGTTTTCCTTCATGTAGAATGAACCTACAAGTTTATAAAGGGTTTATTTTAATTCCGATATTTTCGTCCCATTGACTTGCATTGGGATCGGGTATCGGTATCGGATTAGATCCGATATTTTGACGGTATCGGCCGATACTTTCCGATACCGATACTTTCCGATATCGGAAGGTATCGCTCAACACTAATCAGCACCCTTCCTCGTCAAATCGGTCAGAGGCTTCACCACACTAGAAAAATTAGCAATAAAGCGGCGATAAAAATTGGCAAAGCCCAAAAATTTCTGAAGGCTCTTTACAGGTGTAGGTTGAGTCCAATCATGAATGGCCTGGACTTTAACAGGGTCCATTTCAATAGCCGAGGGAGAAAAAATGAAACCCCAAAAAGAAACCTTCTGAACTCCAAAGAGGCACTTAGACCCCTTCACAAACAATGCATTAGCACGAAGGACCTGAAATACCATCCTAACATGCTTCACATGAGACTCCCAATCATCGGAGAAAACCAAAATATCATCCAAGTACACAATCATGAATTTATCCAGATAATTCCGGAAGATATCATGCATAAAGGACTGAAATACCGATGGAGCATTAGAGAGCCCGAATGGCATCACAAGATATTCAAAATGGCCTTCGGGCGTATTAAATGCTGTTTTCCATTCATCACCTTGTTTAATACGCACGAGATTATACGCCCCTCGAAGGTCGATTTTAGTAAACCAACTGGCACCCTTAATCCGAGCAAACAAATCAGAAAGTAAAGGTAAAGGGTACTGGAATTTGACAGTGATCTTATTGAGAAGGCGATAATCTATACAGGGTCTCAAGGAGCCATCCTTCTTGGCAACAAAAAAGAATCCCGCTCCCAACGGTGATGAAGACGGGCGAATATGCCCCTTCTCCAAGGACTCCTTTACATAACTCCGCATAACGGCATGCTCTGGCACAGACAGATTGAAAAGTCGGCCCTTAGGGAACTTACAGCCAGGAATCAAATTAATGGCACAATCACAGTCCCTATGAGGAGGCAGGGAACTGGACTTGGGCTCATCAAATATATCCTGGAAATCCGACAAAAACTCAGGAACTTCAGAAGAAGGGGACGAGGAAATGGACATAAAAGGAATATCTTTATGTATCCCCTGACAACCCCAACCAGTTACAGACATAGATCTCCAATCCAGCACTGGATTATGTACCTGTAACCATGGAAAACCCAGCACAACAACATCATGCAAATTATGCAACACCAAAAAGCGAATATTTTCTTGATGTGCTGGAGCCATGTACATGGTTAACTGTGTCCAGTACTGAGGTTATTCTTGGCCAATGGCGTAGCATCAATCCCCCTTAAGGGAATAGGGCTTTGCAAAGGCTCCAAGGAAAAACCACAGCGCTTGGCAAATTCTAAGTCCATTAAGTTCAGGGCAGCTCCAGAATCCACAAATGCCATAACAGAAAAGGACGACAATGAGCAAATCAGGGTAACAGACAAGATAAATTTAGGCTGTACAGTACTAATGGTAACAGACCTAGGGACCCTCTTAGTACGCTTAGGGCAATCAGAAATAGCATGAGCAGAATCACCACAGTAAAAACACAGGCCATTCTGACGTCTGAATTTCTGCCTTTCTGCTCTAGTCAAAATCCTATCACATTGCATAGGCTCAGGACTCTGCTCAGAGGACACTGCCATATGGTGCACCACCTTGCGCTCTCGCAAACGCCGATCAATCTGAATGGCCAAAGACATTGACTCATTCAGACCAGCAGGCGTAGGAAACCCCACCATAACATCTTTAAGGGCTTCAGAAAGACCCTTTCTAAAAATCGCTGCCAGGGCATACTCATTCCATTTTGTGAGCACAGACCACTTTCTAAATTTCTGGCAGTATACTTCTGCTGCTTCCTGACCCTGACACAGAGCCAGCAAAGTTTTTTCTGCCTGATCCACAGAATTAGGCTTGTCATACAGCAATCCGAGCGCTTGAAAAAATGCATCAATATTAAGCAATGCAGGATTTCCTGGCTCAAGGGAGAATGCCCAGTCCTGCGGGTCGCCACGCAGTAAAGAAATAACAATCTTCACCTGCTGAATGGGGTCACCAGAGGAACGGGGTCTCAGAGCAAAAAACAATCTGCAATTATTTTTAAAGTTCAAAAATTTAGATCTATCCCCAGAAAACAAATCAGGAATAGGAATTCTAGGCTCTAATACCGGAGTCTGGACAACATAATCTTGGATACTCTGTACCCTTGCAGCGAGTTGATCCACGCGCAAGGACAGACCCTGAACCTCCATATCAGCACCAAAATCCTGAACCACCCAGAGATTAAGGGGAAAAAAAAGACAAAACAAGCTGCAAAGGAAAAAAAATGGCTCAGAACTTTCTTTTCCCTCTTTTGAGATGCATTTAACACATTGTGGGCCAGCTGTACCGTTATGACCTGGTGGTTAAGAGGCCACACTGATATGACCTGGTGGCTAAAACGCAACATGGGACGAGCTCTGAGAAGGTGGTATCTCTACTGACCGCAGTCCATAATCCTAACAACAACACTAGTAATAGCCGTGGGATGTTCCTGACTCTCAATAGACACCTCTTCACAGCCTAAGAACTAACTACCCCTAAAGAAGGAAACAGAAAGCTATCTTGCCTCAGAGAAAACCCCAAAAGAAAAGACAGCCCCCCACAAATATTGGCTGTGAGTGAAGAGGGAAATGACGTACACAGAAATGAAATCAGATTTCAGCAAAGGAGGCCAATACTAAACTCGATAGACAGAGAGAAAAGGATACTGTGCAGTCAGTATTAAAAACTACAAAATCCATGCAGAGTTTACAAAAATGAACTCCACACCGACTGATGGTGTGGAGGGGCAAATCTGCTTTCCCAGAGCTTCCAGCTAGCCTGACATAGTGACAAGCTGGACAAAAAGAGACATATTTGCAGAGCAATAGAGTCCAAGCAAATGGACAAACAAAAACTAGCAAAAACTTATCTTTTGCTGACAAGGACAGGCCATATGAGAAATCCAAGGAGAGAACCAAATCCAACCAAGAACATTGACAGCTGGCATGAACTAAAGCCCAGAGCAGGTTTAAATAACAAACCCAGGCAAGGCGATCAGTGAAGGCAGCTGCCACAGCTACCTAAAGGAGCAGCAGTTCCACTCGAAACCACCAGAGGGAGCCCAAGGACAGAACTCACAAAAATACCATTAGCAACCACAGGAGGGAGCTCCAGAACGGAATTTACAACACAACCCTAACTCTAACCCCAACTTTAACCCTAATGGGAAAATGGAAATAAATACTTTTTTAATTTTATTATTTTTCCCTAACTAAGGGGGTGATGAATGGGGTTTGATTTACTATTTATAGCGGGTTTTTATGTTTGGCAGCTGTAACACACTACACTGTGTACAGAATTATTAGGCAAGTAGTATTTTGATCACATAATACTTTTTATACATGTTGTCCTACTCCAAGCTGTTCAGGCTTGAGAGCCAACTACCAATAAGTAAATCAGGTGATGCACATCTCTGTAATGAGGAGGGGTGTTGTCTAATGACATCAAAACCCTATATCAGGTGTGCTTAATTATTAAGCAACTTCTTTTCCTTTGGAAAAATGGGTCAGAAGAGAGATTTGACGGGCTCTGAAAAGTCCAAAATTGTGAGATGTCTTGCAGACAGATGCAGCAGTCTTGAAATTGCCAAACTTTTGAAGCGTGATCACCGAACAATCAAGCGTTTCATGGCAAACAGCCAACATGGTCGCAAGAAGCGTGTTGGGCAAAAAAGACGCAAAATAACTGCCCATGAATTGAGGAAAATCAAGCGTGAAGCTGCCAAGATGCCATTTGCCATCAGTTTTGCCATATTTCAGACCTGCAACGTTACTGGAGTAGCAAAAAAGCACAAGGTGTGTGATACTCAGGGACATGGCCAAGGTAAGGAAGGCTGAAAAACGACCACCTTTGAACAAGAAACATAAGATAAAACATCAAGACTGGGCCAAGAAACATCTTAAGACTGACTTTTCAAAGGTTTTATGGACTGATGAAATGAGAGTGACTCTTGATGGGCCAGATGGATGGGCCAGAGGCTGGATCAGTAAAGGGCAGAGAGCTCCACTCTGACTCAGACGCCAGCAAGGTGGAGGTGGGGTACTGGTATGGGCTGGTATAATCAAAGATGAACTTGTGGGACCTTCTCGGGTTGAGGATGGAGTGAAGCTCAACTACCAGACCTACTGCTAGTTTCTGGACGACAGCTTCTTCAAGCAGTGGTACAGGAAGAAGTCGGTATCGTTCAAGAAAAACATGATTTTGATGCATGACAATGCTCCATCACATGCCTCCAACTACTCCACAGCGTGGCTGGCCAGTAAAGGTCTCAAAGAAGAAAAAATAATGACATGGCCCCTTTGTTCACCTGATCTGAACCCCATAGAGAACCTGTGGTCCCTCATAAAATGTGAGATCTATAGGGAGGGAAAACAATACACCTCTCGGAACAGTATCTGGGAGTCTGTGGTGGCTGCTGCACGCAATGTTGATCGTAAACAGATCAAGCAACTGACAGAATCTATGGATGGAAGGCTGCTGAGTGTCATCATAAAGAAAGGTGGCTATATTGGTCACTATCTTTTGGGGGTTTCGCTTTTGTATGTCAGAAATGTTTATTTCTAAATTTTGTGCAGTGATATTTTTACCTGGTGAAAATAAACAAGTGAGATGGGAATATATTTGGTTTTTATTAAGTTGCCTAATAATTCTGCACAGTAATAGTTACCTGCACAAACAGATATCCACCTAAGATAGCCAAATCTAAAAAAAAACCCACTCCAACTTCCAAAAATATTAAGCTTTGATAATTATGAGTCTTTTGGGTTGATTGAGAACATAGTTGTTGATCAATAGTAAAAATAATCCTCTAAAATACAACTTGCCTAATAAATCTGCACAGTGTAAAAGACACTTTTTATTGCAAAAAATAGTTTTTGCATCACCACATTTTGAGAGCTATAATTTTTCCATATTTTGGACAACAGAGTCATGTGAGGTTTTGCTTTTTGCGGGACGAGTTGCTGTTTCTATTGGTACCACTTTCGGGCACATGACATTTTTGATCGCTTTTTATTCCAATTTTTGGGAGGCAGAATGAACAAAAAACAGCGATTCATGAATTTCTTTGGGGGGGTTTACACCGTTCCATGTGTGGTAAAATTGATAAAGCAGTTTTATTCTTCGGGTCAGTATGATGACAGTGATACCTCATTTATATAATTTTTTTATGTTTTGGCACTTTTATAGAATAAAAACTGTTTTATATAAAAAATAATTATTTTGCCTCCCATTATTCTAAGAGCTATAACTTTTTTATTTTTCCAGTGATGGAGCTATATGATGGCTTGTTGTTTGCAGGACAAAATAACGTTTTCAGCGGTACCAAGGGGTCGAAGCTGGACGAAGCTTTCCATAGCGAAACGCGCGTCGGGTGTCGTGGGTCCCTGGTTGGTGGTTCATACTTGGTAATTATGGTCCTTCCATTGTATGTATTGCGAATGTTCTATGATTGTGGGGCGGTATTCCGTGATGCTGCGGCTGTCGGTGACTTTGCACCTTTTGTTACAATGCATTTATATCTTGTGATTTTGCACATTTATGGTCTTTATTAAAGTTTGTTAGGATATACATTTTTTACATCTTCATATTTATGGTGCGTCATCATTGACAGCCGCTGCGTTGGGTATACTGTCGGCTATACTTGCATGATTTTGCTACAGGTGTGTACATCCATGCTAAGGGGTTTTTTGGAAGGTCATCTTTTATATATATCTTTTGCCACTTTTTCAGCCATACCGGTTGTTTCTGCACTTTTTCTGCTCCCCTATTTTATATGCTTGACATATGTTTTTAGATGTGTCTATAATAAATTTTGTACATTTTCATATGTTTTGGCCTAGTGTTTATCTTTGGTGTTGATGCTCAGTTAAAGGAAACGGAATCCGTTTCCGGATTCCATCATTAGAAGGATCCAGCGCCCATAGGCTTCCATTCTAGCAAACGCCGGACAGCAACGGATCCGTCGCTGTTCGTTTTTTTGACGTACACAAAAAACGTTACTTTGCCCGTTGTCTCCGGCCGCTGCACAAACAATTTACGACAGATGAAACGTGAGGCCATCCTTCGCAATCCTTTGCTAATACAAGTCTATGAGAAAAAAACGGATCCGACTGCATCAGTCGCCAGATCTGTTTTTTTCAAAATTCAACGGATTGCAACTGATGGCAAAAAACTGATGTGTGAAAGGGAAAGGGGCCTTAGGCTTGGGTCACAATTGTGAGTGCAATGCAAGAAACTCACGCAAGTCTCTCGCCTCAATACCCGGCACTGCCGCCGGCACTCGGGACCGGAGCGTTCAGCTGCATAGAAATAAATGCCGCCACACGCTCTGGTCCCGAGTGCCGGTGGCAGTGCCGGGTATTGAGGCGAGAGACTTGCGTGAGTTTCTTGCATTGCACTCGCAAGTGTGACCCCGGTCTTAGAGGAAAACACCAAACGCTGAGAATACAACAATGTGCAGGAGCCACTCGGGACCTCAGCAGCATTGAACCTATGACCATTTAGCTACTGCTAACCTGTAGGACACAGCTATCTTTGTTTTAGAGAAATTAACTGTTCAAGCTAATTTCGGAACCATTATTAAGGCTGCAGCCACATAATCTAGTGTCATTGTAGGTTATTGTGATTAAGGCAAGCAATACTGCGGTATACCTACTCTATATTGATTTGTCATTACAATGTTATTATGCACTAATTTGGCATATAATTGATATATATTGTATAATCAGAAGCAAATTAGCAATTTATGTTCTTATAATAATGGCTTGTAAGCAATATTTACTAATAAATGTATTTTTTTGCAAACGATAATTGTTTTTTATTGATATCTAGATCATATAATTGTCGCTTTTTTTTTCAAAGTGACCTGGATATTATGACTTCTATTTCATGCACCATTAAATAGGCTTTATGTTAGGGACGGGCTACACCTCGATGGGGAGGGTGCAGCTGTGCTGGTGGAAAAAATGGTCAGACGGATGGAGGAGCTTTTATGCTAGAATCTGGAGGGAGGGTAGTTGTGCTAGTTAGGAGATAGCAATGCGGGACGAGAAAGTATATAAAGATAAAATACCTTCATTAACATAGTGGTAAAGGGTAGCACCGCATACAAGAGGTGTAAATAAACCATAAAAGTAAAAAAGAATATACTGTACATATGCAATAAAACAATGCTAACACCCCCCCTCCAAGGTAACAATTAACAATTATCAAAGGTATATATACCGTACTATGTACAACATTGCGCACAAAAATCAATATATGTCCCACACCTGTCCATGAAATAGCCTTGGAGTCAATTGTACAATTACTTTTGGTCCCTTTAAAAACAGGGTGGCACATGTTAAGGAGCTGAAACTCCTAATCCCTTCATCCAATTTTAATGTGGATACCCTCAAATGAAACTCTGAACTTCAACTGCATCTGAATTGTTTTGTTTAAAATTCATTGCGGTAATGTCTATAACCAAAGTTAGAAAAATGTTGTCTCTGTCCAAATATATATGGACCTAACTGTATGATCTTATAAGTAATGAGTGCAAAAAATGTGTCTCAATATGTATTGCAATGTGCCTAGAAAATATATATCACACCATGTGTGTATAGATTGCCATGCCTTATGGGCAATATAGGAGCTCCAGGTGAAAATGAAAAAAAATGGATGTATTGCAGCTTCGTAGGATATTAAAAACTGGCATTGACATTACAATATTGCAAAACGATCTGGATAAGATGTCTGAATGGGCAAACACTTGGCAAATGAGATAAATGTAGTTAAATGTAGAGTAATGCACCTAGGACTGAGAAATCCTATAACTGCATATACATTAAATGGGAGAATACTTGGGACTAGTAATGACAGACACTATAACAGCTTTTGAAAAAGGGCTGGACGATTTCCTCCATACACATAACATTACGGGTTATAGTTAAATTAGTGACCAAATGTACAATTGGTGGAGAAAGGTTGAACTTGATGGACCTAGGTCATTTTCAACCTATGTAACTATGTAACTTGCGGTGAGCAGCATCAACTGTTCTTCTGCTGTCATAATAGCAGGTAGATTTACTAACACATAAGTCTTTAAGGCCCGACAAAACATGTTGTATGAAAATGAATGGTAGCTAGTGTTTCTGGGAAAGGTAATCCTTGATGTTATATAGCAAGTTACATTTTAAAAAGAGAAAATAATATTAAAATGTCCTCAATATGTTAAATTATTAAAGTCTTTTTGAATCTTTCAGCAAATTGTTGCTACTTAATTTGACAGCAGCATAATATAGGGCAAGCGAGCCAGAGTCCAAATATGTGTGCCTTATTAAACTGTGTGCTGTAGTTTCAATACAATCAGCATTTTATCAGCAGGGGATTATCACTGCCTGACTAGGTTTCACTTGTACGACAGTTAGGCTAATCTGTAAAACTACGACCCCACTTTATTGCCTCATTGCTTCTGTGTTAACTTTGGTTGTCAAAGTCCATTATTGTGGTCTTTATCAGTTTAACAAATACCTTCTGTTGTACTTGTGTATCAGGAAGTCCACCACGCCAATGTCAGGTACTCAAATATACAGTCTCAGATACAATGGCTGTGATGAATGGACTCATGACGGGCTCTAATACTCTGAAACTAGTTAGTGCTCAGATAAAGATGTTTGGTTATAGACAGTCCAATTCGATTAGATGTCATGTGTTGTGAGAGAGGTCTTATAATTTAGAGGTAGTATCACGCACCACCATTAGAGGGAATACCAGTATGTAGTACTTTGCACTGGCCTCTAGAGGGAGTTCCACAGTGTAGCATTGTGTACAGACCCTAGAAGGAGTTATGGCATTGGAAACAGCTGACATCATGCTGGACTGAGGAAAATCTTAAAGTATGTGCAGACGTTCAGGAATTGGCAGCGCTTTGGACACAGCACATGTCCGCTGTGTCCAAAGCACTACCGGCTATTGAATGCAGGTAAATCTGCATGTGTTCACTGAATACATTGTACGGGTGAAATTTATCTGGTGGAGGCTCGCGACTCCACAAGATAAATAGACATAGTGCGGTCTGGAAAGATGCGCCTCATGTCCGTCTCCACGGGTGAGCCGCGGGCAAGTATGCAGCGTCCAACCTGCAGCATTTACTTATCGTGTGCACATACACTTATAGAGCCAGGAACCTAATGGATGCGCCCTTGCAGCGACAGCATTTATCATCCTTACATACTGTCAGATCTCCTTTTATATCGTGGGTTATATCCTTGGCTAGAGGAGGTATATTTGATTGTGTCACCTGCTATATCCAGGATCTGAACTGCTTAGGCTTCGTTCACAGGTCTGATCATCCTTTACTCTTTTTTTTTTTATATTAATTTATGTGAATATATATTTTTATTACATTACATTGATTTATATGGAAGCTCCTGGTTTATGTTTGTATTTAGAACTGAAGAAAAATAACTAGTGATGAGTGTCAGAGAGACCCGGTGCCTACGGACTGCAGTACTTTGCTCTGCCCTCAACAGGACAGATAAAGTACACCTGCACAGGAGCCACGGCAGGAAGAAATAAAGAGGATGACATGGTATGAAGATGGGAGGCGCCGGACCGGACTGCAACGCTCATCGGACCGGACAGCACTGGCCCGGCCCTGGGTGAGTATAATATAACCTGTTTTTCTTATCTTTCTGGATACATCAGGAGCTTATCTACAGTATTACAGAATGCTGTAGATAAGCCCCTGATGCCGGTGGCCTTAGTTTATAGGCCGATTTTGGGGTGACAGATTCCCTTTAAACACATTCAATTGTGGAAGTTATTATTATTCCAAGATCTAATGATTAAAATGAACTTTTGTTTGTGGAAAAACCTCGTTAATCACTCATTTCTATTTGCTATATCTGCTTCAGTATACCAGTATTCACATATGCTGTAAGCTGATGGTCTGTACTTACTTTTGAGGTTTCCTTGTTTTTTACAAGATTTTGTTGTTCAAGTTATTATTTTTTTATAGGATTATCCAATAAAAATTCAACTTTTTACATCATCATAGATCCCTTCTTTATCTGTGACTAGTCAGTCACTGATTAATGATTTCTAAAATCAGTCTTTTGTAGCATAAGATTGCTATTACTTGTTGATTAGTTGCAAATGTACCCACGTTATTAGTAAAGAAAGACTTAAACAGAACAGTTTGTTCAGTGTCTATATCATGTCAGTCATAATGAAGGTAGTCCTAAATAACCATAGTATAAAATAAAATTAAAGTGGCTATAGAGTACTTTCATATTGATGATCTATCCTTAAGATGATGCAACACTTGTCACCCCCGCCCATCAGCTATCCCTCGTTCTGACGAGGGCCATATGTGATCAACTGAGGAGTGAAATAACACAACTGTATTAGCTGTATAGTGGACATGGCAGGGTCCTGAACATTAATCATATAGGGGCGGATCAGCAGTACCCCCTGGCGGCCATCAATTTAAAAGTCACGGACAATCCCATTAGGATATCTAATTTTGGCAAAAAAACCCCAATAAATTTGTAGTTTCCATGGATAGAAAAAATGGCTAAATCTGTAACATCTTTATGAGATATATAAGTGTCTTTGCTAAATGTTTAGTTCAGTTTCACAGCCATAGCTTTGTATAATACATGAAGGAATATCTGGACAAAATAGTGACAAAAGGTGGCAAACAAACATGGGGTCTCAGCTACTATGACAACTGGAAGACCTTTTGGCCAGTTAGTAGAAGAAAACATTCTCTACACACTAACCTACAGTCATTGTGTCTTTTCAACGTGAACTTGAAGCCTTAATTAAGGTGGCTGACCTGCCGAGACATTGTATTTATCTCCTATAGATGTTTTCGTGTTTTTCTTTTATAAAAGTCAAAGACTAGTTTTAAGTCAACAAAATTGCAGTCTTCCTAAATGGTCTGATTGCATGAGGATATTTAGATTAGTTTTACTTAAAATGAGGTAAATTACTGTTCTTCCATCAACCAAGTAGTATTTTAGTGGAAAAGACTAGAAAACTAGAAACTCCGTTTTGGAACCATTCAGCAATTGGCTATAAAGCGCTTATATAATGGTAATAAAGACAGAGCTTGTTTTGGTAGATGCTAATTTCTATTACTGATCACGTTGGTTTGGTACTAAGGTCTTTTTTTTATATTTTAACACTAACACCTCATGATGTAGTAATATGTCATAATAGATGGGCCATTGCCACAATTTGGTGCAATAATACATCATGATGATGATGGCCATGCTTGCAGTATTATATAGTTGGGCTGCTGTTGTGATGACCCGGATTGCCAAGAATATCGATCTCGGGTGTTTAAAGAAACCCTCCTCACATCAAAGTTTTTATACTCTGAATATATTGCACTCATCATATTATATAGCACTGTGTACTTACAATTGCTCATTTTGCCTTTCTACCCAGCTATTTCTTCTCTTTTCTCTGCTCTGTGTATAAACAGAAAGTCTCTCTTCCTTGCATGAGTCATCCCCCTTTTCAACTCCTGACCAAGCTGCTCCTCTCCTCCTTCTCACAAGGGACATTTGCAGTGACATGACTTATCCAGCAAAAAAATTGACCTCCTGTTTCTACATAGACCATAGAAAGATTCATCTAGTCAATTTTTAACCACATGATGTCATAGACCTAACGGAAAAGAGAAGAATTAACTGGGTAGAAGGGCCAAATGACCAATAGTAAGTACACAGTGCTATATAATATGATGATTGTAATACGTTATGAGGATAACAATTTGTATGGGAGCGATTCTTTAAAACATTTAATGTTTTGGTCAATGCTTATTGTTGAGCAGGGGCTGTGAAAAAATTGATGACATGAGGTGCTGAATTGAGCTCAGTGATTGGCTAAAGTGCTGCTGCTCGCTGTTGATGTGGTGTCATTCCTACAGCCAAACCACTGAGACTAGAGCAGTTGCGGGGAGCCAATGTTGGACCCAAGGATGATGAGAACCTGTTGAGTTTGATATTTTAGGTATCAAGTTGAGCCTTGTACCTTTCTTGCATATTGCTAAAAGAAGTATTCAATGGAAAAATAAAGACGTTGTCATGATTCAACTGGTGAGTGACCTAGGACCAGGGGGCACCTTTCCTGGCTCTAACACTAGGGGCACCCTAGCTCACCCTGTTCGCCCGGGATACTTTAGATGGTGAAGACTCCGGGGCCTCCGCCCTTGCCCTATCTCCTAGATTAGACCTTAGTCTGTCCCCTTCCCCCACCCAGGGACGAGGGGTACTACTGTGCATCGCAGTACACCAACCCGACAGATATGGTAACAAGACAAGGGTAAACTGAAAACTCCACACGCACACAAAATATACACTCAGATATAACAGAGGTATTCACCAGGGTGTGCAGGGAGGGGGAAGAAATCAAAACAGTAAAGATAAGGAATTTCCAAGCGTGCAAACCAGGCAACAGTCGCTAATAATTCCTCCAGCACTCCTTCACAAAACCAACTTCTCCCACTCCTATGTCTTGCAGCAATTGCTAACTCAGACAAGGACTTGGTAATCGAGCCCAGATTTTATAGGGGAAATTAGTGGCTAAGCAAGCACGCCTGTTCTGCTGAAAGAAATAAACACATTTAATAAACTGGAAAGTGCTTCTTCCCAGCTTCAGAGTAGGAGCCACCAGACGCTGCGGTCTTCTGGCTGCACTCCGATGCAGTAACCCCGTGCCAGACATTTTGGCTCTCAGAATATGGCATCACAAAGCAAATTAATATTTTTTAACTTTCCATTATCCAAAATTACTGGTTCATTGCAAAAAAAATTATAATGATAATTCTGTAAATGGCACTACAAAAATGTTGCCACCAGTATTTAGGAACTTAGCAGAATTCTTCTAATGAAATAAGACATTATTTATACATGTAATGATAAAACTCTTAGTATCTTAGGAAATAGCAATTCGCTCTCAGACTGTGCAATCATCATGACCTATTAGGACTTGCAATGTGTATAATCTGTTCATAAAATATATACCCAACAGAGAACAAGAGAAAAGATATGCACAATAGTGGGATCAACCAACCATAATAATCTTTATTAGAAATAATTATACAATACAGGGCAATGAGAAAGACAATTTAAAACCATTTAAAAAGGCCAAAACAAGGCCGTACAAGACAACTAACACCTCCCAGGACAGATAATCTCATAAGACATATATATACATATGAATCTCAGCACATAAAAATAAAGCATTGACAAGATACAAGTTGAGCTGACACACATAATAGTAGCCACATAAATAACAATAGCCTGTGCTGCCAGCTGACCTTAAATATATAGTGACAACCTAAAAAATTTTTTTGCTGTACAATGCAATAGTAATGTGCAATAAGAAATAAGCCAGTACCATACTACCTAAATACTATTGCAATCAAATAGACACGTAACCTGTTGTAGCCCATTAAAGTAATGTAGCCAGGGGATGCTATAATAAATTCGATCAGATGGAAAGTCCAACAGATATTCCCCAAATGGTCACCAACCAGAAAGGCCCCAGGTCCTGTGTCCTAAGGTGGTAATAATGTATGGCAGAGCATGGCCGCAAGTCCTGGGGGGGAAACAAACCCCACGCGTATCGACGCTGCTAGAGCGTCTTCATCAGGGGAGATGTAGTCAGTCCCTCCAATGCCCCGTTATATACAAAGGGTAATAGAAGATAATAATCACCTGTGAGGGAGCCGCAGCTTCTCGGAACACCGCATGGCGTGTAAGGCCGGATAAACATCCGGTTCCTGGATCAGGAAAAAGTCTGCGCCTGCGCACAGGAGTATCCAGTATTGGTTGAGTCTGACTATGCCGGCGCCTAGGCAACCATAGTGAAGCGTTGCCTGCGCACGCGCTGTGCTGTTACTTAGACCACTCTATATTATATCAGTTACTGAATACAAAGCAGTGTGTTTACACTGCAGTACTAACAGTGTACCTGCATATATACAAGCAGGCGCATCCCCAATGCGCCAAGGCAGGCCACCTGAGATTTACAAAGAGTAGGAGCATAAAGATAATCCAAGTCCACCACAATACAAACGCACATACGAGAAAGTAATAGGACTAATGAAGTTGCTACAGATATATGCGCTAACCTAATAGGATAAGTCACTTCACATTAAAGTGGCTTTGAGAGAAAAAGGAAAAAAGCGCATATCATTTGAGATGATATTACAGTATGTCATTGTGGCGCTGATATAAAAGGTGTGGATGCGCATCCATACATGTGTATAAAGGAGGTAGTCAAGTCCTATTATCAAGGCGCTTAGCCCTTCAGTATTGAAAAGTTACCTCATTATCAAATGGCACAGAAGACTGTACTGAAGACGCGGTACTGATAAGATACTCGCATGAATACATGCAGGCGTACCCCCAATGTTCCCCCAGTATTCCCCATAATCCACACTACAGGAAAGAAGAAATACATACGAATAACATAACACACAGGGTCAGGATACCAAAGATTACTACCGGCGCGTATGCTGTGTGGTGCAGCAAACAAACCAAATAAGGACAATTATAAGGAAAAAGAGGCCATTTGTCCTCATCATGGACCTGTATTATTATTACGTTTCTTGTGGAGGCCTGTATACCAGAAATCAAAAAATGAGTGAAATTACAGGGGGGGGGGGGGGAAGGGGGAAGGGAAGGGGGGGGTGGATTATAAGGCCATAATAGGGCCCAAAAGTCACATTAGATGTAATCAATACCTAAAGGGAAAAGACCCTATTCTACTAGGTTTGGTTTCAAACCAACCCAAGGAGAGTGCATGGAACAGAATATTCTCATATATTAAAAGCGCAATATTTACATTGTGATTTAAGGACCTGGAGAAAGGTAAGAAGATCTCTTCGGTGGCGGCACATTTTTTACAGGCACATGGGGGCTCGGTTAGGGGGCTTATGGTGATGGGCCTTGAGGGGGTTAAACCTAATATTAGGGGCAGCAATATCACTTTGGACTTGCTGAGGTGAGAATCCAAATGGATTTATAACCTTAACAGTCGGGCCCCGGTGGGGATCAATGAAGAACTCCTCTATACGGGTTTCTATAAGCAAATTTAATAACATGCTCATGTTTTTTCATCCTAGGTGTGATAGGCATGCTCATATCAAATTCTTCTCGACAGAGACATCGGTTGATATTATGAATACACTTCCCCCTCCATGTTCTTGGACCCCCTGGAGCATCATGAAGAACATCTTGTATATTTCCTGTTTGCTGCCAGCTGTACCTAGCCATGTGTTTAAATCACAATGTAAATATTGCGCTTTTAATATATGAGAATATTCTGTTCCATGCACTCTCCTTGGGTTGGTTTGAAACCAAACCTAGTAGAATAGGGTCTTTTCCCTTTAGGTATTGATTACATCTAATGTGACTTTTGGGCCCTATTATGGCCTTATAATCCACCCCCCCCTTCCCTTCCCCCTTCCCCCCCCTGTAATTTCACTCATTTTTTGATTTCTGGTATACAGGCCTCCACAAGAAACGTAATAATAATACAGGTCCATGATGAGGACAAATGGCCTCTTTTTCCTTATAATTGTCCTTATTTGGTTTGTTTGCTGCACCACACAGCATACGCGCCGGTAGTAATCTTTGGTATCCTGACCCTGTGTGTTATGTTATTCGTATGTATTTCTTCTTTCCTGTAGTGTGGATTATGGGGAATACTGGGGGAACATTGGGGGTACGCCTGCATGTATTCATGCGAGTATCTTATCAGTACCGCGTCTTCAGTACAGTCTTCTGTGCCATTTGATAATGAGGTAACTTTTCAATACTGAAGGGCTAAGCGCCTTGATAATAGGACTTGACTACCTCCTTTATACACATGTATGGATGCGCATCCACACCTTTTATATCAGCGCCACAATGACATACTGTAATATCATCTCAAATGATATGCGCTTTTTTCCTTTTTCTCTCAAAGCCACTTTAATGTGAAGTGACTTATCCTATTAGGTTAGCGCATATATCTGTAGCAACTTCATTAGTCCTATTACTTTCTCGTATGTGCGTTTGTATTGTGGTGGACTTTGATTATCTTTATGCTCCTACTCTTTGTAAATCTCAGGTGGCCTGCCTTGGCGCATTGGGGATGCGCCTGCTTGTATATATGCAGGTACACTGTTAGTACTGCAGTGTAAACACACTGCTTTGTATTCAGTAACTGATATAATATAGAGTGGTCTAAGAAACAGCACAGCGCGTGCGCAGGCAACGCTTCACTATGGTTGCCTAGGCGCCGGCATAGTCAGACTCAACCAATACTGGATACTCCTGTGCGCAGGCGCAGACTTTTTCCTGATCCAGGAACCGGATGTTTATCCGGCCTTACACGCCATGCGGTGTTCCGAGAAGCTGCGGCTCCCTCACAGGTGATTATTATCTTCTATTACCCTTTGTATATAACGGGGCATTGGAGGGACTGACTACATCTCCCCTGATGAAGACGCTCTAGCAGCGTCGATACGCGTGGGGTTTGTTTCCCCCCCAGGACTTGCGGCCATGCTCTGCCATACATTATTACCACCTTAGGACACAGGACCTGGGGCCTTTCTGGTTGGTGACCATTTGGGGAATATCTGTTGGACTTTCCATCTGATCGAATTTATTATAGCATCCCCTGGCTACATTACTTTAATGGGCTACAACAGGTTACGTGTCTATTTGATTGCAATAGTATTTAGGTAGTATGGTACTGGCTTATTTCTTATTGCACATTACTATTGCATTGTACAGCAAAAACATTTTTTAGGTTGTCACTATATATTTAAGGTCAGCTGGCGGCACAGGCTATTGTTATTTATGTGGCTACTATTATGTGTGTCAGCTCAACTTGTATCTTGTCAATGCTTTATTTTTATGTGCTGAGATTCATATGTATATATATATGTCTTATGAGATTATCTGTCCTGGGAGGTGTTAGTTGTCTTGTACGGCCTTGTTTTGGCCTTTTTAAATGGTTTTAAATTGTCTTTCTCATTGCCCTGTATTGTATAATTATTTCTAATAAAGATTATTATGGTTGGTTGATCCCACTATTGTGCATATCTTTTCTCTTGTTCTCTGTTGTATATGACTTTTTATATGCACGTGGTTGATCCCCCTTTTGTATTTATTCTTGTGGTGCCCGCCTTCTCTATATTTGTACGTAAAATATATACCCAGCGCAGGTCAGCTGCTTCTCACCCACTGCAGGCTGTCTGATGTGTAAAGGTATGCGTCTCCTCTGTTCTGTTAGTCACGCAACAATCTACACGTTCACAGTTCTGCTTTGAATGGCTTGCAGGGATAAGATATTTAAGAAACTTTTTTTTTTTCATTTTATACCATTAGTCATGTCTTAAGAAAATGATGAAACCTGTGCAGAGTGCCACAGTTTATTCTACACTACAATGTCACAAACATAAAGGTCCACTACTCTTAATTTGAGATGTTTATGCTTATTTGCATATTGTGTATGCTAAACTTGCAGAATTATGATACAACTTGCCAGAAAGCAAATTTATCTTGCATCCATCCAATTAACCTCAAAAGGATCACATTTCATAAAATGCTTTTTACACTAATAATGTGACTTCCTACATCAGGTAGAGTATGCGTTTATCTTGTCACTGATTCTTTCTTTCTAGTTTTCTTTCTCTTTTCTTTGCTTCTAGGGGCTTCAAGGGAAAAGTCTAAATGACGGCTATACAGTTTACTACACTGATAAGGTCTGTTCACATTGCAAATTTTCCATCCAGATTTTGGGGGTGGAAAATCTACAGTGGAATATTTTTCAGAAATGCTGTGGGTATTTTCTGCAGTCTATCAATTTTTTATATAAATTTGGCCACAGACTTCATGCAGATATTACCCATTGATATTTCCTCCATTTAATTTAATGGAGAAGCCAAAATCCACAACAAATGTAAATTATTGTATAAAGGAGGATGGCACTAAAGTAATGTTTGGATGACTGGACCCCTCAGTTAAGAGCAGTCACTGCTGGGGCAGAGAGTTATTGGAGTCGAACCACTTGTTGGCAATGATATGTTTCCAATATAACCTAGAATAAAAATAATGCATAGAAACCCTAGAGTAAGTAAATAATAACACATGTGAAAAATAAAGGATAATTAGTTAATATTGTTTTAATTAAAAAAAAGCTTAAACCCTTTAGTGACCGAGCTAATTTTGACCGTAATAATCAGCCTACTAAAAAATGTGAATAAACACTAGCAAAATATCCAATAATTTTTTTTAATTATAACATGAGAATAAAACTGTCAATGACAGACAGATTAAAAACATATAGAGGGGATAGAATCCTATATAGGAAAATTTTAAGAAAACGTATGGGAAGTGCGTATAACAGACAAATGGTATTATCACTGCATCATATATCAGGATCAAAATAATGGGTGAAATCCATACAATATCATGTAATCAATAGTGGGTTTTCAAAGAAGTACTGTGATGAAAGACATAGGGGTCTTCATTTCAGCAGACGCCTGGCTGTCATGGCAACACATCAGTGTCCCATGATCACATCGTGAGAACGCCAATGAGGGCATAGAATGGTGTGGCCCCCTGCCGGGGCGCTGTTAATGCCGAACCACAGATTCATAGCGGCATTTATAAGGTTAATAGATACAGGTGGAGATGTGCTTAACCAAAGGTTGTTAGAGGCAGGTAATGGCTGAATACTTCAGCTATTATCTGCTAGGAAAGATGACTTATTTTGATGTGCATGCTGCCAACTTCCATTCAGATCAATCCAAAGTGTTATGTATAATCATGTTACTTACCTCACGAGCACTCGCTTGGGCAAATCCGCTAATTGAGACTCGTGATCCTCGTCTGAATAACATGGACGATTTCCTAGCTGCAGTGTCTATGATGTTTGATGATCCTAATCGTCGCACTACAGCTGAAACCGCATTGTTGTCATTACATCAGGGTAAGCGCTCTGAATTTAGATTGCTGGCGATGGATACAGTTTGGGACTGTTATGCTCAAATACCCATTTTTAAGAGGGGACTTTCTAGTGTGATTAAAGATGAGTTAGCCCATGCAGATGCTCCTCAAGAGCTGGAGGCGTTCATACAGCACTGCGTGCGCATTGAAATACGTATTACAGAACGTAGACAGGACAAATTTGCAGCCTCTAATCATGTCTCTAACTCTCCCCTTCCTCCTAAAGAACTTGCAGGCAAATCCTCATGGGAAGTTGAACCAGTTCCCATGCAAGTGGATGTTTCACAGCGGCGTGAGAGTAACGAGCACAGGGAACATCATTTTCATGAGAGTTTGTGTTTTTACTGTGGTCAGTCTGATCATTTCCTTATTAACTGTCCTAAGCGGCCTCGCAAGGTACTAGCAGCTGTAAGGGAGTATGAGAATCAGGATGTTGAATCTGTTGTTTCTGAGTCCAGTTCTTATGTGAATGCTGTCTATCATTCCCTATCTAGGACTCCCTCTCCCAAGACACGGAAGGATAAAGATACACATTACTCCCTCCCAATTAAGATCTTGGTGTCGGAACAATGGATCTCGTGTGCAGCTATGGTGGATTCTGGCATGAGGGGTAACTTTATGGATCTCACCTTTGCCAAGGAACATGGCATACAGGTTCAACAGAGAGCCATCCCAGTAACCATGGAAACTGTGGATGGTTCCCCCCTAGTCTCAGGACTGGTGGATCAGGAGACTGTACCTCAGGAGATTTGCATTGCATCACCGGCAGGAGCACCAATCTTTTTCGTAATGAAAAAGGATGAAACTCTTAGACCCTGTTTTGACTATCTGGAGCTCAACAAGGTAACCATTCGGAACTGGTATCCTTTACCGTTAATTCCTGAATTGCTGGAAAGAGTACGACATGCCAAGAACTTTTCTAAGTTGGATATTCGAGGAGCTTATAACCTAGTTCGGATCCGCTCTGGGGATAAATGGAAGACAGCGTTTAGATGTCGTTATGCGCACATCGATTACTTTTTGATGTCTTTTGGGCTCTGCAATGCTCCGGCAACCTTCCAACACTTGGTTAATGACATTTTAGAGATCTGCTAGATCATTTTGTCGCAATCTATCTGGATTATATTTTGATTTTCTCCGAATCTTTGCAGGAGCATCAAGAACATGTTAAGACTGTCTTAAGACGCCTGGAAGAGAATGGATGTGCCAGTCAGTTTTTTGGCTTTTGTATGTTAGCTCACTGACCGAGCACTCCGCCCTCCACCAGGTGGTGATTTTAATTGCAGCAGGTCCCTAGCTTACACATAAATACAGGCATTGCTAACAGAGGTGCCCACATTCACCTAGGAATTCAGTCATCAGCCTTAGAGAGGTATTCACACAGGCCAGGGACTCATCAGACTGAGACCACCTTGACGTTGGTTGATGGGCACATAATATTTGGCCAAATTTTATGCTAAGCGTCTCATATTTTTTTCCTAATTCTCCAAAGCCATATTGCTATTCAAATTTCACATATTCCAAATTGACATACTTTAGCATGATAGAGTGCAACCTTTTTTGTATATTGAAAGAATAAAGTAAAAACCAGAACAGTTTATTGATTCAAATACAAATACAAACAATAACAGCCAAATAATAAGGCTATACACAAAAGAGGGGAATAAGTAAAGGGAACCTGCTGGCACAGCAGGAGGAGCGACAAGTAGTGTAAATAAAGTAGCTAAGGGTGAATATAGCAAACCCTAATCAAAAGGGTACATGGGGGTAGTGAAACCCTAATGGGTAGAAAGTATAGGTGCTATACATAGATACCATGGGCACTACCTAATAAGGCAAGTCCCCAATAACCCTACATGTCCCAAAGGTAAGCTACAACTCACCCATAATGGCTGGTGGCGTCTCATATTTTTTTCCTAATTCTCCAAAGCCACATTGCTATTCAAATTTCACATATTCCAAATTGACATGCTTTAACAAGATAGAGTGCAAGCTTTATTGTAAATTGTATATGGAGGTAGCTCCTCCTGGTATGCACCTATTCACACTAGTCTGGATGTGCCGGTCAGTTTTTTGTCTTTTGGAAGAGAATCATGTTTACATCAAGCCAGAGAAATGTGAGTTCCATCGCACAGAGATTCAATTTCTAGGTTATGTCATCTCGCCACAGGTGCTTAACATGAAGGCAAGTAAGATCCAGGCTATTCTTGATTGACCCGCACCAAAAAATGTCAAGGAGGTACAATGTTTTATCGGGTTCGCTAACTTTTAAAGACAGTTTATTCGTAATTTCTCTGAGATTGTTTGACCTATTACGTAACTAACCACAAAGTAAAAAACTTTCTTATGATCTACACAGGCTCAAGGGGCTTTTGATTGTCTTAAGGGTATGTGCACACGTCCGGATTTCTTGTAGAAATTTCCTGAAGAAAACCGGAAATTTTCTGCAAGAAATCCGCATTTTTTTTTTGCGTTTTTTTCCGTTTTTTTCGCGTTTTTTTAGCATTCTGCAAGCGTAATTAGCTTGCAGAATGCTATAGTTTTCCAAGCGATCTATAGCATCGCTTTGAAAACTGACTGACAGGTTGGTCACACTTGTCAAACATAGCGTTTGACAAGTGTGACCATCTTTTTACTATAGATGCTGCCTATGCAGCATCTATAGTAAAAGATAGAATGTTTAAAAATAATAAAAAAAATAAAAAAAATGGTTATACTCACCTGCAGGCGTCCGTTCCTATAGATGCCGCTGTGGTTCAGGACCTTCCATGACGTCGCGGTCACGTGAGCGGTCACATGACTGGTCTCGACCAATCACAAGACCGTGACGTCATCGCAGGTCCTTCTCCGCACACCAGCTATAGAAACCGAAGCGGCAGCAAGACATCGAAGGTGAGTATAGGACTATTTTTTATTTTAATTCTTTTTTTTTGACCAATTATATGGTGCCCAGTCCGTGGAGGAGAGTCTCCTCTCCTCCACCCTGGGTACCAACCGCACATAATCTGCTTACTTCCCGCATGGTGTGCACAGCCCCGTGCGGGAAGTAAGCAGATCAATGCACTCCTAGGTGTGCGGAATCCCCTGCAATTCCGCATTTTAATGAACATGTTGCTTTTTTTTCCGCGATGCGATTTTTTTGCGGAAAAAAAGGCTGCACTTTCACAAAAAATGCGGAATACACTGAAAATAATGGGAGGCATATGTTAGCGTTTTTTTCGCGTTTTTATCACGTTTTTATAGCGAAAAAACGTGAAAAAAACACGAAAAATACTGAACGTGTGCACATGGCCTTAGTCTTGTTTTACGTCTGCACCTTTGTTGATTCATCCTAAACCAGCACATCCATTCATCGTGGAAGTGGATGCTTCAGATTGTGCTCTGGGGGGCCATCCTCCAGTAAAGAACAGGAGAGAAAGGTCTGTTACATCCATGTGCTTTTTTCTCTCATAAACTTTCTGCCGTGGAGAAGAATTATGATGTGGGAGATAAAGAGCTTCTAGCCATCATCGCTGCATTTAAAGAATGGATGCACCATCTGCAGGGGGCAGCACAATACGTTATTGTGCTCACAGATAATTGTAACCTGGAATTTCTTAGGTCTGCTAGATGTCTTTCTCCAGATCAGGCTCATTGGAATTTGTTTTTGAATCAATTTAATTTTGTCATTTCTTACCGCCCAGGTTCATGTAATATGAAAGCGGATGCTTTGTCCCAAATCCATGCCACGGATTCCATACTTGGGACCCCGTCCAAGAGCATTTTGTCAGATGCCAACTTTGTTGGAGTCATCCAGAATAAGGACTTATGGAAGACTTTTAAGGAAGCCTATGACGCGGTCCGCGTCATCTGCATCATCGCTAACCCAACGGATGATGTGAACTTGAACGGAATGTGGGTTCGGGATCAAAATCTTTACGTTCCAAAGGTCGTAGGGCTGCAGGTCCTCAAGTTTGTCCATGACTCTAAGTTGGCTAGTCATCAGGGGGTACAGAAGACACAGGAGTTTTTGAGCCATTTCTTTTGGTGGCCTACCTGTCTGAGGGACGTGAAGAGCTACATTCTGTCTTGTGAGGTATGTGCATGTTTTAAGAATTGTGTATCAGCTACTGGCTTGCTGCAACTACTGCCCGTTCCTGCTCGCCCTTGGGGGTGTATTTCTATGGACTTTACAGGGGAATTGCCCCCCTCTGGGGGAAGGATCTCTATTCTGGTAGTGGTAGATCACCTTACGAAAGCTGTTCACTTCATTCCTTGTACTGGTCTTCCCTCAGCCAAGGAGACGATAGATCTGGTCATTCAGAATGTGTTCTGGCTGCATGGAGTTCCAGATGAGATCATCTCTGATCAGGGAGTGCAGTTTACCTCCAGATTCTGGAAAGGATTTTGTTCTTTGCTCAATATTAATGTCTGTCTCTCTTCAGCATATCATCCTCAGACCAATGGGCAGATGGAGCGGACTAATCAGACTCCGGAGAAGTATCTTTGGTGATATATCAGCCACTCGCAGGATGACTGGTTGGAGTTGCTTCCTCTAGCAGAGTTCTCTTACAATAACTCACAGAATGCATCTACTAAGGTAACACCCTTCTTTGTCAACCTGGGTTATCATCCTAGTATTCTTCCCAGATCCCTGATTGATGTTCCTGTGCTTGCAGTAGATGAGAGGTGGTTAGCGGTGATGAAATGAAAACTGGAAACTCTGAAGGAATCGCTATCTACTGCACAGGAGAGATACAAGAAATCTGCCGATAGGTTCCGAAGACCTGCACTCATGTTTAAGGCAGAGGACTCTGTGTGGTTATCCACAAAGAATTTAAAATTGAATGTTCCATCACAAAATCTGGGACAAAAATTCATCCGTCCATTCAAGATCTCTGGGATCCTGAGTTCCATTGCTTGCCGTCTGAAGTTACCAAGGACCACGAAGGTACATCCTGAGTTCCATGTCTCCTTATTAAAACCTGTGTCTCCGAATACTTTTCAGGGTCGTGTTGCACCTCCTCCTCAGCCTGTGTTGGTGGATGGGCATGAACAATTTGTTGTGAAGATTCTGGACTCCAGGATCTGCAGGAATCAGTTGCAGTACCTCATCAAGTGAAAAGATTATCCGTCTGAGGAGAACTCTTGGGAGGCGGTGAGTAATATCTGTGCTCCTCAAAATATTGCTCTGTTTCATCAAAAATATCCTGGAAAACCTGGCCCTGGATCGTCCTGAGGCCGCTTCTAAGGTGGTAGTGCAGCGTCCCAGAGTCCTGGTCGTTGCAGTACTGTTGCTCCGCCACTAAGGGGGGCTATGGTACGTCTGATGGCACTGAAGGAGTTCACCTGACCAGGTATCACAGACACCAATGCATTTCACAGTCTGGCCTCCAGGGGGAGCTAAGGGTGCTATGTATTAGGCCACTCCTCACAATCTGGTAAAACTGGGGGTTAGATAGGAAGTTAGATCAGAAGCTGACTGGGGATCGAACAGGCAGCATCCTGTGGCAGAGGGTGTTGCAGGGAGAGACTCAGGGGGGTCCCTGTCAGGGGTGGGATCCTGACAGAGGCCTAGCGAACAGAGAGAACGTTACGGGACCGCGCCTGCACTTCATCGCGGCGGTACCCAAAGAAAGGACAAGAAGCGAGGTCCATTGTGCTGAGTGAGAAACGAGATCAACGCAACAAGGAGAAACACCAGTAGGAGTCGTGCTGTAAGACGAGGCAATATCCTACTGAGGCGCGTAACCGGTGGCCGGAACGCCGAGGAAGTATTAGGCTCCAGGCAATACTTCAAACCTACGGCAGGACAGTCAGTTATAGGCGGGCTGTCTCACTCAATTCACCTAAGAAGACATAGGGGGCAACAACAGGAGAGGGGCGACACTAGGGTCCCGGAAGAGCTCCGAGCCTACCCGTCATACGGGTGCTTCCTAGCCATAGCATCTGGGGGGACGAAGAAGAACATCATAATCGAGTTGTGAGGGAACACGAGAAACAGACACAACAGTTGTGGGGACTATCCCGTAAGCACAGCAGGGGAGGACCGCAACACACAAGCGCTAGAAGGTAGGCACAGATTTCCACCTGCAAAGGGAACTCTGGAGGTGCCATCGGACCGGCCGGACTTGCGCAGCCCGGCTAACCGTATTTCGGACTGAGGATCCTGAAACCTTCAGTAAAGAGGTAAAGAGACTGCAACCTGGTGTCCTCGTTATTTACTGCGACCTGCACCGCACCACAACAACACCACCATCTGCCCCCTTTCATTGGGCGCCCCTCAGCAGAGTCACGGACTGGGTCTAGCCACCGTGACAATCCCAGAACAGAGACTCAGAGGCCCGGTACCAGGTACCCCTCGGCCCTGCGGCAGTGGAGGCGATGCAACTTGGCGTCACGAACAGGATCTACTTAAGCCTGAAGAATCAGGTCATGTGTGCCTTGGAACTGTGATTTATTGTGCTTGGACTGTGACTTATTGCAAAGACTGTGCATTGCCGATTCCCGCCAAAGCCGCCGCCATTACAGCGCCACGAGGAGTGCAGGAGAAGAAGAAGGGCGTGGAAGTGGGCGTGAACAAAATGAAGAGCGCGAAAGACAATGGCCGCCCAGTCTAAATATTTCAGCACCGTGAGGACGTGTCCGTCAGCAGCCGAGATCCGCCTCCTAATCCTCAATGGAGGGCGGAGACAAAGAAAACGAAACTGCCCATGAAGGAGAGAGCGGGAAAAGGATGAGGAAGAAGAAGTGAGCCACGTGGAGGACGCCATGGCCAGCCGCCCGGAGCCGGAGCGTGGGGTCGGAGCCGAGGACTCCCCCAGCTACCCGGAGAGGCACCGCAGCCAGACCTCCACAGTTGACGCTGACCTCCTGCAGACCGGAGCGGACGGGCTGATCCGCCAACCCCTGCAGACGCAGCTGAGCACTGAGGCCGGGTGGAAGAAGACCATCATCGGGAGCCTCGCCAGACGTCTGTCGGCAGCCTCGTCTGGTCCGGAGCAAGAAAGAAGTTCCAGCGCTCCAAAGCCAGAAAGCAAGGCCCTGCCGGAAAGCGGGATGCTGCAAGCAGAGATGACAACATCGCAGCACAAGGCCCCGCAACCAGCGTTCCAGACCCCAGCGGAGGCGGAGCAGACCGGCACCGGCGGGACCGCATCTGAAGCAGGTATGAAGGATGACCCTGCCCTGACGACCGACACCACTCCAGTGACTGCTAGTGCCACAGCTGCTGACCCCTTTCCAGTGACTGATCTTGCAGCAGCCGCTACCTCTGCTGCAGCAAATGCCCATACTCAAGCTGCGCAGACCTCCATCGCTGCGCATGATTTAACCGTACATGAAGGACGGATTAACGGCGTTTGTCCAGCACTGGGTGTAACCCTGGACCTTACTTTTCCCAGGCCAAGAAGGGTTAAGTGCCAGGTGCAGCCCTGGAAGTCGTCCAACTAAGCCTCGGAGAACCGAAGATTGTAAATAGTTAACTGTTCATCTTTTTGCTGTTTTGCTGCTATAACCCGACTAAGGTTAACTCTTAAAGGGATCCCTTTGTTTACCCGGGATCCCTATTATTATCTTTTTGCTTTTGTTCCAAAATGTTACAAAGAACTGCTGAATCATGAACAATGCATGATTACAAACTTCTTGTACATAGTTTGCACCTTCTTAAAGGTGCTCTCTACTGGTTTTACAAATGAAAGGACTCTTTGCGAAGAAACTGTTCCTGGAAATAGCACCGGAGTCCTTACAACAAACAGACTTGCAGCTTGAGAAGTTGCACTACCTCATAGACTTGGTTCCCTCTTAAAAGGGAATGTTCACATGTTGCACTTATGAATAGTGTTGCCTTAAGACGGTTAAGTGGCAATGATGTCTTGACGGAAGAAGTAATAATGCTAATGTGTAGAAGTTAAATGTAACTAAGTAGTTAATTGTAAAGAATGTTTAATAATGTGTAAGAGAATGAGGACGGGAAGTGAACCCGTACGGGGTTAGTCGGTGAGTCCTCCTAGGAGCCATACAGAGATGGCTCGGTGATCCTGAATTAAGAGATGGATGATACATTCTATACTGTGTATAGTAGCAGAAAGGCAGAAGGCCCGGGCAGAAAGGGGCGGTCCTGCAACAGAACGAGAGGCAGTAGGCCTGGGGCAGATAGACAGGCGGTCCTGCAGATGTACAGATGGGAAATGAAGAAAAGTTGATTAGCCTTATAACGTTTTTATAAGAAGGTCTTTAGTGGATTTAGCGCGTACGTCCTTAAAGGCAATGTTAAATTATTGTTCAGAAATTGCAGAAGAAGTAGAATACCCGGTTGGGTAAGAGAAAGTTATTTATAGTCTGTTATTTAAAATATTTAACCATGTTTGTAACATTCAAGTGTCCTCACCTCCCATAAAGGGAAGCTCTGTTAAAGTTTACTTGTTGTTGCATTTCAAAATTGTATGTCTTTTTGCTGACATGTATTGTTGTTTTCTTCCCAGTCCAGGAGTACTGGATTTAACCGGGGGGAGTGCAGCGCCCCAGAGTCCTGGTCGTTGCAGTACTGTTGCTCCGCCCTAAGGGGGGCTATGGTACATCTGATGGCACTGAAGGAGTTCACCTGACCAGGTATCACAGACACCAATGCATTTCACAGTCTGGCCTCCAGGGGGAGCTAAGGGTGCTATGTATTAGGCCACTCCTCACAATCTGGTAAAACTGGGGGTTAGATAGGAAGTTAGATCAGAAGCTGACTGGGGATCGAACAGGCAGCATCCTGTGGCAGAGGGTGTTGCAGGGAGAGACTCAGGGGGGTCCCTGTCAGGGGTGGGATCCTGACAGAGGCCTAGCGAACAGAGAGAACGTTACGGGACCGTGCCTGCATTACATCGCGGCGGTACCCAAAGAAAGGACAAGAAGCGAGGTCCATTGTGCTGAGTGAGAAACGAGATCAACGCAACAAGGAGAAACACCAGTAGGAGTCGTGCTGTAAGACGAGGCAACATCCTACTGAGGCGCGTAACCGGTGGCCGGAACGCCGAGGAAGTATTAGGCTCCAGGCAATACTTCAAACCTACGGCAGGACAGTCAGTTATAGGCGGGCTGTCTCACTCAATTCACCTAAGAAGATATAGGGGCAACAACAGGAGAGGGGCGACACTAGGGTCCCGGAAGAGCTCCGAGCCTACCCGTCATACGGGTGCGTCCTAGCCATAGCATCTGGGGGGACGAAGAAAAACATCATAATCGAGTTGTGAGGGAACACGAGAAACAGACACAACAGTTGTGGGGACTATCCCGTAAGCACAGCAGGGGAGGACCGCAACACACAAGCGCTAGAAGGTAGGCACAGATTTCCACCTGCAAAGGGAACTCTGGAGGTGCCATCGGACCGGCCGGACTTGCGCAGCCTGGCTAACCATATTTCGGACTGAGGATCCTGAAGCCTTCAGTAAAGAGGTAAAGAGACTGCAACCTGGTGTCCTCGTTATTTACTGCGACCTGCACCGCACCACAACAACACCACCATCTGCCCCCTTTCATTGGGCGCCCCTCAGCAGGGTCACGGACCGGGTCTAGCCACCGTGACAATCCCAGAACAGAGACTCAGAGGCCTGGTACCGGGTACCCCTCGGCCCTGCGGCAGTGGGGGCGCCGCAGTAGTAATGTAAGGATTCCGGATGTTCCTTGGAGCTTGCTTTGCCCTTGTCCAAGATGAAAATAGATTAATCCAGGTGCACAACTATAACAACCGTAAATACGGGAGGTGCAAGGCAAGTAGTAGAGATACTCAATATTAAGAGCGGAAAAAGCACTATGGCACAGTATAATGGCCACACATAGTTACCCCACCCCCATCATTGCCTTCTTCCCAACCCCCATCATTGGCTTGTCCATCACTACACACTCACACACCTACACACACACACACACCTCTAATGTGGCGCTGAATGACGTCATCCAGCTGTGCCGCTGACTCTTCAGGTCGCTGCAGCTCTGGTACACAACTGATAAAGGCCTCTCCGTGTCTCCTGTGCCAGTCAGTAACAGAGCGAGGAGCAATTTCTGCTCCGATCCGAAAAAGTCAGCGATCGCGCTTTCAGTTTAAAGCAGCGGTACATTTGGTCTGACACCATGCGGGAAAAGGAGTATCCCGGCCAGGACAGCGGGACAGAGTCGGACTGTCTCACTGGATCCGGGACGGTTGGGAGATATGCACACGCGACTCCGCCCCGTACACACACACGGCCCCACTCTGCACACCTCGTACACACATGGCTCCATATACCTCGCACACACACACACGACTCCGCTCCGTACACCTTGCACATGCGGCTCTGCTGTGTACACCTCATACACATGCGGCTCTGCTCCAAACACCTCGTACACACACTGTTCCGCTCCGTACACCTCGTACACATGCAGCTCTGCTCCATACACCTCGTACACACTCAGCTTTGCTACATCCACACTGTAAACCCCTCCTGACCCCACACATAAACTTACCCTCATCCAGCACCATGACAGCACAGCAGAGTCCTGCATACACGGAGGCCCTGATCATGTGACCCCTGACTCATCCCCTCCTGTGACCTCATCACAGGTCCTGTGTGCACAGAGCAGCCATATATGTGGAGTGCGGCTCTGCAGGTGGAGGGATGAGGCTGAGGCTCACATTGCAGTGTGGGAAAAGTAAGGTCCCAGCTGTAACAGCGGGGCAGACTCTCAAAATTGGGACTGCCCCGCTGGATCTGGGATGGTTGGGAGGCATGGCATTGGCTCTGTTCATGGAGCAGCAGAAAAAAGCACACATGTCCTGCATGAAGGCCCAAATGGAAAGACAAAAGGCTAGGGGTCGGTTGCATTGTGCAGTAGCAGCCAACTTAACTGCTAGGTGGTGACCTTGGTGTCTTTGCACCCTGCTCCCTCATTTCCTGTGCAGCTGGGGAAACATGACAACACCTCTTCCTCCAAACTGTCCATGTCACTTGGATGGCCTTGAGTCCATGTGGGGTGTAGAAACTCGTCATCTCCCATCGCATCATCACAACCCTCCAGTCTGTCCGTTACTCTGCTTCCCTACTAATCCACTTCTGTCTTTGCTACGTATCTGCTTCTTCCGTCTGCAAATCCCTTCATTGTCTCCCAATTCCATAATGTATTTTTTAGGAATACATGCCATGGACGCAATCATCCTCCTCTGGTTTCCAGACTGCTCCACTGGTCAGTCCATGCTGGGAGCGGAGGCTTGTGCCTTGTGTGTGGAACTGATAAGGGATGTGAGAACACGGGATGCTGTGCTTCCCACTGATTTCCTGACCCAAAAGACATAGGATATGCAATGCAAGACACTGCAAATCTTGAAAACCCATGTCTTCAGAACAGCTTAGAGCCTGCAATGACCCCACTGCCACCTCACCAACACCAGAGCAGCTGCAGCCCCCAAACATACTGTCTCCTTCTCTGTAGAGTGTAAAGGTAGTGTCCTCTCCTCTCTGTACTTGTCCGTCACTATTTGTCTGTTTATTGTAAGTTCTATTTGTGTTTTGTATGTAACCTTTTCTCATGTAGCGCACCATGGAATTAATGGTGTTCTAAGTTTCTTTTTTATAATAATAATAATAATAATCCTCTGCATGATGTTCCACCTAGTCCTCACCCCTGACCTCCTTGGTAGACTACATACAGCAGAAAGCTGCAGCAGTTGGTACCTGTGTGTCATCATCATCAGAAATGTGTTGCGGTGGTCCACTGACCATTTGCTATACCGCTCCAACAAGCTTATACTCCAACAGAACAAGTGGTTGGGCATCAGTGCACTCAATCTCTTACAATTGTTGTCCAGGGCCAGGTGAATGGCCCACGGAACTACAACAAGCAGAGTCATCAAAAAGCAAATGTGACTGCTGAATGACTTGGGGCTCAGACTACTTGCCTGATTTGGGGTGAAGTGGAAAACAAATTCCTATGGGCTGATTGGACCGGGTGGAAGACAAAGCAAAGCAACTGAAGGAACTCTCAGCCAACCAATCTAAAACGACCTTTATATGTTCTGGCTTCACCATTCGTCGAGCAGTACCACGAAATTATGCAGATGTCTTGTCGCCTGCATTTGGCAGAAGAAGGGGTTTCATTTGGGTGCATAGCAGGCACAGATTGCCCATATCATCTCTCTCCTTGCAGCAGCTACACCGCAACCTGCAGAAATACGATCACGTCCCCAAATTGATGCTCTCCTCATTTTTTTTCAAACCAAAAAAGTTTAGAGTATTACATGCATGTATACAGAGAGACAGTGGCCAACAGGTTATTACAGTACATGTTTTCAGATTACCTCCTCCCCCAAAAAAACACTTCCACCTCAACGTCCTTCTCAAACTCCCCCTCTACTTGGACCTCGACCTTTTGGTTCTAGATTGTTATTTTTTAAATTCTATGTTCTTTTAAATCAGTTCCTTAACAAAAGCAACACCCTCCCCCCAAAAATCCCAGTGATGAATACCTTGTCCCCTGCCTCTTCCACCTATACCGACATGTCCACCTCCTCCTCCACTAGGACTTCTGTCTCCTGGTTCAAGATTATTATTTTTTCTTTTTTTATTCTGTGCTATTTTAAGTAATTTCCCTATACACATTTGTTTGAAGGGCAATTCTCCAACATTTACTCCCATATAGCTTCCTTTTGAAGCCCCCTAACCCTTACTGTGACCATTTTACATCCATTTTCAAGCACTGAAGTTCAGGTTCCCATTGACTTCTACTGGGTTCTGGTCCAAACTTTTTATTGTATATTTGGCCAACTCGAACATCCACGGGTCCACTCATCACTAGAACTTCCTGATGTTTACTGAACAGTTCAACGAACTTATCCAAACCCCATTGAATTCAATGGGAGGCAAAGCTAAGCTCATAGACAACACCTTCAGGGTGGCCCAAAAGCTGCCTAGACAGCTCAAATTAGAGGCAGACACCAAGAAAAGTGGCATCAATTGAAGCAGAGTAAAAATAGAATATTTGCGCAGCATGGATGCATGGGACAAGGCTTGGATCAGCATTCTAGCTTAAACAATGATCAGTAACAGGTGGATAAGTGATAGGTGTAGGCAGGGCTGCCACTAGGAATTTCAGGGCCCCATACTGCCAATATTTTGGGGCCCCCTTAAAACTTTGCCCAGGCTCCACCCCCAGTTCTGCCTCCACCCTAGCTCCGCCTCCACCCCTCGAACCTTCCATAGTTCCTCCGCCCCCTCTCGGCCTGCATTTGGACTGCTGTGCATGGACCGGCCGCGGGTCTCCTGACCTGAACTCAGCAGCCTCACAGCATGTATGATGTCAGGAGATCGGCGTGCAGTCCGTGCACTGCTGTGCAAGCGCAGACCGATAGCCCTCTTTCAAAAATTACACTGCCATAATGATAAAGATGTTTCCCAATCATATATACCCACTTGCATCAATAATTCCCCACCCCCTTCCAAACCCCAACCAAAATGTATAAGTAAGGCTACGTTCACATTTGCGTTGTTGTGTGTTGCGTCGGCGACGCATCGGCGACGCTACGCACAACGCATGCAAAACACATTGTTTTGTGACGCATGCGTCCTTTTATTGCATGATTTTGGACGCAAAAAAAATGCAACTTGCTGCGTCCTCTGCGCCCTGATGCGTGCGCCCAAAAAGACACATGTGTCACAAAACGCAACACAACGCATGTCCATGCGTCCCCTTGTTAAATATAGGGGTGCATGACGCATGCGGCGATGCTGCAGCGCCCGACGCTGCGGCGCACAACACTAATGTGAACGTAGCCTTACTGGATGATACTGAGCTAATGCCTGATGTTATAATTGGGCATTTGGTTTTGCAGCAGGTCAGGATCATCCAGTAGCTTATACATCCCATTAGCTTCTCCCTGGACCCTTTCGGATGCGGCCCCCAGTCACCACTAACCTTCCCTCATTAGCAACACGATACCAGTCCAGCCGCAGTGAGCCACCTGAAGCCTCTTCTCTCCGGAGAGACTCACCCTGCTTGTCTGCCCGCCACCTCACCCTGCTCGTCCGCCCGCCGCCTCACCCTGCTCGTTTGGTCCGTCCGCCCCCTTCCGCCTGCTCATCCGTCACCCCCAGTCAGAAGAAGAGAACGGAAGAAGTGACGACCTCCACGACGACCCAACCTGCAACAGTGAGAAGGGGTCATACCACAGTGCCCACCGGACGGGGTCACACAGGGGAGAATGAGATACAGCTCAGCAGACAGTATCACACAGGATAGGATTAGATACACAGCTCAGTAGACAGTATCACACAGGAGAGGATTAGATACACAGCTCAGCAGTCAGTATCACACAGGAGATGATTAGATACAAGGCTCAGCAGACGGTATCACATAGGATAGGATTAGATACATGGCTCATCAGACAGTATCACATAGGAGAGGATTAGATACACGGCTCAGCAGTCAGTAACACAGGAGAGAAATAGATACATGGCTTAGCAGTCAGTATCACACAGGAGATGATTAGATACATGGCTCAGCAGACAGCATCACACAGGAGAGGATTAGATACACGGCTCAGCAGTCAGTATCACACAGGGGATGATTAGATACACGGCTCAGCAGAAGGTATCATAGGATAGGATTAGATACACGGCTCATCAGACAGTATCACACAGGAGAGGATTAGATACACGGCTCAGCAGTCAGTATCACACAGGAGAGGCTTAGATACACGGCTCAGCAGTCAGTATCACACAGGAGAGGATTAAAAACACAGCTCAGCAGACATGATCACACAGGTGAGGATTAGATACATGGCTCAGCAGTATCATACAGGAGTGGATTAGATACATGGCTCAGCAGTCAGTATCACACAGGAGGGGATTAGATACACAGCTCAGCAGACAGTATCACACAGGAGAGGAATAGATACACAGCTCAGCAGTCAGTATCACCCAGGAGATGATTAGATAAACGGCTCAGCAGACAGTATCACATAGGATAGTATTAGATACATGGCTCATCAGACAGTATTACACAGGAGAGGATTAAATACACGGTTCAGCAGTCAGTAACACAGGAGAAAAACAGATACACGGCTCAGCAGACCGTATCACACAGGAGAGGATTAGATCACGGCTCAGCAGTCAGTATCACACAGGAGAGGATTAGATACACAGCTCAGCAGCCAGTATCACACAGGAGCGGATTAGATACATGGCTCAGCAGACGGTATCTCATAGGATAGGATTAGATACATGGCTCATCAGACAGTATCACACAGGAGAGGATTAGATACATGGCTCAGCAGTCAGTAACACAGGAGATGATTAGATACACGGCTCAGCAGTCAGTATGACACAGGAGATGATTAGATACGTGGCTCAGCAGACTGTATCATAGAATAGGATTTGATATATGGCTCATCAGACAGTATCACACAGGAGAGGATTAGATACATGGCTCAGCAGACAGTATCACATAGGAGATGATTAGATACACGGCTCAGCAGTCAGTATCACATGGGAGAGGCTTAGATACATGGCTCAGCAGTCAATATCACACAGGAGAGGATTAGATACACAGCTCAGGAGACATGATCACACAGGAGAGGATTAGATACATGGCTCAGCAGTCAGTATCACACAGGAGTGGATTAGATACATGGCTCAGCAGTGAGTATCACACAGGAGAGGATTAGATACACAGCTCAATAGACAGTATCACACAGGAGAGGATTAGATACACGACTCAGCAGTCAGTATCACACAGGAGAGGATTAGATACACAGCTCAGCAGACAGTATCACACAGGAGAGGATTAGATACACGGCTCAGCAGATGGTATCATAGGTTAGGATTAGATACATGGCTCATCAGACAGCATCACACAGGGGAGGATTAGATACACGGCTCAGCAGACAGTGTCACACAGGAGAGGATTAGGTAAACGGCTCAGTAGTCAGTATCACACAGGAGAGGCTTAGATACATGGCTCAGCAGTCAGTATCACACAGGAGAGGATTAGATACACAGCTCAGCAGACATGATCACACAGGAGAGGATTAGATACATGGATCAGCAGTCAGTATCACACAGGAGCGGATTAGATACATGGCTCAGCAGTTGGTATCACAAGGAGAGGATTAGATACATGGCTCAGCAGACAGTATCACACAGGAGATGATTAGATACACAGCTTAGCAGTCGGTATCACACAGGAGATCATTAGATATACTCGGATCAGAAGACAGTATCACACAGGAGATGATTAGATACATGGCTCAGCAGATGGGATCACACAGGATATGATTAGATACAGCTCAGCAGTCAGTATCACACAGGATATGATTAGATACAGGTCAGCATACGGGATCACCGGAGAGAGTGAGACTCACCTTGCTCCTCGCCGGCTGCCTCCACCTGCTCGTTCGTCATCCGCTGTCCACACCTGCGTGACACACCACATGCTGCTCTGCTCTGGAATGAGGAAGTGGAGCACCGTGTCATGATGCACCCACGCCGGCCGCAGCACAGTGCCATTTTCCTTTCACCTGATGCATTAACAACACTGTAGGTGTATCTTTAGAACACCACAGAGATGTTATGCATCGGGCGTTCAGAAGCCTTGAACAAAAGGTCCAGGGGCCCAATGAAGAGAAGCAAAAAGAGGGTGCCCGAGCGGACCGGGCTGCCAGCGTGTTCGGGCCCCCCTTTCTGCTACTAATCACTGGGCCCCATACAGTAGTAAGGGCAGTATGCCCTGATGGTAGCCCTGGGTGTAGGCCTGGTGCATTGAGAACCCTTGCAAATTCAGGCAACACACATGAAGTAGACCCAACTTGGAGTGCAAACATTTACAAAAATTGGGGGCAGATAACAGGAAAAGTGGCATCAATTGACCTATAGTAGAAATTTTATAATGGCACAGCAGTCAGGGCCATGTATGACACAGTGTCTGGGCCAGCATTTACAGCTTTGAATTTAAGTTAAAATTAAGAGGTAGGTGAGTGACCGGTTTAGGCCTGCTGTGCTCTGATACCTCATGCAACAAACAGCTTTTCTGCTCAGCCGCACACAGGTCGCACAAATATCAGCTTTGTAGACTACTATTGTTAGAAACATTTCATGATAGGAACACACATAGTTGACTGAAAGTCAGTGCAGGCCTGCCAGTCTGGGATTCCTAGTGCTACAGGCAGCACCGATGAAGGAGACCCAACTTGGGAGTCTCCACATTTCAAAAAATTAATGGCACATACCACTAAAGTGACATCAATTTCCCCAGAGTAAAAATAGTATAATTGGGCTCTGATACTCCTTCCACTACAAGCAACCCATCAGATGGAGACCCAAGTTGGAGTCTCTACATTTCAAAAAATTATTGTCTCACACCACTAAAGTGGCATCAATCTCCCCAGAGTACAAACAGTATAATGGTGCTCCAAGACCCCTTCCACTACAGGCAACCCACTAAATGGAAACCCAACTTGGAGTCTCCACATTTCAAACAATTATTGGCACATACCACTAAAGTAGCATCAATTTCTACAGAGTAGAAACAGTATAATAGGCCTCTGACACACCTTCTGCTACAGACAACCCACCAGATGGTGACCCAACTTGGAGTTTCCACCTTTCAAAAAATTATTGTCATACACCACTAAAGTGTCATCAATTTCCACAGAGTATAAGTATTATAATAGGTCTCTAACACACCTTCCACCACAGACAACCCACCAGATGGAGACCCAGCTTTGAGTCTCCACATTTCAAAAAATTGTTTGTAACATCAGCAGCAGTAGCAACAGCAGGTACAGAAGATACCATAAAGGTGGCACAGACTACAATAATGCAAGATCAATGCATGACACTAAAAACTACACCATTGCCTAGTCAGTCAGTGACTGGGGTGCAGAAGTCATTGGCAATCCATGGCTTGTTCATTTTGATGAAAGCTAGGCGGTCTACACTTTCAGGAGAAAGTCAGATGCGCTTATCTGCCAGAACATCACTAGCAGCGCTGAAGACATGTTCAGAGAGAACGCAGGCTGCCGGGCATGACAAAACCTCCAAGTGACAAGCGAGCTCAGGCAACTTTTCTATTTTTGAAGTCCAAAATGCAAAAGGGTCCAAAAGTCCCTGATGGCATTGATACTGAGTTCCAGATACTCCTGTACCATCCTCTTCAGTCGTTCACAATGTGTCAGACTTGTATTCTGTTGTGCTGGTGCACAGTCTGATCTAAAGAATTTGTGAAACGACTCACAAAAATTGCTTATGCCACTGATGCTGCTGCTGCCAATATTTTTGCAATGATACCTTGATGTTCCCGGGGTTGGATGTCTAGAACTGGCATGCACACTGTGTGCCTCACTGCTGTTTTGGGGAAAACCACTCTTAAGATTGTCTACAAGCGTATTTTGATACTCCAGCATGCATGCATCCTTTTCCAGAGAGGAAAGCATCTGGCTAAATTTACACTTGTACAGTGGATCTAACAGAGTGGCAATCCAGTAGTCAGCACTATTTCTAATCCCAAGAATACAGGCATCATGGTAAAGATAGAGCAGCAAGAAGGCTCTCGTGTGTCGGGCGCTTCTATGAGGTTCAAGTCCATGGTGTTTTGGTGGCGGGGCAACACTGAAGGTTTTTTCCTCCATCCCCTCGCGCCAACCGCGGACAACAGAGTCTGGGTGTCTGTGTTTTCTTACATATATGACTATGGGGTTAGCAATAGGGGCATCTTATTGACGCCTCTCCATTACTAACCTCGGTGCTTGATGTCACCGGACAATACAAAGGCGACACCAACCCCACAAATATGAACCCCACTTGCCATGGCTACAGGGCAAGAGGGAAGAGCTGGGCAAAGTGCCAGAATTGGCGCATCTAATAGATGTGCCTTTTCTGGGTGGATGCAGGCTGCTATTTTAAGGCTGGGGGGGCCAATATCAATGGCCCATTACCAGCCTGAGAATACCAGCCCCCAGTTGTCTTCTTTAGCAAGGCTGGTTGTCTAAAATGGGGGGGACCCCACGCTGTTTTTTCAATTATTTAAATAATTAAAAAATATGGCATGGGGACCCCTCTATTCTTGATAGCCAACCCTGCTGAAGCTGAGAGCTGAGGGTTGCAGCCCCCAGCTGCGAGTTTTGCCTGGCTGGTTATCAAAAATACAGTTGAACCCACACAGGTTTTGGTTTTTTTTTAAATTATTTATCTACAGCGCAGGAGCAGGCTAATGAATACTCCCATCCGCCACTCCTGCTCTCACTGTTATTAGCAGCAGCAGGTGTCAGATGATTGGAGCTGCAGTCCCATCAGTTGACACCAGTTACCGGAAGTAAACTTTATACCTCCGATCATAGCTGAGTGCTCACGCTGTCTTCTGACAGTGTGAGAACCAAGGCTTTCTGACCGGGAGGATGATGTCACACAGTGTGGGAAACACCAGCTTTTGTGCTGTGTATGTTCGGCTATATTAAGCGATTAAATGGACAATTAAATCGGCGAATATTGCAAATTTGTCAATCGTGAAATATTCGCTCATCTCTAGTAATAACAAAAGCATTAGTGGAAGCACGATTGTTTACCGAACTGTGACCAAATCTGGCCGACTTTGAATAAAAATGCTTGTGAAACCAAACACGAATCTGAATGTGCTACGTTCATGACGAACGTTTTTCATAACAAATTCTCACATCTCTACTTAGAACCTCATCCCTTCATTTTAACGGTTGTAGCCATTACTTTTTCACACTATTTGAGAATATATACTGTAGATACCGGCTGTAGGACTGGCTCATGAAAGTTTATGTGTATCACGGTGGTTAGTATAAAACACATGTACCTTTTTTGCTACCAATATACACAAATAGATTGTTAGCTTTTTCTAGCAAAACTATGTTTTCTTCAATATGTAATTACCGTATATACTCGAGTATAAGCCAACCCGAGTATAAGCCGACGCCCCTAATTTTGCCACAAAAAACTGGGTAAACTTAATGACTCGATTATAAGCCTAGGGTGGAAAATGCAGCAGCTACCGGTAAATGTCAAAAATAAAAATAGATACCAATAAAAGTAAAATTAATTGAGACATCAGTAGGTTAAGTGTTTTTTAATATCCATATTGAATCAGGAGCCCCATATAATGCTCCATACAGTTCATGATGGGCCCCATAAGATGCTCCATACAAAATACGCCCCATATAATGCTGCACAAATGCTGATTATGGCCCCATAAGATGCTCCATACAGACATTTGCCCCATATAATGCTCCACAAATGCTGATTATGGCCCCATAAGATGCTCCATACAGTCATTTGCCCCATATAATAATGCTCCAAAAATGCGGATTATGGCCCCATAAGATGCTCCATACAGTCCTTTGCCCCATATAATGCTCCATAAATGCTGATTATGGCCCCATAAGATGCTCCATACAGTCATTTGCCTCATGTAATGCTCCATAAATGCTGATTATGGCACCATAAGATGCTCCATACAGTCATTTGCCCCATGTAATGCTCCATAAATGCTGATTATGGCCCCATATAATGCTGCACATGGCCCCATACAGATATTTGCCCCATATAATGCTGCACATGGCCCCATAAGATGCTCCATACAGTCATTTGCCCCATGTAATGCTCCATAAATGCTGATTATGCCCCATAAGATGCTCCATACAGTCATTTGCCCCATATGCTGTTGCTGCGATAAAAAAAATCACATACTCACCTCTCGTCGCTCAGGCCCACGGCACTTTCAATATTCACCTGCTCCACGTTCCACCGCCGCCAGCTGCCGCTACGTTCCCCGTCCACTGCACTGACTGCTCAGGCAGAGGGAGCGCACACTAATCGCGTCACCGCGCCCTCTGACCTGAGCATCACTGCAGAGGATGCAGAAGACACAGCGGCAGCTGGCGACAGTGGAACGGGGAGCAGGTGAATATTGCGCACTGCTTATACTCACCTGCTCCTGGCGCAGTCCCTGCTTCCCCAGCGCTGGCAGCTTCTTCCTGTATTGAGCGGTCACATGGTACCGCTCATTACAGTAATGAATATGCTCCACCACTATGGGATTGGAGTCGGGTCCATAGTCATTACTGTAATGAGCGGTACAGGTGACCGCTCACTACAGGAAGAAGCTGCCGGCACAGGGGAACCAGGGACGAGCAGGGACCACGCCAGGAGCAGGTGAGTATGCTTAGACAGCTCCACTTCCCCTGCCGACCCCTGGGTATGACTCGAGTATAAGCCGAGAGGGGCAATTTCAGCCTAAAAAAATGGGCTGAAATTCTCGGCTTATACTCGAGTATATACAGTAGCTCATTTTTCTCCAGTTACCTGCCCCTGCAATAGACTATAGAAATGAAAAGAGACAAGTGTAATAATAATAATAATAGAATATGCCTGTAGTTGTTTAAAGACCATTATCTAAAATAATCTGATTACATTAATCATTTTTGACATCTAATAATTCTGACATACTGTAAATCTGATTAGTAATTTTTATTTTTAAAAATTGTATTTAGAATTCTTTAAATTGCTATTAGAAATTATAATTACTGTATTTTTCTGACTATTAAATACATTTTTTTTACTTCAAAACTTTAGAGGAACGTGTGTGTGTGGGGTGTCTTATACAGTAGTCTGGATGTACTTTATATACAGTATATGTCAAATCTGACTATGAATTTACACAAAAAAATTGGTACATGCAGAATTCTTTAAATTGCTATTAGAAATTATTATTACTGTAGATACATTCACGCATCATATTATCGACAGTTCAAAAGTAATGGAATCTACACACAAAATTGCATTTTTAACATTTAAGATTATAGATAAGACCGGTTACTGAGCCTGGGCATCACTGCTGAGATCAAGTGCTCTCACAAAATCAGCTGCGCAAGCTGTTACCATAAGACATCTAACATGCTTCACAAAGAGGTGTCTAATTAAACATTCCTGAAGAATGAAAAAATGTTAACCCATATACTGTAAGACACAGTAAAAAGTGAAAGGATATTCATTGTTATTTTTTGTTTATGTTAAGTATAAAGTTCTGATTTTCATTTTAATGAAACCAAAAGACTCAGTTCAACTAAAAAGAAATGTATATCAAAAAACTGATAAACACATTAGATATTAAATGTGCAGGGTTTCATTTGGTAAACCTACACTTTCATATTAAGGAATTGTATAAACTGTGAATCTTTACTACAGTGGGGGAAATAAGTATTTGATCCCTTGCTGATTTTGTAAGTTTGCCCACTGTCAAAGACATGAACAGACTATAATTTTAACCCCTTTCTGTCATTGGACGTACTATTCCGTCCATGTGGGGTGGGCCCTACTTCCTAAGGACTGAATAGTACGTCCAGCGGGGGGGAGCGCGGCCGATCGCGGCCGGGTGTCAGCTGCCTATCGCAGCTGACATCCGGCGCTATGTGCCAGGAGCAGTCACGGACCGCCCCCGGCACATTAACCCCCGGCACACCGGTGTGTCGGCGGTATCGGGAAGCATTGCGCAGGGAGGGGGCTCCCTGCGGACTTCCCTGAGACCCCCGCAGCAACGCGATGTGATCGCGTTGCTCCAAGGGTCTCCTATCTCCTTCCTCGCTGCAGGTCCCGGATCCAAGATGGCCGCGGCATCCGGGTCCTGCAGGGAGGGAGGTGGCTTACCAAGTGCCTGCTCAGAGCAAGCGCTTGGTAAGCCTGCAGTGCTCTAAGTCAGATCGGTGATCTGACAGAGTGCTGTGCAAACTGTCAGATCACCGATCTGTGATGTCCCCCCCTGGGACAAAGTAAAAAAGTTTAAAAAAAAATTTCCACATGTGTAAAAAAAAAATAATAAAAAAATTCCTAAATAAAGAAAAAAAAATATATTATTCCCATAAATATATTTCTTTATCTAAATAAAAAAAACAAACAATAAAAGTACACATATTTAGTATCGCCGCGTCCATAACAACCCAACCTATAAAACTGTCCCACTAGTTAACCCCTTCAGTAAACACCGTAAGAAAAAAAAAAAAACGAGGCAAAAAACAACGCTTTATTATCATACCACCGAATAAAAAGTGGAATACAACGCGATAAAAAAGACAGATATAAATAACCATGGTACCGCTGAAAGCACCATTTTGTCCCGCAAAAAAAGAGCTGCCATACAGCATCATCAGCAAAAAAATAAAAAAGTTATAGTCCTCAGAATAAAGCGATGCCAAAATAATTATTTTTTTCTATAAAATAGTTTTTATCGTATAAAAGCGCCAAAACATAAAAAAATGATATAAATGAGATATCGCTGTAATCGTACTGACCCGAAGAATAAAACTGCTTTATCAATTTTACCAAACGCGGAACGGTATAAACGCCTCCCCCAAAAAGAAATTCATGAATAGCTGGTTTTTGGTCATTCTGACTCACAAAAATCGGAATAAAAAGCGATCAAAAAATGTCACGTGCCCGAAAATGTTAAAATAAAAACGTCAACTCGTCCTGCAAAAAACAAGACCTCACATGACTCTGTGGTCTCAAATATGGAAAAATTATAGCTCTCAAAATGTGGTAACGCAAAAAAAAATTTTTTTGCAATAAAAAGCGTCTTTCAGTGTGTGACGGCTGCCAATCATAAAAATCCACTAAAAAACCTGCTATAAAAGTAAATCAAACCCCCCTTCATCACCCCCTTAGTTAGGGAAAAATTAATAAATTAAAAAAACGTATTTATTTCCATTTTCCCATTTAGGGTTAGGATTAGGGTTAGGGCTAGGGCTAGGGTTAGGGCTAGGGCTAGGGTTACGGTTATGGCTAGGGTTAGGGCTAGGGTTAGGGTTGGGGCTAGGGTTAGGATTAGGGTTAGGGCTAGGGTTAGGGCTAGGGTTAGGATTAGGGTTAGGGCTAGGGTTAGGGTTAGGGTTAGGGTTAGGGCTAGGGTTAGGATTGGGGCTAGGATTAAGGCTACAGTTAGGGTTGGGGCTAAAGTTAGGGTTGGGGCTAAAGTTAGGGTTAGGGTTTGGATTACATTTGTGGTTGGGAATAGGGTTGGGATTAGGCTTAGGGGTGTGTCTGGGTTAGAGGTGTGGTTAGGGTTACCGTTGGGATTAGGGTTAGGGGTGTGTTTGCATTAGGGTTTCAGTTATAATTTGGGGGTTTCCACTGTTTAGGCACATCAGGAGCTCTCCAAACGGCCTCCTGTCCACAGACTCAATTAATCAGTCAGACTCTATCCTCTACAACATGGGCAAGACCAAAGAGCTTTATAAGGATGTTAGGGACAAGATCATAGACCTGCACAAAGCTGGAATGGGCTACAAAACCATAAGTAAGATGCTGGGTGAGAAGGAGACAACTATTGGTGCAATAGTAAGAAAATGGAAGAAATACAAAATAACTGTCAATCGACATTGATCTGGGGCACTATGCAAAATCTCAGCTTGTGGGTTATCCTTGGTCATGAGGAAAGTGAGAGGTAAGTCTAAAACTACACGGGGAAACTTGTTAATGATTTCAAGGCAGCTGGGGACACAGTCACCAAGAAAACCATTGGTAACACATTATGCTGTAAAGGTTTAAAATCCTGCAGTGCCCGCAAGGTCCCCCTGCTCAAGAAGGCACATGTGCAGGCCCGTCTGAAGCTTGCAAATGAACACCTGGATGATTCTGTGGGTGATTGGGAGAAAGTGCTGTGGTCAGATGAGACAAAAATTGAGGTCTTTGGCATTAACTCAACTCGCCGTTGGAGGAAGAGAAATGTTGCTTATGACCCAAAGAACACAGTCCCCGCTGTCAAGCATGTAGGTGGAAATGTTATGTTTTGGGGGTATTTCTCTGCCAAGGACATAGGACTACTTCACTGAATCAATGGGAGAATGGATGGAGCCATGTACCGTAAAATTCTGAGTGACAACCTCCTTCCCTCCATCAAGATATTAAGGCTTAAAACGCATTCCCATGCAATCCTATGGGATTCCGCAGTTGCTGTGCCCATGCTGTGGATTTTCCCGCTGCGGAATCGCATAGTTGTAAAATCTGCAGCATGTTCATTATTTCTGCAGAATCGCCGCGATTCCGCAGCCGTAGGATTGCATTGAAACGCTCACTTTACGCATGTGGCTATGCCCACCATGCGTAAAGTGAGCGTTCATCTGCGGATGGTACTCAGGATCTGGAGGAGAGGAGACTTTCCTTCAGGCCCTGGGATCCATATTCATGTAAAAAAAAAATAATTAAAATGAAAAATAGGGATATACTTACCTTCTGATGGCCCCCCGGAGTCCTCCCGGCTCTCAGCGGTGCACGCAACGGCTTCCGTTCCCAGGGATGCATTGCGGGAATCACCTGAGATGACGTCGAGGTCACACGACCGTGATGTCACATAGGTCCTTCGTGCAAAGCATCCCTGGGAACAGAATGTACCTGGAGCGCTGCTGAGGAGATCGGGGGCCGTCAGTAGGTGAGAATAACCATATTTTTTATTATTTTAATTATTTTTAACATTCTATCTTTTACTATTGATGCTGCATAGGCAGCATCAATAGTAAAAAGTTGGTCACACTTGTCAAGCATTATGGTTGACAAGTGTGACCAACCTGTCAATCACTTTACCAAGCGATGCTTCAGATCGATTAAAAAATGCAAGCATTCTGCAAGCTAAAAATGCTTTCAAAACGCTTGTGTTTTGTGGAAAAATGCATGCGAATTCCTCATGCATTTTACCCGTGGCAGGGAGTTGCGGAAATGCTGCAGACATTTCCGCAGCATTTCTGCAACATGGGCACATAGCCTAAAAGTGGGTCCTGGCTGGGTCTTCCAGCAAGATAATGACCCAAAATATACAGCCAAGGCAACAAAGGAGTGGCTTAAAAAGAAGCACATTAAGGTCTTGGAGTGGCCTAGTCAGTCTCCAGATCTTAATCCCATAGAAAACTTATGGAGGAAGTTGATGCTCTGAGTTGCCAAGCGACAGCCTCAAAATCTTAATGATTTAGAGATGATCTGCAAACAGGAGTGGACCAAAATTCCTCCTGACATGTGCGCAAACCTCATTATCAACTACAAAAAACATCTGACTGCTGTGCTTGCCAACAAGGGTTTTGCCACCAAGTATTAAATCTTGTTTGCCAGAGGGATCAAATACTTATTTCTCACTGCAAAATGCAAATAAATGTATATAATGTATACAGTGTGATTTTCTGGATTTTATTTTTTATATTCTATCTCTCAAAGTTAAAATTAACCTACCCTTAAAATTATAGACTGTTCATGTCTTTGTCAGTGGGCAAACTTACAAAATCAGCAAGGGATCAAATACTTGTTTCCCCACTGTAGATCAAGTAGTGAGTCTTACCACAGTTCTACCTCAACTTTTGATTTGGAGCAGTGAGATGAAAATTAATAAACTAGGCTCTGATGGGTGCAAATGGGTCTGTAATATACAAGGAAAGAAGGGGCTAATGGATTGAGAAATTGAAATAACTGTCAAGTTCGGTGGTGGAAACCTGATATGGGGTTGTTTCACAGCCAAAGGCGTTGGATACTTGACCAGCATTGACGTTGGTCTTAATGCTGAGCTACATGTGAGTATCCTACAATACAAGTTACTTTGTACACTTGAGTATTATGGGTATGAAAAGGACGACATAGTGTTCCAGCAGGACAATGCCCGAAGCATACGTCAAGTTTGGAGAAGAAATGGTTCAATAACAATGAAGTAGAGGTGCAGGATTGGCCCCTACAGTCCCCAGACCTCAACCCAATCAAACACTTGTGGATATAGTTGAAGAAAAACTGTATACATACCCAAGTGAGTCGACCAGTATGAACTTTGGGAACATGTAGAAGAGACCTGGGATCAGATTTCAGTCAAGACATATTTGAATCTGATTGAGAGCATGTCCACAAGGATCCAGGCAGTGTTGAAAGTCAAACGTGGAATTACAAAATACTAACAAAATAATAAATTAAATTTAAATTTTTATTAGCAAAACAGTAACAATGCTAAATAGTTGCAAGTCAAATTTATGCACGTGATAGCTAAGATGATTGTGTATAAAATGATGGTAGTCTCACTTTTGAAGCAGTAGTGGATTGTGACATATAGAGCCTGAAAGACAAAAAAGTTCAAATCATTTTAACCCTTTTTCTCGTCAGTGTATATCAAATGTGAAAATATAAACTATTTAGTCTCTATCTTTTGACTATTAGTGAAGAATTTATTATAAATGCAGTATAGGTACATATACCACATACATTTTGAGCTACTTTGACAGAATAAAACATTATACCTACCTTTATTGACGTAATCCATTACATTATTGACTCACATTCTTTCCACACAAATGAGGACTGGATAAAGTGCTATGTAGCAGCTAATTGCTCTGTTTGGCTTAGGAAGGAGAAAAGTCGTACTAACAAAGATTATCTGACTTATTTTATTTTCACAGTGATAACAAATGGGGTATTATTGACAATGGAAGAGAACACTTCTCTCCCCCTTGTGGCAATTCCAACAGTAATTTGCTGTGTATAACAAAACTTTGAACAACAGCAGATGTCCCCATGTGTGATGTTCATGCGTAGAACAGGAAAATAAGCAATTACACATAAGAACAGAAACTCCATAACATCAGCGTCAGTTGCCCTTTGAGCCTACGTCAGTGTAACACTTATAGCTTCTACTTTAAGATGGATTTGAAAAGTCCTTATTTTGCATGTAATGCTGTGCCCCTCTGTTTTGTGCTTTGTAAAGTTACACACTGGTTGTTTATGTACACACTTGGGAGTTGCATATACAGTAATTTATCTGCACTCTTGAGGAATGCATACTTAGTAGTTTATGTGCACACTTGGAAGTTGCATACATAGTTATGTGCACACTTGGCAGTTGCACACATAGCAGTTTATGTGCACACTTGGGAGTTGCACATATAGTAGTTTATGTGAACACTTGGAAGTTGCGCACATAGTAGTTTAAATGCATAATTGGGAGTTGCATACATAGTCATGTGCACGCTTGGGAGTTGCAGACATAGCAGTTTATGTGCACACTTGGGAGTTGCACATATAGTAGTTTATGTGCACACTTGGGAGTTGCATACATAGCAGTTTATGTGCACACTTGGGAGTTACATACATAGCAGTTTATGTGCACACTTGGGAGTTGCACGCACATTAGTTTAAGTGCACAATTGGGAGTTGCATATATAGTTATGTGCACACTTTGGAGTTGCATACACAGCAGTTTATGTGCACCCTTGGGAGTTGCACACTTAGTAGTTTAAGTGCATAATTGGGAGTTGCATACATAGTTATGTGCACACTTGGGAGTTGCATATGTGGTGCCCCAGGGTCCTGGTCGTCACAGTAGCATTGCTTTCCTCACGGGGAGGGGGATGTTACGCTTGAAGGCAAGAAGGGATAACTGTAACCAGGTACAACAAACATGCAACACATTCACACTCCAGGCCACCAGGGGGAGCTTTTGATCCTATTTATTAGGTGAATCCCCATATATATATAACTGGTAGTCTGTAGGGGGAGTTAGTTCAGTCTTGCCAGGAGACAGACTGGATCAGTCTGAGGCAGAGGCAGCTGTGTAGCCGCAGTGCAGCAGTTCCCGGAAAGAGACATTCAGAAAACTGAACTGATTGCAGTGAATGTGCAGGAGAGCAAAACACAGGAGAGGATATCAGGGGGAGACCAGCCCTGAGCAGGCTGTCTCCTTCTGAGGCACAGAGACCGATAGCGGGAACACCGAGGTTGTAAGGACCTCCATGACTTACATCAGAGACTGGCAGGACAGCTGAACTCCAAGTTCCCTGTCCGACCTAATACTCAGGAGTAGTGTGGAGCATTCCGATACCGCAAGTATCGGGTATCGGTCGATACTTGCTGTATCGGAATTCCGATACCGAGATCCGATACTTTCGTGGTATCGGGAATCGGAATCGGAAGTTTCCAGTGTATGGTTCCCAGGGTCTGAAGGAGAGGAAACTCTCCTTCAGGCCCTGGGATCCATATAAATGTGTAAAATAAATAATTAAAATAAAAAATAGGGATATACTCACCTGTCCGGAGGCCCCTGGACTTTACCGCCATAACCGGGAGCCTTCTTTGCTTAAAATGCGCGCGTTTAATGGTTTCCGTGACGTCACGGCTTCTGATTGGTCGCGTGCCGCCCATGTGACCGCAACGCGACCAATCACAACAAGCCGTGACGTAATTTTCAGGTCCTGATGCCTAATTCTAGGCATTTAGGATTTGAAAATTACGTCACGGCTTGTGATTGGTCGCGTCGCGGTCACATGGGCGGCACGCGACCAATCACAAGCCGTGACGTAATTCTCAAATCCTGAATGCCTAGAATTAGGCATCAGGACCTGAAAATTACGTCACGGCTTGTTGTGATTGGTCGCGTCGCGGTCACATGGGCGGCACGCGACCAATCAGAAGCCGTGACGTCACGGAAACCATTAAACGCGCGCATTTTAAGCAAAGAAGGCTCCCGGTTACAGCGGTAAAGTCCAGGGCGCGTCAGAGGGTGAGTATATCCCTATTTTTTATTTTAATTGTTTATTTTACACATTTATATGGATCCCAGGGCCTGAAGGAGAGTTCCCTCTCCTTCAGACCCTGGGAACCATCAGGGATACCGTCCGATACTTGAGTCCCATTGACTTGTATTGGTATCGGGTATCGGTATCGGATTAGATCCGATACTTTGCCGGTATCGGCCGATACTTTCCGATACCGATACTTTCAAGTATCGGACGGTATCGCTCAACACTACTCAGGAGGCATGGTGGCACCCCTCAGAGGCTGGGGCGTGCTAGAGTCCCTATAAACCGCTTCAAGCTACCAGTCATACGGGTTATGTCCTGTATGACACCAACATGGTATGTTATGACACCAACATGGCGCTAGAGGAAGGCTTTGATTTCCACCTGGATAAGGGGACTCCTAACTTGCCTTCAAGCCGGCTGGACCCTGCTTGCCCTGTGATCTGGTGCCCTGGACTGTGGCTGCCTGAAGTCTACAGTAAACAAGGTAAAGAGACCGCAACCCTGTGTCCTCATTCTTTACTGCACCATCTACCATCTACACACCGGGAGCCTTGGGGATATACTTCACCTGTGGGAAGTTATACCATCTAGCTGCTATAACATCACCCCAGCGGACCCCTTTAAGCAGCGTTGGTTCCCACTGACCGAATACCACAGGTGGCATCACGAACATAAACTTTATTCCCTTTAAAGACCTTTCCCTTTTACATGGGCTCCCAGGGCCACGGACCTGGTCACAGCCACTGTGACATCCTCCTGTGAAACCGCAGGACCCGGTACCGAGTACCCCACGGCCCAGGCGGGGTGCTCCATCTTGGCGTCACAAACAAGATGGACTGACCCAGCAAATCGGGTCATGTGCGCCTAAGAGACTGTGCCTAACTGTGATTTATTGAGAGACTGTGTACTGTGAAATACCGCCAAAATTGCTGCCAAAACCGCCACTATTACAGCACCATGTGGCATGCAGGAGGAGCGGGCGTGTTATTGTGGGCGGAGCTTGGAAAAACGGCGCAAAAGTAGTAGCCGCCCCTCACAGATACTACTATGTCCAAAGGATATGCCCATCAACAGAAGAAATCCGCCTCCTAGTCTGGGATGGTGGGGGAATGAGGAGAGACTGCCCAGAACAGGAAGACGCCACGGAGAACCTGGTTGGCAAGATGGTGAGCGGAGGTCACCCCGGGGAGGAAGCCCGCAGCTATTCCAGCCAATCAGAGGAGGAAACGGCCCCACTGTCACCAATGGACCCAGAGGTTCTCGGCGCAGAGGTGGAAGAGCTATGCCGTCAGCTCCAGCGATCATGGTACCATGCAGCCACAAACGTCAGCAAGCAGCAAGCAGCCGACCCCTGGAGCCCAAGCCTGTAGCGGAAGGGACCGGCACTGGAGACGCTGTGGCGGCAGGTAGGAACACCAACCCTGCCCCGGTAGACTAGAAAACCCTACTATAGTGCTCATAGATGCTCCCCCACCACCACCATCTGGCCGGGTGTGTAGCCTCCTTTAGTGGGAATGGCCCTGGGAGACCTTGCAGACCCCCGACGCCCCGCTGCAACCGACACAGAAGACACTAGACATCCGGGGAGAATGGATAACCTTCCGGTGGAAGCTCACCAGTACTGACTTCATCGGATTCCCCGGGGAGGCCCAAGCTGAAGGGTAACAGCTGGAGACAGTTAACCGGGAGGAGTACCGTCAGCAGCAGGCGCTTCAACAAGAACGGGAGGACAGGGGCCCGCGGAGATGTTGGACTGTGGTGGCATTTTGCCTCAACTTTGGCTGGTGCTTTATTAAAGAACCTGATCTCTATACAGAGGTATTTGTCACTAGGCATGATGTGGAGGCCCACCTGAAGGAGGGACACCATGACAGGGACCTCTATCCTGGTGATCGTGTCACCTATACCAGGCACTGGGGAGATAAAGGGTGGTACGCCCTACATGTGCACAGATGTGTACCAAAGATTTTGAAATCTCCAGCTTATGACCTTGAGCCATTGCTACCAGTGGCTCCATGTTGCCTACCAACGCCCTCACCTGGCAAGGGGACATCAGCATCTACTTCCCACAGAGCACCCGTCATCATGTGCTCAAGATGTACACGAACTGTCATCAAACAAAAATCCATGGGCACTCAGACTCCCATCCGGAATGTGGATGCACTCTATGTGGTACCCGGTAGCTGCCCACCTCTGCAGGGGCTACCTTGGACAATGCCACAACTAAGATAAAGTAAACGTTGAAAATAACTGTAAATAGTTGAAAGCTGACTCTTCGCTGCTACCAAAAGTTCGTTAAACCTGACCAGGTTTCTACTTAAAGGGCTCCTGTTGTGAAATTGGATTTTGGGCTCCCCCGGTGGCCACTGGTGGAATTGAACTTGTGTGCATCATCCCCTCTGTTCACCTGTTCCCATCAGGATGTGGGAGTCGCTATTTAACCTTGCTCCTCTGTCACTTCCATGCCGGTCAACATTGTAATCAGAAGCCTTTCTGTGCATGTTCCTGCTACCAGACAACTTCCAGCTAAGTCGGACTTTTGTCCTTGTTTGTTTTTTGCATTTTGTTCCAGTTCACAGCTGCAGTTTCGTTTCTGTGTCTGGAAAGCTCTTGTGATCTGAAATTGCCACTCTGATGTTATGAGTTAATACTAGAGTCTTAAAGTAATTTCAGGATGGTGTATTGATAGGGTTTTCAGCTGACCATGAAAGTACCCTTTCTGTCTTCCTGCTATCTAGTAAGCGGACCTCGATTTTGCTAAACCTATTTTCATACTACGTTTGTCATTTTCATCTTAAATCACCGCCAATATATGTGGGGGCCTCTGTCTGCCTTTCGGGGAAATTTCTCTAGAGGTGAGCCAGGACTATATTTTCCTCTGCCAGGATTAGTTAGTCCTCCGGCCGGCGCTGGGCGTCTAGGGATAAAACGCAGGCTACGCTACCCGGCTACTGTTAGTTGTGCGGCAGGTTTAGTTCATGGTCAGTTTAAGTTTCCATCCTTCCAAGAGCTAGTTCCTATGTATGCTGGGCTATGTTCTCTTGCCATTGAGAACCATAACAGTTTGACCGGCCCACAAAGGGTTAAATTAATTGGCAGAGAAAGGAGAGAAAAAAGAAGTCTGCTGAAAATTTTTTTTTTTTTTTTTTCCTTCAGTTCTGAGTGTGCTTTCAATTGAATCACTTGCAAGTCTGCCTATATTGCAGCCTTCCTCTCTCTCTCTCCTTCTAATCCTGGAATGGCTCTGTGTTCACCTGTTTAAAATGGATATTCAGAGTTTAGCTGCAGGTTTGAATAATCTCACCACGAAAGTTCAAAATTTACAAGATTTTGTTGTTCATGTTCCTATATCTGAACCTAGAATTCCTTTGCCTGAATTTTTCTCGGGGAATAGATCTTGCTTTCAAAATTTCAAAAATAATTGCAAGTTGTTTTTGTCCCTGAAATCTCGCTCTGCTGGAGATCCTGCTCAGCAGGTCAGGATTGTGATTTCCTTGCTCCGGGGCGACCCTCAAGATTGGGCTTTTGCATTGGCTCCAGGGAATCCTGCGTTGCTCAATGTGGATGCGTTTTTTCTGGCCTTGGGGTTGCTTTATGAGGAACCTCATTTAGAGCTTCAGGCGGAAAAAGCCTTGATGTCCCTATCTCAGGGGCAAGATGAAGTTGAAATATACTGCCAAAAATTCCGTAAATGGTCTGTGCTTACTCAGTGGAATGAGTGCGCCCTGGCGGCGAATTTCAGAGAGGGTCTCTCTGATGCCGTTAAGGATGTTATGGTGGGGTTCCCTGTGCCTGCGGGTCTGAATGAGTCCATGACAATGGCTATCCAGATCGATAGACGTCTGCGGGAGCGCAAACCTGTGCACCATTTGGCGGTGTCTACTGAGAAGACGCCAGAGAATATGCAATGTTATAGAATTCTGTCCAGAAGCGAACGGCAGAATTTAAGACGAAAAAATGGGTTGTGCTTTTATTGTGGTGATTCAACTCATGTTATATCAGCATGCTCTAAGCGTACTAAGAAGCTTGATAAGTCAGTTTCAATTGGCACTTTTCAGTCTAAGTTTATTCTATCTGTGACCCTGATTTGTTCTTTATCATCTATTACCGCGGATGCCTATGTCGACTCTGGCGCCGCTTTGAGTCTTATGGATTGGTCCTTTGCCAAACGCTGTGGGTATGATTTAGAGCCTCTTGAAACTCCTATACCTCTGAAGGGGATTGACTCCACCCCATTGGCTAGTAATAAACCACAATACTGGACACAAGTAACTATGCGAATTAATCCGGATCATCAGGAGATTATTCGCTTTCTTGTGCTGTATAATCTACATGATGTGTTGGTGCTTGGATTGCCATGGCTGCAATCTCATAACCCAGTCCTCGACTGGAACGCTATGTCTGTGTTAAGCTGGGGATGTAAGGGGATGCATGGGGACGTACCTTTGGTTTCCATTTCGTCATCTATTCCCTCTGAGATTCCTGAATTCTTGTCTGACTATCGTGACGTTTTTGAAGAACCTAAGCTTGGTTCATTACCTCCGCACCGGGAGTGCGATTGTGCCATAGATTTGATTCCGGGTAGTAAATACCCTAAGGGTCGTTTATTTAATCTGTCTGTGCCTGAACATGCTGCTATGCGAGAATATATAAAGGAGTCCTTGGAAAAGGGACATATTCGTCCTTCGTCATCTCCCTTAGGAGCCGGTTTTTTCTTTGTGTCTAAGAAAGATGGCTCTTTGAGGCCGTGTATTGATTATCGGCTTTTGAATAAAATCACGGTTAAATATCAATATCCGTTGCCACTGCTGACTGATTTGTTTGCTCGCATAAAGGGGGCCAAGTGGTTCTCTAAGATAGATCTCCGTGGGGCGTATAATTTGGTGCGAATTAAGCAGGGGGATGAGTGGAAAACCGCATTTAATACGCCCGAGGGCCACTTTGAGTATTTGGTGATGCCTTTTGGCCTTTCAAATGCCCCTTCAGTCTTTCAGTCCTTTATGCATGACATTTTCCGTGATTATTTGGATAAATTTATGATCGTGTATCTGGATGATATTCTGATTTTTTCGGATGACTGGGACTCTCATGTCCAGCAGGTCAGGAGGGTTTTTCAGGTTTTGCGGTCTAATTCCTTGTGTGTGAAGGGTTCTAAGTGCGTTTTTGGGGTTCAAAAGATTTCCTTCTTGGGATACATTTTTTCCCCCTCTTCCATCGAGATGGATCCTGTCAAGGTTCGGGCTATTTGTGATTGGACGCAACCCTCTTCTCTTAAGAGTCTTCAGAAATTTTTGGGCTTTGCTAACTTTTATCGTCGATTTATTGCTGGTTTTTCTGATGTTGTTAAACCATTGACTGATTTGACTAAGAAGGGTGCTGATGTTGCTGATTGGTCCCCTGCTGCTGTGGAGGCCTTTCGGGAGCTTAAGCGCCGCTTTTCTTCCGCCCCTGTGTTGCATCAGCCTGATGTTGCTCTTCCTTTTCAGGTTGAGGTCGACGCTTCTGAAATCGGAGCTGGGGCGGTTTTGTCGCAAAGAAGTTCCGACTGCTCCGTGATGAAACCTTGTGCTTTTTTTTCTCGTAAATTTTCGCCCGCCGAGCGGAATTATGATATTGGGAATCGAGAGCTTTTGGCCATGAAGTGGGCTTTTGAGGAGTGGCATCATTGGCTTGAGGGGGCTAGACATCAGGTGGTGGTATTGACCGACCACAAAAATTTAATTTATCTTGAGTCCGCCAGACGCCTGAATCCTAGACAGGCGCGCTGGTCGTTGTTTTTCTCTCGGTTTAATTTTGTGGTGTCATACCTACCGGGTTCTAAGAATGTTAAGGCGGATGCCCTTTCTAGGAGTTTTGAGCCTGACTCCCCTGGTAATTCTGAACCTACAGGTATCCTTAAGGATGGAGTGATATTGTCTGCCGTTTCTCCAGACCTGCGGCGGGCCTTGCAGGATTTTCAGGCGGATAGACCTGATCGTTGCCCACCTGGTAGACTGTTTGTTCCTGATGATTGGACCAGTAAAGTCATTTCTGAGGTTCATTCTTCTGCGTTGGCAGGTCATCCTGGAATCTTTGGTACCAGGGATTTGGTGGCAAGGTCCTTCTGGTGGCCTTCCCTGTCACGAGATGTACGAGGCTTTGTGCAGTCTTGTGACGTTTGTGCTCGGGCCAAGCCTTGTTGTTCTCGGGCTAGTGGATTGTTGTTGCCCTTGCCTATCCCGAAGAGGCCTTGGACGCACATCTCGATGGATTTTATTTCGGATCTTCCTGTTTCTCAGAAGATGTCTGTCATCTGGGTGGTGTGTGACCGTTTCTCTAAGATGGTCCATTTGGTTCCCCTGCCTAAGTTGCCTTCTTCTTCCGAGTTGGTTCCTCTGTTTTTTCAAAATGTGGTTCGTTTGCATGGTATTCCGGAGAATATCGTTTCTGACAGAGGAACCCAATTCGTGTCTAGATTTTGGCGGGCATTCTGTGCTAGGATGGGCATAGATTTGTCTTTCTCGTCTGCTTTCCATCCTCAGACTAATGGCCAGACCGAGCGGACGAATCAGACTTTGGAGACATATTTGAGGTGTTTTGTGTCTGCAGATCAGGATGATTGGGTTGCTTTTTTGCCTTTAGCGGAGTTTGCCCTCAATAATCGGGCCAGCTCTGCCACCTTGGTGTCTCCTTTTTTCTGTAATTCGGGGTTTCATCCTCGATTTTCCTCCGGTCAGGTGGAATCTTCGGATTGTCCTGGAGTGGATGCTGTGGTGGAGAGGTTGCATCAGATTTGGGGGCAGGTGGTGGACAATTTGAAGTTGTCCCAGGAGAAGACTCAGCTTTTTGCCAACCGCCGGCGTCGGGTTGGTCCTCGGCTTTGTGTCGGGGACTTGGTGTGGTTGTCTTCTCGTTTTGTCCCTATGAGGGTTTCTTCTCCTAAGTTTAAGCCTCGGTTCATCGGCCCGTACAAGATATTGGAGATTCTTAACCCTGTGTCCTTCCGTTTGGACCTCCCTGCATCTTTTTCTATTCATAATGTTTTTCATCGGTCATTGTTGCGCAGGTATGAGGTACCGGTTGTGCCTTCCGTTGAGCCTCCTGCTCCGGTGTTGGTTGAGGGCGAGTTGGAGTACGTTGTGGAAAAAATCTTGGACTCCCGTGTTTCCAGACGGAAACTCCAGTATCTGGTCAAATGGAAGGGATACGGTCAGGAGGATAATTCTTGGGTGACTGCCTCTGATGTTCATGCCTCCGATCTGGTCCGTGCCTTTCATAGGGCTCATCCTGATCGCCCTGGTGGTTCTGGTGAGGGTTCGGTGCCCCCTCCTTGAGGGGGGGGTACTGTTGTGAAATTGGATTTTGGGCTCCCCCGGTGGCCACTGGTGGAATTGAACTTGTGTGCATCATCCCCTCTGTTCACCTGTTCCCATCAGGATGTGGGAGTCGCTATTTAACCTTGCTCCTCTGTCACTTCCATGCCGGTCAACATTGTAATCAGAAGCCTTTCTGTGCATGTTCCTGCTACCAGACAACTTCCAGCTAAGTCGGACTTTTGTCCTTGTTTGTTTTTTGCATTTTGTTCCAGTTCACAGCTGCAGTTTCGTTTCTGTGTCTGGAAAGCTCTTGTGATCTGAAATTGCCACTCTGATGTTATGAGTTAATACTAGAGTCTTAAAGTAATTTCAGGATGGTGTATTGATAGGGTTTTCAGCTGACCATGAAAGTACCCTTTCTGTCTTCCTGCTATCTAGTAAGCGGACCTCGATTTTGCTAAACCTATTTTCATACTACGTTTGTCATTTTCATCTTAAATCACCGCCAATATATGTGGGGGCCTCTGTCTGCTTTTCGGGGAAATTTCTCTAGAGGTGAGCCAGGACTATATTTTCCTCTGCCAGGATTAGTTAGTCCTCCGGCCGGCGCTGGGCGTCTAGGGATAAAACGCAGGCTACGCTACCCGGCTACTGTTAGTTGTGCGGCAGGTTTAGTTCATGGTCAGTTTAAGTTTCCATCCTTCCAAGAGCTAGTTCCTATGTATGCTGGGCTATGTTCTCTTGCCATTGAGAACCATAACAGGCTCCTACGTTTAAAGGGATCCTCTGTTTGCAAAGTTTGTTTATTTGAAGAGTTTTGTTTTGCTTCAAAGACATTTGAATCATGGACAGTGAATGATTCACAAACTGTCGTGTAAATAGTTTGCACCTTCTTAAAGGTGCTTCCTACTAGTTTTGCAAAGAAGTTTTAAAAGACTGCTTCTAACGTTACTGTGAAAGTTGCTTTGTTTTGCAGAGACCTGAAGAAAAACTTGTTTGGCACGGCAGGATTCCAGGTCTGGATACATGCCTTGTAGCCCACCCAAAACAACGTTGGGGGTTAATGACAGGTCCCTCGCCTCGTTGCTGCTGTTCTAAAGTTTTGATTGACTTGAGTATTAATTGCACTACCTCAGTATTGAAAAAGTAGTAGCCGCCCCTCACAGAATCTACTATGTCTGAAGGATATGCCCATCAACAGAAGAAATCCGCCTCCTAGTCTGGTATGGTGGGGGAAGGAGGAGACACCACCCAGAACAGGAAAAAGCCGAGGAGAACCTGGTTGGCAAAATGGCAAGCAGAGATCACCCGGAGAAGGGGGAGGAAGCCCGCAGCTATTCCAGCCAATCAGAGGAGGAAAGGGCCCTGCTGTCACCAATGGACCCAGAGGTTTTTGGCACAGAGGTGGAGGAGCTATGCCGTTAGCTCCAGTGATCATGGTCCCGCGCAGCCACAAACATCAGCGAGCAGCAGCGCAGCCGACCCCAGGAGCCCAAGCCTGCAGCAGAAGGGACCTGGATCAGAGACACTGTGGCGGCAGGTAGGAACACCAACCCTGCCCCGGTAGCCTAGGAAACCCTACTAGTGCCCATAAGTGCTCCCCCACCACCACCACCCGGCCAGATGTGTAGCCTCCTTGAGTGGGAAAGTCCCTGGGAGACCTTGCAGACCCCCAACGCCCCACTGCAACCAACACAGAAGACCCTAGACATCCAGGGAGAATGAATAACCTTCCGATGGAAGTTCACCAGTACTGACTTCATCGGGTTCCCCGGGGAGGCCCAAGCTGAAGGGGAGCAGCTGGAGACAGTTAGCTGGGAGGAGTACCGTCAGCAGCAGGCGCTTCAACAAGAACAGGAGGACAGGGAGCAGGAGCTCCGATGCCAGGCTACGAGAGAGACTTACAGGCCAAAGCCCAGGCCAGGAAAGTGGGTCATGAGGCCAGGGGCCCGCGGAGATGTGGGACTGTGGTGGCCTTCCACCTCAACTTCGGCTGGGGCTCTATTAAAGAACCTAATCTCCATCCAGAGGTATTTGTCACTAAGCGTGATGTGGAGGCCCACCTGAAGGAGGGACACCATGACAGGGACCTCTATCCTGGTGATTGCATCACCTATACCAGGCACTGGGGATATAAAGGGTGGTACGCCCTACATGTGCACAGATGTGTTCCAAAGATTTTGGAATCTCCAGCTTATGACCTTGAGACATTGCTACCAGTGGCTCCACGTTGCCTACCAATGCCCTCACCTGGCAAGGTGACACCAGCATCTACTTCCCACAGAGCACCCGTCATCATGTGCTCAAGATGTACACGAACTGTCATCGAACAAAAATCCATGGGCACTCAGACTCCCATCCGGAATGTGGATGCACTCTATGTGGTACCCGGTAGCCACCCACCTCCGCAGGGGCTACCTTGGACAATGCTACAACTAAGATAAAGTAAACGTTGAAAATAACTGTAAATAGTTGAAAGCTGACTCTTCGCTGCTACCAAAAGTTCGTTAAACCTGACCAGGTTTCTACTTAAATGGGTACCACATTTAAAGGGATCCTCTGTTTGCAAAGTTCGTTTATTTGAAGAGTTTTGTTTTGCTTCAAAGACATTTGAATCATGGACAGTGAATGATTCACATACTGTCGTGTAAATAGTTTGCACCTTCTTAAAGGTGCTTCCTACTGGTTGTACAAAGAAGTTTTTAAAAGACTGCTTCTAATGTTACTGTGAAAGTTGCATTGTTTTGCAGAGACCTGAAGAAAAACTTGTTTGGCACGGCAGGATTCCAGGTCTGGATATACGCCTTGTAGCCCGCCCAAGCCCAATGTTAGGGGTTAATGACGGGTCCCTCGCATCATTGCTGCTGTTCTAAAGTTTTGATTGACTTGAGTATTAATTGCACTACCTCAGTATTGAAAGACTTAAATGTTGAGTTGTTGCACTTTGCTGAACTAATACCTAAAGTTAGTTAGAAATGTATGTTATATGCCAGCTAGTTAGTATATTAGAGAGTTAATATAGTGAATAAGAATAAAATTGAGAATTCAATTTAGACAGTGTTGAGCGCAAATAGTTATGAAGGTATCTCATGATGCACTTTTGAATAAAATGAGAAAGATATAGTGAGCCTGTGGGGGTTGGTTGAAAGTTTTGCACTTGAAGAAGAATAAAGAAAATGCGTGTGTTGCACTTTGAAGCCTTAAGGTAGCATACCTGTAGTGGGTAATAGCATTTCATAGTAAGTTAATTGTTATATTGTTCTATTAAATTGCTCTATTCTAAAAGTGGGCCCAACATGTAAATAAGTTAATGTAACATTCAAGCGTCCTCACCTCCCATAAAGGGAAGCTGTAGTTCCATGATTAATTACTATTAATTTGTTTTATAAGTTTATAGCATTCCAAAAATTGTATGTCTTTTTGCTAATCTGTATTGTTGTTCTTCTTTTCCCAGTCCAGTAGAACTGGATTTAACGGGGGGGAGTGTGGCGCCCCAGTATCATGGTCGTCACAGTAGCGTTGCTTTCCTCATGGGGAGAGGGATGTTATGCTTGAAGGCAAGAAGGGATAGCTGTAACCAGGTACCACAAATATGCAACACATTCACACTCCAGGCCACCAGGGGGAGCTTTTGATCCTATTTACTAGGTGACTCCCCATATATATATAACTGGTATTCTGTAGCGGCAGTTAGTTCAGTCTTGCCAGGAAACAGACTGGATCAGTCTGAGGCAGAGGAAGGTTTTTTGGAGCTGTAAAGCCGCAGTGCAGCAGTTCCCGGAAAGAGACATTCAGAAAGCCGAATTGATTGCAGTGAACGTGCAGGAGAGCTAAGCACAGGAGAGGACCTCAGGGGGAGACCAGCCCCGAGCAGGCTGCCTCCTTCTGAGGCGCAGAGACCGGTAGCCAGAACACCGAGTTTGTAAGGACCTCCCCGACTTACATCAGAGACCAGCAGGACAGCTGAACTCCAAGTTCCCTCTCCGACCTAATACCCAGGAGGCACAGTGGCACCCCTCAGAGGCTGGGGCGTGCTAGAGTCCCTATAAACTGCCTTAAGCCACTAGTCATACGGGTTATGTCCTATCCTATACGGGGGACAGAGAGAGAGATAACATCTATGAGGACCTTATGTGAAGCCACAGGCAGTAAGGGACTACAACAACATAGCGCTGGAGGAATGCTTTGATTTCCTTCACCTGTGGGAAGTTATACCATCTAGCTGCCATAACATCACCCCAGCGGACCCCTTTAAGCAGCGTCGGTCCCCACTGACCGAATACCACAGGTGGCGTCACGAACATAAACTTTATTCCCTTTAAAGACCTTTCCCTTTTACATGGTGCCCAGGGCCACGGACCGGGTTGGAGCCACCGTGACATCCCCCTGTGAAATCGCAGAACCCACCCGGTACTGAGTACCCCACGGCCCAGGTGTAGGGCGCTCCACATACATAGCAGTTTATATACACAATTGAGAGTTGCACACATAGTAGTTTATGTGCACACTTGGGAGTTGCATACATAGCTGTTTATGTGCACACCTGGGAGTTGCACACATAGAAGTTTATGTGCAAACTTGGAAGTTGCATACACAGCAGTTTATGTGCACACTTGGGAGTTGCAAGTGCAGCGCCCCAGAGTCCTGGTCGTTGCAGTACTGTGGCTCCGCCACTAAGGGGAGCTATGGTACGTCTGATGGCACTGAAGGAGTTCATCTGATCAGGTATCACAGACACCAATACATTTCACAGTCGGGCCTCCGGGGGGAGCTAAGGGTTCTATTCACTAGGCCACTCCCCACCATAGTGGGTAAACTGGGGGTCAGGCAGGAAGTTAGATCAGAAAGCTGACTAGGTTGGAACCAGGCAACACCTTGTGGCAGAGGGTGTTGTGGGGGAAGATACAGTAGGGTCTCTGTCAGGGGTGGGATCCTGACAGAGGCTTGGCAACTTGAGCGAACGTAACGGGACCGTGCCTGCTCAGGATAGCGGCGGTGCCCAAGGAAGGATCAGAAGCGAGATAGATTGTGCTGAGTGAGAAACGAGATCAAAGCAATAAGGAGAATATACCAGTAGGAGTCATGCTGTAAGACCGAGGCAACATCCTACTGAGGCGCACTACCGGTGGCCGGAACGCCGAGGGAGTATTATAACATCCAGCTTCAAGCAATACTCTAAACAGCGGCAGGACAGTCAGTCTAAGGCGGGCTGTCTCACTTAAATCACCTATGCAGTCTTGGGGGGCAACTTGTGGAGAGGGGCGACTCTAGGGTACCGGAAGAGCTCCGAGCCTACCCGTCAAACGGGTGCCGTCCCAACCAGAACATCAGGGAGGGACGGAGGATTAGCAGAACATCATCTAATCGAGTTGTGAGGGAACTTAAGAAACAGACACAACAGTTGTGGGGACTTTCTGTAAGCACAGCAGGGAAGGACCACAACACATAGCGCTAGAAGGAAGGCACAGATTTCCACCTGTGAAGAGAACTCTGAAGGTGCCATTGGACCGGCCGGACTTGCGCAGCCTGGTGAACCGTATTCTGGACTGAGGACCCAGAGATCTTCAGTAAAGAGGTAAAGAGACTGCAACCTGGTGTCCTCGTTATTTACTGCACCACTAACATTCATCACACCACTTCTATCAGTTACCGTGCGCTCCACGGCAGGGTCACGGACCGGGGCCTAGCCACCGTGACAACCCCAGAGCAGAGACTCAGAGGCCCGGTACCGGGTACCCCTCGGCCCTGCGGCGGTGGGGGCGCTTCACATACATAGTAGTTTATGACCCAACCTTGACCCAACTGCTATGCCCACCTATCGCCCCATATCACTGCTCCCGTTTTCTTCAAAACCCCTTGAGCAGCATGTCCATGCTCAACTTTCCTCCCACCTCTCATCTCTTTCCTTGACAACCTCCAATCTGGCTTCCGCCCCCACCACTCCACCGAAACTGCCCTGACAAAAATTACTAATGACTTACAGCCAAAGATAACAGACAGTTCTCCATCCTCTTCCTTCTTGACCTGTCCTCTGCCTTCGGCACAGTAGCCTACTGCTACAGATTCTTTCTTCCCTTGACATCAAAGACCTTACCCTGTCCTGGATTGCATCATACCTTTCCAACCATACATTTAGCGTTTCCCACTCCCACACTACTGTTGTGAAATTGGATTTTGGGCTCCCCCGGTGGCCACTGGTGGAATTGAACTGGTGTGCATCATCCTCTCTGTTCACCTGTTTCCATCAGGATGTGGGAGTCGCTATTTAGCCTTGCTCCTCTGTCACTTCCATGCCGGTCAACATTGTAATCAGAAGCCTTTCTGTGCATGTTCCTGCTGCTAGACAACTCCCAGCTAAGTTGGACTTAGTCCTTGTTTGTTTTTGCATTTTGTTCCAGTTCACAGCTGTAGTTTCGTTTCTGTGTCTGGAAAGCTCTTGTGATCTGAAATTGCCACTCTGATGTTATGAGTTAATACTAGAGTCTTAAAGTAATTTCAGGATGGTATTTTGATAGGGTTTTCAGCTGACCATGAAAGTGCCCTTTCTGTCTTCCTGCTATCTAGTAAGCGGACCTCAATTTTGCTAAACCTATTTTCATACTACGTTTGTCATTTCATCTAAAATCACCGCCAATATTTGTGGGGGCCTCTGTCTGCCTTTCGGGGAAATTTCTCTAGAGGTGAGCCAGGACTATATTTTCCTCTGCCAGGATTAGTTAGTCCTCCGGCCGGCGCTGGGCGTCTAGGGATAAAACGCAGGCTACGCTACCCGGCTACTGTTAGTTGTGCGGCAGGTTTTGTTCATGGTCAGTTTAGTTTCCATCCTTCCAAGAGCTAGTTCGTATGTTTGCTGGGCTATGTTCTCTTGCCATTGAGAACCATAACAGTTTGACCGGCCAAAAAGGGTTAAATTAATTGACAGAGAAAGGAGAGAAAAGAGAAGTCTGCTGAAGATTTTTTTTTTTTTTCTCAGTTCTGAGTGTGCTTGTAATTGAATCTCTTGCAAGTCTGCCTATATTGCAGCCTTTCTCTCTCTCTCTCTCCTTCTAATCCTGGAATGGCTCTGTGTTCACCTGTTTAAAATGGATATTCAGAGTTTAGCTGCAGGTTTGAATAATCTCACCACGAAAGTTCAAAACTTACACGATTTTGTTGTTCATGTTCCTATATCTGAACCTAGAATTCCTTTGCCTGAATTTTTCTCGGGGAATAGATCTTGCTTTCAAAATTTCAAAAATAATTGCAAGTTGTTTTTGTCCCTGAAATCTCGCTCTGCTGGAGATCCTGCTCAGCAGGTCAGGATTGTGATTTCTTTGCTCCGGGGCGACCCTCAGGATTGGGCTTTTGCATTGGCTCCAGGGGATCCTGCGTTGCTCAATGTGGATGCGTTTTTTCTGGCCTTGGGGTTGCTTTATGAGGAACCTCAGTTAGAACTTCAGGCGGAAAAGGCCTTGATGTCCCTATCTCAGGGGCAAGACGAAGCTGAAATATACTGCCAGAAATTCCGTAAATGGGCTGTGCTTACTCAGTGGAATGAGTGCGCCCTGGCGGCGAATTTCAGAGAGGGTCTCTTTGATGCCATTAAGGATGTTATGGTGGGGTTCCCTGTGCCTGCGGGTCTGAATGAGTCCATGACAATGGCTATCCAGATCGATAGGCGTCTGCGGGAGCGCAAACCTGTGCACCATTTGGCGGTGTCTACTGAGAAGACGCCAGAGAATATGCAATGTGATAGAATTCTGTCCAGAAGTGAACGGCAGAATTTTAGACGAAAAAATGGGTTGTGCTTCTATTGCGGTGATTCAACTCATGTTATATCAGCATGCTCTAAGCGTACTAAGAAGCTTGATAAGTCTGTTTCAATTGGCACTTTACAGTCTAAGTTTATTCTATCTGTGACCCTGATTTGTTCTTTATCATCTATTACCGCGGATGCCTATGTCGACTCTGGCGCCGCTTTGAGTCTTATGGATTGGTCCTTTGCCAAACGCTGTGGGTATGATTTGGAGCCTCTTGAAACTCCTATACCCCTGAAGGGGATTGACTCCACCCCATTGGCTAGCAATAAACCACAATACTGGACACAAGTAACTATGCGGATTAATCCGGATCACCAGGAGATTATTCGCTTTCTTGTGCTGTATAACCTACATGATGTGTTGGTGCTTGGATTGCCATGGCTGCAATCTCATAACCCAGTCCTTGACTGGAAAGCTATGTCTGTGTTAAGCTGGGGATGTAAGGGGACGCATGGGGACGTACCTGTGGTTTCCATTTCATCATCTATTCCCTCTGAGATTCCTGAATTCTTGACTGAATATCGTGACGTTTTTGAAGAACCTAAGCTTGGTTCATTACCTCCGCACCGGGAGTGCGATTGTGCCATAGATTTGATTCCGGGTAGTAAATACCCTAAGGGTCGTTTATTTAATCTGTCTGTGCCTGAACATGCTGCTATGCGAGAATATATAAAGGAGTCCTTGGAAAAGGGACATATTCGTCCTTCGTCATCTCCCTTAGGAGCCGGTTTTTTCTTTGTGGCTAAGAAAGATGGCTCTTTGAGGCCGTGCATTGATTATCGGCTTTTGAATAAAATCACGGTTAAATATCAATATCCGTTGCCACTGCTGACTGATTTGTTTGCTCGCATAAAGGGGGCCAAGTGGTTCTCTAAGATAGATCTTCGTGGGGCGTATAATTTGGTGCGAATTAAGCAGGGGGATGAGTGGAAAACCGCATTTAATACGCCCGAGGGCCACTTTGAGTATTTGGTGATGCCTTTTGGTCTTTCAAATGCCCCTTCAGTCTTTCAGTCCTTTATGCATGACATTTTCCGTGATTATTTGGATAAATTTATGATTGTGTATCTGGATGATATTTTGATTTTTTCGGATGACTGGGACTCTCATGTCCAGCAGGTCAGGAGGGTTTTTCAGGTTTTGCGGTCTAATTCCTTGTGTGTGAAGGGTTCTAAGTGCGTTTTTGGGGTTCAAAAGATTTCCTTTTTGGGATATATTTTTTCCCCCTCTTCCATCGAGATGGATCCTGTCAAGGTTCAGGCTATTTGTGATTGGACGCAACCCTCTTCTCTTAAGAGTCTTCAGAAATTTTTGGGCTTTGCTAACTTTTATCGTCGATTTATTGCTGGTTTTTCTGATGTTGTTAAACCATTGACTGATTTGACTAAGAAGGGTGCTGATGTTGCTGATTGGTCCCCTGCTGCTGTGGAGGCCTTTCGGGAGCTTAAGCGCCGCTTTTCTTCCGCCCCTGTGTTGCGTCAGCCTGATGTTGCTCTTCCTTTTCAGGTTGAGGTCGACGCTTCTGAAATCGGAGCTGGGGCGGTTTTGTCGCAGAGAAGTTCCGATTGCTCCGTGATGAGACCTTGTGCTTTTTTCTCGCGTAAATTTTCGCCCGCCGAGCGGAATTATGATGTTGGGAATCGGGAGCTTTTGGCCATGAAGTGGGCTTTTGAGGAGTGGCGTCATTGGCTTGAGGGGGCTAGACATCAGGTGGTGGTATTGACTGACCACAAAAATCTAATTTATCTTGAGTCCGCCAGACGCCTGAATCCTAGACAGGCGCGCTGGTCGTTGTTTTTCTCTCGGTTTAATTTTGTGGTGTCCTACCTGCCGGGTTCTAAGAATGTTAAGGCGGATGCCCTTTCTAGGAGTTTTGAGCCTGACTCCCCTGGTAATTCTGAACCTACAGGTATCCTTAAGGATGGAGTGATATTGTCTGCCGTTTCTCCAGACCTGCGGCGGGCCTTGCAGGAGTTTCAGGCGGATAGACCTGATCGTTGCCCACCTGGTAGACTGTTTGTTCCTGATGATTGGACCAGTAAAGTCATTTCTGAGGTTCATTCTTCTGCGTTGGCAGGTCATCCTGGAATCTTTGGTACCAGGGATTTGGTGGCAAGGTCCTTCTGGTGGCCTTCCCTGTCTCGAGATGTGCGAGGCTTCGTGCAGTCTTGTGACGTTTGTGCTCGGGCCAAGCCTTGTTGTTCTCGGGCTAGTGGATTGTTGTTGCCCTTGCCTATCCCAAAGAGGCCCTGGATGCACATCTCGATGGATTTTATTTCGGATCTTCCTGTTTCTCAGAAGATGTCTGTCATCTGGGTGGTGTGTGATCGTTTCTCTAAGATGGTCCATTTGGTTCCCCTGCCTAAGTTGCCTTCTTCCGAGTTGGTTCCTCTGTTTTTTCAAAATGTGGTCCGTTTGCATGGTATTCCGGAGAATATCGTTTCTGACAGAGGTACCCAATTCGTGTCTAGATTTTGGCGAGCATTCTGTGCTAGGATGGGCATAGATTTGTCTTTCTCGTCTGCTTTCCATCCTCAGACTAATGGCCAGACCGAGCGGACGAATCAGACCTTGGAGACATATTTGAGGTGTTTTGTGTCTGCAGATCAGGATGATTGGGTTGCTTTTTTGCCTTTAGCGGAGTTTGCCCTCAATAATCGGGCCAGTTCTGCCACCTTGGTGTCTCCCTTTTTCTGTAATTCGGGGTTTCATCCTCGATTTTCTTCTGGTCAGGTGGAATCTTCGGATTGTCCTGGAGTGGATGCTGTGGTGGAGAGGTTGCATCAGATTTGGGGGCAGGTAGTGGACAATTTGAAGTTGTCCCAGGGGAAGACTCAGCTTTTTGCCAACCGCCGGCGTCGGGTTGGTCCTCGGCTTTGTGTTGGGGACTTGGTGTGGTTGTCTTCTCGTTTTGTCCCTATGAGGGTTTCTTCTCCCAAGTTTAAGCCTCGGTTCATCGGCCCGTACAAGATATTGGAGATTCTTAACCCTGTGTCCTTCCGTTTGGACCTCCCTGCATCTTTTTCTATTCATAATGTTTTTCATCGGTCATTATTGCGCAGGTATGAGGTACCGGTTGTGCCTTCCGTTGAGCCTCCTGCTCCGGTGTTGGTTGAGGGCGAGTTGGAGTACGTTGTGGAAAAAATCTTGGACTCCCGTGTTTCCAGACGGAAACTCCAGTATCTGGTCAAATGGAAGGGATACGGTCAGGAGGATAATTCTTGGGTGACTGCCTCTGATGTTCATGCCTCCAATTTGGTCCGTGCCTTTCATAGGGCTCATCCTGATCGCCCTGGTGGTTCTGGTGAGGGTTCGGTGCCCCCTCCTTGAGGGGGGGGTACTGTTGTGAAATTGGATTTTGGGCTCCCCCGGTGGCCACTGGTGGAATTGAACTGGTGTGCATCATCCTCTCTGTTCACCTGTTTCCATCAGGATGTGGGAGTCGCTATTTAGCCTTGCTCCTCTGTCACTTCCATGCCGGTCAACATTGTAATCAGAAGCCTTTCTGTGCATGTTCCTGCTGCTAGACAACTCCCAGCTAAGTTGGACTTAGTCCTTGTTTGTTTTTGCATTTTGTTCCAGTTCACAGCTGTAGTTTCGTTTCTGTATCTGGAAAGCTCTTGTGATCTGAAATTGCCACTCTGATGTTATGAGTTAATACTAGAGTCTTAAAGTAATTTCAGGATGGTATTTTGATAGGGTTTTCAGCTGACCATGAAAGTGCCCTTTCTGTCTTCCTGCTATCTAGTAAGCGGACCTCAATTTTGCTAAACCTATTTTCATACTACGTTTGTCATTTCATCTAAAATCACCGCCAATATTTGTGGGGGCCTCTGTCTGCCTTTCGGGGAAATTTCTCTAGAGGTGAGCCAGGACTATATTTTCCTCTGCCAGGATTAGTTAGTCCTCCGGCCGGCGCTGGGCGTCTAGGGATAAAACGCAGGCTACGCTACCCGGCTACTGTTAGTTGTGCGGCAGGTTTTGTTCATGGTCAGTTTAGTTTCCATCCTTCCAAGAGCTAGTTCGTATGTTTGCTGGGCTATGTTCTCTTGCCATTGAGAACCATAACACACTACCTCCTCATCCCGCCCTCTTTCTGTTGGAGTCCCTCAAGGCTTTGTCCTAGGGCCCTATTTTTTTCATCTATACCCTTGGCCTAGGACAACTCATAAAATCCCATGGCTTCCAGTGCCTCCTGTATGTGGATGACACTCAGATCTACCTCTCTGGCCCAGATGCCACCTCTGCTGTCCAGAATCCCGGAGTGTCTGTCAGCCATATCCTCCTTCTTCACCTCTCGCTTCCTAAAACTCAATGTAGACAAAACCGAACTCATCATCTTTCCTCCATCTCGTGTATCCCCCCTACCTGATCTATCTATTATGGTAAATGGCATCACGCTCTCTTCCTCACTTGAAATCCGCTTCCTCATGGTAACTCTCGACTCTGCCCTGTCCTTCAAACCGTACGTCCAAATTCTTGCCACATCCTGTTGCCTCCTACTCAAAAATATTGCCAGAATCCGTCCCTTCCTCAGCCCACAATCGACCAAAACTCTTGTGCATGCCCTCATCATCTCCCGCCTCGATTACTGCAGCACCCTCCTCTGTGGCCTCCCTGCTAACTCTCTTGCACTGCTCCAGTCTGTCCTCAACTCTGCTGACTGGCTAAAGGTACCTTCACACGAAACGATATCGCTAGCGATCCGTGACGTTGCAGCGTCCTGGCTAGCGATATCGTTTCGTTTGACACGCAGCAGCGATCAGGATCCTGCTGTGATGTCGCTGGTCGCTGAATAAAGTCCAGAACTTTATTTGGTCGTCCGATCGCCGTGTATCGTTGTGTTTGAAAGCAAAAGCAACGATACCAGCGATATTTTACACTGGTAACCAGGGTAAACATCGGGTTGCTAAGCGCAGGGCCGCGCTTAGTAACCCGATGTTTACCCTGGTTACCAGCGTAAAAGTAAAAAAACCAAACAGTACATACTTACATGCGCGTCCCCCAGCGTCTGCTTACACTTACTGAGCACCGGCCCTAAAGTGAAAGTGAAAGCACAGCGGTGACGTCACCGCTCTGCTGTTAGGGCCGGAGCTCAGTCAGTGTCAGGAAGCAGACGCTGGGGGACGTGCAGGTGAGCATGTACTGTTTGTTTTTTTTACTTTTACGCTGGTAACCAGGGTAAACATCGGGTTACTAAGCGCGGCCCTGCCCTGGGACCTCGGCATGGTTGGTCGCTGGAGAGCTGTCTGTGTGACAGCTCCCCAGCGATCAAACAGCGACGCTGCAGCGATCAGCATCGTTGTCGCTATCGCTGCAGCGTCGCTTCGTGTGAAGGTACCTTTATCCATCTCTCTCCTTGCTACTCCCCTGCTTCTCCCCTCTGCAAATCCCTCCACTGTCTCCCAATTCCCCAACAAATCCAGTTCAAACTACTAACACTGATCTATAAAGCCATCCACAACCTGTCCCCTCCCTATATCTCTGAACTAATCTCCCAATATCTTCCCTCACGTAATCTTCGATCCTCCCAAGACCTCCTACTCTCCTCCACACTTATTCGTTTCTCACAAAACCACCTCAAAGATTTCTCCTGAATATCCCTCCATCCTGTGGAATTCCATGCCTCAACACATCTGATTATCCACCACCCTCAGATCCTTCAGACGGAACCTGAAAACCCATCTCTTCAGGAAAGCCTACAGCCTGCAATAACCATTCCTCCGCCTCACCACCACCCGAGCTGCAGCCTTACCACCAACCGAGCTGTCGCCTCCTCACCACCACCCGAGCTGCCGCCTCACCATCACCACCAGGGCTGCCGCACCCCCGACTTTCTGTCTCTTCCCCATTATCCCATAGAATGTAAGTCCGCAAGGACAGGGTCCTCTCCCCTCTGTACCAGTCTGTCATTGTAAATTTGTTTACCGTAAACGATATCTATAACTCTGTACGTAACTCCTTTCACATGTACAGCACCATGGAATTAAGGGTGCTATATAAATAAATAATAATAATGTGCCCACTTGGGAGTTGCATACATAGCAGTTTATGTGCACATTTGGGAGTTGCACACATAGTAATTTAAGTGCACAATTGGGAGTTGCATACATAGCAGTTTATGTGCACACTTGGGAGTTGCACACAGTAGTTTAGGTGCACAATTGGGAGTTACATACATAGCAGTTGCCTGACTAATCTACATATCTCCTCGCTATTTCCCAGCCTCTCCCCTATGCCAAGCCCTTCACTGGCTTCCCATTGCCCAGAGACTCCAGTTCAAAACCCATACAATGACATACAGAGCCATCCACAATCTGTCTCCTCCATACATCTGTGACATGGTCTCCTTGTACTTACCTGCACGCAACCTTTGTTCCTCTCAAGATCTCCTTCTCTGCTCCCCTCTCATCTCCTCTTCCCACAACCACATCCAAGACTTCGCTCGTGCTTCCCCCATACTCTGGAACTCTCTACCACAACACATCAGACTCTCGCCTACCATAGAAACCTTCAAAAGGAACCTGAAGACTCACCTCTTCCGACAAGCCTACAGCCTGCAGTGATCCTCAACCTATTGAACCGCCACACAACCAGCTCTCCAAGTGTATCCTCACCTATCCCCTGTGAGCCCTCGCGGGCAGGGTCCTCCCTCCTTGTATACCTGTATGCCTTGCTTTTTGCTCATGTTTATTGTATTTGTCTATATTTGCCCCCTTTTCACATGTAAAGCGCCATGGAATAAATGACACTATAAAAATGCATAATAATAATAGCAGTTTATTTGCAGAATTGGGAGTTGCGCACATAGTAGTCTAAGGGTATGTGCCCACAATGTGGATTTCTGTGTGGATTTTTCTGCTCAGTTTTTGAAAAATCCGCAGGTAAAACACACTGCATTTTACCTGCGGATTACCTGCGGATTTACCGCAATTTCCAGTGTTTTTTGTGTGGATTTCACCTGCAGATTCCTATTGAGGAACAGGCGTATAACGCTGCAGAATTTGCACAAAGAATTGACCTTGTGTGGAAAATAAACTGCAGCGTTTCTGCGCGGTATTTTCTGCAGCATGTGCACTGCGGATTTTGTTTTCCATAGGTTTACATGTACTGTACGACGCATGGAAAACTGCTGCGAATCCGCAGTGGCCAATCCACAACGTGCATACTATGAGCACACACAGTAGTTCATGTGCACATTTGGGAGTTGCACACATAGTAGTTCATGCGCACATTTTGGAAGTGCGTGCGTGCGTGCGTGTGTAAGCAGTGCTCTTAGCATAATTCACAAATGAGAGGGGAACATAATTTTTTTACTTACAGACATAGAGAAAGTAAGAATCATTTTGCATTTCCCGTCTTGATCACCCTGTCCCCGTCATTAATAATGTGCACAGGAGATCCATGACCCTAGTGGTGAGGGCTGTGGGGCCCCTGTGTCTGCGCCAGTGGACGGTCACTTGATGTTGCTGAGCGCACTGGAGAACACTGGAGACATTTCATTCAAGTTTTTTTGTCAATGGAGACTTGTGACTTTCGCTTCCACTCCAGGTGTCACTGACGTCACCCACGAGGCGATAAATATCTGGGCCGATAATTGGACGGGAGATGCCTTGTTGTGAGCGCAGGACTCTGCCCATTGCTCCGAGGAGCCATTATTTATTCAGTAGAGGAGCAGCACGCAATAGTTGTCAAGAGAGCGTCAGCTTATTAGGCAAGAGCTGCGTGACCGCGGCAGAGGCTCCGAGCTATAAATCCCGCACCCAGGCTCCTTGTGGTAAGGACAACACCCAGCTATGTCCTCCTGAGGAAGAGACGAGCGGGGACCCAGCGGCAGAGGACCCAGCGGCAGAGGACGCAGCGGCAGAGGACCCAGCGGCAGAGGACGCAGCGGCAGAGGACCCAGCGGCAGAGGACCCAGCGGCAGAGGACACACCGAGCTCCGAGCTTCCTTCCATGCTGTGATCCTGCCCGGCCACAGGACCCTCAGTGAGCGAGTAAGTTCAGCTCTGTGCACCCATCACATCTCCTTCACTAATGTCTGACAAAGTACCGCAGCTGCAGGCAGGTCTGATAGCTGGTACACAGCCTTAATAATTAATAGTACTCATAATAATCTTTATTTCTTCAGATATGTACATCATCCTTAATGTCTTCACTTTCTGCATTGCTCAGTGCTATCATGTGTCATTTACAGTCACCCTGCTACTTCGATAGGATCAGGTCTCCACAACCTCTGAAGTTTTATATTACTAAGTGCTATCTAGTATTGTTTCTCTCATATGATCAGCTATCTCATCATCACCTCTTATATATTTATTTTCTCCATTATTAAGTGGTATCATTTTTGCTTTACCTCTCATGTGTTCATTTTTCCATTACAGTGTGATATAACTTTTGATTATGTACCTCACATATAATCAGATACCAGGACATTACCCCTAATATAGTTTTTTCCTTTAATAAGTGGTGTAATATTTGATTTACATTTTTACCTCTCATTTATATGATCACAAATATCAACTTTACCCACAAATCTATTCTTTTTATCCATTACTCAGTGGTATAATTTGGCTTTACATTCGCTTTAGCTCCTCACTTATGATTATGACTGTCCCTCTCGCATTTTCCCACTTTTTACCTGCTTCCCAGCTGACACTTCTGGGATTAGTCTTCATTACTCCAATAATCTGACGATTTAGTGATAAGTAATCTGCAGGTAATATGTGTCCTGATCGTTCACCTGCTGGATATTACACATGAAGGTTTAGAACTATCGGGAATAGTTATGGGGACAGGACTTATCTCGTTCAGTTAGTGACCTGATATAGTATTGGTAATGTCACGACATGCTGTGACAATGGTGGCATAGATGCGATATAGATGTTTGACAGGAGAAACAGTATGGAGCTTTTTTTCTGCTGTGATCTTAAAGATGAAGGCTTAGTGTCCTGATAGAGATATCGGGATATGGTTATGGAGAGAAGACTTATGTTGTGTCTAAAAGTTAAACTGCAGGGCAGTGAGTGACTTATTGTGTTGGACAGTGGTGACATAGATGCAATATAGATAGAAAATAAATACTTAGTTTGGAGCTATTTCACTGCTGTGATATTACAGATGAAAGCTTAGTGTCATGAAGGAGTATCGGGATATAGTTATGGAGAGAAGACTTACGGCTGTGTACAGAAGTTAGACATCAGTGCAGTTAGTGACATATCATGCTGGTAGTGTCACGACATGCTGTGACAGTGGTGACAAACATGCAGGAGAATCCCTTAGTCCCAGCTGTGACGGTGTGAAGCCATTGCTGATGGTTGGGTGTTTCAGCACCTTGGACAGCTGACTCCTTGGCATCTCCTTCCCTCTCCCTGCTGTCTTCTCACTTTCTTACCGGTTCCTTCCTCCTCTTATTTCAGGTCTCCCCTGCAAATCTTTTCCGTTGCAGATTCGGTTTTCGGAGTAACATGAAGTTCCAGGTCTGGGTGTGTATGGGGGTCCTCCTGGTCGCCCTCCTTCCCTGCCAGGAGTGCAGAGCCTTCAGCAAACCTCCAGCCTCTTCTGCAGGGTCTCCCCTGTCTGAATACCAGCCCTTTTTACTTCGTATGGGAGAAGAATATTTCATCCGCCTTGGGAACCTCCACAAATATCCCCCAAATTCTTTACTAGGAGCAATCCGCCTCCCTGATGCCTCCTCCAGTGACTTTGTCAGGGCTTTGCAGCCCCAGCAGTGGGGTGGGCAGCAGCAGGGGCTGAGAGCTGGCATCCTGGAGGGAGCAAATTCCCAGTACAGCACTCAGGAGGAACCTACAGAAAGGGGCAGAAGATCCGAAGAGCCTCCTATATCCTTGGATCTCACTTTCCATCTGCTTCGGGAGGTCCTGGAAATGGCCAGAGCTGAGCAGATAGCCCAGCAAGCTCACAGTAACAGGAAACTGATGGACATTATTGGGAAGTAACCCACTGTCACCTACCAAAGAGTTTCCTGCATCTAGCACAAACTATACAGTATGATGTACCATGTGCTGCCCTGATACCATGTGTTTATTTTTCTATAGCTTCAGACGTAGAGGATGCACTCCACTCCATAACCCCTTGGGTGCCTGTGGGGCCAGCACGACAAAGCAATGCTCTGCTGCTAGTCCCCAGGTGAGAGCCTAGATCTGTTTATCAGCATGCACCGGGCAACAGATGTAATTTGTAATTTATTTTTATTTGGGGGGGGGGGAGGGGGTTAACTTTTGTAAGATATGAAAATCCTTAGGAAAAAGCAGATTGGGGATAGGCTGTACAATCGGAACTAGCGAAATCTACTGGACCTGTTGGGTTTCCTATGGGAAGCGAAAGAAAAATAACAAAATAAATAATTTGCTGTAATTTATTTTGCATCAAAAGTTTATTGTATACATTTCCATAATAAAAAACATCTTTCCAGAACTGGCACAACATTGGTGTGTAAACATAATGTTTAATATCTATATTTTTAATAAAATCTGCAAAGCTTGATCTGTCCATTTTACTTTATTGGGGGATATGTATGGAAGTAGACAGAGAGGTGGTCCTGACTTGGGGTTTTGGAGCAAATGATAAATACTGTGACTAGAATATGGCACTAAGTCTAATAAAAAAGGAATGAGATGGTAAAACAAGAGAATTTTGGTGGTGACCAGAAATAAAAACAATGACACAAAATCCCAGAGAAATGAGAGTATCTTGCATAGTGACCCTACGATATCTGTAAATGTTCCGTCAGGAGGAAACAGGTTGTCAGGATCAGACAATAGTCATGTTTTCCAAACCTTGTATTTTAATGTTGATCACATTTGCAGATTTCCAATTAATGCTTTGTGATCTATAATAACACATGGAGCAGAGTGTTTCTTATCTGTGTGTTTTCTATGACTATATCATGGTAACCACTCATTTTTAACTCATTATACCATAAAATAAACCACAATCACTAAGGGTTTCTGTGCTTCTTGGAAGTTAACCCCTTCAGGTACCAGCACGCTTCAATGTAGTGTTAGTTATTTCAAGTAGTGAAAAGAAGAATTCATGTGGGTAAGACAGCACTTTATACACACTGGCACAGACATATACACACACTACTCTGCTGATATAAAGGGGGGCACAAAGCAGAATGGATGGAATTATCAAAGTAGTGTTTGGACCCCGATGTCAGTTTCTATTGTATAATGATTCATTTTATGGAAAGTAATTGATATTGGGAAGCCTGGTATGTCATCAGTGTGACGGATTGGGGTAGAAGTAGATATAGGTAGGGACAATTAAATGTGATTACTAATAACCATTGACTGTAGGGGATCCCCTGACTTTGCTCTTAGGTGAGTATTAATACTGTGCTGGTATCCCACAATCAGACACTTATTCAGGTAATGTATTAAGCCAGGAAAAAGAGAAAACATGACGTGAAGTGTCTGTGCTGCCGGACTGATTAGATTCTGTCGTCCCTTGAGCATCTTCTTGGACTAATGTCTCAGACCCAGTCTGCAAGAGAAATAGGTTTATATGAGAAAAAACGACGGTGACATTTCAATGAAGACTTCTGCGTATCAGACCATGGTCTTCAGCCAAAATACCAAAACTGGGCTGGAGGTTTTAGTGGAATTATCAGATCTGAATTTCTTCTATAATAATGATGCTGGAGAAAGGAATAAATGACTGAAAATGTTTTATTAAAGGGATATAAAATAGTGCTCATTTTATAGATGCAGTTACGTTTCGGGTGCAGAGTTATGGGGGCGTGAGATGCTCCAATGCATTCTGAAGATCCTTTTAGGAATACACAATAATTATTTTTCAACACTGGCAGTTCTACCTCATAAAATGAAATCTGTAAGATACATGAAATAATATAATGATCTATGTCTACTGGATGATGTAGAGAGGCCGTCCAGTTGCTGCCCAAGATTTACTCAATACTGCCATTGTTTCCATATCTTGCACTGATGAGGCTAGAACCCTCCCAAATATCTCATTAGAAGGGGAAATGATGAAAGTGGCAGACACAGGCTGAAAAGGGCCCCTGTGAACAGTATATTGGCCCCTTATAGTCCAATAGTTCTGTCTATGATAGAAGCTGCTTGCTGTTTTGGAGGTGGAAGTGGGACCTCTTGGCACAGGTTGCACCAATGGTTTATCCACCCCTAAAAATCCAATAGTTTCCCATGGAAACAGTTTGGCAGCCAGTGGCATAAATTGTGATGCCACAACCCTCCCTGTGCCAGATAAAAACATTTTGCACACACAAAGTACACAGAATTGTTCTCAGCTGAATTTAGCTAAGATATAAGAAACAGGCGTTTGTAAGAAGCCGCTGCCAGATACCTCTGTCAGGAATAAAAGGATCAGGCGGGGTGAAATCTTACATGCTTCTTTACTCAAATATCTGTCAAAAATGATAGTATGCTATCCATACATATAAGCTCATTGACCAGTCTTATCGAAATCGCCACGTTCAGCCAATGTTCATCTTATGTGTATCAATATAGATACAGTGGGGCAAAAAAGTATTTAGTCAGTCAGCAATAGTGCAAGTTCCACCACTTAAAAAGATGAGAGGCGTCTGTAATTTACATCATAGGTAGACCTCAACTATGGGAGACAAACTGAGAAAAAAAAATCCAGAAAATCACATTGTCTGTTTTTTTTATCATTTTATTTGCATATTATGGTGGAAAATAAGTATTTGGTCAGAAACAAAATTTCATCTCAATACTTTGTAATATATCCTTTGTTGGCAATGACAGAGGTCAAACGTTTTCTGTAAGTCTTCACAAGGTTGCCACACACTGTTGTTGGTATGTTGGCCCATTCCTCCATGCAGATCTCCTCTAGAGCAGTGATGTTTTTGGCTTTTCGCTTGGCAACACGGACTTTCAACTCCCTCCAAAGGTTTTCTATAGGGTTGAGATCTGGAGACTGGCTAGGCCACTCCAGGACCTTGAAATGCTTCTTACGAAGCCACTCCTTCGTTGCCCTGGTGGTGTGCTTTGGATCATTGTCATGTTGAAAGACCCAGCCACGTTTCATCTTCAATGCCTTTGCTGATGGAAGGAGGTTTGCACTCAAAATCTCACGATACATGGCCCCATTCATTCTTTCATGTACCCGGATCAATCGTCCTGGCCCCTTTGCAGAGAAACAGCCCCAAAGCATGATGTTTCCACCACCATGCTTTACAGTAGGTATGGTGTTTGATGGATGCAACTCAGTATTCTTTTTCCTCCAAACACGACAAGTTGTGTTTCTACCAAACAGTTCCAGTTTGGTTTCATCAGACCATAGGACATTCTCCCAAAACTCCTCTGGATCATCCAAATGCTCTCTAGCAAACTTCAGACGGGCCCGGACATGTACTGGCTTAAGCAGTGGGACACGTCTGGCACTGCAGGATCTGAGTCCATGGTGGTGTAGTGTGTTACTTATGGTAGGCCTTGTTACATTGGTCCCAGCTCTCTGCAGTTCATTCACTAGGTCCCCCCGCGTGGTTCTGGGATTTTTGCTCACCGTTCTTGTGATCATTCTGACCCCACGGGGTGGGATTTTGCGTGGAGCCCCAGATCGAGGGAGATTATCAGTGGTCTTGAATGTCTTCCATTTTCTAATTATTGCTCCCACTGTTGATTTCTTCACTCCAAGCTGGTTGGCTATTGCAGATTCAGTCTTCCCAGCCTGGTGCAGGGCTACAATTTTGTTTCTGGCGTCCTTTGACAGCTTTGGTCTTCACCATAGTGGAGTTTGGAGTCAGACTGTTTGAGGGTGTGCACAGGTGTCTTTTTATACTGATAACAAGTTTAAACAGGTGCCATTACTACAGGTAATGAGTGGAGGAAAGAGGAGACTCTTAAAGAAGAAGTTACAGGTCTGTGAGAGCCAGAAATCTTGATTGTTTGTTTCTGACCAAATACTTATTTTCCACCATAATATGCAAATAAAATGATAAAAAAACAGACAATGTGATTTTCTGGATTTTTTTTTCTCAGTTTGTCTCCCATAGTTGAGGTCTACCTATGATGTAAATTACAGACGCCTCTCATCTTTTTAAGTGGTGGAACTTGCACTATTGCTGACTGACTAAATACTTTTTTGCCCCACTGTATATAATATTGGAAATGTATATGTGATAAAAAGAATCAAGAGGTGTGGATGTAGTATTCTAATATAAAGGGGTTGTAAAGGACTGTTTTATTTTTTTTTAACTGTGGGCCTAAAAACGAACAGGCAGGAAGTTGCTACCAGTTTCAACTACCTGCCTGGTCTACTCGGCGCTGGCTCAGATCGGTCACCAAAGATACTGCTGGTGATTTAGCTACTTTGCGTCAACAGAGCAACTCTCCTCTTCCGGGATGCTCTATCGATGTGGTGTGACTGCAGACGTCATGGTGATTGACAGGCAGCGGGAAGACGGCTGTCAATCAGCATGACGTCAGACGTCATGCCCCATCGACAGAGCATCTTGGCAGAGAAGCAGCTGCTGTGACTGCGTGATGTCAGCAGGAGCGCTCTGTAACCATTCTGTGCCAGCATAGATCAGCATCAGGCATGACAGGCAGGTATTTAACATTTACCTGCTGGTTAGTTCATAGACCCATAGTTAAATATTAAAATAGTCCTGGTCAACCCCCTTTAAAGGGCAGCATAAATCAGAGCATGACTGTATGTTTTTCTCTCAAATACTCTGATATTTTATAGAAAATATACTTTGATGATCTGCTCTGAGATCCTAGGGAGAGACGAGACTGGTCCTGCATCGGCGCTGGCTGGCTTTTTCCAGCACCGCTCAAGGTAATTGATAAGGCTCTCCCTATGTGCACACATAGGAGTAAACTATCAATTAAGTAGAGCGATGAATCCAGCCAGCGTCATCGTCAGACTAGTCTAGCCTCTGTCTATGATCCCCAGTTCTTTAAATTATACTGTTTCTGAAAACATGGAGCGTTTCAGAAGAAATATATACCTGGCTGCCATCGTGCATTGGGCAGCATAGTTTAGGCAGCAAAAATCAGCTGACAGGTTCCCTTTAACATCTTGATACGGTCCACTTTTATAGGTACAAGTAAAATATACTGTGCAGACATACAATAGGCCCATGGCTATCTTCTAAATTGCATTTATGAACATTTAAAAAAAAAAAAGGATCACATAAGTTCTTTACAGTTTTACATACGGTACTTTATATCACACATCGCAGCACTTACCATTGCCATTGTAAGCATTTTAATAAAATGATCCATAATTTACCATGTTTCCACTGCATCACAAAAGTAACAGCAGGTTCTACAACCATGATAGCTCCAATTGTATTAATAATCAAAACCAAATTAATTCAAAATCAAAGATGAAGTAATAAGTATGAAATGAAAAGCAAGGTGATTAATAAAGCCTCAACAATTTACTGCCGGTGATAGAAAACCATACAATGTTACTGCTCACTATATGTACATACTGTATATCCTAAAGATCAGGACACAAAGTATTATCATAATTTCACTCTTCAAGTTGATCTTCATGTAGTGAACATTATCCAGGCTTATTAAAAAAAATAATAAGAAAAGAAAAACAAGGTACAGCAATATGGAGATGGGGAATCAGCCCACTGCTTCATAGTAAATGAGTTAAGCTGCTTTAAATAAATCCTCTTTTATTACTTTCCTTTGGATAGTGATTGATTTCGTGCAATTTTTTTATTTTTCCCATAATCTTGTCTTTTTTGGTTACTTTGTATAGTTCTGACTGCACTGAGTTAATTGATAATACAAAGAGGGGGATTTGAAATATTTTAAAGCGTCATATACCCAGTGTCTATTAAGCTGCAGGTTAATAGTGTTACGATACTGTTCGGCTGCCTTACTAAAAACTTTATTCCTCTGGGAGCCGGCAGCTTTCAGTCATAGAGTCGAGCCTGGCATGGCTACAGTCACAGCTCATGGTATTCTGTAGTGTAAACACATCTTGTCACTTTGATTGACAGTTCGCTCTGCAAAAGATGTGATGCAGAGCGAACTGTCAATCAAAGTACCAGTGTGTGCTTACAGCCGCCGCTCACAATGCTGTGTGCTGAGTGATGACTGTGGTCCTGCCAGAGAAGGTTCTATGACTGAAAGCTTCCGGCTCCCGGGAGGAATAAAGTCTATTTTCTCCCAGTATCCACACTTTCAATAAGGTGGTCAAACAGCATTATATGGTTACCAGCGTTTAGGAACATGACAGTTCCCATTTAGTGTAAATTTTAGGATCCTCTCATTCTGTGGTTCTTGAAGATCCAAGTAGCCAAACCACAAGTGGTCTACAAAATGTCTAATTTAAGAGAACCGAAGATTATTTGACTTCTAAAATATGTTTTTAAAAATGTGACACAAAATGCCTACAGTGCTACAACAATGTTACACCAATGAGAATACCTGTCCTTCCGCAGGGAACGGGCCTATTCTACATTACATGTCCTCTCAATGACCCCCAAGTACATCATCTAACAATGCTGATACAGATGTTTCAGTAATAGTATAATCTCCAGGTTTTATTGTCCACAGAATGTTCTTCATCCAATTTCCACATAATTGATGTCACTGAGATGATATATTCTGTGTACTGGAGATGGAGTCCAAAAGCAGCATTTAAAATAAGCCTTACAGGAAATACTCTGCTTATCATGTTAGTGGTTAATTGCCTTTCCTATAGTATAACTGAATCTGCCTTGTCCCCGACCATAGCGCTAGCATAGGCAGTTGTAGGAGTATGGATAGATTCATCTAACCTGGGGTGGTTATGTCATTAGTTATTGTCTTTCCAGGTTTCTCCTTTGATGACATTTTAAAGTTCCCATGAAAGCAAACATCAGTATGTGAATTTCACCAGGGGAGATATTTACTGGGAACCATTTGTGGATGATTTCAATTCCATACCATTACTTACTAAAGGTCATTTTGGACTTTTGTGCCTGTTTTATATAAAGATGCAATTATTGACAAAGTTTAATAACTAAGCAAAATAGTGAATTTAGGCAGCAGATTTAGTCATTTCAGCAATTATTTACACCTCTACATATATATTATATTACATTATTATATTACATTATACTGCGTAGAATACCATCTTGTCACTTTTTTACATGATGTATGTTAGTGTTAGGCTATGTGCACACGTTGCGGATTTTGCTGCGGATCCGCAGTGGTTTTGACGCTGCGGATCCGCAGCAGTTTTCCATGCGGGGTACAGTACAATGTTAACCTATGGAAAACAAAATCCGCAGTGCACATGCTGTGGAAAATTCCACGCGGAAACGCTGCGGAAAAAAAGAAGTAGCATGTCATTTCTTTCTGCGGATTTCGCAGCGGTTTTCAACCTGCACCAATAGGAAAGTGCAGTTGAAAGCCCACAGAGGAATCCGCAGAATAAACCGCATGAAAATCCGCAGTGAAAACCGCAGTGGTTTTGGACTGCGGATTTTCCAAATCCGCTGCGGAAAAATCCGCAGCAAAATCCGCAACGTGTGCACATACCCTTACTTCTGCCACTACAGATGCAGTTCTAAGCTTTATTTAAGCTTTTCAATTTTTAATTCCACATATATAAAGAGCAACTGCGCCCTATCGTAATCAATTCCCATTATACAAAGGCACACAAACCAAAGTCATTCTTAGGCATTGAATGGGTGTATCCTGTGTCAGGCTAAGGCCCCCTTAACACGTCCGTATAATACTTGCACCGGTACCGGTGTCTTCATTTTTTTTTTATCTGTGTGCCATCCATTTTTTTCAGTAAGAAAAATTAATTCCAAAGCTTCTCCTATACTTTGCAGTGTTAAACACGTTTCGCAAACAGACGGCACATGGATGACACACGGATATCATCCATGTTTTCCGTGAAAAAACAGATGCCACACGTACCTGACTCGGACATATGAAGGAGGCCTAAGGCTAAGTTTACATTTCGAGTAATTATCAGTTAGAAACAGATCCAGCAGCAATCGCTTGACAAAAAAGTTGGGCAGACCCTACTCTTTTGTCTGTTTGAAAAAAACGTGATTTCCAGTGGACACTTTTTTTTAACATTGAAGTCTTTGGAAAATGTATCTGCTAAATAGCCATCCATTTTTCTCCCATTTGGAAAGGATCTGGTTTTTGCTTACTGGATCAGTTTCAAATAGATGATCACTTGAAAGTTCACATGTCCAGTAGTATATGTGAACTATTCATTTTTCCTCCAGTAAACAAAAAATTGATTTTTTCAAGTGGGATAGGTTTTCCATAGACTTCAATGCGAAAATAAACAGATTCAGTTTTAAATCAGTTTTTTTCAGGCTGACAAAAAAAAAGTTGTCTACATAACTTTTTTGTCAACAAATTGCTGCTGGAAATGTTCTAAGTGATGATTACTTGACATGTGAAGGTAGTCTAAGGGTACCGTCACACAGTACCATTTACATCGCTACGACGGCACGATTCGTGACGTCGCAGCGTCGTATGAGTATCGCTCCAGCGTCGTAGACTGCGGTCACACGTTGCAATCACGGCGCTGGAGCGATGCTGAAGTCCCCGGGTAACCAGGGTAAACATCGGGTTACTAAGCGCAGGGCCGCGCTTAGTAACCCGATGTTTACCGTGGTTACCAGCGTAAAAGTAAAAAAAACCAAACTGTACATACTCACCATCTGATGCCCGTCAGGTCCCTTGCCGTCTGCTTCCTGCTCTCACTGAGATCCGGCCGTACAGTGAGAGCAGAGCGCAGCGGCGACGTCACCGCTGTGATCTGCTCTCACTTTCCGGCCGGCAGACAGTAAGAGCGGAAAGCAGACGGCAAGGGACCTGACGGGCATCAGATGGTGAGTATGTACGGTTTGTTTTTTTTTACTTTTACGCTGGTAACCACGGTAAACATCGGGTTACTAAGCGCGGCCCTGCGCTTAGTAACCCGATGTTTACCCTGGTTACCAGCGAATGCATCGCTGGATCGCTGTCACACACAACGATCCAGCGATGACAGCGGGAGATCCAACGACGAAAGAAAGTTTCAAACGATGTGCTACGACGTACGATTCTCAGCTGGGTGCCTGATCGCAGTAGCGTGTCAGACACTGCAAGATCGTAACGATATCGCTACAACGTCACGAATCGTGCCGTCGTAGCGATAAAAATGCCACTGTGTGACGGTACCCTAAGGCTACATCTGAGTAATCCGGTTGCCCTTATCCACAGTAGACTCATGACGACCTAGGCAAATAGAATATGCGCATTTTGGCATTGGACAACAGTACAATACTTATAATGGCTATGTCTGACAAAAGGATAAACTAAGATAAGAATTGGACTCTAATTTTGCTTTGTTTTGGGTCACCCTCTCTTTTGGTAAAGCCTGTTACACATTACTATCAAATACTATAAAACGTTTCTAATAAACAGGCGGTATAGTTATTAGACTACTTTGAGCAATCATCAATTTTTTCTCCTATTGATTGTGGAAATATGCTGTATTTTGAGAGCTACATACACTAGCAAACATTATGTAGTAGGTGTAATAATAATAATATTAGCAAATACCTCCAATTAGAAATGTAGAATAGTTTTTCTGATTCGCTATGTCTCTTTCCTTAAGTGCAGGCATTGTTAGCTAGTTGCTAGTGGCCATAACCATGGATACCTAAGGTCCTGGAATGCCTGCACATAAGGAAAGAGACACAGTGAATCCGAAAAAGTATCCTTTATTTCTAATTGGAGGTATTTGCTAATTACTATTTTTACACTTACAACACGTAAGATCTTGGAGATGGGAATACTTTTTTAAGGAAAAATGCATTAAATGAATATAATTTTAAAAATTTCCAGTTAAGAAGGTTTGCTTTAGTAGAAAGGATTCCCGAATCAGGACTTTCACCATCGCTAGCCAGAATATAGAGCAGCTACAATGAGCTTCTCTCGCCCTCTGAGGCCTCGCTATTAGCATTTATTACATGGACAACCTACTACGTAACTAAGTGTATGATGCATCGGGTCCCCTGTGGTAACGCTGCGGGGATAGTCCAAAGCCGACAACCTCTTTAACCTTCATTAATTCAGCATACATCATTTTTATTACTAAACAATCTATAATGTATTTGTCTTCTACATTAGTTACATTAGAGACATAAAAGATAAATGCTAATCTTGTTAGTCAGCCTCTACTATACAGTGCCTGTATTGTGTCCAGCGATAATAAGAGTCAGGTCTGTAATAACTTAAAAGTAATTTTTCTGCTTTCACTGTATTGATATATATCCATTATGAAGAATTATCATCATTTATAGACCCTTATTGATGCCAATTTCCTTTACTCTGATTCCCTGAAAGTCCAAAATGCTTCTTTTTTTTTTTTTAAACGTAACATTGCGCTCAGTCAGCAAAATCATAGGCTACTTTAGCTAAGCCTAAATAATTGGGTTTGTGTTAACAAGTCCTTGTGGGCAACGGGTCTTTAGGAATGGTGATCAATCACTACTAAAGTAACCTGAAAACTAGGTTTTAAATGAACAGTTTGGACATCAGTGAGACAGATGAATTTGCCTGTGCTTCATATTAATATGCATCCTGCTGATCAAGTCACTTTATTACAGAAGTGATTTTATAAATTGACTTACAATTGGACATAATAAAACTATAAAATAGATAGTAAAAAGCAAATAAAAACAAGTGAATGCAACGATTATAATACTTTATGCATTTATTCATAGAACAGGGAGATTCTGAAAATCTTGTTTAAAGGGCTGTTTCGTGAATGCCAGGAGCCATGGCACTGCAATTGGAGGAATAGCACAATTCCAGGAGGCCAATGTATATATACATACATATATATGTATCTATATATATAAACGATAAAAGGAGGCAGCACTCCAACATTTCACATGCGGATTCCTATTATGGAGCAGGTGTAAACCGCTGACATGCTGCGGAATAAACAACATTACGTCTCCGTGCGTTTTTTTCCACAGCATGTGCACTGCGGATTTTGTTTTCCATAAGTTTACATGGTACTGTAAACTCAGGGAAAACTGCTGCGGATCCTTAGCAAAATCCACAACGTGTGCACATACCCTTAAGCAAGTTGAAGATTAAATGATCTCTAAAAGGCCTAAAGTTAAAGCTGACACATTTCCTTTGTATTTTAGAAAAATCTATATATATTTCCATCTTTTACATTTTAAAAATTACAAAAATTAAAATGGGCTGATGCAAAAGTTTAGGCACCCTTGGAGATTTGTGCGCTCAGATAACTTTGACCAAGATTTCAGACCCTATGTAGCCTGTTAGGATTATGGCTTGTTCACTATCATTTTTAGGAAAGGCCAGGTGATAAAAATGTCTCAGTTTTAAAAACCAAGCCTCCTCTAACCTTGCGCAAAAAACAGCAGTCATGGATTCTTCTAATCAGCTGCCTAGCACTGCAAAAATGATAATGGTGGAGGGCCACAGAGCAGGAAAAGGCTATAAGATGATAGCAAAGCATTTCTAAATTACCCTTTCCTCAGTTCGAAATGTAATTAAGGAATGACAGTTAACAGAAACAGTGATGTCAAAATAAGGTCTGTAAGACCAAGCAAAGTTTCAGTGAGAGCTGCTTGCAAGATTGCTGGAGAGGCAAGTATGAATCCACACTTGACTGCAAAAGACCTTCAGAAAAATTTAGCAGACTCTGGAGTTTTGGTACATTATTCAACGGTTAAGAGATATAGCTGCACAAATATGGCCTTCATGGAAATCTTCATCAGAAGAAAACCTCTCCTGAGTTCTCACCATTAAATTCAGCTTTAGAAATATGCAAACAAACATCGAAACAAGCCCGATCCATTTTGGAAACATGTCCTGTGGACCGATGAGGATAAAATAGAACTCTTTGGCCACAATGATCAAAGGTATACAGTATGTGGGAAAAAAAGAAGCACAAAATTTCAGGAAAAGAACATCTCACAAACCATTAAGCATGGGGTGGATTAATCATGCTTTGGGGTTATGTTGCAGCCATTTCCATGGGGAACAGAGTGAAGAATTGATTCAATTACATTTCTCCAAATTCTTGATGCAAACATAACACCATCTGTTTGAAAACTGAAGCTGGAAAGAGTATGGCTTCTACAAATGGATAATGATCCTAAACACACGTCAAAATCCACAATAGACTATCTCGAAAGGTGCAAGCTGAAGGTTTTACAATGGCTCTCACGGTCCCCTGATCTGAACATCATTCAAAATCTGTGGCTAGACCTCAAAATATCAGTGCATGCAAGACGACCCAGGAATCCTACTGAACTGGAAGAATTTTCCAAGGAAGAATGAATGAATGAAAATCTCTCAGACAAGAATTGAAAGATTCTTGTCTGGCTGAAAAAAGCATTTACAAGCTGTGATACTTTTCAAAGGGGGTTCTACAAGGTACTAGCCATGCAGGATGCCCAAACTTGTGCATCTGCCTATTTTTCTTTTTTTAATTTTTAAAATGTAAGAAAAGAAATATATACATATTTTTGCCTAAAATACAAAGGAAATGTGTCATCTTAACTAGAGATGAGCCATCTCCCTAGTGTTCGGGTTCGGTTCGGTTCGTCGAACAGGGACGTGTTCGACGAACTGTTCGTCGAACCCCAATGAAACCAATGGCAGGCAAACACAAACACATACAAACACATGGAAAACACATAGAAAACACCTTAAAAGGTGTCTAAAAGCTGACAAACTGCTCAGAAGACACAACAAACACATGGAAAAGTCACAACTACATATAGTCATGTGAAAAGAAAAGAGGTGGAGGAGTAAAAAGAGGAGGAGACACAGATATAGGCATGTCATGCCCTTCTGCCCTTCTAAAATCAAGAAAGGCTGGAGTAAAAATCTAAACTCTACCAAAACCCAGACGTCTTGACAAAAAAAAGAAAAAAGAAATATCTTTAGGTAGAATGGCGGCGGGTCCATTCAGAACACTTTCCTTAGAAGACATAGTGGTACCCCCATTGGGAGTTGTGCCAAAAAATGAACCCAATACATTCAGACTAATCCACCATTTGTCATATCCAAGGGGCAGGTCAGTAAACAACAACATCGACGCAGAACCAAGTACAGTACTATGTACTGTACCTCCTTTGATGGGGCAATCAGGCTGGTCAAGAAGTTGGTAAGGGGCACCCTAATGGCCAAAACAGACAATGAGGGGGCGTTCCGGTTACTACCTGTGCCTCCGAATAGTGTCCTCCCATTGGGCTGCTTCTGTGAAGGAGCATACTACATAGATCGCTGTTTGCCCATGGGGTGCTCCATATCCTGCACACTATTTGAGGCATTTAATTGCTTCCTCGAATGTGTCGTCATGGACGTTTGTAAGGTGGCACATATTATCCATTACCTCGACGACTTCTTATGCCTGGGCCCAAAAGATTCGCCACAGTGTGAAAACACGTGGTAGTCCACCTGTGAGAAGGAGAGAGCTGGAGGGAGAGTGGACACCCCAGAGCCGAGGGGTTAGATTGAGAAAGAAAGAAGACGGTGTAGCTTGCTTCATGGGTGGGGTACTCTGCTGAGTAGCAGAAATTGCTACTAGGCCCAAAAGGATTTCCTGGGCCAGATGCCGTTACAAAATAGTAGTTAGGTAAACAGGCTGTGTAGCTTGCTTCATGGGTGGGGTACGCTGCTTAGTTGCACTAAATTCTACTAGGCCCAAAAGGATTTCCTGGGCTAGATGCCGTTACAAAATAGTAGTTCGGTAAACAGGCGGTGTAGCTTGCTTCATGGGTGGGGTACGCTGCTGAGTAGCATTAAATTCTACTAGGCCCAAAAGGATTTCCTGGGCTAGATGCGGTTACAAAATAGTAGTTAGGTAAACAGGTGGTATAGCTTGCTTCATGGGTGAAGTATGCTGCTGAGCAGCACCAAATTCTACTAGGCCCAAAACGATTTCCTGGGCCAGATGCCATTAAAAGTAGTACTTAGGTAAACAGGCGGTGTAGCTTGCTTCATGGGTGGGGTACTGTGCTGAGTAGCCCAAAATGCTATTAGGTACAAAATGATTTCCTGGGCTAGATGCAGTTAAAAATTAGTAATTAGATCAACAGGCGGTGTAGCTTGCTTCATGGGTGGGGTACGCTGCTGAGTAGCACTAAATTCTACTAGGCCCAAAAGGATTTCCTGGGCTAGATGCCGTTACAAAATAGTAGTTAGGTAAACAGGTGGTGTAGCTTGCTTCATGGGTGAAGTACGCTGCTGAGTAGCACCAAATTCTACTAGGCCCAAAAGGATTTCCTGGGCCAGATGCCGTTAAAAATAGTACTTAGGTAAACAGGCGGTGTAGCTTGCTTCATGGGTGGGGTACGCTGCTGAGTAGCACTAAATTCTACTAGGCCCAAAAGGATTTCCCGGGCTAGATGCCGTTACAAAATAGTAGTTAGGTAAACAGGCGGTGTAGCTTGCTTCATGGGTGAAGTACGCTGCTGAGTAGCACCAAATTCCACTAGGCCACTGGGCCAGATGCCGTTAAAAATAGTACTTAGGTAAACAGGCGGTGGGTGGCTGGGCTATTCTGCTGACTAGCAGACACTGAAGCTTTGGAGCAGACCTCTGAATCCCAGGCCATAGTATGAGTAAACAACTCTGCAGAGGACCCCACCCACCTGGAATTGACAATGGCAATGTCATGTAAAACTCAGCAATGGGACTAAATAAAAGAGTCTCCATTTTTTCAAAAAATTCGGCCACAGACACCACTTAAGTGGCATCAATTTCGCCAGAGTCTTTTAAAACGGTTGGTGAGGTGATTTTCAAAAATCATCAAGCTTTTAGTCTCCCCAAGATGACACAGGGGTAGAAAAGTCCTTGCGGATCCCGGATTTGTTCATCTTGATGAACGTTAGTCTGTCTACATTGTCACTGGACAGCCGCGTGCGCTTATCTGTCAGCACACCACCAGCAGCGCTGAACACACGTTCAGAGAGAACGCTGGCTGTGGGGCACGACAAGATCTCCAAGGCGTGAGTGGCAAGCTCAGGCCATTTTTCAAGATTGGAAGCCCAAAATGAGCAAGGGTCCAGTTCCACAGTCATGGCATCGATGTTAACTTGGAGATACTCTTGTACCATCCTCTCTGGGCGTTGGCTGTGCGTCAGACTTCTTCTCTCCTGTGGCCTTGCAAAGGATGGTCTAAAAAAAATCTTGAAACGATTGGAAAAAATAGCTGTTACCACCAGATACGATGTTACTGTTACGGTTAGAGTGATGACTCGATAGTCCCACGGTTGGCAAGTTAGAACTCAGAAATTGACTATGTGCACCACTGGTGTTTTGTGGAAAAGCAGATGTTAGATTCTGTAACAGTCTCTGCTGATACTCCTGCATGCGTGAATCCCTTTCCATGGCAGGAATTATTTCACCAAATTTGCTTTTGTACCAGGGATCTAGGAGTGTGGCAACCCAGTAGTCGGCATTACTTCGGATTCTGACAATCCGAGGGTCATGTTGCAGGAAGGGCAGCAAGAAGGCACTCATGTGTCTTGCACATCCAGGAGGACCAAGTCCTTGTTGTCTTGGTGGTGGCGAGGTGAGAATCATGCTTCCTTCGTCTGTCCTCTCCCCCCAACCTCGCACAACAGAAATTTGATCAAGGTCTTCCTCATCTGATGAGTCTTCCATGCCCAGCGCCAGTTCGTCCTCCACTTCTTCCTCACCTCCTGCACCTTCCTCAACAGTTTGGCTGCTACCATGCGCCCTCGGTAATCCCTCTCCCCCAGCCTCCAATGCCAGCCGCCTTGGTGCTGCCGACCTTGGAGATATGATCCCTTCCACATACGACTCCTCCTGTTCCTCTGTCATGAATCCCCAATGGCTAGGGATAGCACAGGATAAGCAAAGTATAATAAAAATCGGATGAGCTCTAGGGTGATGGAACCTGGGCTGACCGCTGCCCTACGCCTGACAAACGCAACTAGAGATAGCCAGGGAGCGTGCCTACGTTGGTTCTAGACGCCACGCACCAGCCTAAGAGCTAACTAGTACTGCAGAGAAAACAAAGACCTCACTTGCCTCCAGAGGAATGAACCCCAAAGATATAGTTGCCCCCCACATGTATTGACGGTGAAATGAGAGGAAGGCACACACATAGAGATGATGTATATAGCTTTAGCAAATAGAGGCCCGCTGAAAACTAGAAAGCAGAATGACACAAAAGGGGACTGAGCGGTCAGCAAAAAACCCTAATAAAAAAAAAACCATCCTGAGATTACAAGAACCCATGTGCCAACTCATGGCACATGGGGAGAACCTCAGTCCACTAGAGCAACCAGCTAACAAAGAGACATTCTAAGCAAGCTGGACAAAAAACCAAACAACTGAAAATCAGCACTTAGCTTATCCTGAAAGATCTGGGAGCAGGTAGGCAGGAACCAAACAGAGCACATCTGAACACATTGATAGCCGGCAAGGGAAATGACAGAGAGGCCAGGTAAAATAGGAAACACCCAGCCTCTGATGGACAGATGGAAACCAAAGGCCGCAACCCACCAAAGTCACCCAGTACCAGCAGTAACCACCAGAGGGAGCCCGCAAACAGAATCCACAACAGTACCCCCCCCCTTGAGGAGGGGTCACCGAACCCTCACGAGAACCCCCAGGGCGATCAGGGTGAGCTCTATGGAAGGCGCGGACCAAATCAGTCGCATGAACATCGGAGGCGACCACCCAGGAATTGTCCTCCTGACCATAACCCTTCCACTTAACCAAATACTGGAGTTTGCGTCTGGAAACACGAGAATCCAAGATCTTTTCAACAACATACTCCAATTCTCCCTCCACCAGCACCGGAGCAGGAGGCTCGACCGAAGGAACAACAGGCACCTCATACCTCCGCAACAACGACCGATGGAACACATTATGAATAGCGAACGATGCTGGGAGATCCAAACGGAAAGATACAGGGTTAAGAATCTCCGAGATCCTATAAGGACCGATGAACCGAGGCTTGAACTTAGGAGAAGAGACCTTCATAGGGACAAAACGAGAAGACAACCACACCAAGTCCCCAACAAGAACTCGGGGACCCACGCGGCGACGGCGATTAGCAAACTGCTGAGTCTTCTCCTGAGATAACTTCAAATTGTCCACCACCTGATTCCAAATGTGATGTAGCCTGTCCACCACCACGTCCACTCCAGGACAATCCGAAGACTCCACCTGACCAGAGGAAAAACGAGGATGAAACCCCGAATTACAAAAAAAAAGGAGAGACCAACGTGGCCGAACTAGCCCGATTATTAAGAGCAAATTCGGCCAGTGGCAAAAAAGCAACCCAGTCATCCTGATCAGCAGAAACAAAACACCTCAAATAAGTTTCCAAGGTCTGATTAGTTCGCTCCGTCTGGCCATTCGTCTGAGGATGGAATGCAGACGAGAAAGACAAATCAATGCCCATCTTGGCACAAAACGTCCGCCAAAATCTAGACACAAACTGGGATCCCCTGTCAGAAACGATATTCTCCGGAATCCCATGCAAACGAACCACGTTCTGAAAAAACAAAGGAACCAACTCAGAGGAGGAGGGCAACTTAGGCAAAGGCACCAAATGAACCATCTTAGAAAAGCGGTCACACACAACCCAGATAACGGACATTTTCTGTGAAACCGGGAGATCAGAAATAAAATCCATGGAAATGTGCGTCCAAGGCCTCTTCGGGATGGGCAAGGATAACAACAACCCACTAGCCCGTGAACAGCAAGGCTTAGCTCGAGCACACACTTCACAAGACTGCACAAAGGTACGCACATCCCTAGACAAGGAAGGCCACCAAAAAGACCTGGCCACCAAGTCTCTTGTACCAAATATTCCAGGATGACCAGCCAACACAGAAGAATGGACCTCGGAGATGACTCTACTGGTCCAATCATCCGGAACAAACAGTCTTTCTGGTGGACATCGATCCGGTTTATCCACCTGAAACTCCTGCAATGCGCGTCGCAAGTCTGGGGATACGGCGGACAATATTACCCCATCCCTAAGGATACCAGCAGGCCCAGTGTCTCCAGGAGAGTCAGGCACAAAACTCCTGGAAAGAGCATCTGCCTTCACGTTCTTTGAACCTGGCAGGTATGAAACCACGAAATTGAAACGAGAAAAAAATAACGACCAACAAGCCTGTCTAGGATTCAAACGCCTGGCAGACTCAAGGTAAATGAGATTCTTGTGATCAGTCAAGACCACCACGCGATGTTTAGCACCCTCAAGCCAATGACGCCACTCCTCAAATGCCCACTTCATGGCCAAAAGCTCCCGATTACCCACATCATAATTGCGCTCGGCGGGCGAGAATTTTCTAGAGAAGAAAGCACATGGCTTCATCACCGAGCCATTAGAACTTCCCTGTGACAAAACCGCCCCCGCTCCAATCTCGGAAGCATCAACCTCCACCTGGAAAGGAAGTGAAACATCTGGTTGACACAACACAGGAGCAGAAGAAAACCGGCGCTTAAGTTCCCGAAAGGCCTCCACGGCCGCAGGAGACCAATCAGCAACATCAGCACCCTTTTTAGTCAAATCAGTCAAAGGTTTAACAATACTGGAAAAATTAGCAATGAACCGACGATAAAAATTAGCAAACCCCAAGAACTTCTGAAGGCTCTTAACAGATGTAGGTTGTGTCCAGTCACAAATAGCCTGAACCTTAACGGGATCCATCTCAATAGTAGAAGGAGAAAAAATGTACCCCAAAAAAGAAATCTTCTGGACTTCGAAGAGACACTTTGAGCCCTTCACAAACAGAGAATTGGCCCGCAAAACTTGAAACACCTTCCTGACCTGTAGAACATGAGACTCCCAGTCATCAGAAAACACCAAAATATCATCCAAATACACAATCATAAACTTATCCAGATATTCACGGAAAATATTGTGCATAAAGGACTGAAAGACTGACGGAGCATTGGAGAGTCCAAAAGGCATTACCAAATACTCAAAATGGCCCTCAGGCGTATTAAATGCGGTTTTCCACTCATCACCCTGTTTTATCCGCACCAGATTATACGCACCGCGAAGATCTATTTTAGTGAACCACCTAGCCCCCTTAATGCGAGCAAACAAATCAGTAAATAATGGTAATGGATACTGGTATTTGACTGTAATCTTATTCAGAAGGCGATAATCTATACAAGGCCTCAGGGAACCATCTTTTTTTGCCACGAAAAAAAAACCTGCTCCCAGAGGGGACGAAGATGGACGAATATGTCCCTTTTCCAAGGACTCCTTAATATAATTCCGCATAGCAGTATGCTCTGGCAGTGACAGATTAAATAAACGACCCTTAGGGAACTTACTGCCAGGAATCAATTCTATAGCACAGTCACACTCTCTATGGGGAGGGAGCGAATTGAGCTTAGGCTCCTCAAAAACATCCCTATAATCCGACAAAAACGCAGGGATCTCCGAAGGAGTAGATGAAGCTATAGAAATCGGAGGTGCATCATCATGAACCCCGTGACATCCCCAGCTTAGCACAGACATTGTTTTCCAGTCCAGGACAGGATTATGAGTTTGTAACCATGGCAGACCAAGCACTAGTACATCATGTAAATTATACAGTACAAGGAAGCGAATCACCTCCTGATGAACGGGAGTCATGCGCATGGTCACTTGTGTCCAATACTGCGGTTTATTCATAGCCAATGGTGTAGAATCAATTCCTTTCAGAGGAATAGGAACTTCCAGAGGCTCTAGACTAAAACCGCAGCGTTTAGCAAATGACCAATCCATAAGACTCAGGGCAGCGCCTGAATCCACATAGGCATCGACGGAAATGGAAGACAGTGAAAAAATCAGAGTCACAGACAAAATGAACTTAGACTGCAGAGTATCAATGGCAAAAGATTTATCAACCCTTTTTGTGCGTCTAGAGCATGCTGATATAACATGAGCTGAAACACCACAATAAAAACACAAACCATTTTTCCGCCTATAATTTTGCCGTTCACTTCTGGACTGAATTCTATCACATTGCATAGTCTCAGGTGCCTGTTCAGAAGACACCGCCAACTGGTGCACGGGTTTGCGCTCCCGTAAACGCCGATCAATCTGAATGGCCATAGCCATAGACTCATTCAGACCTGTAGGCGCAGGGAACCCCACCATAATATCCTTAATGGCCTCAGAAAGACCATTTCTGAAGTTTGCAGCCAGGGCGCACTCATTCCACTGAGTAAGCACCGACTATTTCCGAAATTTCTGACAATATATTTCCGCTTCATCCTGCCCCTGAGAGAGGGCTAATAAAGCCTTTTCAGCCTGAATCTCTAGGTTAGGTTCCTCATAGAGCAATCCCAATGCCAGAAAAAACGCATCCACACTGAGCAATGCAGGATCCCCTGGTGCCAATGCAAATGCCCAATTCTGAGGGTCGCCCCGTAGGAACGATATAACAATCTTGACCTGTTGAGCAGGGTCTCCAGAGGAGCGAGATTTCAAAGAGAGAAACAATTTACAATTGTTCCTGAAATTCAGGAAGGTAGATCTATCTCCAGAAAAAAACTCTGGAATAGGAATTCTAGGTTCAGACATGGGAGTGTGAACAACGAAATCCTGTATGTTTTGAACCTTTGCCGCGAGATTACTCAGGCTGGAAGCCAAACTCTGGACATCCATGATAAACAGCTAAGATCAGAGCCATTCAAGGGTTAAGAGGAGGTAAGAAGCAGCTAGACAGCAATTAAGGGCTAGGCAGCAAAACTCTGAAGGAAAGAAAAAAAAAAAAAAATTTTCCTTGAACACTTCTTTTTCTCCTGCTTCAGCCCAAACAATTAACACTTTGTTGGCCGGCTATACTGTCATGAATCCCCAATGGCTAGGGATAGCACAGGATAAGCAAAGTATAATAAAAATCGGACGAGCTCTAGGGTGATGGAACCTGGGCTGACCGCTGCCCTACGCCAGACAAACGCAACTAGAGATAGCCAGGGAGCGTGCCTACGTTGGTTCTAGACGCCACGCACCAGCCTAAGAGCTAACTAGTACTGCAGAGAAAACAAAGACCTCACTTGCCTCCAGAGGAATGAACCCCAAAGATATTGTTGCCCCCCACATGTATTGACGGTGAAATGAGAGGAAGGCACACACATAGAGATGATGTATATAGCTTTAGCAAATAGAGGCCCGCTGAAAACTAGAAAGCAGAATGACACAAAAGGGGACTGAGCGGTCAGCAAAAAACCCTAATCAAAAAAAAACCATCCTGAGATTACAAGAACCCATGTGCCAACTCATGGCACATGGGGAGAACCTCAGTCCACTAGAGCAACCAGCTAACAAAGAGACATTCTAAGCAAGCTGGATAAAAAGCCAAACAACTGAAAATCAGCACTTAGCTTATCCTGAAAGATCTGGGAGCAGGTAGGCAGGAACCAAACAGAGCGCATCTGAACACATTGATAGCCGGCAAGGGAAATGACAGAGAGGCCAGGTAAAATAGGAAACACCCAGCCTCTGATGGACAGATGGAAACCAAAGGCCGCAACCCACCAAAGTCACCCAGTACCAGCAGTAACCACCAGAGGGAGCCCGCAAACAGAATCCACAACATTCCTCCTCCTCCTCTTGTTCCACCACCTGACTTCGAACACTGTGTAAGTGTGCTCCAGCATGTAAATCACTTCAAGAGGTAGTCACCGGGAATGGTCTTCCAACAATCTTGAAGGAGTTACCAGAGATGCATAGCGCTTGTTGGCCCTTTTGCCTTCAATCTGCGGTCCAGCTCACCTCAAACCATCTCGATTGGGTTCAGGTCTGGTGACTGTGGAGGCCAGGTCATCTGGCATAGCACCCCATCACTCTCCTTCTTGGTCAAATAGCCCTTACACAGCCTGGAGGTGTGTTTGGGGTCATTGTCCTGTTGAAAAATAAATGATGGTCCAACTAAACGCCAACCGGATGGAATAGCATGCCACTGCAAGATGCTGTGGTAGCCATGCTGGTTCAGTATGCCTTCAATTTTTCATATATCCCCAACAGTGTCACCAGCAAAGCACCCCCACACCATCACACCTCCTCCTCAATGCTTCACGGTGGGAACCAGGCATGTACAGTCCATCCGTTCACCTTTTCTGCGTCACACAAAGACACGGTGGTTGGAACCAAAGATCTCAAATTTAGACTCATCAGACCAAAGCACAGATTTCACTGGTCTAATGTCCATTTCTTGTGTTCTTTAGCCCAAACAAGTCTCTCCTGCTTGTTGCATGTCCTTGGCGGCGGTTTCCTAGCAGCTATTTTACAATGAAGGCCTGCTGCACAAAGTCTCCTCTTAACAGTTGTTGTAGAGATGTGTCTACTGCTAGAACTCTGTGTGGCATTGACCTGGTCTCTAATCTGAGTTGCTGTTAACCTGCGATTTTGGAGGCTGGTGACTCGGATAAACTTATCCTCAGAAGCAGAGGTGACTCTTGGTCTTCCTTTCCTGGGGCGGTCCTCATGTGAGCCAGTTTCTTTGTAGCGCTTGATGGTGTTTGCCACTGCACTTGGGGACACTTTCAAAGTTTTCCCATTTTTTCGGACTGACCGACCTTTATTTCTTAAAGTAATGATGGCCACTCATTTTTCTTTACTTAGCTGCTTTTTTCTTGCCATAATACAAATTCTAACAGTCTATTCAGTAGGACTATCAGCTGTGTATCCACCAGACTTCTGCACAACACAACTGATGGTCCCAACACCATTTATAAGGCAAGAAATCCCACTTATTAAACCTGACAGGACACACCTGTGAAGTGAAAACCATTCCCGGAGACTACCTCTTGAAGCTCATCAAGAGAATGTCAAGAGTGTGCAAAGCAGTCATCAAAGCAAAAGGTGGCTACTGTGAAGAACCTAGAATATAAGACATAATTTCAGTTGTTTCACACTTTTTAGTTAAGTATATAATTCCACATGTGTTAATTCATAGTTTTGATGCCTTCAGTGTGAATGTACAATTTTCGTAAAATACAGAAAAATCTTTAAATGAGAAGGTGTGTCCAAACTTTTGGTCTGTACTGTGTATATATATATATATATATATATATATATATATATATATATATATATATATATATACTGTGTGTGTGTATATATATATATATATATATATATATATATATATATATATATATATATAATTGACAGTGTTGTTGCTAAGAAGGGGTTGTCCTGTAGTTGGCATCCACTTTAGCTATAAGATATATGAGTGTAAACTGATTTCTTACAGTTGAAAATTGATACTTGATACAAATAAGACTTTGGTATCAGATGTATCAGCACCATGTCATACTTAGCTCCAACATTCTGTGCTGATTATATTTTTTAATATAACATTAAACGGGGTTAAAAGTTTGATTCATGACACAGAAGTCCGAATCCACTTCATAGCTAAAGAATATTGACACCTCCAGGGGATTTTTTTTGCTTAAATGTAGATATAGAGTAAACGAATATACTGTATTTAAGTGGAATTGAATTCTTGAATCTTGAAACATGGATTTTACAAAAATCTGCATTCCCCAAAATGTGGATTTTCTGTTGTCATTCACTACTGCCACGGGCATCTATGTTTCTGAATTATAAATGGCAATAAAAATGTTAAAATATTAAAGAAGAATTACTAAAGATGAAGACAAAAAAATTGGCACTAACAAGCAGATCAGCTTTATACCAGCAATTCACCAAACAACTGCACATAGGATTGGTAGTGCTCCGTGTAAATAAAAAAAGATCTGCATTAGTTATTCAAAGTAGAATAATATGCTCGGTACCCATCAAAGCATTTTTTATCCATTAAAATCCACTTGTTGAAATACAAAGTGTATAACAGGATATATATTCTAGGAAACACAAGTGCAACAATAGCTACAACAATCATTTCATGTCCTCAGTTCGTGCCTTGAGGAAGCGTCTGAGGATGTGAAACGATTGTTGATGCTATTGTTGCACATGTCTCCAGGAATATTTGTCCTTTTAAGCACTTTGTGCTTCAATACATTAATTTTGATGGATGAAGATACTTTGGTGAGTGCCATACATATTATTTTACTTTAAATGAAAATCAACTCATGCTCACCTCACTGCTCACGTCTTCAGCCCCTCCGCTCCTTCACCATGTCTCGTCTGGTCCTTGTCCCATCTTCTGAACCTGCCACGAGCGCTGAAATCCTCAGAACTCTCATACTATGAGAAACTTCTGCGTATGCATGACCTATCATGCTCTTGTGCAGAATCCTCCTTGACCTCTCATGTAGGGCCGGGACTTCTGGATCTGATGAGGATTTCCGTTCTTGCATCGGTGACCCGAAGATGCAGCAATGACCAGACAGGTGACGGTCAGCAGAAGAGGGGCTGGAGAAGTGAGTGGTGAAGTAAGTATAAGGATTTTATTTTATATATCTTATATTTATTAAGCTCTGGGGTCTGGAAAAACTCGAGAACATAATAAGAGACTATACACTTACAGAGAATAACTTTTCTGCAAATCGAATTTCTTAAGAAAATCCACAGAAGCTTTTGAATTGAAATTTTCCCTGATCTGCTCATATCTTGCATGCATTTTTGGCGGTCTAGAAATAATTTTTTATAGTAGGGTGTCGATGCCTATGGTTTTGTAGCATGCATCTAATGGCAGGTTTCCTTTAAAGTAATTTTCGTCAGTTTCATGACTAACTCAGGAGAGAAGTTATGTAACATGTGTAAAGGTGTGACAGAGGTTGTCATATGCCTCTCCCTCTCTAAACAGTGTTTGTGCTGATTTGTGACTATTATAATATGTGGTGCTTCATAGAATTCTATGAGCACTAATGTAAGCAGTTAATGTGATGTACAGTGATTAATATATAATGTTATTTATGTATAATGTTTAGGGAAAGTATAGAGATAACGACAGGGTATAGCATAGGGTTCATAGTTTAGGATAGGATTGGGTATAGTGCAGTGATGGGCACAATAAGTTCAGGAGGCAGACAGGTTTAGGATAGAAATGATTAAGGCTTCAGGGATTTTCCCAGTTGGGAGGGGTAAGAGTAGGTATAGAAGAGATACTTCCTGGTTTTAGGGAGTCAGTCAGAGATAGAGCTGGAGATAAAACAGGTGACAGAGGAAAGGCAACTGCCAGTGGGCCAGTGGGCCCAATAGTATGGGAAAGCACAGGAGTTTTGGGAAGCAGCATGCAGATGGCCATCACTACTTTCAGTGGTCCCTCTGAGGATATCCGGGGCCAATAAAGGGGAGGCAGATGGTGAACCAGGACAGAGAAGTGGGCAAGGAAGCATGGGACTGGACAGAGCCTCTCAGGGGCCAAAAGTGCTAGGAAGCAAAGGGAGAGCTCTCGTTGGAAAAACTGACAAAGTGGGCACATGCTGTACTGTAACTGCCATGGAACCTTTGAACTTGTTGAGTAAAGTTAATATGTTAAAAATGGACACGGAATCTGTCATTTAATGTGTGATGGCATCTGGATCAGGGATCATGGAACCAGCAGAGACATCCAATGCAAAAATGAGTGTTACACATTTCACCCAAACCACATGACAGATAGGACATTACTTGTTAGTTGGCAGCCAGGGCTTGGGAGAACAGCAGCCCCTCACCCGCAACTACTGTCCTGGGTCCTTTACACAGTTTTCTACCCACATACTGATACTAAGCACATAGCACTAAGGGTTAAAAGGAACCTGTCACGTCCTTTTTTGCTACTAAACTGCCCCCAATGTCTGGTTAGTGAGGCACATTGCATCACTAACATGTTTATCTCAAACGGAGAGCCAGTGACCACACGATAGTTTATGAGAGCCCACACATTGGGCACCCGTCTTCCCACTCACCATTCTGACTTTCAGCGGCTCCAGAGCATGGGCACATAGGATAAGAAGCTGGGGCATGATATGAAGCTGGGACGTACACCCAGATTCAGTGCGCATGACTGGAAAGTTGAAGTCTTTGCGCAAGAGCGGGATCTGCTGGGAGATTGCGGTGATGTAGGGAGCAGTGAAGGGAAGATGTTATAATGCAATGGACATGGGGAATTTGAAAAAGGCATTTGACTGACCGTGACTGAAAAGTTAGAGATCCCCAACCCTATGACTCCAACAGAAAGTATGTGGGGCAATCATCAAAGTATAAAAAGTGATTTTTGTGATAAATACTGGGACGTTTTGCTTGAGAAAAACATGTTAGTGATGCAATGTGCTTCACTAACAAGACATTGGGGGCAGTTTAATAGCAAAAAAGGACAGGACAGGTTCCCTTTAAATATTCAACTCTGGCAATTCAGACTAGGACTTTTTCAAGTTTAGCTACAGCCATTATACTTTTCAGTATGACAATACAGTTAAATTGTGTTCTTATTGTCAATACATCCTCTCTCATATACACTACCGTTCAAAAGTTTAGGGTCACTTAGAAATGTCCTTATTTTTGAAAGAAAAGAACAGTTTTTTCCATTGAAGCTAACATTAAATGATTCAGAAATACACTCTATTGTTGTGATTCGGTTCGTGGGCTCCCCCGGTGGTCTCTTGTGGTACTGGTGTCCTGCAAGCTTTGCCTTCTCAGTTCACCTGTTCCTATCAGGATGTGGGAGTATCCTATTTAACCTTGCTCCTCAGTCATTCTAATGCTGGCCATCAATGTATCCAGAGTGATTCTGTTGCATGTTCCTGCTCCCAGTTTTCTGCTCAGCTAAGTTGGACACTTTAGTCCTTAAGTCTATTTTTGTATGTTTTGTCCAGTTTGCACTTATGTGAATCTCTGCAGCTGGAAGCTCTTGTTGGGCTGAAATTACCACTCCAGTGGCATGAGTTGTCACATGAGTTAAGGTAATTTCAGGATGGTGTTTTGAAGGGTTTTGCAGCTGACCGCGAAGTCCTCTGTTGTATCTTTCTGCTATTTAGTTAGCGGGCCTCTCTGTGCTAAATCTGCTTTCATACTACGTGTGTCCTTTCATCTGCTCTCACCGTTATTATATGTGGGGGGCTGCTATCTCCTGTGGGGACATTCTCTGGAGGCAAGCCAGGACTGTGTTTTCTTCTACCAGGGGTAGTTAGTTCTCCGGCTGGCGTGCGGCATCTAGAGACAACGCAGGAATGCCCCCTGGCTACTTCTAGTGTGGTGTGTAGGTTTAGCATCGCGGTCAGCTCTAGTTTCCATCACCCGAGAGCTTGTCCGTTTATTCTATGCTTCTGATGTTTCCTTGCCATTGGAAACCATAACAGTATGGCCAGCCCAAAATGTTTAATCTATAGGCTGAAGCAGGAGAGAAAAGGAACTGTGTGAAACCTTTTTTTTTTTTTTTTCCTTCCTCTGAAGTTGCACTCCAGCTCTAATTGCAGTCTCCTGTTTTCCTCTCCTCTTAACCCCTGAATGGCTCAGACTTTATCTGTTGAAATATGGATCCCCAGAGTCTGGCTACCAATTTGAATAATCTTGCCTCTAAAGTTCAGAATATACAAGATTTTTTGTTACATGCTCCTCGGTCTGAACCTAAAATTCCTATACCGGAGTTTTTTTCTGGAGATCGATCTTGTTTTCTAAATTTTAAATACAATTGTAAATTGTTTCTTTCGCTGAGATCTCATTCTGCTGGAGATCCTGCCCAGCAAGTAAAAATTGTTATTTCTTTACTGCGGGGTGACCCCCAAAATTGGGCATTTTCATTGGCACCAGGGGATCCTGCGTTGCTCAATGTGGATGCGTTTTTTCTGGCTTTGGGGTTGCTTTATGAGGAACCAAATTTGGAGATTCAGGCTGAGAAAGCCCTAATAGCCCTCTCTCAGGGGCAAGATGAAGCCGAAATATATTGCCAAAAATTTCGAAAATGGTCTGTGCTTACTCAGTGGAATGAGTGCGCTCTGGCGGCAATTTTCAGAGAAGGTCTCTCTGATGCTGTAAAAGACGTCATGGTGGGGTTTCCTGCGCCTACGGGTCTGAATGAGTCCATGACAATGGCAATTCAGATTGATCGGCGTTTACGGGAACGCAAACCTGTGCACCAGTTGGCGGTGTCTTCTGAAGAGGCACCACAGAGTATGCAATGTGATAGCTTTCTGTCCAGAAGCGAACGACAGATTTATAGGCGCAAAAATCATTTGTGCTTCTATTGTGGAAATTCTACTCATGTTATATCAGCATGCTCTAAACGAACAAAGAAAGTTGATAAATCCTCTGCTATTGGCACTTTGCAGTCCAAGTTTATTTTGTCTGTAACTCTAATTTGTTCGTTATCTTCTATTGTTGCGGATGCGTATGTGGATTCTGGCGCCGCTTTGAGTCTTATGGATTGGTCCTTTGCCAGGCGCTGTGGGTTTGATCTAGAGCCTCTGGAAGTTCCTATACCTTTAAAGGGTATTGATTCTACACCATTGGCTAGTAATAAACCACAATACTGGACACAAGTGACTATGCGTATGACTCCAGACCATCAAGAGGTGATTAGCTTCCTTGTACTGTATAATCTACATGATGTGTTGGTGCTGGGATTGCCATGGTTGCAAACTCATAACCCAGTCCTTGACTGGAAAACAATGTCTGTACTAAGCTGGGGATGTCAGGGAAATCATGGGGACACATCTTTGGTCTCCATTGCTTCATCTATTCCCTCTGAAATTCCTGAGTTTTTGTCTGATTATCGTGAGGTTTTTGAGGAATCTACTCTTAATTCTCTTCCTCCTCACAGAGATTGCGATTGCGCCATAGATTTGATCCCTGGCAGTAAATTTCCTAAGGGTCGTCTATTCAATCTGTCAGTACCTGAACATGCTGCCATGCAAGAGTATATTAGGGAGTCCTTGGAAAAGGGACATATTCGTCCTTCTTCGTCTCCTCTTGGAGCGGGGTTCTTTTTCGTAGCTAAAAGCGATGGTTCTTTGAGACCTTGTATTGATTATAGACTCTTGAATAAGATCACAGTCAAGTATCAGTATCCTTTGCCATTGCTGACAGATTTATTTGCTCGCATTGAGGGGGCGAAGTGGTTCTCTAAGATTGATCTTCGCGGGGCGTATAATTTGGTGCGAATTAAGCAGGGGGATGAGTGGAAAACCGCATTTAATACGCCCGAGGGCCATTTTGAGTATTTGGTGATGCCTTTTGGTCTGTCAAATGCCCCTTCGGTCTTTCAGTCTTTTATGCACAATATTTTCCGTGAATATCTGGATAAATTTATGATTGTGTATTTGGACGATATCTTGATTTTTTCGGATGACTGGGAATCTCATGTTCAACAAGTTAGGAGGGTTTTTCAGGTTTTGCGGACCAATTCTCTGTTTGTTAAAGGTTCAAAGTGTGTTTTTGGGGTTCAGAAGATTTCTTTTTTGGGGTACATTTTTTCCCCCTCTTCTATTGAGATGGATCCTGTGAAGGTTCGGGCTATTTGTGACTGGACGCAACCGACTTCTCTTAAGGGCCTTCAGAAATTTTTGGGCTTTGCTAACTTTTATCGTCGATTCATAACTGGTTTTTCTAGCGTTGTCAGGCCTTTGACTGATTTGACTAAAAAGGGTGCTGATGTTGCAGATTGGTCTCCTGCTGCTGTGGAGGCCTTTCGGGAGCTTAAGCGCCGTTTTTCTTCTGCTCCGGTGTTGTGCCAGCCTGATGTTTCTCTTCCTTTTCAGGTGGAAGTTGATGCTTCCGAGATCGGAGTGGGGGCGGTTTTGTCGCAGAAAAGTTCAGATTGTTCAGTGATGAGACCTTGTGCGTTCCTTTCTCGAAAATTTTCGCCCGCCGAGCGAAATTATGACGTCGGTAATCGGGAGCTTTTGGCGATGAAGTGGGCATTCGAGGAGTGGCGTCATTGGCTTGAGGGTGCTAAACATCAGGTGGTGGTCTTGACTGATCACAAAAATTTGATTTATCTTGAGTCGGCCAGACGTCTGAATCCTAGACAGGCGCGCTGGTCGTTGTTTTTCTCCCGGTTTAATTTTGTGGTTTCGTATCTGCCAGGTACTAAGAATGTGAAGGCGGATGCCCTTTCTAGGAGTTTTGAACCTGATTCCCCTGGTGATTCTAAACCTACGGGTATACTTAAGGATGGGGTGATATTGTCTGCTGTCTTCCCAGACCTGCGACGTGCTTTACAAGAGTTTCAGGCGGATCGGCCTGATCGTTGTCCGCCTGGTAGATTGTTTGTGCCGGATGAGTGGACCAATAGAGTCATCTCGGAGGTTCATTCTTCTGCGTTGGCAGGTCATCCGGGAATTTTTGGTACCAGAGATTTGGTGGCTAAGTCCTTCTGGTGGCCTTCCCTGTCTCGGGACGTGCGTACTTTTGTACACTCTTGCGATGTTTGTGCTCGGGCCAAGCCTTGTTGTTCTCGGGCTAGTGGGTTGTTGTTGCCCTTGCCTGTTCCTAAGAGGCCTTGGACACACATCTCTATGGATTTTATTTCTGATCTCCCTGTTTCTCAGAAGATGTCCGTCATTTGGGTGGTGTGTGACCGCTTTTCTAAGATGGTTCATTTGGTGCCCTTGCCCAAGCTGCCTTCCTCATCTGAGTTGGTGCCCCTGTTTTTTCAGAATGTGGTTCGGCTGCATGGTATTCCGGAGAATATCGTTTCCGACAGGGGATCCCAGTTTGTGTCCAGATTTTGGCGGGCGTTTTGTGCCAGGATGGGCATTGATTTGTCTTTTTCGTCTGCATTTCATCCCCAGACAAATGGCCAGACGGAATGTACTAATCAGACCTTGGAGACTTATTTGAGGTGTTTCGTGTCTGCTGATCAGGATGACTGGGTCTCCTTTTTGCCGTTGGCTGAGTTTGCCCTTAATAATCGGGCCAGTTCTGCCACTTTGGTCTCCCCTTTCTTTTGCAATTCAGGGTTCCATCCTCGTTTTTCATCTGGTCAGGTGGAGTCTTCGGATTGTCCTGGAGTGGATACCATGGTGGATAGGTTGCATCGTATTTGGGGGCAGGTGGTGGACAATTTGGAGTTGTCCCAGGAGAAGACTCAACGTTTTGCTAATCGCCATCGTCGTGTTGGTCCTCGTCTTCGTGTTGGGGACTTGGTGTGGTTGTCCTCCCGTTTTGTCCCTATGAGGGTCTCTTCTCCTAAGTTTAAGCCTCGGTTCATCGGTCCTTATAAGATTTTGGAAATTCTTAACCCTGTGTCTTTTCGTTTGGACCTCCCAGCATCCTTTGCTATCCATAATGTCTTCCATCGGTCATTATTGCGGAGGTATGAGGTACCACTTGTGCCTTCTGTTGAGCCTCCTGCTCCTGTGCTGGTTGAGGGTGAATTGGAGTACGTGGTGGAGAAAATCTTGGACTCCCGTGTTTCTAGACGGAGACTTCAATATCTGGTGAAATGGAAGGGCTACGGTCAAGAGGATAATTCTTGGGTTACAGCTTCTGATGTTCATGCTTCTGATTTGGTCCGTGCCTTTCATAGGGCTCATCCAGATCGCCCTGGTGGTTCTTGTGAGGGTTCGGTGCCCCCTCCTTAAGGGGGGGGTACTGTTGTGATTCGGTTCGTGGGCTCCCCCGGTGGTCTCTTGTGGTACTGGTGTCCTGCAAGCTTTGCCTTCTCAGTTCACCTGTTCCTATCAGGATGTGGGAGTATCCTATTTAACCTTGCTCCTCAGTCATTCTAATGCTGGCCATCAATGTATCCAGAGTGATTCTGTTGCATGTTCCTGCTCCCAGTTTTCTGCTCAGCTAAGTTGGACACTTTAGTCCTTAAGTCTATTTTTGTATGTTTTGTCCAGTTTGCACTTATGTGAATCTCTGCAGCTGGAAGCTCTTGTTGGGCTGAAATTACCACTCCAGTGGCATGAGTTGTCACATGAGTTAAGGTAATTTCAGGATGGTGTTTTTAAGGGTTTTGCAGCTGACCGCGAAGTCCTCTGTTGTATCTTTCTGCTATTTAGTTAGCGGGCCTCTCTGTGCTAAATCTGCTTTCATACTACGTGTGTCCTTTCATCTGCTCTCACCGTTATTATATGTGGGGGGCTGCTATCTCCTGTGGGGACATTCTCTGGAGGCAAGTCAGGACTGTGTTTTCTTCTACCAGGGGTAGTTAGTTCTCCGGCTGGCGCGCGGCATCTAGAGACAACGCAGGAATGCCCCCTGGCTACTTCTAGTGGTGTGTAGGTTTAGCATCGCGGTCAGCTCTAGTTTCCATCACCCGAGAGCTTGTCCGTTTATTCTATGCTTCTGATGTTTCCTTGCCATTGGAAACCATAACACTCTATACATTGTTAATGTGGTAAATGACTGTTTTAGCTGCAAGCGTCTGGTTTGTAATGCAATATCTTCATAGGTGTATGGAGGCCCATTTCCAAGAGTCATCACTCCAGTGTTCTTATGGTACTTTGTGTTTGCTAACTGTGTAAGAAGGCAGAGCACAAACAGGCTCTAACCAGAGTAGAAAGAGAAGTGGGAGGCCCAACTGCACAACTGAGCAACAAGATAAGTACATTAGAGTCTGTAGTTTGAGAAATCGATACCTCACAGGTCCTCAACTGGCAGCTACATTAAATAGTACACGCAAAACGTCAGTGTCAACGTCTACAGTGAAGAGGCGACTCTGGGATGTTGGCCTTCAGGGTAGAGTGGCAAAGAAAAAGCCAAATCTGAGACTGGCTAATAAAAGGAAAAGATTAATATGGGCAAAAGAACACAGACATTGGACAGAGGAAGATTGGAATAAAGTGTTATGGACAGACGAATCCAAGTTTGAGGTGTTTGGATCACACAAAAGTACATTTGTGAGACGCAGAACAACTGAAAAGATGCTGAAAGAATGCCTGACACCATATGTCAAGCATGGTGGAGGTAATGTCATGGTCTGGTGTTGCTTTGGTCCTGGTAAAGTGGGAGATTTGTACAAGGTAAAAGGGATATTGAATAAGGAAGGCTATCACTCCATTTTGCAATGCCATGCCATACCTTGTGGACAGCGCTTGATTGGAGCCAGTTTCATCCTACAACAGGACAATGACCCAAAGCACACCTCCAAATTATGCAAGAACTTTTTAGGGAAGAAGCAGGCAGCTGGTATTCTATCTGTAATGGAGTGGCCAGCGCCATCACCAGATCTCAGCCCCATTGAGCTGTTGTGGGAGCAGCTTGACCGTATGATGCCAAAAAGTGCCCATCAAGCCAAACCAACTTGTGCGAGGGGCTTCTGGAAGCATGGGGTGAAATTTCTCCAGATTACCTCAGCAAGTTAACTGCTAGAATGCCAAAGGTCTGCAATGCTGTAATTGCTGCAAAGGAAGCATTCTTTGACAAAAGCAAAGTTTGAAGGAGAAAATTACTATTTCAAATAAAAATCTTTTTTTCGAACCTTGTCAATGTCTGGACTAGATTTGCAATTCATTTAACAACTTATTTGATTAATAAAAGTATAAGTTTTCATGGAAAACACAAAATTGTCTGGGTGACCCTAAAGTTTTGAACGGTAGTGTACATAAAATTTCAGTGTGTCAGTGTTTGTGCGATGTATCTAAAATAAAGAAAGAAATATATGCTGATTGAACAATGGATATGAATGATAAAGGCAGAAAAGGAAAACTTGTAAAAAAACAACTCATTCATTTTTTCCCATTTTCAAATTCATAGAAGCTCTCCCTCAAAATGTTTATTTTATTAGTATATTGTAATCATCATATTATATAGCACTGTGTTCTTACAATTTCTAATTTTTCCCTTTTGTACAGTTAATTCTTCTCTTTTCCATTAGGTCTATGACATCACATGATTAAAAACTGACTAGCTGAATGCTTCTAAGCTCTATGTAGAAACTGGAGGTCAATTTTTCCTGTATGAGCCATAAGTCACTGCAAAAGTCCCTGGTAGGGGAAGGAGGCAGCAGCTAGGTCAGGAGTTGAAGAGGGGAATGATAAATGCAAGGAATAGAGACTTCCTGTTTCTACATACAGCAGAGAAAACAAAAGAATTATCTGGGTAGAAAGGCAAAATGAGCAATTGTATGTACACAGTGCTATATAATATGATGACTGCAATATATTAAACTGCTAAAAAATAATTATGGGAGTGCTTCTTTAAGAAGAAAACAGATTTGTCACTTGAGGAAATGGCAGCTCTTTATCCATTACATTTGTCGCATGTTGGAAAAAACGTTTCTTTAGAGTCAAAATAGTCAAATGGGCACTATTGTTAGAGCAACAATGATGGCTAAAGTAGGACATTTCTTCTAACTAGTCTAAAAGACAAAGGTCCTGATTAAATGTCAGGCAGTATTTTAAGACTTTATTCACACTTATTTTTGTCTTTTCTGTCATGCTTCTGTTGTTATGGATAATGGTTTTTACTGCAAACCAGTAAAAAAATAGGAAATGTGAAAGAACTCATTGTAAGCCTTTTCTTACACTCCTGGCAACCATGACAGATCCCTTTTTATAAAGGATCCTGGTGAGCTCGGATGGATCCTATTGACTATTATTGGGATCTTCTATCTATAGAATAGCAAATAAAACCAGAACAACATGCAAAAAGTATTGAGAAAAGGGCCCAATTCAGTAAAGGTAAAGAAAATAGAGCCTAATGGGACAAGCAGGTCAAAGTTAACTGGCACATTGACCAAATACTGAAGAAAATCAGTTTGAATCTTGGGAGTATTAGGGTACGTTCACACAGGACTTTTTTGCTGCTTTTTTTTGCTGCTTTTTTTTATGCTAATTTTCAGCTGCTTTTTACAGTACCAGTAAAGCCTATGAGATTTCAGAAATCTCATGCACACACGTTGGTTTTTTGTTTGATCAGTTTTTTCTGCTTTGCTGCTTTTTTTGGACATAGGGCATGTCACTTCTTTCAGCGTTTTTGCTGCGTTTTTGCAGCGTTTTTTCACCCATTGACTTGAATGGGTGATGAAAAAAACGCTGCAAAAACGCTGAAAAAACGCATGTAGCATTATTTGCTGCTTTTTTTGTGCAGAAAATCATGGCCAGCAGGAAGGGATCTCACAGCCAAGAGCTTAGGGGTGTGGTTAGTGAGGTGTGAAGAGCCATTGTGAGCCATTGTGAGGTGTGAAGAGCCATTGTGAGGTGTCCTGATTGTGATCTATTGTGAGGGAGTTCCTGGTAGTGAGGTGTGAAGAGCCATTGTGAGCCATTGTCAGGTGTGGAGAGCCATTGTGAGGTGTCCTGATTGTGATCTATTGTGAGGGAGTTCCTGGTAGTGAGGTGTGAAGAGCCATTGTGAGCCATTGTCAGGTGTGAAGAGCCATTGTGAGGTGTCCTTTTCTAACAAATTAAATGACCAGGTAGTAGGTAAATACCTGCGTGCTTGAGTACTAACTGAGTGTCTTTGGTGTAGTCATCAAACATGTTTGATTCACCATATACCACAAAAAAAGCATGAAAAAAAACGCACCAAAAACGCACCCAAAAAACGCACCAAAAACGCACCTATAAACAGCTGAAAATTAGCATAAAAAAAAGCAGCAAAAAAAAAGCAGCAAAAAAGTCCTGTGTGAACGTACCCTTAGTGTTAACAGAGGCTTCACAAGTTTCCATTAAGCTTTTATTTTTGAAGGGACTGTTGACAGATCAGTTGTCTTATTCTATAAATTGATTTCCCTCTGACGCCATGGTGCCTTAGTCCTCAACATTACCTTCAGGCTCAATCAGCAGTTTTTCAACCTCTTTAGGTCACTTGTAGACCAAAAATGTTGCAATTGTGAAAAGATGGAAGATAGAAGGTAGAATGTATTATAGATTATTTACAGCAATTTATAAAAACAAGTTCACTCAAAATATATACATACTTCAATTATTTAATTACTGTCCTTTTTTTGTCACCAGGCATTTGGACAACCCTTTACTTTTACCATCTTGGTCATAAAATATGAATCACAAGTATTATTTGGTCATAAGCAATTCTGCATTTCAAACAGCATTAATGAGAAAATTCAAAGAAAATAATTGTCTCAAAATGACTATACACATGTGTCTCATTTACAGGAATAAATATGTAATTAATTGAGCTAAGAAGGTAGATACCCAGGTGACTATTGACGTGAAACTACAAAGGTTTACTCTGGACGTCAGTAAGTGAGTTCTAAGGCAGTATTGAAGCTGCAGGTCAATGAACTGTGCAGAATGCTCAATCATAGCCCTGTTCTTTCTTGCTGCCGGTAAGTTCATACAGTGTTTGTAATTGAATTAAAAGAGCTATTTAACGTAAAAAGTGGGATTGAATCATGGGTCTTTCAACTATAATTATCAGTCACAATCTACAGAAAATGAAACATATTTTATAGAAGAATGCATTCTATATGTACGATACATTTCAAACTAGTAAACTGCCGCAATTAAGTCAATGAAGGCAATGAATGCTGCTTGCCATAATTTCCTTTGCTTTCTGTAAGTCATCTCTACGATTCAGCAGTGCTAGCCTTTGGTCCTCTGTGTTTTCTTGGGACTCCCTCTATTTACCCGAGTAGAAAGATGGTTAAAAGACACCCCTCAAGACTGGAGTTGCAAGACCAAGAAGAAAAAGCTGTAAAATTCTGGAAATCGCATAATATGAAAATGATGAAAAAGTCAAAATTAAGTATGAGCACCATTTGCAGAAATACACGCACTTAGGCTACGTTCACATTTGCGGTCAGCGCCGCAGCGTCGGGCGCCGCAGCGGCGCCGCATGCGTCATGCGCCCCTATATTTAACATGGGGGCGCATGGACATGCGTTGTGCTGCGTTTTGCGCCGCATGGCCGCAAGCGTTGAACGCAAGAAACGCTTCAAGTTGCATTTTTTTTGCGTCCAACTTTCGGCCAAAAAGGACGCATGCGGCGCAAAACGCAGCGTTTTAGCGTGCGTTTTGCCGCGTTCTTGTTTGCGTTGTGCGCTGCGGCGCACAACGCAAATGTGAACGTAGCCTTAGACACCTTTGCTTGCTATCACTGAGATTGTTAAATCAACCTGTTAAGTAGAACAATGCTATTAACCTACTATTAACATTCACCTACAAAGCCATCCATAATCCGTCTCCTCTGTATATCTCCAAATTAATCTCCTAATATCTTCCAACGCATACCTGGTCCTCCCAAGACCTCTTTCTCTCATCCATACATGTATTTTCCTCACCCAATCATCTCCAAAAAGTCTCCTGAGTATCTCCCATCCTCTGGAATTCTGTGCCCTAACATGTTCGATTATCCATCACATTTGGAACTTTCAGACAGAACTTGAAAACTCATCACTTCAAGAAAGCTTACAGCCTGCAATGACCTTGTTGCCATCTCACCACCACTGGAGCTGCCGCAACTCCCCAACCTACTGTCTCCTTCCCCATTTTCTTGTAAACAGTAAGGGTTTGTGCACAAGTTGCGGAAAGTCCTGCGGATTTTTCCGGACTGATTTTGGTAAATCCGCAGGTAAACCGCACTGCGGATTACCTGCGGAATTACCATGGATTTACTGCTTTTTTTTGCGCTTTTTGTGCAGATTTCACATGCGGTTTTACACCTGCGGATTCCTATTATGGAGCAGGTGTAAACCGCTGTGGAATCCGCACAAAGAATGAACATGCTGTGGAATAACAACGCAGCATTTCCGTGCGTTTTTTTCCGCAGCATGTGCACTGCGGATTTTGTTTTCCATAGGTTTACATGGTACTGTAAACTCATGGAAAACTGCTACGAATCCGCAGCGTCAAAACCGTTGCGGATCCGCAGCAAAATCCGCAATGTGTGCACATACCCTAAGCCTGCAAGGGCAGGGCCCTCTTCCCCTTTGTACCTGTCTGTCATATTTAGTTTGTTCACTGTAATTCATATTTGTATTTTGTATCTATGCCCTTCTCATGTACAACCCCATGGGATCACTGGTGGTCTGAAAATAAATAATAATAATAATAATAACCTGCAGATATATTGTTAATTTGCAGGTTAATAGTGTTAGAAAGGTGTCCAGCTGCATTACTGAAACTACAGTACCCAGGAGAAAATGAACTTTATTCCTCCCAGTAGTCAGCAGCTTTCAGATATACAGGCGTGACGGTGCAGCTACAGTCGCCGCTCCATGTTCAGTAAGTGGTTGACTGACAGCTGGCTCTGCAGTTCATCAGTGCAGAGATAGCAGTCAGTCAAATTGTGGGCATACTTTGCTGCTTCTCACTGTGTACTGAGCAGTGTCTGAAGCCATGCTGGCAAACCTCTATGACTGAAATCCAGCACCTCCTGGGAGTAATAAAGTACATCTTCTCCTGGATGCCGCACTTTTAATAATGTGAGAAAGATGTCTTGCATAGTATTAACCTGCTGATTAACCCTATATTTGCAGGTTAATAGTGTTATCGAACGTGACAGGTTTTTGAAGAATGTTCTGCATACTGAATGCACTTGGGAATGCAAATCATCAAGATCCGCTGCTGGCAGCTGCTTTGACAATTTCTGATCAATGCCGTCCCTTATGTTCTCAATGGAAGACAAGTCCAGAGGTGCTGAAGGCCATGAATGCACATTTTGTCCACAGGGGAAGCTCACAGTAGCACAAATAGCATGTAGCCTGGTATTGTAAAGTTGAAAAATGGCTCCTTGGACACTTTGTTGAAATGGCCATACCAATGGTTGCACAAGCAAATGAATGTAGCGCCAAGCTATTTATCTATCAGGAATGAAACTTAGAATGGGCCAGTAGGACCAGTGGCATTCATTCTTGGTTGCAATTTCACTGTTGAATAGTGTATATGTACTCTGTGTTACATAGTTATCCATTCACTTGGCTGTTCAAAATGTAACAGCCCTTTTCTGTAGAGCCAACATGTTACCCCAGTGAAATCAGCAGCATTTGCAAAAGGGTTTGTCTTAATGGAACCAAGAGGTAGCTACTGACACTTTTTGATGTAATTTTGGCTTAATAGAAACGGCAAGAGCATGTGTAGCATGTTTAGCCTTTTGTCCCTTTCCTAAGTGACAGGGACGGAAATAGAAAGTGCTGGACCTGATGTAAAAAGGTTTGAATGGGCCCCTTATTGAGGTTGCAGAAAGGGTCCAAAAGGTAGGTCCACAAGAGAGAGAATATTTTTTTTTAATCAATTGACCCTTGATGCTTTAAAAAAATGTAAAATCCACAAAAGAAATTGAAATGTTGGAGATATCAATGGGCACAAACAGGTCAATTTCTGTGCAGGAAAAATAAGCAGTTCATGGAATTGATTTGATAAAATCTCATCCACTCCACTGCTATTGTAATCTCCTGGGGATTTTACTTGTGTAAATCAGCACATAAAATCTTCAGAATTTCCATCTCTTTATATTAGAAGGCAATGAGAGCGGGATAGGTGTCATCCAGTCGTCACCCTCTTCACTCGTCGGTAGAAGTACGCCTTGTGGGCAGGAGAAAAGTGTTGCTACCTGCAGACTACAGGAGGTCTTCTGTGACTGCTGCTGTGATGGTGAAGCTTTCCCAAATGCACTGGCGCAGGGATGAGATTCTCACTATGAAGCCACTTTTATATGAGTAGAAATAAGGGCACATGTTCCATCCCTGTAATAGATGCAGCTCCAGACCACAGGTCTTATGACCCGACCTGACAGTTTCACAGGAATCCAGTGGTCGGGCTGAAGCAAACAGCCGTACTGCAAGTGCAATAATATAAAATTATCACTTTGGGTCACACAAATAATTGCGACTCTTGACTTTCTTTACTTTGCGATATAGAAGAATTCTTCCAGATGAATGATATTTCAGTTCTTAGATTCTATAAAACGCTATATACATACATGGCTGTGACCCATATTCTGTACAAGTTTAAATTCGACATGGCCTACTTTAATGCATTTTCACATTTTTTTTGTGAGTTGTATTTTATATTAAGAAGTTGAAAGCACATTTTTGCAAACTAGTTAGACAGCATGAGAAGATGATCTGTTAGTAAATGAAGAAAATAAAGAATTTCCTACCCATAAAAGTAAATATCATGTACTGAATTTGATTCCAGAGATGGTGCAGTATCATTAATATAGTCAGAATTGATAAGCTGAGAACTAATCCCTGTGAGAAAATAAGAAAACATGCTTTCACCATTGACATTAGGATAATACAGGCTTCAACTAGGATCCGTAGCTTTATCATTCAAGCACTGAGAATGATGCCATTGAAATTTAGAGTAAAAACATTCTAATAACCCAATGAGTTGAATAATGGTCATCAATTTGTTAGGATTTATACAGAAGTCTTCCATTCATGTAATATACAGTCCTGCCATGGTATATGACTTGTGACATGAAACTGTCTTCCACAACCACACCTTTCTAGCAGTGTTTGGGTGTTCCCCACCCAGTTTTAAGCCTCCAACACAGTTGTCTCTGTTTATGAATATCATTTAACATACATATGAAAATGCTGATTATTCTCTTCTGTTTGGTATTAATAGTTACTCTTACAGCTGACTATAATCCTACAAAATCCCAGACTTTGTAGAAATGTACCTAGAAGAATTGAAGTTATTTCGAAGGACAAGGACAGACACACCAAATAATGATTTTATTTTAGATTTCTCTTTTGTTAATTCAATTTGCTTTTTGTTAATTGATAAAAAAAAATAAACTATTAACACTGCTATTTTTTAATGCATTCTTATTTTGCAGTATGTTTCCATACCTGCCCAAAACGTTTGCACATATTGTATAGCCACAAATATTATCATGTGCATAAATATCGTGTGCTGTTTTTGAGCTTTGGATATGAGGCCGACTCTGCAATTTTCTAATCGAATTTACCAATTATAGGGAAATTACTGGCAAGTGTTATAACCAATCTTTTCACAGCCATGAAGAAAAATAATAGAAATCATTTTTATTACCGAAGGGTATAGGCATGGAAAATTGCTTTAAAATACCAATAGGATATTAGGGTTTTTTGTTTCAAAGTTTTATCACAAATTGGCTTTATTGAAAAGTAAAAATATCTGTAAATGTCAGTATTATCGACCTTTAGTTTTAAATAGAAGTTCTGTAAAAGGTTACTCCCTAGGACAAGCCATCAGTAGGTTTGGTAGAGAATTTTCTGTGAACAATAAAATCATGAAAATTACAATCACAATAACCGGCACAAGTTCTTCTCACTATAAAACCATCACGGATACAACAAGGCGACAGATATGGACACTGCAGAAAGTATCCCATTTTTTATGGATTATTTCTGAATTTCTGGATGTTGCCAACTGTTACTTATATAAAAGATTGTTAATAAATTCTAAAGGGATTCGGAAAAGTACAAGAGTTTTTGTTCAAGCACTTTTATGTTTTTACATATACAAGTACTGGCAAAAATTATGGAATCACCGGCCTTGGAGGATGTTCATTCAGCTGTTAAATTTTGTAGAAAAAAAGCAGATCACAGACATGGCACAAAACTAAAATCATTTCAAATGGCAGCTTTCTGGCTTTAAGAAACACTAAAAGAAATCAAGAACAAAAATTGTGGTAGTCAGTAATGATTACTTTTTTAACCCCATTCTGACCTCGGACGGGATAGTACGTCCGAGGTCAGAAGCCCCTCTTTGATGCGGGCTGCGGCGGTGAGCCCGCATCAAAGCCGGGACATGTCAGCTGTTTTGAACAGCTGACATGTGCCCGCAATAGGCGCAGGCAGAATCGCGATCTGCCCGCACCTATCAACTAGTTAAATGCCGCTGTCAAACGCAGACAGCGGCATTTAACTACCGCTTCCGGCCTCTGGAAATGATCGCATCGCCGACCCCCGTCACATGATCAGAGGTCGGCGATGCTTCAGAATAGTAACCATAGAGGTCCTTGAGACCTCTATGGTTACTGATCCCCAGCAGCTGTGAGCGCCACCCTGTGGTCGGCGCTCACAGCACACCTGCATTCTGCTACATAGCAGCGAACATCAGATCGCTGCTATGTAGCAGAGCCGATCGTGCTGTGCCTGCTTCTAGCCCTCCCATGGAGGCTATTGAAGCATGGCAAAAGTAAAAAAAAAGTGAAAAAAATAAAAAAAATATAAAAGTTTAAATCACCCCCCTTTCTCCCCAATCAAAATAAATCAATTAAAAAAAAATAAAAACTACACATATTTGGTATCGCCGCGTTCAGAATCGCCCGATCTATCAATAAAAAAAAGCATTAACCTGATCGCTAAACGGCGTAGCGAGAAAAAAATTCGAAACGCCAGAATTACGTTTTTTTGGTCGCTGCGACATTGCATTAAAATGCAATAACGGGCGATCAAAAAAACGTATCTGCACCAAAATGGTATCATTAAAAATGCCAGCTCGGCACGCAAAAAATAAGCCCTCAACTGACCCCAGATCATGAAAAATGGAGACGCTACGGGTATCGGAAAATGGCGCAATTTTTTTTTTTTTTTTTTTTTTTTTTTAGCAAACAAAAAACAAGTGTGGGACTGCACGTTTTTTGCAATTTCACTGCACTTGGAATTTTTTTCCCATTTTCTAGTACACGACATGCTAAAACCAATGATGTCGTTCAAAAGTACAACTCGTCCCGCAAAAAATAAGTCCTCACATGGCCATATTGACGGAAAAATAAAAACGTTATGGCTCTGGGAAGGAGGGGAGTGAAAAACGAACATGGAAAAACGGAAAATCCCAAGGTCATGAAGGGGTTAACCAAGCATAGGGAAAAAAATATGGAATCACTCAATTCTGAAGAAACAATTATGGAATTATGAAAAACAAACAAAAAAACACTCCAAAACGTCATTAGTATTTTGTTGCACCACCTCTGGCTTTTATAACAGCCTGCAGTCTCTGAGGCATGGACTTAATGAGTGTCATACAGTACTCTTCATCAATCTGGCTCCAACTGTCTCTGATTGCTGTTGCCAGATCAGCTTTGCAGATTGGAGCCTTGTCAAGTCTTCAACTTCCACCAAAGATTTTCAATTGGATTGAGATCCTGACAATTTGCAGGCCATGACATTGACCTTATGTGTCTTTTTTCAAGGAATGTTTGCACAGTCTTTGCTCTATGGCAGGATGCATTATCATCTTGAAAAATGATTTCATCATCACCAAACATTTTTTCAATTGATGGGATAAAAAAAGTGTCCAAAATATCAACATAAACTTGTGCATTTATTGAAGGTGTAATGACAGCCATCTCCCCAGTGCCTTTACTTGACATGCAGCCCCATATCATCAATCACTGTGGAAATTTGCATGTTCTCTTCAGGTAGTCATCTTTCTAAATCTCATTGGAACGGCACCAAACAAAAGTTATAGCATCATCACCTTGCCCAATGCAGATTAGTGATTCATCACTGGATATGACTTTCATCCACAGTCCACAATTGCTTTTTCTTAGCCCATTGTAACCTTTGTCACGGCTGCGACCACAAAACGTGGCCGAGCCGACACCTCCACGTCGCCAGACCATGACGACGTGGGCGAGCGTCCCAAAAAGGAACGCAATGTGGACCCACTGGACCACAGAGTAACCTGGACCTACCCAGACTAGGGAACGGTAGCGAGCAGGGACTGTGGCAGCTGAGCATGTGAACAAGATGTAGATATGCAGAACTAGACTACACCGCACAACTTCAGGTATGAAGAAACAAAGTTTACTTAAATGATAGCACAGTACATAACAAGAACATAATGATGTCAGGATCCCGATTCCACATGTCTAGGAAGGGTACACGACTCAGACGTCAGACAATGGCGGGAGTCATCACGGGTTGATGAAGTCCAGGGTCATCTGGCACGGGCATACTAGGACAGCCAATCTTTCAGGCCTAGGACATAGCACAGGCTCAGCAGGAGAACATCAGACACCGATCCCAGAAGGACGTCATCTCGGGGTGGACCTCAGGAACACAGGTAGAACATCAGGAACACAGGCAGGACATCAGGAACACAGGCAGGACATCAGGAACACAGGCAGGACATCAGGAACACAGGCAGGACATCAGGAACACAGGCAGGACATCAGGAACACAGGCAGGACATCAGGAACACAGGCGTAGATGGACGTCTGACGATGGCAGGAGTCATCACGGGTTGATGCAGTCCAGGTTCATCTGGCACGGGCATACTAGGACAGCCAATCTTTCAGGCATAGGACGTAGCACAGGCTCAGCAGGAGAACATCAGACACCGATCCCAGAAGGACGTCATCTCGGGGTGGACCTCAGGAACACAGGCAGGACATCAGGAACACAGGCAGGACATCAGGAACACAGGCTTAGATGGACGTCTGACGATGGCAGGAGTCATCACGGGTTGATGCAGTCCCGGGTCATCTGGCACGGGCATACTAGGACGGCCTCTCTCTCAGGCCTCAGGCGTAGCACAGGCTCAGCTGGAGAACATCAGACACCAGGCAGGTGTCATCACGGGGTGATGCAGTCCAGGGTCATCTGGCACGGGCTTACTAGGACGGCCTCTCTCTCAGGCCTCAGGCGTAGCACAGGCTCAGCAGGAGAACATCAGACACCGATCCAGAAGGACGTCATCTCAGGGTGGACCTCAGGACACAGGCAGGACATCTGGACACAGGCAGGACACATCTGGACACAGACAGAAGATCTGGACGTAGGCAGGACAGCTGGACACAGACAGGACATCTGGACATAGACAGAAGATCTGGACACAGGCAGGACATCTGGGACACTGGCGTGGCAGCCCAGGTCATCGGCTGGGACACTGGCGTGGCAGCCCAGGAATCAGGACATCGGACACCGAAAGGACATCGGGAATACCGGAAAGACATCTGGGACACTGGCGTGGCAGCCCAGGTCATCGGCTGGGACACTGGCGTGGCAGCCCAGGAATCAGGACATCAGACACCGGAGGGACATCAGACACAGGCTGGACACTGGCGTGGCAGCCCAGGTCATCGGCTGGGACACGGAGGGCACAGGACCAGGTAGCGGAGGTAATCAGGTTCATAACTTCGGCCGTCAGGCACCGGACATCAGACCTAGGAAGGAACTCAAGCGTGATGGTGCTAACTCCGCTGGACTGGAACTGGGCCAGACAGGGTTAGCACCGCATGGAAGACTGAGCACAGAATAGTAAGCGCTCAGCAAGAACACCGAACTCCATCTTTGAAAGATGAGCCCGGAAAGTTCAGTAACAGGGTGCAGGGTGCCAGACACAAAAGGACTTTAAGAAACATAACAGAGACAGGTTCAGACAGGATCAGGTACTGGATATTCAGCCTCCAGGATAGGCGGATCTGGGTACTCTGCCCCCAGAACAGGCGGGTAAACAAGACACAAACAGATCTGGATATACAGCCTCCAGGATAGGCGGATCTGGGTACTCGGCCCCCAGAACAGGCGAGAGACAGGCATCAGCTCTCCCAGAACATACTGCAGACAGAACGGGAGCTGGATACCTCACAAGGCAAGACACAGAAACACAATGCAATGCTCTGGCCACGCCCAGTAGCAAAGAGGAAGTTTATATAGGAGCTGCTCCTCAGCAATAGGCTGAGGAAGCAACACAGGTGCACACTCAAACCCTGATAAAAGCAGGGTAGGTGTGGCCGCGCGCACCCTAAGCACAAACAGAAACCATTATAGCACTGACAGCACAGGAACTGTGGCTTAGGGCACCTGGCAGCGGCTGCTAGCCTGGACACACGTGAGAAGCCATGCACCAGCTGCAGAGGACCTCGCAAGCCAAGGCTAGCTTCCAAGCGGCAGCCAGGGACCGCACATGCGAGTGGCCATGCAGCAGAGCAAAGTCAGCACAGCACATGTACAGCTACGCAGCGGTGGCAGGGAACTGAGCAGCATCCATACAGGTAACAGACAACAGTATCCCTGCACATTAGGGGGAGAGGAGAAAGGGTTAAAGCAGAGAAATGCAAAAGTAACGCCGAAGAAACGAGGTATAAACCCAGCGGCGTTACAGTATCCCCTCCTCAGGCCCCCTCTGCTGAAGACCCCAAAAAAAAGTTTCAAAGAAAATTCTTTTTGGGTAAGGCGGTAAGTCCCACAGTTCACAATATGGCAGCAGAGTTCATAGCTCAAACAATCCAACCGCTGACCAAGCGCTGGATTTGGCAATATAGTCCACTACCAAGTGGGTTCCGAGCAGTCTCATCCGCTGACCAAACGGGGCTCAGGAAAGTTCTGCAGTTCACACATGCTTAGCGGAGTCCATGGCCAGAGCATTCTGTCACGGCTGCGACCACAAAACGTGGCCGAGCCGACACCTCCACGTCGCCAGACCATGACGACGTGGGCGAGCGTCCCAAAAAGGAACGCAATGTGGACCCACTGGACCACAGAGTAACCTGGACCTACCCAGACTAGGGAACGGTAGCGAGCAGGGACTGTGGCAGCTGAGCATGTGAACAAGATGTAGATATGCAGAACTAGACTACACCGCACAACTTCAGGTATGAAGAAACAAAGTTTACTTAAATGATAGCACAGTACATAACAAGAACATAATGATGTCAGGATCCCGATTCCACATGTCTAGGAAGGGTACACGACTCAGACGTCAGACAATGGCGGGAGTCATCACGGGTTGATGAAGTCCAGGGTCATCTGGCACGGGCATACTAGGACAGCCAATCTTTCAGGCCTAGGACGTAGCACAGGCTCAGCAGGAGAACATCAGACACCGATCCCAGAAGGACGTCATCTCGGGGTGGACCTCAGGACATCAGGAACACAGGTAGAACATCAGGAACACAGGCAGGACATCAGGAACACAGGCAGGACATCAGGAACACAGGCAGGACATCAGGAACACAGGCAGGACATCAGGAACACAGGCAGGACATCAGGAACACAGGCAGGACATCAGGAACACAGGCAGGACATCAGGAACACAGGCGTAGATGGACGTCTGACGATGGCAGGAGTCATCACGGGTTGATGCAGTCCAGGTTCATCTGGCACGGGCATACTAGGACAGCCAATCTTTCAGGCATAGGACGTAGCACAGGCTCAGCAGGAGAACATCAGACACCGATCCCAGAAGGACGTCATCTCGGGGTGGACCTCAGGAACACAGGCAGGACATCAGGAACACAGGCAGGACATCAGGAACACAGGCTTAGATGGACGTCTGACGATGGCAGGAGTCATCACGGGTTGATGCAGTCCCGGGTCATCTGGCACGGGCATACTAGGACGGCCTCTCTCTCAGGCCTCAGGCGTAGCACAGGCTCAGCTGGAGAACATCAGACACCAGGCAGGTGTCATCACGGGGTGATGCAGTCCAGGGTCATCTGGCACGGGCTTACTAGGACGGCCTCTCTCTCAGGCCTCAGGCGTAGCACAGGCTCAGCAGGAGAACATCAGACACCGATCCAGAAGGACGTCATCTCAGGGTGGACCTCAGGACACAGGCAGGACATCTGGACACAGGCAGGACACATCTGGACACAGACAGAAGATCTGGACGTAGGCAGGACAGCTGGACACAGACAGGAAATCTGGACATAGACAGAAGATCTGGACACAGGCAGGACATCTGGGACACTGGCGTGGCAGCCCAGGTAATCGGCTGGGACACTGGCGTGGCAGCCCAGGAATCAGGACATCGGACACCGAAAGGACATCGGGAATACCGGAAAGACATCTGGGACACTGGCGTGGCAGCCCAGGTCATCGGCTGGGACACTGGCGTGGCAGCCCAGGAATCAGGACATCAGACACCGGAGGGACATCAGACACAGGCTGGACACTGGCGTGGCAGCCCAGGTCATCGGCTGGGACACGGAGGGCACAGGACCAGGTAGCGGAGGTAATCAGGTTCATAACTTCGGCCGTCAGGCACCGGACATCAGACCTAGGAAGGAACTCAAGCGTGATGGTGCTAACTCCGCTGGACTGGAACTGGGCCAGACAGGGTTAGCACCGCATGGAAGACTGAGCACAGAATAGTAAGCGCTCAGCAAGAACACCGAACTCCATCTTTGAAAGATGAGCCCGGAAAGTTCAGTAACAGGGTGCAGGGTGCCAGACACAAAAGGACTTTAAGAAACATAACAGAGACAGGTTCAGACAGGATCAGGTACTGGATATTCAGCCTCCAGGATAGGCGGATCTGGGTACTCTGCCCCCAGAACAGGCGGGTAAACAAGACACAAACAGATCTGGATATACAGCCTCCAGGATAGGCGGATCTGGGTACTCGGCCCCCAGAACAGGCGAGAGACAGGCATCAGCTCTCCCAGAACATACTGCAGACAGAACGGGAGCTGGATACCTCACAAGGCAAGACACAGAAACACAATGCAATGCTCTGGCCACGCCCAGTAGCAAAGAGGAAGTTTATATAGGAGCTGCTCCTCAGCAATAGGCTGAGGAAGCAACACAGGTGCACACTCAAACCCTGATAAAAGCAGGGTAGGTGTGGCCGCGCGCACCCTAAGCACAAACAGAAACCATTATAGCACTGACAGCACAGGAACTGTGGCTTAGGGCACCTGGCAGCGGCTGCTAGCCTGGACACACGTGAGAAGCCATGCACCAGCTGCAGAGGACCTCGCAAGCCAAGGCTAGCTTCCAAGCGGCAGCCAGGGACCGCACATGCGAGTGGCCATGCAGCAGAGCAAAGTCATCACAGCACATGTACAGCTACGCAGCGGTGGCAGGGAACTGAGCAGCATCCATACAGGTAACAGACAACAGTATCCCTGCACATTAGGGGGAGAGGAGAAAGGGTTAAAGCAGAGAAATGCAAAAGTAACGCCGAAGAAACGAGGTATAAACCCAGCGGCGTTACAACCTTGTTGTTTTTTTCTGTTTAGGTGTTAATGATGGCTTTCGTTTAGCTTTTCTGTATGTAAATCCCATTTCCTTTAGGCGGTTTCGTACAGTTCGGTCACAGACGTTGACTCCAGTTTCCACCCATTTGTTCCTCATTTGTTTTGTTGTACATTTCCTGTTTTGGAGACATATTACTTTAAGTTTCCGGTCTTGATGCTTTGATGTCTTCCTTGGTCTACCAGTATGTTTGCCTTTAACAACCTTCCCATGTTGTTTGTATTTGGTCCAGATTTTAGACACAGCTGACCGTGAACAACCAACATCTTTTGCAACATTGCATGATGACTTACCCTCTTTTAAGAGTTTGATGATCCTCTCCTTTGTTTCAATTGACATCTCTCGTGTTGGAGCCATGATTCATGTCAGTCCACTTGGTGCAACAGCTCTCCAAGGTGTGATAACTCCTTTCTAGATGCAGACTAACAAGCAGATGTAATTTGATGCAGGTGTTTTTTTTTGGGTATGAAAATTTACAGAGTGATCCATAATTTTTTCCTCTGAATTGAGTGATTCCATAATTTTTTCCTTATGCTTTGTTAAAAAGTAACCATTACTAACTACCACATTTCTTGTTCTTGATTTCATTTAGTGTTTATTAAAGCCAGAAAGTTGCCATTTGAAATGACTTTAGTTTTGTGCCATGTCTGTGATCTGCTTTTTTTCTACAAAATTAAACAACTGAATGAACATCCTCCAAGGCCGGTGATTCCATAATTTTTGCCAGGGGTTGTATTAGATTTCACAGAATACCTCTCTAAATAGGCATTTTATTTTAGCTTTGTTGACAATAAATCAATTGCCCTGCCTTTAAAAAAATTGGAAATTGGGCATCTGCTTTAAGAATGCAGTTATTTTTCATTTTTTCACTTTTATTTTTCATCCACGCCTTACAAAGATCTATAACATTTTTATTTTTCTATTTACATAATTATATAAGGTCTTGTTTTTTGTAGGACAAGTACTATTTTTTTAGTGGCATGAAATAAGATGCACAAAATGGGGAAGCTGAAAAGAAGAGGTGCATAGGCCAGGATGGCTGGATGCGAGGAGTTGAGACATATGATCAGTGAGGTGAGTACTATTATTATCATCACTTTTTTTAACCATTTGCTCAGATCCCTAGGCTTCATCAAAATGGCTGCTGCATATGATTGCCATTTTGTTGAATTCGCACTAAGCAAATTACAAATATACTGGAGAATACAAGTTTTTGCAAAATTTGAGAAGAATTCATTACCACTCAAATAAATTTGCTTTTCTCTAGCAGAGATGGTAGAACCCAAACAGTAAAGTTCGGCGTCTGTACCGAGCACCTACTGTTCACGCACAGACACCGAATACGGACTTCACCAGGAAGTCCGTGTTACTGTTTGGGTTCGGCCCCCCAAACACTGATCCTGATTGGGTGTAAAGTCTTTACCACCGGTCAGAGAGCCATGGTTCCCACACTGTCAATTGACAGCATGAGCCAGTGGCTGTGATACATCAGCCAGAGCCTGCTCTCTAAATAAATAATTTAAAAAAAATGGCATAGGTTCCCCTGTATTTTTGATAACCAGCCAGGCAAAACTAACAGCTGCAGGCTGCAACACTCAGCTGTCAGTGTTATCAAGTCTGGTTATCAAGAATAGTGGGGTCTCCACGCTGTTTTTTGAGTTATTTAAATAAATAATTTAAGAAAATAGCTTGGGGTCCCCCCATTTTTGACAACCAGCCTTGCTAAAGCAGACAGGCAGTGAAATCGCCTCTGCACTGCTACAGGGCAAGTGGGAAAAGCAGGGCAAAGTGCCAGAGCTGGCGCATCTAATAGATGTGCCTTTTGTGGGCTGCTGCGGGCTAATATTTTTAGGCTGGGGGAGTCAATATCCATGGCCCCTTACCAGCCTAAGAATACCAGCCCCCAGCTGTCTGCTTTAGCCATTTTTTAAATTATTTATTTAAAGGGAATCTGTCATTCTAAAGGGAATCTAATTTTGGCCTTCTGCATTCTGTAATGCTGTAGAAAAGCCACCGATGTAACCTGAAAGATAAGAAAAACAAGTTAGATTATACTCACCCAGGGGCGGTCCCGATGCGGTCCGGTCCGATGGGCATCGCGGTCTGGTGCCTCCCATCTTCATACGATGTCGTCCTCTTCTTTGCTTCCTGTCGTGGCTCCTGCGCAGGCGTACTTTATCTGCCCTCCTGAGGGCAGAGCAAAGTACTGCAGTGCGCAGGTGCTGGGCCTCTGTGACCTTTCCCGGCACCTGCTCACTGCAGTACCCAGACCTACGACGCCCATCGGACCCGGACCGCCCAAGACCGCCCCTGGGTGAGTATAATTTAACTTGTTTTTCTTATCTTTCAAGTTACATCGGGGACTTATCTACAGCATTGCAGAATGCTGTAGATAAGTCCCTGATGGTGGTGGCTGCAGTTTATAGGGCCAAAATTAGGTCACAGATTCCCTTTAAATAATTGAAAAAACAGCATGAGGATGCCTCTATTCTTAATAACCAATATTGCTAACTCTGACAGCTGAGGGTTGCAGCCCCAGCTGTCAGTTTTTCCTGGCTCGTTATCAAAAATACAGAGGAACCCACGCATTTTTTAAAAAAATATTTAATTTGAGTGTAGGCACCGACTGATGTATACTCCCATTAGCCGCCACCTTCTCTCACTGTAATTAGCATCAGTAGGCATCAGCTGATGGGAGCAGTAGTCCCATCAGCCGACGCCAGTGACAGAGAGGTAAACTTACCTTCGGTCACAGCTGCGAGCTCATGCTGTGAGCATGATTTTACCGCCGATCAGAAGCAGTGTTTGCCACGCTGTCATGCACATAAAAGCATGGAAAACAATGGATTTTTGGGTCCCCCATTCAAGTGAATGGGGTCCGGGTACTGTTTTAGTACCCGAACCTGAACTTTTTTAAGTGTTCGTCTGAGCCTGCCGAACCTGCCGGAACTGAACATCCAGGGGTCCGCCTATCTTTAATCTCTAGTGATTAGTTATCAAGATTGTTTTTTTATGATAAACTTTGCTACATATGTATGATTAGATAATGGGTGATACTTTGACTTAATTTATTTCAATAAATGGCTTTTTAAAGGGGACCTGACAGCTAATACATGTTGTCCAATCTGTGGGCAGCATGTATTAGCCATTGGCTGTAGATCACAGCAATGTATGTTCGACTCTGAAATGCTGCAGCATTTTAGAGAAAAACATACTTTTAATAGGCGCTGGGGACAGAGCCGCACGGGTGACTATTTGTGCAGGTGGGTCCCCAATAGCTCCTTTCCGCCCACTGTCAGTGACTGACAAGCCTATGCCTACATGAAGGAAAGAATACTATCTTGCTACTTTCATAAACTTAAAAATTACACTTTGGTTATTAAAGATGTCCAGAGCTAGCACTGTACAGAATAGGTAAAGAATATAGATTTCCGGTAAAGATAACACTAGCAATTCGCTTACCCACAAACTACAGGTAAATCAAATTAATCAGCTTTTCACTCACAGAATTGCTCGGGGAGGCGGAAATTTCTCACAATAGAAGACAGCACCAAAGTGACAGCGAAAGTTTATTCAGCACCCATTAAAAAAACATAAAGCATCTAATGAGAAATAAACTTTTAATTACATAGTTGGAATGTCACATTTTTTTTGGGGAGCTATTAGTAAGAGCTTGTCTGATGCTGTATGGTTTTTAATGGAGTTTGAATTAACCAAGATTTTTTTTGTGGTGTAGACCGGTTCTTCTGTGTGATATACTTTTAACTGTTCCTTGCACAATTATGAAGCACAATTTAAGATTATAAAACAATATTAAATGTAAAAAATATTTGAAACATTTTTACAACCTTTTTTAATAATTAATTTTAACTCTAAAATAAATTTTCTGGTGAGCCTAAGGTATATTAATAAACTAAAACCAGAAACTAATACTAAACTAAGGGTTAGTGGTTTATTCCAGAGCAACAAAGAAGTATTATAATGTATTTTTAATCTTCACTTTTAGTAAGGCTCTCTCAGACATCCAATTTTCTTGTACAAATGCTATCTGTGGCCTGCCATGAATTTTTGCTGACCAAGAAGTCCATGGAAAATCGCGGAGACACGTTCAATTTTGATCCAAGTGTCGGATCAAAATTGGCAATGCAAGTATATACAGGTCCTTGAAAAAATCAGACTGCACTTGGAAGACATCCAAGCGTGGTCCGATTTTCATGAACTGTCACATAGGAAAAGGTGGAGAAATGTTTTTTTCTGAACGTACAAGAAAAACTGACCAAACCAGACTCTGATCAAACTCTGATCAAAATTATCAGTCCTTTTTTCTAGCATGCGATAACCAGACATCCGAATGAGGCTTAACTCTGTTTTCTTTAGCAATAGAAAAAGATGTTTTTGTGTTTTTTTTATTGGCGTAGCACAGTCACTGCACATATAGGCAACATGGACATAAAGACTGACCTGGGAATTATTTGCAGATGGACTGGTTTCCTTACCAGCCACTACCACACTCTCCTCAATGAGTCCTGCCGTTGGGTCTACTTTCTTTACAGTCATTTCCTTAGGAATGGAGTGATCTATTTGACCCACAGCGTCATTCAGCTGGAGCTTGTTTGGTTTAGATTGTTGCTGTGCTTGGCTCTTATACCAGCTAGGGTAAAACAAGGGGTTTGACGTTTCTGCAGTTGAGAGCACTTGAACGTTAGGAGTCTGTTGATTACCACTTGGCTCAACACCACCCTTTATCAGAACAAATAGAACAGAAAGTCATGTTATCTTCTGCATTGCAACCTCAGTCTTTAGGACATTTAGATTCAGCTTATAAGGCAACATATCGCAGAGCAAGCCAGATCTCAAGGCGTAATAGTGTTAAGGTCCTAATGACGATGGTATCGTTAATTTATTCTGCAACTGTGTGTTCCATGCAAAAGCTTACAGAGTCAGATATAGTAAAGAAATAAAAAAGTCAGGATTAATAATATAAGATTTACGTAATCATACAATTGAAACACAAGGGATTTGTAGCCAGCAGGAAAAAAGCATGATCTTTAGATAATAAAAGATTATACTTAAAGGGGTTTATCCTAAAAAAAAGACATTTATAAGATATGCTTTGAAAAGGTGAGAAATGTATTGCCAAGATCCCAATTGGTCAAGAGAATTGTGTCCTGAAATCTATTTTCCCTCTATGTGGTCAGAGTTGAATGGAGTGGCATGATTGCGCACAAATACCCCACTCAGTATCTATGCAACTTACAATACTGCGCTCAGCGATCTCCATCTGTCTCACATACATACAGATCCAGTAAAAGGTTTGGACACACCAGGTCATGCAATGGTTTTCTTTGTTCTTATTGGAATGTGCACATTGTAGATCCAGACTGAAGACAGCAAAAAAACAAAGGAAAATACATGGAAACATGGAGTAAAGAAGTGCTAATCCTTAAATTCCTCAAGATACCACCCTTGTAATTTGACCACAACTCCTTCTCTTTGCTCCAATAGCCCATTAATAGCTTGGATGTGTGTTTTGGAACACTGTCCTGTTGCAACCCAACTAATGGTCCCACTAACTGCAAACCAGATGGAATGGCATATTGTTGCAGAATGCTGTGGTCACTATGCTTGGTTAGTGTGCCTTTAATTTGGAAAAAATCACCAACTGTGTCACCAGTAAGGCAGCTATGCACTGTCACATGTAGAAACCATTCACACCCTGTGTCTGCATCTCACAAAGGCATGTCAGTTGCTAACAAAAATCTTACATTTTGACCCATTGGATCACAGTACAAATTTCCACTGATCTAATGTCTGATCTTTGTATTGCTTGGTCCAAACAAGTCTCTTCTTCTTGTTTACTTCAGTAGATTCTTCCTTGTGACAGTTCAACCATGCAGACCTGCTTCTCACAGTCTCCTCTGGAACTATGACATTGAGATGCGTTTGCTATTTGATGTCTGGGCACCATTTATGAGGGCTGTTATCTGAGGTGCTGTCAGTTCCTGAAGTTGGTCACTGATTACCTTATCCTCTGCAGCAGATGTATTTCTTGATCTTCCTTTTCTGGTGCAGTCCTCAAGAGAGCCAGTTTCATCATAGCGATTAATGGTTTTTTTGACTCGAAGATACCATTAAGGTTCTAAAAATATTCCAGATTGACTGATCTTCACATTTTAATGGGGCACTCTACTGATTTTTTTTTATTTCTCCATTTGTAAGCAGTAATGTATGTATCTGTAATTAATGCATTAAGTATTATTATTCACTACTTGCCGACGTCTGCCATTTTCAGTTGGGCTCTGTTCTGTTCCAGCACTATGTGACCACATCTGTAACATTTACTGATCGCACAGCATCTTTTGTGACGAGCGATGGTTATTTTCTCAATGTAAGTCTATGAGACTCACAACATATCTCAGATTTACATTGAGAAAATTTGAGAGAGAGTATATTTCTGCAATTAATATACATACTTGCTAATAAAAGGAGAAATTTTAAGAAAAAAATCACTGGAGTGGTCTTTTAAAACAGTGATGGACTCTAGCTTCTCTTTAATTGAGTGATTCTTGCCATATTCTGGCTTAGAACAGTTGTGGAATAGGACTCAGCACTATATAAAACTTTGTTACAACATTTCCTCTGCAAAACACACCTGATAGTTGCTAACACTATCTGAAGACCTGTGATTCCACAAATGAACTCTTGGTGAGGCAGACCTGATCATTGGAAGCCATACCAGGTGACAACCTGATGAAGCTACTTCAGAGAATGCCATGGGGGTGTAAAGCTGGGTATCAAAGGTTTAACTCTGGTTTGTGTAACACATTTCTTTTCCCTTTGTTTCCATATGTGTCCTTTGTGATTTTATTGCCTTCAGTCTTAATCTACAATATGCTCATTACAATAAGAACATAGTAACATAGTTATTAAGGTTGAAGGAAGACTTTAAGTCCATCTAGTTCAACCCATAGCCTAACCTAGCATGCCCTAACATGATGATCCAGAGGAAGGCAAAAAAAAACCATGTGGCAAAGAGTAAGCTCCACCTTGGGGAAAAAAATTCCTTCCCGACTCCACATACGGCAATCAGACTAGTTCCCTGGATCAACACTCTAAGGCTACTTTCACACTAGTCCGTTGGTACGGGCCGTCGCAAACCGTCGGCCCGATGTACCGACGGACAGTGTGTTAATATAGCACAACGTGGGCAGCGGATGCAGTTTCTCAACGCATCCGCTGCCCATTGTGAGTTCCGGGGAGGAGGGGGCAAAGTTTCGGCCGCGCATGTGCGGTCGAAAATGGCAGACCCGACGCACAAAAAAATGTTACAATGAACGTTTTTTTGTGCATCGCGGCCGCCAAAAACACAACGCATCCGTTGCACAACGGATGCGACGTGTGGCCATACGTCGCAATGCGTCACTAATGCAAGTCTATGGAGAAAAAACGCATCCTGCGGGCAACTTTGCAGGATGCGTTTTTTCTCCAAAACGACGCATTGCGACGTCCGTCACACGATGCTAGTGTGAAAGTAGCCTAACAAGGAATCTAGTATATATACCCTGTAACATACTTTTCAAGAAAGGCATCCAGTCCCCTCTTAAATTTAAGAAATAAATCACTCATTACAACATCATACCGCAGAGAGGAAAAAGAAGCGGGTCCGCAGCAGTTTCCCATGCGTTTACAGTACAATGTAAACCTATGGGAAACGCAATCCGCAGTGCACATGCTGCGGAAAAAACCGTGCGGAAACGCAGCAGTTTACATTCCGCAGCATGTCAATTCTTTGTGCGAAATCCGCAGCGGTTTTACACCTGCTCCATAATAGAAAACCGCAGGTGTAAAACCGCAGTGGAATCCGCACAAAAACCGTGATAAATCCGCAGTAAATCCGTGATAAATCCGCAGGAAAAACGCAGTGTTTTTGCCCTGCAGATTTATCAAATCCGCTGGGGAAAAATCCGCAGTGGACCATTCTACATGTGCACATACCCATAGACAGACAGACAGACACATAGAAGGAATGAGATAGATAGATAGAAGGAATGAGGGCGGCATCACACTAGAGAGTTTAATGGACGTATGAGAGGAGCAAAAACAACGCATTGCACACGGACCAATGATTCTCTATGGGGCAGCTCCTATCTGCCGTATATTTCGCAGCTGCATTTTACGGGCGTAGAAAATTGCAGCATGCTGCGTTTGTCAGCGTATTGCACAAAAATTCCGCCAATGAAAGTCTTGCCACCTTGCCAATGGATTACATAAAGAACACTGTTTTGGGAACATTTCTGCGTATTGCGCCCGTAAAAAACGGACCGTATTTTCCTACGGCAAGTGTGACGCCGGCCTGAGATAGATAGATAGATAGATAAATTGATAGATGATAGATAGATAGAAGGAATGAGATGGATAGATGTAGATAGATATATGGATAGTTAGGCTACTTTCACACATCAGTTTGTTTCCGTCAGGCAGGATCCGGCGAATTTTTGAAAAAATGGATCCGTTGCAAATAGTGAAAAACTGATGCAACTGATCCGTTTTTTGTTTTTTTTAAAAAAAGAGAGAGCGAATGGAAAATGTGCATAATTTGAATGGAAACATGCATGAAAAAATGGATGCGGATGCCGGATTCATCATTTAACATCTCAGTTTCATACGTTTTTCACCGGATCCGTTGCTGTGCGTTTTTTCACCAGACAGAAAAACTGTTCCTCTGTATGTGTTTTCCATCTGGCGGAAACAGCTTTTTTGATGGATCAGGCAAAAAACAGATGAAACATGTGGCCATCATGGGCAATCCGGTGCTAATACAACTCTATAAGAAAAAACGGATCCAGCAGAAAAAAAACGGATCTTTTTTTTCAAAACTCGGTGGATTGGGCCTGACGGCAAAAACCTGATGTGTGAAATTAGCCAGATAGATATATGGATTGAAACATCTATGTATCTATATTTATAGATAGATATATCCATAGATAGGCCGATGTTGATTAATGAACATAAAGAAAAAACTGGAAAAAAAAGCGTGGGCTCCCGCGCAATTTTCTGCGCCAGAGGGGGAAAGCCGATGGCCGGGGGCCAATATTTGTAGCCTGGGAAGGAGTTAATACCCATGGCCCCTTTCCAGGCTATGAATATCAGCCCGAAGCTGTCTGCATAGCTTTTACTGGCTATTAAAATAGGGGGACCCCCCAAAAAATGACAGGGGGTCCCCTTATATTTTATAGCCAGAAAGGCTATTCAGACAGCTGCGGGCTGATATCCATAGCCTAGAGAGGGGCCATGGATATTGGCCCCCCCGGCTACAAATACCAGTCCGCAGCCACCCCAGAAATGGCGCATCTGTAAGATGCGCCAATTCCGGCACTTAGCCCTCTCTTCCCACTCTCGAGTACCGGTGGGATATGGTGTAATAAGGGGTTAATGTCACCTTGCTATTGTAAGGTGACATTAAGCCGGGTTAATAATGGAGAGGCGTCAATAAGACGCCTATCCATTATTAATCCTAGAGTAGTGAAAAAGTTTAAAAAAATAAAGACACAGCCAGAAGTATTTTAATATTCTTAATTTAACCATACTTACCATACTTCAGCGCCTGCAAAAAACGTAAAATAATAAACCGTATACTCCCTGTCCGACGCAATCCAATTAATAACGAGTGTCCCACGATGATCTCCCCTATAGAACAGTGACATCGGGTGATGTCACCGCTCTATAGGACCTCCAGTGACACACTGACAGGAGACAATGGCTCCTGCAGTGCATCACTGAGAGGTTACTGTAGTTCACTGGTCTCATTTTATGGCATTTGCTGCGTGGGAACTTTCTCACACAGCAGTGCAAAAGTGAGACAGTGTGGAAGGATACCTTCCTCCTGTCATTGTATTCCTGGAGTCCCTAGAGAGCGGTTGCATCAGCTGATGCTGCTGCTCTCCACGGGAGATCGTCGTGGGACACTCGTGGATTTCTGCGGATCAGGGAGTATATTGTTTGTTTGTTATTTTAATATTTTTAACAGGTGACACTGGCTTCGGGGAACAAAGTGACAAGTGATGGTAAGTATGTACTCTATCTTATATGTACTGTATGTCTGTATGTATTTATTGTATGTAATGTATGAATGTACTGTATGTATTGTATGTCTATATGTATGTATATTATATGTTGTATGTTCTGTCATATGTTGTATGTTGTATGTTGTGTCATATGTTGTATGTTGTATGTACTGTCATATGTTGCATGTTCTGTCATATGTTGTATGTACTGTCATATGTTGTATGTTGTATGTACTGTGATATGTTGCATGTTGTATGTTCTGTCATATGTTGTATGTTGTATGTACTGTCATATGTTGTACGTTGTATGTACTGTCATATGTTGTATGTACTGTCATATGTTGTATGTTGTATGTTCTTTTATATGTTGTATGTACTGTCATATGTTGTATGTTGTATGTTCTGTCATGCTGTATTTTATATGTACTGTCATATGTTGTATGTTCTGTCAAATGTTGCATGTTGTATGCACTGTCATATGTTGTATGTACTGTCATATGTTGTTTGTTGTAGGTACTGTCATGTGTTGTATGTACTTATGTTATATGTTGTATGTTCTGTCATATGTTATATGTTGTATGTACTGTCATATGTTGTATGTACTGTCATATGTTATATGTTGTATGTACTGTCATGTTGTATGTACTGTCATATGTTATATGTTGTATGTACTGTCATATGTTGTATGTTCTGTCAAATGTTGCATGTTGTATGTACTGTCATATGTTGTATGTTGTAGGTACTGTCATATGTTGTATGTACTTATGTTATATGTTGTATGTTGTCATATGTTATACGTTGTATGTACTGTCATATGTTATATGTTGTATGTACTGTCGTATGTGTTATGTTCTGTTGTATTTTCGTGTTGTTTTTTTTTACATTCAACACATTAGCCGGATGATGGGACTACTACTGCCCATCATTGGCTATTGTGTCAATCACTGTCACTGTAGCAGGCATAGCCCGATGGGACTTGTAGTCCCATCGGATGATGCCTGCACACGCACACACCCCCAAGGACCCCCCACAGCCCAGCACAGACCCCCCAGAGCCCGGCGCAGACCCCCCACAGCCTGGCACAGACCCCCCACAGCCCGGTGCAGACCCCCCACAGCCTGGCGCAGACCCCCGACAGCCCGGCACAGAGCCCCCACAGCCCAGCACAGAACCCCCACAGCCTGCCGCAGACCCCTGACAGCCAACCGCAGACCCCCGACAGCCACACACAGACCACCCACAGCCCGCCGCAGACCCCCCAAAAGACTCACACAGACCTCCCACAGTCCGCCGCAGACCCCCGACAGCCCGCCACAGACCCCCGACAGCCCGCCGCAGACCCCCGACAGCCCCACGATCCCCGCAGACCCCGATAGCCGCAGACACACACAAACACCCGCACACAGACACGCACATCTTCCCCGCACACACACAGTCTCCCCCCACACACACAGTCTCCGCCCACACTCCGCCCACACACTCTTTCCCTTCCCGATCTGCAGCGTTTCTCACAGCAAAACCGCAGATCTTTTTTAGATCTGCGGTTTTGCTGCTGATGTGCCTGACTCAATGCAGTCAATGGGTGCAGAAACGCTGCAGATCCGCACAAATAAATGACATGCTCCTTCTTTTAACCCACAGCGTTTTCAGTGCGGAGTTTTCCGCACCATTAGCACAGCATTTTTTTTCCATTGATTTACATTGTACTGTAAATCACTTGCGGATCTGCAGCGTTTCTGCACGGTAAAAAACGCTGTGGATCTGCAGGAAATCCGCAACGTGTGCACATAGCCTAAATGCAAGAAAGATTGAAATTCAGAAAAGGGGTATTCCCATCTCCAAGATCCTATGCCAATATGTAGTAGGTGTAATAATAATAATATTAGCAAATACCTCCTATTAGAAACATAGGATAGTTTTTCTGATTCGCTATGTCTCTGTCCTCATGTGCAGGCATTGCAGGACCTTAGGTATCCATGGTTACGACCACTCACAACTAACTGCCACTATATCAATGGTCGTAACCATAGATACCTAAGGTCGTGCAATACCTGCACATGAGGACAGAGACAGCGAATCAGAAAACGATAATTTATTTCTAATTGGACGTATTTACTAATATTATTATTACACCTACTACATATTGGGATACGATCTTGGATATGGGAACACCCCTTTAAGTATTACTAAAAAAAAATGTCTGCCATATAAGAACCTGTCACTAGAAAAGGCGGTGAAAAAAATTGCCATCTGTTTAACACTCTATAAAAGCTGAACTAGCATCACAGGGTCCATGTTATCCGTCTGTATGTGGCCCTTCACAGACAAAAAATTAGACAATACATTACCAATGTATAGTCACCATTCCTGGTGCCCTCCTTTAGATGCCTCCTGTTGTAATGTGTTCAGGTCTGTCTCCCCTTTTTCACTGCAGCCATCACATGGGTGGGGGGCACTATAAGAAGTCTGAATATCACCTTCCCTACCCCTTCACTACTGTGGAATGTACCACCGCCAAGGACATTGGCGCTATGTCCATCCCACCTGCAGTAGGTGGACATGGAAGGTAAGTTTAACTTTTTCCACATTGCTCCCATGCAACTGCAATGGTCATGTTGTTTTTAATACGGATATGTCAATGTCAGCTCTTCTGACGTGTCTATGTAGGTAAATGTTTGAAATTGTCATTACATACCAATTCTGAAACATCTTTGTCAGTGTTCCCTCTGTTTTTTTATTTTCTACTACTAAGTTATAAAATAAAAAAATGAACAAAACAATAAGTATGCTTTCAGCTCTGAAGCTCTTTTTCACTATGATTTTGAATGGTAATTCACAATTTCCACTAACGAATTAAAGGGGTTTCCTGGTCTAAAATGAAAAGTCTGCAGTCACTCTGTGTGACTGCAGACTTCTGAGTTCACCCAGTGCACGTACTGTGCTCTGCGGGAAATTGTCAGCTTCTGAGCTGGGGACAGCGGTGATTTCTGCGTTATGCATACTTCGGTCAGAGCCTGTCTAGTAGTCAAGGCCTTGCTCCATACACTTGTATAGAGCAAGAATGCGGCCTTCTAGTGATGTGGCCATCTGGTGGACGTGGCCATCTAGTGGGTGTGGCCTAGCTCAACACAAGTGTATGGAAGCAAGACTGCGCCCCCTGGCCCGGAATATGCATAACTCATAAATTACCAACGTTCCTGGCTCAGAAACCAGCAAATCCACACAGGGCACTGTGCGTGCACTAGGAGACAGAGTGACTGCAGACTTGATTTGGACAGTTAACTTCTTTAAAGGTGGTCCTCCTTATATTCTGTAGGAGCACACGCTCGCCTGCCTTCCTACTTTCTGCTTGCTGGGAGGGGGCTAATAAGAAAAATGACTGAGTATATTTTAGTCATTGTAGACCCCAACAACCATCCCCTTTTTTATGTTTGGTGTGGAATTATATCCAATTTGGCTTTAGGACAATTCTTCTTGTGTTTTTTCATTTAAGACAAATTAAATGAAGATAATAATACCAAAGAATTTGTGATTGCAATCATTTTCAGGAAGAAACTGAGTATTATCTGACAGAAATGCAGGGGTGTGAATACTTTTGGCCATGACTGTATAGCGCTTACCGAAGAAGCTGCATCGGGAACCCAGATACCTGGAGCGCTCCCGATAATCAGGTGTCCGGTGCCGCAGCTGTATGTGTCGCGGCTGTGTGACAGTCACAACACACAGACTCTCCATGGATGAGTCGTGACTGTCACACAGCCAGGACACATGCAGCTGCGGTGCCGGACACCTGATTTAGGGTTCGCTCCGGGAATCCAGGTTCCCGATGCAGCTTCTTTGGTAAGCGCTATAGTTTGCCCAATAAGGAGGGAGCCGACGATGCTCGCTCATCTCTACTCCTAATATTCAAGAATAAAGTGACAGAGTAATCTGATAAATTATTTTTTTTCCAGAAACCATGTTTGTATATCTCATAATAAAATATTAACATTCACAAGCTGCTGAAAGTGGCCCAAGACAGTGTGATATGGGACTTTCACACATGATAATGATTCCTAAGTAATGTCACGTTAGCAATTTTCACTTCCACATTAATGATGTTCACACCATAAAGACTGAACAGATGCTAGTTATGTCTGGATAAAAGACAAGGCGAAAATAAATGAGATAACAAAACAACAAATTGCCACAATTTACTGTAACAATAGAGAACAGGATAAAGGTTTTTCAATAAAACTGTAACAAGTAGCATATGAAATCAATGACATAATCTTTAAACATATGGTTTATTGAAAGGGGCGACTGGAAGAACACCATGGCCTAAGGAGGAAACTGATGTATGGCAATACCTAATAGATATGCGTACGATATGTGCCTGACACATCTGAAGTGTTAACTGATCTACTGACTAGATACCTTTTCATACATTATAAATTATGAGATTTCATATTCTAGAAATAATTTCCTTTGCTACAGTGATCCGACAGCCTTACTTGCTCTCATTTTAAAACATGTTCTCATCCTTGTTATTGAACCCTTATTGCTACAAATACCAATGTAATTACATTTTAGAAGGAAATATCTTAAAAACAAATCAGCTGACCTTCTGCTGATTGGGCTCCAGACAGATCACTGCGGGATCCCTTAGAGCTTATTCACACACCCGATTTCTGCGTACAAGTGCCCTCCATCGTTTTCACGGTTAGCACTCGTACCTATCATAGTCTTTTGGGCTGTGCACAGGTCCTATTATTCCCTCCAACAGAGTGATCCATGGAAAATAGCAGAGACACGTCCGATTTTGATCCGAAGGTGAGATCAAATTCAAAAGTTTAAGTTCATGGGTTCATGAAAATATCAGACCTTACTCGGTTGACATTTGAGTGCAGTCTGATTTTCACAGGATATCAAAATGGAGAGGGTGGAGAATTTTTTATTTTATTTTTGCACACACGAGAAAAACGGATGGCACTCCGACCACACTCTGATCAAAGTTTGGTCAGTTTTTCTCTTGTGTGGAAAAATCAGACATGTGATTGAGCTCTTAAGGTACCTTCACACGAAACGACTTTACAACGAGAACGACAACGATCTGTGACGTTGCAGCGTCCTGGATAGCGATATCGTTGTGTTTGACACGCAGCAGCGATCTGGATCCTGCTGTGATATCGCTGGTCGTTGAATAAAGTTCAGAACTTTATTTGGTCGTCAGACCGGCGTGTATCGTCGTGTTTGACACCAAAAGCAACGATACCAGCGATGTTTTACGCTGGTAACCAGGGTAAATATCGGGTTACTAAGCGCAGGGCCGCGCTTAGTAACCCGATGTTTACCCTGGTTACCAGCGTAAAAGTAAAAAAAACAAACAGTACATACTCACCTGCGCGTCCCCTGCCGTCCGCTTCCTGCTCTGACTGAGCGCCGGCCCTAAACTGAAAGTAAAAGCACAGCGGTGACGTCACCGCTCTGCTGTTAGGGGCCGGCGCTCACACAGTACAGGAAGCGGACGCCGGGGGACGCGCAGGTGAGCATGTACTGTTTGTTATTTTTACTTTTACGCTGGTAACCAGGGTAAACATTGGGTTACTAAGCGCGGCCCTGCGCTTAGTAACCCGATGTTTACCCTGGTTACCCGGGGACCTCGGCATCGTTGGTCGCTGGAGAGCGGTCTGTGTGACAGCTCTCCAGCGACCAAACAGCGACGCTGCAGCGATCGGCATCGTTGTCGCTATCGCTGCAGCGTCGCTTCGTGTGAAGGTACCTTTAGGAATTCACTGCTATAAAAGAGGTCCTGTTACGCAACCAGAGTTACTTTAGTTCTGCAGCCTGATCTTAGCATCAAGTAGTATGATGGGGCAAATGTAATATTTAGCCCAACTGAGCAGTCACAAGTCAAAGGTACTTCACACCTATTAGTTGGTGCTGTACGGAAAGGATTCTCCACAGTCATATACAGTATGTAGAAAATATCCACAGCACACAAGAGAATTTCATGCAAAATGAAGAAACTTGGTGGCTCAGTGGTTAGTACTGTTGCTTTGCAGCATTGGAGTACTGGGTGAAAAAGCAACCAAGCACAACCTCTGGAAGGAGTTTGCATGTTCTCCTTATGTCTGTGTGGGTCTCCTCTGCGTTAGCAAGCATAATAAATAAATTAAATAAAGTATTGATCATAAAATAATACAAATGGATGTTATATGACATAAGTTCCATCCAGCAAACGGCAATGCATATACCAATGCAAGAACAGTAAGTTATATTTCAGTCTTACCCAAACTTTTTTTTAAATCGTATGTGGTGGACGAAGAAGACTGGGATTAGCAGCCTTTGCATTCCACTGACAGCAGATATGACTAAAAGTGTAACTGTCCCTTTATGAAATGTTTTCTATATTATAGGCTCTGAATTGTTATGATGATCGGCGGGAATCCAGATCCTGAGACCCCTATCGATAGAATCAAAATGATATTTGCAGCTCCTGCATGAACTGCGTGCACAGGTTGGTGGGAGAATTTATGGTCCCATAGACTTATTATTGAGCTCATCCACTGCTCTGTGAGCAGTGTTTAGACTGATCGGTGGGGGTCTCAAAATATGACACCAAATGATCAACAAAACTATTGAAAGTATGAAAGTGTGTGTGTGTATATATATATATATATATATATATATATATATATATATATATATATATATACACAGTTGTGTGGAAAAGTGATTGCCCCTTACAGATTTCCTATTCTTTTGCATGTTTGTCACACTTAAATGTTTGAGATCACCAAACAAATTTAAATATTAGGCAAAGATAACACAAGTAAACACAAAATGCAGTTTATAAATGAAGGTCTCTATTATTAAGGGAAAAAGAAATCTAAAGCAATAGATAAGGCCGCCAGCCAAACGGAGGCTGGCAGCTGACATCAGCTCGCACGTCACCGGCGTATGACATCATTGTCATTCACTGGCAACAGCGCGCTTGAGATGCCTGAAGGGATCATCATCACTGCAGGAGTGCGGCAAGGTAAGAAGAAAGTTTTTTTTTTTAATTAAAAGCAATATGTTCACCGGCAGGATGGAGACACATGGACCATGTGTCTCCATCCTGCCCGGGGCAGAATGGAGACAAGGGGGCAGGATGGGAGACATGGGGGCAGGAAGGGAGACAGATGGGGAGGAATATGGGGCAGGATGGAGACAGATGGTGCAGGATCATGGGGCAGGAAGGAGACACACGGTGCAGGATCATGGGGCAGGATGGAGACAGATGGTGCAGGATCATGGGGCAGGATGGAGACAGATGGGGCAGGATGGAGACATATGCAGCAGGATCATGGGGCAGGATGGAGACAGATGGTACAGAATCATGGGGCAGGATAGATATGATGGGGACAGATGGGGCAGGATCATGGGGCAGATGGGGCAGAATCATGGGGCAGGATCATGGGGCAGATGGGGCAGGATCATGGGACAGATAGAGCAGGATCATGGGGCAGATGGGGCAGGATCATGGGACAGATGGAGCAGGATCATGGGACAGATGGGGCAGAATCATGGGACAGATGGGTCAGAATCATGGGACAGATGGGGCAGGATGGGGAGATCAGATGGGGCAGGATAGGGCATCACATGGAAGCAGGATGGAAGAACATATGGCTGGAGCCAGGAATGAGACACACGGGGGCCTGGATGGGAGATATTATTACTGCAGTGAGGTATTTATTTTATTTTTTGAGGATAGTGTTTTAAATGGGGGAGGCAGTCCTGTTACTATGCAGAGCAACACTGTCGCCTTTTTTTCTTCATCTGGTGTAGTTTAGAATTTGGAAAAAAATAAGTATTGTGTTCTGTAAGCGGAGCACTAGATAACTGTGTTATTTCCTGCAGAGACGAGCTCTGGCTGGAAGAAGTGACGCCGGTCTGTGCTGGATGAAGATGAAAAGCAAAGATGAAAGACTTCACCTGGAGACGTCACTGATGAGTCAGTATGTTACCTGTACACTGACACTATACACTGTATACTATATACAGCGGTCCTGTGCACAATGTCACCAGTGATCACTGTATTACCTTTACACTATACACTATATAGACCTAATATTAACCAACAGGCCAGACCGCATATCAAATATAAGGGTTGGGGGTCACTTGGGGAATAGTGATCATAAAATAATAAGTTTTCATGTAACCTTTAATAAGATGGGTAGTAGGGGGGTGACAAGGACACTAAACTTCAGGAGGGCAAATTTCCAACGGATGAGAGAGGATCTTGGTGCAATTAACTGGGACGATATCCTGAGACACAAAAATACACAAAGAAAATGGGAGACGTTTATTAGCATCCTGGATAGGACCTGTGCACAGTATATACCGTATGGGAATAAACATACTAGAAATAGGAGGAAACCAATATGGCTAAATAGAGCTGTTAGGGGCGCAATAAGGAACAAAAAGAAAGCATTTAGAGAATTAAAGGAAGTAGGTAGTGATGAGGCATTAAATAAATACAGAAAATTAAATAAATTCTGTAAAAAGCAAATCAAGGCAGCAAAGATTGAGACAGAGAGACTCATTGCCAGAGAGAGTAAAAATAATCCCAAAATATTCTTTAACTATATAAATAGTAAGAAACTAAAAAATGACAGTGTTGGCCCCCTTAAAAATAGTCTGGGTGAAATGGTGGATGAGGATGAGGAAAAAGCCAATCTGCTAAATGACTTTTTTTCATCAGTATTTACAAAAGAAAATCCCATGGCAGCCAATATGACTAGTGATAAAAATTCCCCATTAAATGTCACCTGCTTAACCCAGCAGGAAGTACAGCGGCGTCTAAAAATCACTAAAATTGACAAATCTCCGGGCCCGGATGGGATACACCCCCGAGTACTGCAGGAACTAAGTACAGTCATTGATAGACCATTATTTTTAATCTTTAAAGAGTCCATAATAACAGGGTCTGTACCACAGGACTGGCGTATAGCAAATGTGGTGCCAATATTCAAAAAAGGGGCAAAAACTGAACTCGGTAATTATAGGCCAGTAAGTTTAACCTCTACTGTGGGTAAAATCCTGGAGGGCATTCTAAGGGATGCTATACTGGAGTATCTGAAGAGGAATAACCTCATGACCCAGTATCAGCACGGGTTTACTAGGGACCGCTCATGTCAGACTAATTTGATCAGCTTCTATGAAGAGGTAAGTTCCGGACTGGACCAAGGGAACCCAGTGGACGTAGTGTATATGGACTTTTCCAAAGCTTTTGATACGGTGCCACACAAAAGGTTGATACATAAAATGAGAGTAATGGGGATAGGGGAAAATATGTGTAAGTGGGTTGAGAGCTGGCTCAGGGATAGGAAACAAAGGGTGGTTATTAATGGAGCACACTCGGACTGGGTCGCGGTTAGCAGTGGGGTACCACAGGGGTCAGTATTGGGCCCTCTTCTTTTTAACATATTTATTAATGACCTTGTAGGGGGCATTCAGAGTAGAATTTCAATATTTGCAGATGACACTAAACTCTGTAGGGTAATCAATACAGGGGAGGACAATTTTATATTACAGGATGATTTATGTAAACTAGAAGCTTGGGCTGATAAATGGCAAATGAGCTTTAATGGGGATAAATGTAAGGTCATGCACTTGGGTAGAAGTAATAAGATGTATAACTATGTGCTTAATTCTAAAACTCTGGGCAAAACCATCAATGAAAAAGACCTGGGTGTATGGGTGGATGACAGACTCATATTCAGTGGCCAGTGTCAGGCAGCTGCTACAAAGGCAAATAAAATAATGGGATGTATTAAAAGAGGCATAGATGCTCATGAGGAGAACATAATTTTACCTCTATACAAGTCACTAGTTCGACCACACTTAGAATACTGTGCACAGTTCTGGTCTCCGGTGTATAAGAAAGACATAGCTGAACTAGAGCGGGTGCAGAGAAGAGCGACCAAGGTTATTAGAGGACTGGGGGGTCTGCAATACCAAGATAGGTTATTACACTTGGGGCTATTTAGTTTGGAAAAACGAAGACTAAGGGGTGATCTTATTTTAATGTATAAATATATGAGGGGACAGTACAAAGACCTTTCTGATGATCTTTTTAATCATAGACCTGAGACAGGGACAAGGGGGCATCCTCTACGTCTGGAGGAAAGAAGGTTTAAGCATAATAACAGACGCGGATTCTTTACTGTAAGAGCAGTGAGACTATGGAACTCTCTGCCGTATGATGTTGTAATCAGTGATTCATTAATTAAATTTAAGAGGGGACTGGATACCTTTCTGGAAAAGTATAATATTACAGGGTATATACACTAGATTCCTTGATAAGGCGTTGATCCAGGGAACTAGTCTGATTGCCGTATGTGGAGTCGGGAAGGAATTTTTTTCCCCATGGTGGAGTTACTCTTTGCCACATGGGTTTTTTTTGCCTTCCTCTGGATCAACATGTTAGGGCATGTTAGGTTAGGCTATGGGTTGAACTAGATGGACTTAAAGTCTTCCTTCAACCTCAATAACTATGTAACTATGTAACTATGTAACTATATACAGAGCTCCTGTGTATAATGTCACGAGTGATCACTGTATTACCTGTACACAGACACTGCATGTTAAGTACAGATCTCCTGTGTATAATGGCACTTATGGTGATATTAGTATTGTGTTTTTTTATTACTAATCAGTATTTTAGTATTCAGTCACTATGTGGTGGTAATATGTTGTCTGGCCATGGTGTGGCGGTATTTGTTCCTTGTATGTGCTATTATTTGGTCACTATGTGGTGGTAATATGTGGTCTGGTCATAGTGTGGTGGTATTTGTTCCTTGTATGTGGCATTATTGGTCATGATGTGGTGGTAATATGTGGTCTGGACATGGTGTGGTAGTATTTGTTCCTTGTGTGTGATATTATTGGTCATTTTAAAAATTTAAAAATAAATACAAATATACCTAAATTGTATTGGATATTATAACAAATGATTAATAGGATAAAGTAGAGCAGGCCCCGGCCAAAGAATCTACATTGTCGTGGTGGCAGCTTAAAAAATCTTTTGACTGTGGAGAGTTCGAGGGGTGGAGTATGGGGGGGGGGGGGTGCCAGTATGGGGCCCCAAAACTCCTAGTGGCAGCCTGAGAACAGATTTAGTTATACTGAGAATAAATTACACACTGGTGGACTCAATTTACTAAATTATGTGACTTCTGGAGGCAATTGGTGACTGAGGATTTTATTTAGGGATATCACAGACTACAGGGTGCTGAATACTATCGCACATCACAATTTTCAGATTTATATTTTTTAAATGATTTGAAAACCATGCATAATTTCCTTTACACTTCAGAAATACTTGCTATTTTGTGTTGGTATATCACATAAAATCCTATTGAAATTTGTGGATGTAACGTGAAAAAATGTGGAAAAGTTCGAAGTACTGTATATAAATGCAGCGCCCCAGAGTCCTGGTCGTTGCAGTATCATGGCTCAGCCACTAAGGGGGGGCCATGGTGCGTTCGATGGCACTGAAGGAGTTCTCTGAGCAGGTATCACAGTCACCAATACATTTCACAGCTGGGCCTCCGGGGGGAGCTAAGGGTGCTATTCATTAGGCCACTCCCCACCATAGTGGGTAAACTGGGGGTCAGGCAGGAAGTTAGAAGAGAACGCTGACGGGATTGAACGGAGCAACACCCTGTGGCAGGGGGTGTTGTGAAGGGAGAGACTGTAGGGTCTCTGCCAGGGGTGGGATCCTGGCAGAGGCTTGGCATTGAAAGAACGTAACGGGTCCGCGCAGGCTCCTGGAAGCGGCGGGACTCAAGAAAGGACTAGAAGCGAGATAGATTGTGCTGAGTGAGAAACGAAATCAAGCGAAAGGAGATACCAGTGAGGGTTGTGCTGAAAGAGGCAGCACCTTACTGAGGCGCACTACCGGTGGCCGGAACGCCGAGGAGGTAAAGAGTTTCAAGCCATACCTCAGACCTACGGCAGGGCAGTTAGCTTTAGGCGGACTGTCTCACGCATCACCCAGGAAGGCAAAGGGGGGTACCAACAGGAGAGGGGCGCAGATAGAGTCCCGGAAGATCTCCGAGCCTCCCCGTCATACGGGTGCGTTCCTACCATAGTATCTGGAGGGACGAGGAAGATCATTGCGAATTAAGTTGTTGTGAGGGAACACGAGAAACAGACACAACAGTTGTGGGGTACTTTCCGTAAGCACAGCAGGGAAGGACTGCAACACATAGCGCTAGAAGGAAGGCACCGATTTCCACCTGCAAGGAGAGCTCTGGAAGTGCCATTGGACCGGCCGGACTTGCGCAGCCTGGTGAGCCGTATTCCGGACTGAGGACCCAGAGAGCTTCAGTAAAGAGGTAAAGAGACTGCAACCTGGTGTCCTCGTTATTTACCGCGACCTGCACCCCACAACTGCACCGCTACAACATCGCTTATTGCATCGGACGTCCCCCACTGACAGACAGGGCCACGGACCGGGTCTCGCCACCGTGACAACCCCAGGACTGAGACCTAGAGGCCCGGCTCCGGGTACCCCTCGGCCCTGCGGCGGTGTGGGGGCGCTCCAACTTGGCGTCACGAACAGGATGTACTTAAGCCTGAAGAATCAGGTCATGTGTGCCTAGAGACTGTGATTTACTGTACTTTATTGCAAGATTGTACTGCGCCATTGGCCGCCAGAAGTTCCCGCCAAAAGGTGCCGCCATTGCTACACCCCAGGAGAAGGAGGGTGTGTTATGGGCGGAGACTCTCAGTGTGGCGCGAGAAATGGCTACCGCCCCCTGCACTTCTGGCTGCAAAGAGATGACCTGCCCTAAAACAGAAGACAACCCCCTGAGATGCAACGGCGGGAAGCGGGTGATGGAGAAGCCCGACCTCAGAGAAATGGCGGAGTTAGGTGCATGCACTGCCAGCGACTATCAGGCGGCGATGATGAACGGCGAGTGCCTGAGCGAGGAAGAAGCAGTTCCGGCCTGCCCTTCTTCACCGGAGATGGACCGGAAGCCTGCGGACCCGACAGCGGAGCCGAATCCGAGCATCCCATTGGAGGAGCCCCGGTCCGGGCTGCAGCAGATTCCAGCGTCTTTGTTAACGGACCGGAGCGGCACCGATGGAACCACATCAGGCGCAGGTATGGGCGGCGCCCCTACTCCCCTGGACGGTTCTGCTCTCCCGACCGATCCTCCCCACAACAGTAACCCCGCGTTTACAATCGACCGAGCGGTTCTCACCCCAGGTGCGTTGGGGAAGTTGTTACCACCATTGCCAACCAGGTGGGGAGAGCCCATAGAAATGGACCCAGGAGGGGTGATGTTCCGATGGGATGTTCCCTGGGTCGAGCAGGATGGGATTCCAATGGAAGGTCTCACTATTGAGATACTTACCTGGGACCAATACAAACAATGCGTGCTCCAGCATTGGGGACAGCGCACCGAAGTTGAAAGACGGGAACTGCAGAGCAAAATAATGATCTATGATGGGACGGATGCTGTCAGGCGAGGGACGGTGGCGGCATTCCACCCAAAGAAGGGGTGGGGTTCCATTTGGGAGTCGGGTCTACCTACTGGCATCTTCGTTGCCGGCTACGATGTGGAGACCCCCTGCTGTGATCGAGAAGGTGAACCACTCCGGGAGGGGGATCAGGTGACATATACCCGCCACTGGAACACACAAGGATGGCGTGCCCGGAAAGTTCAGCGATGCGAGTCTGAGAGAATGGCACCTGCGGCCCCAACTGTGGTCAATCCAGGGCTGCCAGATCTTGTTACTGTTTCTACGGTACGCTTTGTAGCAGGTCCTGAACTTGCCGACAGAGTTAGGCTTCAAATTCAGACAGCAGGCGACCAGGTGGTCCCTGCGGAGCTTGCCGCTGGTGTCCGTGCTACAGTGGCCGGGGTTCAGGAGCCCAAGCCACCAGAAGAAGAATAAACCTCGATACCATGGAAAATGTAAATAGTTAACTGTTCATTCTTTTAACTGTTCCTGTTTGCTACTAAACCCGTCTAGGGTTAAAGGTGACCCCTTGTTGACCCGGGGCCACTATTGTTGTTCTCAAAGTTTTGCACAAGTTTAAAAGAACTGCAGAAATCATGGACTGTGCATGATTCGAACTTCCCTTGTAAATAGTTTGCACCTTCTTAAAGGTGCTCCCTACTGGTTTTAGCCAAAGACACTTTGCGAAGATATTTGCCCTATTGGTTTGAGCCAAAAGACACTTTGCGAAGATTCCTTCTTTACTGGTTTTAGTTAAAGACACTTTGCGAAGAAACCTTTCCTACTAGTCCTAGTTAAAGACACTTTGTGAAGATCCCGGGCTGGAACTTTGCATAAGGCTGGTAGGCTGAGAAGACGAGCTACCTCAGAAAGACTTGGTCCCCTCTTAAAGGGGATGTGACGAAGTAAATTTGAAAGAGATACTGTTACCGAACAGTAATGTGATAATGATGCCTTGAAAAAGAAAATGTAACTGTTTTACATGCCGAGTTATATGTGTTGAAGTTGTTGAAATGTGAAATCTGAATAATGTTTTGTAGAAAGGAAAGATGCAGAGAGCCCGTAGGGGTAGATGTAGAAGCCTGCATAGTTGAAAGTAAAAGAAGTAATAATGAAAGTGAGGATAGAAGGTAAACCCCGCGTCCCCATTGAAAAGTTACTTTGTTACTAAGGACAGAGAGTGAACCCGTAGGGGTTAGAGAGTGAGTCCTTAAAGGGGCCGAGTAGAGCTGGCTCAGAGTTCTTCAACTGAAAGGAATGTTATGTCTATACTGTGTATAGTAGCGAAAGGCAGTAGGCCCTGGCTGAACAGGGCGGTCCTGTAAAAGAAAGGAGAGGCAGTAGGCCTGGTGCCGTAGGGACAGGCGGTCCTGCAGGTTCACAAGAAGGAGAATGTAAAGTTGAAATGCCTTATAATGTGATTATAGGAAGGCCTTTGATAGACTAAGAGTGTGAGTTTCTTAAAGGCAATGTTAAGTTATTGTTCCAAAAATTGCATTAAGTAGAATACCCGGTTGGGTAACAGAAGTTATTTATGCTCTGTAATTTATAATGTTGATTATGTTTGTAACGTTAAAAGTGTCCTCACCTCCCATAAAGGGAAGCTTACTTAAGTATACTTACTGTTATTTGCACTCAACAAAATTGTATGTCTTTTTGCTAACCTGTATTGTTGTTTTTCTTCCCAGTCCCGGAGTACTGTGTTTAACCAGGGGGGAGTGCAGCGCCCCAGAGTCCTGGTCGTTGCAGTATCATGGCTCAGCCACTAAGGGGGGGCCATGGTGCGTTCGATGGCACTGAAGGAGTTCTCTGAGCAGGTATCACAGTCACCAATACATTTCACAGCTGGGCCTCCGGGGGGAGCTAAGGGTGCTATTCATTAGGCCACTCCCCACCATAGTGGGTAAACTGGGGGTCAGGCAGGAAGTTAGAAGAGAACGCTGACGGGATTGAACGGAGCAACACCCTGTGGCAGGGGGTGTTGTGAAGGGAGAGACTGTAGGGTCTCTGCCAGGGGTGGGATCCTGGCAGAGGCTTGGCATTGAAAGAACGTAACGGGTCCGCGCAGGCTCCTGGAAGCGGCGGGACTCAAGAAAGGACTAGAAGCGAGATAGATTGTGCTGAGTGAGAAACGAAATCAAGCGAAAGGAGATACCAGTGAGGGTTGTGCTGAAAGAGGCAGCACCTTACTGAGGCGCACTACCGGTGGCCGGAACGCCGAGGAGGTAAAGAGTTTCAAGCCATACCTCAGACCTACGGCAGGGCAGTTAGCTTTAGGCGGACTGTCTCACGCATCACCCAGGAAGGCAAAGGGGGGTACCAACAGGAGAGGGGCGCAGATAGAGTCCCGGAAGATCTCCGAGCCTCCCCGTCATACGGGTGCGTTCCTACCATAGTATCTGGAGGGACGAGGAAGATCATTGCGAATTAAGTTGTTGTGAGGGAACACGAGAAACAGACACAACAGTTGTGGGGTACTTTCCGTAAGCACAGCAGGGAAGGACTGCAACACATAGCGCTAGAAGGAAGGCACCGATTTCCACCTGCAAGGAGAGCTCTGGAAGTGCCATTGGACCGGCCGGACTTGCGCAGCCTGGTGAGCCGTATTCCGGACTGAGGACCCAGAGAGCTTCAGTAAAGAGGTAAAGAGACTGCAACCTGGTGTCCTCGTTATTTACCGCGACCTGCACCCCACAACTGCACCGCTACAACATCGCTTATTGCATCGGACGTCCCCCACTGACAGACAGGGCCACGGACCGGGTCTCGCCACCGTGACAACCCCAGGACTGAGACCTAGAGGCCCGGCTCCGGGTACCCCTCGGCCCTGCGGCGGTGTGGGGGCGCTCCATAAAGTTTAAAAAAAATGCACAGTTACACTTTAAGCAAGGTCTCGGTAAATTAGCTCTTACTGGATTGAGCATATATAATATTAAGTCAATTTACTTTTCCTCATTTATACAGACAATACATTACAATAAATGTTGCATCAATTCTTTACTTGTGCCGGGGATTGTTTCTATATTGCTGCAGTCTCTTGACATAATCTTGAACAGATTGTCCACTACTCAGATATCCCTTTCTTAATTACTATATTCCCCCTTGTAAAATAAAAACATCTCATACTCACCTTTCATACCAGTTTCATACCAGTGCAGCAATGTTGGCCTTGGGTCTCCCAAGGCTTGCATAACATTTTAAAGCCACACGAGCCCTGAAGCCAAACAAATGGCTGCTAATTGCCTAAAGTACTCACACCTCCCATAAATGTCCGAGGTCTGTCTGAAGAAATTGAGAGCACAGCAGTCCAATAGTGGCTGCTTATTGGCTGCAGGGCTCTCGTGGCATAACAATGTCACGTGATCCTTTGGGGACCTAGTCCAAACATCACTGGAACGGAACTGGTGTGGAAGGTGAGTATAGGGTAATTTTATAAAAGGTGGAATACAGCATTTAAGTAGTGGTTATCCTACTAATGGACAGCCCCTTTAACATAGTCCACATGATCACATAAACATAAAGTTATCAGATTCCCTCCAACAAAGATTGTGCATATGATGTGATGATCGGGAAAAAACAGTCTCGATTGGTTACACAATAACTGAATTACATTTACCACAATATCTGAGATGTATTGTGTCCAACTTTAGTGGATGTCAAGATGATCGTTAATAATGTTAATCTGTTTTTTATGGTTATTTATTAAAACTGCCATGGTCAAATTCTCCACTATACAGTATGTGGCCTAAATCACTGAATATATTGTTCTTCAACTCCAAACTTAAGTAACATTATTATTATTCTCTGCATGTTCATTGGGATTAACAATATGTTAATAATTAGCACAAGTGTCACAAACATGTAAATTATTAGTTTGTGTTATGTCTATATTACTTGTGGGGCGGGGGAACTTGGAGTTGGCTGTTCTGCTTCCTGAGATGTGGCTTGTTCTTCGTTTTGGCTTGTAGCTTTAGCTGTGGTCTCTGGTGCAGGGGCAGGTTTTTGGGTCACTTTTTTTTCTGAGGTTTCTTCTTCACCTGAAGACTCTGTGTGAGCTTCTTCGGAGTCTTCAACCTCTGCCAATTCTTCTTCCTCCTCTTCACCTTAGGAAAAAAAGAAAATATAAAGTTGTATTATTTACATCTTCTGACTAATAAAACTAAATAAACTATCAATCATATGTAGCTTGGTTGTAAAATAGTTTTTTACTGTCTTCATTTTGCAGAAGTGGACACAGTTCCTGTAGTCATCTGGAAACTGACAACAAGCAAAACAGTTGCTGATGGATCTTGCTGTAGATTCAATATTATTTTGTTAATACATAGAGAGCTGATGATATAATATACAGTATATTCAAGTATTGATAAGGCTAATGGGATATCTATATGCAAGGCTGCCTGTGATATTATTGATATTAATGGACAATCAGATTCCAACTTGGTTCAATCAGAGTGCTTGCTATAATATACTGCCATATATAAAGTGAAAATAGGCAAGAAGAAAAAGAGTGAACATGTATTAAAAATATTTTACATTTCACAATTACTAATGGTAGTCACAAATAGACCTACATTTTATTTAGAACCTCAAAAAACAGGTGTTATTCGGATGAGCTAAAAGTATAAGAAGCTGTGACCTCTTGGATTTATCTCCTTATAAATTTAATAACAGTGTAGATATTCTTGATACAAATAAAAAGCACAACACCAATGGAAACTTGACTGACCTCATGTAAAGTTGGTGAGGTCTATCAGGATTTGTTGGCATATGTCATAGCTGTTATAACTGTGCTAAAGCTAATCCGTCAGTTGGTTTTTGCATTGTAATCTGACAGCAGAAATACATAGGGGCAGATACCCTGATTCCACTGATGTATCACTTAGTTTATTGGTTGCAGCAGATATGATAGAAGCAGTTTTCTCTGTTGCAGATCTAGTACTGATCAGTTGTTCATCTTTGTATATCCTCGCTGCAACACAGTTTTCTGTGTATAGTGACAAAGAGCAGCTAATCAGTGCTGGTGGTGTGGTGGGACTAGGTGTCAGGAGGACTCTGAACATTTTTTATTACCTTTTTGTGCATTACTGCCCTTTTCCAAGATGGTCTTTGGTCTCATGTGTACTGTGTCTTCCTGCTATAAAACTCCACACCAGCCTTCAGTTTGTGCTAGAGTATTCTGCCTTGCATCCAGCTCCTGACCTCTGGTGACTCCCTGGCTATATACCTGCTCCTGTGAACCTGTGGGGTTATCCTGCTACTCTGCTCTGAGTTCCTGCTGCATACACCAGTTTCCAGTAATCCTCCTTCATCTGCTGCTCGTGTTTGCTTCCATCTGCATTTGCTGGACATGTAAGCTGTTTCTGCTCTGCAAGAACCTGAGACTGTTACCCAGACCTCCCTGGTTGAGCTAGGATATTGTTTGAACTGCCTTATAAGCATATCTATCTGTGTTTTGGACTAAGCAAGGACTTATTCGTGTCAAGTATCCTCAAGAATAATTGTGCTTCATAGACTTTCTGCGTGATTGCATTTTCCTCTGAAGTTTCCTATAGACTGCTGAGCTGCATTTGATATTTGCACCAAGTGTTGTGGACTTGAGTTTCTCTCTGCACCTGTTTGAATCACCGTGTGATAATATAGACTTTACCACTTATAAAACTGTGTCCTGTAGTTGTCTTGTTCCACGCAAAGAGTCTCCTAAATTATCCCCTATAATTATTACAGGATACTCTAGCCTAAAAAAAAAAAAGGAGACTGCTGGAACAATGACTGCAGAAAGCAGACTAGAGCAGGTGTTTTCCATAATTAGATCACTGCAGAAAGATGTGGAAGGTCTGCAAAAAAGGTTTGGAAGCTTTGAACTCAATCAACAAGTGTTTGGACAGACTTTGCAGGACTTAAGCACCCGCATGGCAGCCCAGGAAAAAAAACTTGCTGGCATAGAGTCCCAGTATGGACGGGCTTTTCAGGATATAATCATGCAAATAGCTGCACAAGCGACTTTTCCCTCTGGGCAACCGCCACCAGCTAGCCCACCTAAGTTGCCCCCATTCAGATTTAATGGTGATCGCGACAAATTTCGTGGCTTTGTGAATCAATGTATGCTATATTTTGATGTGCATGCTGACCGTTTTCCTAATGATAGATCCAAAGTATTGTGTGTAATAATGCTGCTGACCGCACGAGCGCTCGCCTGGGCGAATCCGATGATTGAGTCTCGTGACCCAAGGTTAAATAACTTGGATGATTTCTTGGCCGCTATGGCATTAATGTTTGATGATCATTATTGCCGTGCAACCGCTGAATCAGCTTTATTGTCTTTACGCCAGGCAAAACGTTCTGTTATTGAGTATGCTACTGAATTCAGGAGATTAGAGGTAGATACCAATTGGGACAGTTATGCACAATTGCCTATTTTTAAAAGGGGTCTGTCTAGTATTGTAAAAGATGAACTAGCTCACTCTGAGTCGCCACAAGAGCTAGAGACATTTATACAGCATTGTGTGCGCATTGACATTCGCCTTACTGAGCGTAGGCAGGAGAAGTTTGCTGCATATAACCGTATTTCTAACTTTTCCCTTCCTTCCAAAGAGCCTGCAGGTAAAACATCTCGGGAGGTGGAGGAGGTGCCCATGCAAATTGATTCTGTTCAGAGGCGCGAGATCAATGAGCGCCGGGAGCATCGCCTTTGTAAAAGTCTATGTTTCTACTGCAGCCAGTCTGACCACTTCTTGATCAATTGTCCTAAGTGTCCTAGATGGCCTAACAAGGTGCTAGCAGCAGTAGAGGAGTATGACAAATGTGATGATGAATCTGACATCTCTGAATGTAGCCTGCCTTTAAACGCTGTATTTCATTCACTTTCTATGACTTCACCCCCCAAGGGGCTTAAGGAAAAGAACTCTCACTGTTCTCTCCCTATTAAGATCTTGTGTTCAGGACAGTGGATTTCCAGTGCAGCTATGATTGACTCTGGTGCAGGTGGCAATTTCATGGATATCGCATTTGCCAAACAACATGGTATTGAAATTCACCAAAGAGCCTCTCCAATTACCATGGAAACAGTGGATGGGTCACCTTTAATCTCTGGGCCTGTGGATCAGGAGACCATACCACTTGAAATTTTGATGGAGCCTAATCATAAGGAGCAACTTTCTTTCTTGCTAATTTCTTCTCCTCATTTTCCTGTGATTTTAGGCATTCCTTGGTTGCGTTCTCAGAACCCAATTATCAACTGGGAGACCAAGGAGATTATCTTTCCAACAAGGAGCAACTCAGCGTTAACAGAAGCTGTCCCTGAGTCCACGGCTACGGAACCACATGTACAGGTATTTTCTTTACCTCCAGCATATAAAGAGTTCTCTGACATCTGTGACAAGAAGAATGCAGATCAGCTTCCTCCACACAGGCATTATGACTGTCCCATTGAGTTGCTTCCTGGTGCAGCTATTCCTTTTGGTAATGTATACCCTTTGGTGGCACCTGAGCTTCAAGCCTTAAAGGAGTATATTGATGAAAATCTGGCCAAAGGTTTCATACGTCCTTCTTCCTCTCCAGCAGGGGCACTTATCTTTTTTGTAAAGAAGAAGGATGGGACCCTGAGACCCTGTGTTGACTATCGGGAACTCAATAAGGTAACCATACGAAACCATTACCCTCTGCCTCTGATTCCTGAATTACTGAAAAGAGTCCGCCATGCTAAGGTGTTCTCTAAACTGGATCTTCGTGGGGCTTATAATTTGGTGCGTATTCGTCCAGGGGATGAGTGGAAGACAGCATTCAGATGCCGGTATGGACACTTTGAATCTCTTGTGATGCCCTTCGGGCTTTGTAACGCCCCTTGTTGTGAAATTGGATTTTGGGCTCCCCCGGTGGCCACTGGTGGAATTGAACTTGTGTGCATCATCCCCTCTGTTCACCTGTTCCCATCAGGATGTGGGAGTCGCTATTTAACCTTGCTCCTCTGTCACTTCCATGCCGGTCAACATTGTAATCAGAAGCCTTTCTGTGCATGTTCCTGCTACTAGACAACTTCCAGCTAAGTCGGACTTTTGTCCTTGTTTGTTTTTTGCATTTTGTTCCAGTTCACAGCTGCAGTTTCGTTTCTGTGTCTGGAAAGCTCTTGTGATCTGAAATTGCCACTCTGATGTTATGAGTTAATACTAGAGTCTTAAAGTAATTTCAGGATGGTGTATTGATAGGGTTTTCAGCTGACCATGAAAGTACCCTTTCTGTCTTCCTGCTATCTAGTAAGCGGACCTCGATTTTGCTAAACCTATTTTCATACTACGTTTGTCATTTTCATCTTAAATCACCGCCAATATATGTGGGGGCCTCTGTCTGCCTTTCGGGGAAATTTCTCTAGAGGTGAGCCAGGACTATATTTTCCTCTGCCAGGATTAGTTAGTCCTCCGGCCAGCGCTGGGCGTCTAGGGATAAAACGCAGGCTACGCTACCCGGCTACTGTTAGTTGTGCGGCAGGTTTAGTTCATGGTCAGTTTAAGTTTCCATCCTTCCAAGAGCTAGTTCCTATGTATGCTGGGCTATGTTCTCTTGCCATTGAGAACCATAACAGTTTGACCGGCCTCAAAGGGTTAAATTAATTGGCAAATTTTTTTTTTTTCCTTCAGTTCTGAGTGTGCTTTCAATTGAATCACTTGCAAGTCTGCCTATATTGCAGCCTTCCTCTCTCTCTCTCCTTCTAATCCTGGAATGGCTCTGTGTTCACCTGTTTAAAATGGATATTCAGAGTTTAGCTGCAGGTTTGAATATTCTCACCACGAAAGTTCAAAATTTACAAGATTTTGTTGTTCATGTTCCTATATCTGAACCTAGAATTCCTTTGCCTGAATTTTTCTCGGGGAATAGATCTTGCTTTCAAAATTTCAAAAATAATTGCAAGTTGTTTTTGTCCCTGAAATCTCGCTCTGCTGGAGATCCTGCTCAGCAGGTCAGGATTGTGATTTCCTTGCTCCGGGGCGACCCTCAAGATTGGGCTTTTGCATTGGCTCCAGGGGATCCTGCGTTGCTCAATGTGGATGCGTTTTTTCTGGCCTTGGGGTTGCTTTATGAGGAACCTCATTTAGAGCTTCAGGCGGAAAAAGCCTTGATGTCCCTATCTCAGGGGCAAGATGAAGTTGAAATATACTGCCAAAAATTCCGTAAATGGTCTGTGCTTACTCAGTGGAATGAGTGCGCCCTGGCGGCGAATTTCAGAGAGGGTCTCTCTGATGCCGTTAAGGATGTTATGGTGGGGTTCCCTGTGCCTGCGGGTCTGAATGAGTCCATGACAATGGCTATCCAGATCGATAGACGTCTGCGGGAGCGCAAACCTGTGCACCATTTGGCGGTGTCTACTGAGAAGACGCCAGAGAATATGCAATGTGATAGAATTCTGTCCAGAAGCGAACGGCAGAATTTTAGACGAAAAAATGGGTTGTGCTTTTATTGTGGTGATTCAACTCATGTTATATCAGCATGCTCTAAGCGTACTAAGAAGCTTGATAAGTCAGTTTCAATTGGCACTTTTCAGTCTAAGTTTATTCTATCTGTGACCCTGATTTGTTCTTTATCATCTATTACCGCGGATGCCTATGTCGACTCTGGCGCCGCTTTGAGTCTTATGGATTGGTCCTTTGCCAAACGCTGTGGGTATGATTTAGAGCCTCTTGAAACTCCTATACCTCTGAAGGGGATTGACTCCACCCCATTGGCTAGTAATAAACCACAATACTGGACACAAGTAACTATGCGAATTAATCCGGATCATCAGGAGATTATTCGCTTTCTTGTGCTGTATAATCTACATGATGTGTTGGTGCTTGGATTGCCATGGCTGCAATCTCATAACCCAGTCCTCGACTGGAACGCTATGTCTGTGTTAAGCTGGGGATGTAAGGGGATGCATGGGGACGTACCTTTGGTTTCCATTTCGTCATCCATTCCCTCTGAGATTCCTGAATTCTTGTCTGACTATCGTGACGTTTTTGAAGAACCTAAGCTTGGTTCATTACCTCCGCACCGGGAGTGCGATTGTGCCATAGATTTGATTCCGGGTAGTAAATACCCTAAGGGTCGTTTATTTAATCTGTCTGTGCCTGAACATGCTGCTATGCGAGAATATATAAAGGAGTCCTTGGAAAAGGGACATATTCGTCCTTCGTCATCTCCCTTAGGAGCCGGTTTTTTCTTTGTGTCTAAGAAAGATGGCTCTTTGAGGCCGTGTATTGATTATCGGCTTTTGAATAAAATCACGGTTAAATATCAATATCCGTTGCCACTGCTGACTGATTTGTTTGCTCGCATAAAGGGGGCCAAGTGGTTCTCTAAGATAGATCTCCGTGGGGCGTATAATTTGGTGCGAATTAAGCAGGGGGATGAGTGGAAAACCGCATTTAATACGCCCGAGGGCCACTTTGAGTATTTGGTGATGCCTTTTGGCCTTTCAAATGCCCCTTCAGTCTTTCAGTCCTTTATGCATGACATTTTCCGTGATTATTTGGATAAATTTATGATCGTGTATCTGGATGATATTCTGATTTTTTCGGATGACTGGGACTCTCATGTCCAGCAGGTCAGGAGGGTTTTTCAGGTTTTGCGGTCTAATTCCTTGTGTGTGAAGGGTTCTAAGTGCGTTTTTGGGGTTCAAAAGATTTCCTTCTTGGGATACATTTTTTCCCCCTCTTCCATCGAGATGGATCCTGTCAAGGTTCGGGCTATTTGTGATTGGATGCAACCCTCTTCTCTTAAGAGTCTTCAGAAATTTTTGGGCTTTGCTAACTTTTATCGTCGATTTATTGCTGGTTTTTCTGATGTTGTTAAACCATTGACTGATTTGACTAAGAAGGGTGCTGATGATGCTGATTGGTCCCCTGCTGCTGTGGAGGCCTTTCGGGAGCTTAAGCGCCGCTTTTTTTCCGCCCCTGTGTTGCGTCAGCCTGATGTTGCTCTTCCTTTTCAGGTTGAGGTCGACGCTTCTGAAATCGGAGCTGGGGCGGTTTTGTCGCAAAGAAGTTCCGACTGCTCCGTGATGAAACCTTGTGCTTTTTTTTCTCGTAAATTTTTGCCCGCCGAGCGGAATTATGATATTGGGAATCGGGAGCTTTTGGCCATGAAGTGGGCTTTTGAGGAGTGGCGTCATTGGCTTGAGGGGGCTAGACATCAGGTGGTGGTATTGACCGACCACAAAAATTTAATTTATCTTGAGTCCGCCAGACGCCTGAATCCTAGACAGGCGCGCTGGTCGTTGTTTTTCTCTCGGTTTAATTTTGTGGTGTCATACCTACCGGGTTCTAAGAATGTTAAGGCGGATGCCCTTTCTAGGAGTTTTGAGCCTGACTCCCCTGGTAATTCTGAACCTACTGGTATCCTTAAGGATGGAGTGATATTGTCTGCCGTTTCTCCAGACCTGCGGCGGGCCTTGCAGGATTTTCAGGCGGATAGACCTGATCGTTGCCCACCTGGTAGACTGTTTGTTCCTGATGATTGGACCAGTAAAGTCATTTCTGAGGTTCATTCTTCTGCGTTGGCAGGTCATCCTGGAATCTTTGGTACCAGGGATTTGGTGGCAAGGTCCTTCTGGTGGCCTTCCCTGTCACGAGATGTACGAGGCTTTGTGCAGTCTTGTGACGTTTGTGCTCGGGCCAAGCCTTGTTGTTCTCGGGCTAGTGGATTGTTGTTGCCCTTGCCTATCCCGAAGAGGCCTTGGACGCACATCTCGATGGATTTTATTTCGGATCTTCCTGTTTCTCAGAAGATGTCTGTCATCTGGGTGGTGTGTGACCGTTTCTCTAAGATGGTCCATTTGGTTCCCCTGCCTAAGTTGCCTTCTTCTTCCGAGTTGGTTCCTCTGTTTTTTCAAAATGTGGTTCGTTTGCATGGTATTCCGGAGAATATCGTTTCTGACAGAGGAACCCAATTCGTGTCTAGATTTTGGCGGGCATTCTGTGCTAGGATGGGCATAGATTTGTCTTTCTCGTCTGCTTTCCATCCTCAGACTAATGGCCAGACCGAGCGGACGAATCAGACTTTGGAGACATATTTGAGGTGTTTTGTGTCTGCAGATCAGGATGATTGGGTTGCTTTTTTGCCTTTAGCGGAGTTTGCCCTCAATAATCGGGCCAGCTCTGCCACCTTGGTGTCTCCTTTTTTCTGTAATTCGGGGTTTCATCCTCGATTTTCCTCCGGTCAGGTGGAATCTTCGGATTGTCCTGGAGTGGATGCTGTGGTGGAGAGGTTGCATCAGATTTGGGGGCAGGTGGTGGACAATTTGAAGTTGTCCCAGGAGAAGACTCAGCTTTTTGCCAACCGCCGGCGTCGGGTTGGTCCTCGGCTTTGTGTCGGGGACTTGGTGTGGTTGTCTTCTCGTTTTGTCCCTATGAGGGTTTCTTCTCCTAAGTTTAAGCCTCGGTTCATCGGCCCGTACAAGATATTGGAGATTCTTAACCCTGTGTCCTTCCGTTTGGACCTCCCTGCATCTTTTTCTATTCATAATGTTTTTCATCGGTCATTGTTGCGCAGGTATGAGGTACCGGTTGTGCCTTCCGTTGAGCCTCCTGCTCCGGTGTTGGTTGAGGGCGAGTTGGAGTACGTTGTGGAAAAAATCTTGGACTCCCGTGTTTCCAGACGGAAACTCCAGTATCTGGTCAAATGGAAGGGATACGGTCAGGAGGATAATTCTTGGGTGACTGCCTCTGATGTTCATGCCTCCGATCTGGTCCGTGCCTTTCATAGGGCTCATCCTGATCGCCCTGGTGGTTCTGGTGAGGGTTCGGTGCCCCCTCCTTGAGGGGGGGGTACTGTTGTGAAATTGGATTTTGGGCTCCCCCGGTGGCCACTGGTGGAATTGAACTTGTGTGCATCATCCCCTCTGTTCACCTGTTCTCATCAGGATGTGGGAGTCGCTATTTAACCTTGCTCCTCTGTCACTTCCATGCCGGTCAACATTGTAATCAGAAGCCTTTCTGTGCATGTTCCTGCTACCAGACAACTTCCAGCTAAGTCGGACTTTTGTCCTTGTTTGTTTTTTGCATTTTGTTCCAGTTCACAGCTGCAGTTTCGTTTCTGTGTCTGGAAAGCTCTTGTGATCTGAAATTGCCACTCTGATGTTATGAGTTAATACTAGAGTCTTAAAGTAATTTCAGGATGGTGTATTGATAGGGTTTTCAGCTGACCATGAAAGTACCCTTTCTGTCTTCCTGCTATCTAGTAAGCGGACCTCGATTTTGCTAAACCTATTTTCATACTACGTTTGTCATTTTCATCTTAAATCACCGCCAATATATGTGGGGGCCTCTGTCTGCCTTTCGGGGAAATTTCTCTAGAGGTGAGCCAGGACTATATTTTCCTCTGCCAGGATTAGTTAGTCCTCCGGCCGGCGCTGGGCGTCTAGGGATAAAACGCAGGCTACGCTACCCGGATACTGTTAGTTGTGCGGCAGGTTTAGTTCATGGTCAGTTTAAGTTTCCATCCTTCCAAGAGCTAGTTCCTATGTATGCTGGGCTATGTTCTCTTGCCATTGAGAACCATAACAGCCCCTGCAACGTTTCAACACCTTGCTAATGACATTTTCAGAGATTTGTTGGACCAGTTTGTACTGATCTATTTGGACGATATACTAATCTTTTCTGACTCTCTACAGGAACATGAAGAACATGTCAAAACTGTTTTAAGACGTCTGAAAGAGAAACATCTGTTTATTAAGCCGGAGAAATGTGAGTTCCATCGTTCTGAGATACAGTTCTTAGGTTATATCATCTCTCCCCAGGGGCTGAACATGGAATCTGGTAAGATTCAGGCTATCCTTGACTGGCCGGTACCCAAGAACGTTAAGGAGGTCCAACATTTTATTGGTTTTGCAAATTTCTACAGACGCTTCATTCAAAATGTTTCTGATATTGTCCATCCCATTACTTCCTTGACAAAGAAGGAAAAGCCCTTTAAGTGGTCATCACAGGCTCAAGAAGCTTTTGATCGGCTTAAGATCTGTTTCACATCAGCACCGCTGTTGATACACCCAGGTCCAACACTTTTCTTCATTGTGGAGGTGGACGCTTCTGATAATGCTTTGGGGGCTATTCTCTCCCAAAGAACTGGAGAGAAGGGTTTGCTACATCCTAGTGCTTTCTTTTCCCGTAGACTAACCTCAGCAGAGAAGAATTACGATGTGGGAGACAAGGAATTTCTGGCTATTATTGCGGCTTTCAAAGAATGGAGGCATCATCGCAATTTAGAATTCTTTAGTTTCGCTAGATGTCTTTCTCCTTGTCAGGATCGTTGGAACTTATTTTTAAATCAATTTAACTTTGATATCTCGTACCGTCCAGGTTCTCGTAATGGGAAGGCTGTTGCTTTATCCCGAATCCATGCTGCAGATTCCGTACCTGGAGCCCCGTCCAAGACCATTCTATCTGATGCCAATTTCATCGGAGTTATCCACGATCAGGACTTGTGGGAAGGAGTGCAGGGAGGCCTATGACGGTGATGCATTTCTGGCCAACCCACCTGTGGATATTAATCTTGTCTTAAAGGGTGTAATGTGGTTCAGAGATCAACGTATCTATGTCCCTGAGGTTGTCTGTCTGCAGATCCTCAAGTTGGTACATGACTTCAAGTTGGCTGGTCACAGGGGGGTACAGAAGACACAAGAGTTCCTGAGCCGATTCTTCTGGTGGCCAACTTGCCTGAAGGATACCAAGGACTATGTTCTCTCTTGCGAGGTATGTGCCCATTACAAGACTCCTCATGTGGCACCTACGGGTCTTCTACAACCATTACCTGTTCCATCCCTACCTTGGGGGTCTATATCAATGGACTTTATTGTGGAGCTGCCTACATCGGGGGGGGCATGAATACAATCATGGTGGTAGTTGATCGCCTGACTAAAGCTGCTCATTTTGTTCCATGCACTGGCCTCCCCTCAGCTAAAGATACAGTGAACTTGGTTATACAGAATGTCTTTCGGTTGCATGGGGCTCCGGATGAGATCATCTCTGACCGTGGAGTGCAGTTCACTTCAAGATTCTGGAAGGGGTTTTGCTCTGCACTCAATATTAATGTCTGTCTCTCTTCCGCTTACCATCCCCAGACAAATGGTCAGACTTAGCGTACCAACCAGACGCTGGAACAATATCTAAGATGCTATGTCAGCCATCTCCAGGATGATTGGTTGGAGTTGCTCCCGTTAGCCGAATTTTCATATAACAATTCTCAGAGCGCCTCCACTAAATTTACACCTTTCTTTGCCAATCTGGGTTATCATCCGTGTATCTTACCTAGGTCTCCAATTAATTCTCTGGTTCCGGCAGTAGAGGAAAGGCTGACTGCGATGAGGCAAAATCTGGAGGTTCTGAAGGAATCCCTGACCACAGCTCAAGAACGTTATAAGAGATCGGCTGATAGATTCCGTAAACCTGCACCCATGTTCAAGGTAGGGGAGTCCGTGTGGTTAGCAACTAAGAATCTGAAGTTAAACGTTCCTTCACAAAAACTTGGACAGAAATTCATTGGCCCTTTCAAGATCAACGGTATTGTGAGCTCTGTGGCCTGCCGGCTGAAGCTGCCTAGGACTATGAAGGTACACCCAGTTTTTCATGTATCTTTACTAAAGCCTGTATCTCCCAATACCTTCCAGGGACGTGTTGTGCCACCTCCGCAGCCTGTGGTTATTGATGGGCAAGAACAATTTGTGGTGGAGGAAATTGTTGATTCCAGGATTTGCAGGAATCGGCTCCAATATCTGATAAGATGGCAGGAATATCCCCCTGAGGAAGACTCTTGGGAACCTGTGGAAAACATCAATGCCCAACAGAAGATTTCTCGTTTTCATCAGAGATTCCCTGAGAAACCAGGTCCAGGATCGTCCTGAGGCCGCTTCTAAGGAGGGAGTAATGTTAGGACTCTGAACATTTTTTGTATATCCTCGCTGCACCACAGTTTTCTGTGTATAGTGACAAAAAGCAGCTAATCAGTGCTGGTGGTGTGGTGGGACTAGGTGTCAGGACTCTGAACATTTTTTATTACCTTTTTGTGCATTACTGCCCTTTTCCAAGATGGCGTCTTTGGTCTCATGTGCACTGTGTCTTCCTGCTATAAAACTCCACCCCAGCCTTCAGTCTGTGCTAGAGTATTCTGCCTTGCATCCAGCTCCTGACCTCTGGTGACTCCCTGGCTATATACCTGCTCCTGTGAACCTGTGGGGTTATCCTGCTACTCTGCTCTGAGTTCCTGCTGCATACACCAGTTCCAGTAATCCTCCTTCATCTGCTGCTCGTGTTTGCTTCCATCTGCATTTGCTGGACATGTAAGCTGTTTCTGCTCTGCAAGAACCTGAGACTGTTACCCAGACCTCCCTGGTTGAGCTAGGATATTGTTTGAACTGCCTTATAAGCATATCTATCTGTGTTTTGGACTAAGCAAGGACTTATTCGTGTCAAGTATCCTCAAGAATAATTGTGCTTCATAGACTTTCTGCGTGATTGCATTTTCCTCTGAAGTTTCCTATAGACTGCTGAGCTGCATTTGATATTTGCACCATGTGTTGTGGACTTGAGTTTCTCTCTGCACCTGTTTGAATCACCGTGTGATAATATAGACTTTACCACTTATAAAACTGTGTCCTGTAGTTGTCTTGTTCCACGCAAAGAGTCTCCTGAGTTATCTCCTATAATTATTACACTAGGAGGCACAAAGCACCTAGTCCTTTAGATTATATTGAAACAGCAAAACACAGCTCAGTAAGTGACACATAACTGGAAACCGGTTTTCTGCTCCTACATTACAGTGTTCTCAGATTACAGAGCAAAATCCTTGTGACAGATTCCCTTTAAAAATAAAAGCCACAACAGTAATGTAAAAAAAAGAGTCAAAATAGGTGTTAGATATAAATGATTTCTTTTCATTTTATTTTTTTACCAGCTGTGAATAATCATTCCTCTATTAAATCTAAATATGAAACTGGAATAGAAAAAAAAGTACATACCCCTATAAAAGTCAATTTCCCTAATTATTCTCTCTTCTCGGTTGAGGTCCACTGTCAGGTGACTCATGTTATCGTATCCAGGCTCAATTTTTTCCATTTGGAATCCTCTAGATGCTTCTGTAATCCTAAAACATTTAACATTGTGTGTCAAGAGGCGTAGGCTAATACAAAGCAATAGGCATGTTTCCGATTTATAATTGTGGCTACTTACTTTTGTAGCAAACCTTTAGAATTCTGTGGATTAAAAAAGGGAAACATTATAGCATTATACTGGGATGCAAATAATGATATTTCTGTTGGTAATGAAAAAGTTAACGATCTTCAGAATGCTGCACTCAAAAGAATTGGCTGGAGAAGAGCACTCATACTATATATTCTGCAAGTGTTCGGTTTTATGTTACATTGCAGCCCACTTGGTGCTGTAGCTGCTACCAGCTAGCTCCTAGTTTCATGGCAGCAGGTGGAAGAACAGCTGCGGAGAGCACTTACGAGAGCTCACGTCTCCATCTGATGTCCAGAGGAATGGGCTCAGTATCAACATGATCTGTGTCTCCTTATAGGCTGCCTGTCGCCATGTGCTTGGGATAGTAGGAACACTACATGTACCAATAAGTGACTATGTTGTTAGTGTATTCCTACGTAATATCCATGACAAGGTGAATAAGTTTATCTTGTATCAATCCTGTCTGCAGTATAGAGGTGGCTGTCAACTAATAGGAAAGGAAGGAGCAAAAACTCAGGAAGAGTTTGTAACTCTAATAGTTAAAAGGGAACCTATCACCTCCAAAAATACTACTTACCTGCAGGTATAGGGTTAATCTACAGTTATTATCATTTAAGTCATTTCTGTCAGGCTTACTGGAGCAGCGGTTACAGGGTGAAGATGAAGTCTTCTTCTCCCTGTAGCCACTTGCCGGATGTTTCAGTCTCTGCTCACTACACAATGAGTGCACTGATAAAACTTTCCAGTACATTGATTGACAATTGTCTTTGTAGCATGTGTGGGCAGCATTTGTGCAGTGCCTGTATGCTGTCCATTGTGAGCGTGCAGTCTGTGTGTGTGTGTGCAGCACAGACTGCCAATCAAGGACTACAACTGGGCTCACTGTGTAGTAAGCGGTGACTGTAACTGCTCCCTGCATCGCTCCAATGACTGGAAGCAAGCAGCTGCAGGGAGAAAATAACTTAATTTTCTCCCCATAGCCGCTGCTCCAGCAACCTTGCCAGACATGACTCACATGCTATATATCTGCAGATTATCAGGAAATTTTTTTTTGGGGAAGTGACAGTTTCCCCTAATATGAAGTTATTGGAATAATGCATATTATTGAATATAGATGGTAGGCCATTTACTGTATATGGATACACCTAAATAAAATGAGAATGGTTGGTGATATCAACTTCCTGTTTGTGGCACATTAGTATATGGGATGGGAAAATTTTTTATGATGGGTGGCGAGCATGGCGGCCATTTTGAAGTTGGCCATTTTGGATCCAACTTTATTTTTTTCAATGGGAAGAGGGTCATGTGACACATCTAACTTAATGAGAATTTCACAAGAAAACAATGGTGTGCTTGATTTTTACGTAACTTTATTCTTTCATGAGTTATTTACAAGTTTATGACCACTTATAAAATGTGTTCAAAGTGCTGCCCATTGTGTTGGATTGTCAATGCACTCTCTTCTCCCACTCTTAACACACTGATAGCAACACCACAGAAGAAATACTAGCACAGGCTTCCAGTATCCGTTGTTTCAGATGCTGCACATCTCGTATCTTCACAGAATAGACAATTGCCTTCAGATGACCCCAAAGATAAAAGTCTAAGGGGGTCAGATCGGGAGACTTTGGTGGCCATTCAACTGGCCCACTATGACCAATCCACTTTCCAGGAAACTGTTCATGTAGGAATGCTCAGACCTGATACCCAAAATGTGGTGGTGCACCATCTTGCTGGAAAAACTCAGGGACCGTGCCATTTTCAGTGCATAAACAGGGCAACACATCATCATGATGGTCGTCGTGGGCCAGTTTAGCACAGCTCCTGCCTGTAAAATATTTTAACCCCTTCAGAAGGATTTACATCGTGGGACGTGACAGATCCTTGGATGGTATGTATATTGTTGGTTTATTATTTTTAGAGCGAGGGTCTTCAGGTGGATTGAGAGAGCAATAAAATATTACAACAACCTGTGTGTTTATTTCATTAAAATACTTTTTAATAATGTGTGTGTGTTTTTTTAACCCTTTCATACAATTGGATTAATAATAGATAGGTGTCATAATTGACGCCTCTCCATTATTAATCTGGCTTAATGTCACCTTACAATAGCAAGGTGACATTAACCCTTCATTACCCCATATCCCACCGCTACACGGGAGTGGGAAGAGAGAGGCCAAGTGCCAGAATAGGCGCATCTTCCAGATGTGCCTTTTCTGGGGTGGCTGGGGGCAGATGTTTGTAGCCACGGGGGGGCCAATAACCATGGACCCTCTCCTGGCTATTAATATCTGCCCTCAGTCACTGGCTTTACCACTCTGGCGGAGAAAATTGCGCGGGAGCCCACGCTAATTTTTTCCGCCATTTAACCCTTTATTTTACAAGCTACAGCGGCCAAATTTTGCACATACACACTACTAACATTAGTAGTGTGGAATATGCAAAAAAAGGGGGATATGACATGGTTTACTGTATGTAAACCATGTCTCATATCATGTCGGGTTTAGGCAGGAGAAATGAAA